>NC_141687.1:1422382406-1422982406 GCF_964263255.1 Lissotriton vulgaris
CCCTGCAATCCATCTATAACCCACCAATCACATAGGCACACTGCTCAGCCTGCACTTACACAGTTACTCCACTAACCCATCACTTATGCAGCTTACACTACCTGCACAATAGTCTGCCAGAACTCACAGGGGCACCACTAACCCTGCACTAACCTCTCACTATGCACCCATCCATCACATCTAGAGCTCACCGTTAACTCTTGCCGCTCACCCTGCACTCAGAGGCGCACTGGTCCCCCAGCACGCACACAAGCACACCACTCACCCTGCATTTACACCAGCTCACACCACCCACCCTGCACTCATTTTTCTCACTCTGTGCGCACTCCTTCCACCTGGCACTCATAATGGGCCCTTCTCTCATATTGCACTCAAACCGCTCGCCCTGCATTCTTCATAGTGACGCACCTTTCCCCATACACTTGCACCACTCATGCTGCATTCATTCACATGTCGCAATCATCTAGCACTTACATTATCACACCTCTTAGGCTGCCCACATAACGAGCATTAGCAAAACCCCTTGTATACAATTTCTTGTAAGCCAGGGGGGGCAGAGCTAGCTCGGGTGCCTGAGCCCGAAGCTCTGTGGAAGTCATCTAAATATCCGGCATTTATCCTTTAGGAAAGGCAATATTTTTGTCACCGAATCTGCCCCTACAGCGTTTGAAGGTAGAGGAGCGTTCCAGACTTTCGGATTCCAGCCTGTGGAGGTACACGAAGAGGCGGGACACCTCCAGGCAACTGGGCCGCTGAACCCCGGCCCACAGCGATCTCGCGGCCGAGCTGCGTCGTAGGACGTGCGGCCAGCCCGAGCCCTTGGTGCTGCGGGGTACTGAGCCGGGTCGGGACTTTCCCAGCAGGGGCCTCGCTTGCGTTCCTGACGGAAGGGGAAGTCCCGGAGGTCGGCGGTGCCCGCGGAGGGACTACAGGCAAAAGGAAAGAAGAAACGGAAGAGGTGGTGAGGTGCTAAGACGCCTTGACGGGAGGTACGGTGCGAAGTTGACTGGGTGCAGCCTAGTGCAGCGTGATTCGGGCGGGCTTGTGGCCCCCTCCTGAGAGGCAGCCCGTGTGTGTGCTGAGAGACTGGAGCAATTATATACGCCTCCTGCTTGCGTTATTGCAACCAAGGCTGCATTGGGGATAATCAAAATCTGTGGAAGGCTCCGTGTGGGACGCAATACTGGGACACTCCTGCAACCCCACCTCTCCCCGAGCCTGGTCAACGCTTTGGTCCCGAAAAAGGGCGTGAGGAACAACCTGGAGGTGTGTTGGATGGCAGCCCCCCCCTTTTGTCTGGCTGCACAGGGGATTACAGGCTGCTGTGGCTTGTTTCTATAACTCTGTAGTAACTATGAGCTCAAAGGAGCAGTTGAACTGCGTAGGCGGAGTATTGCGTACGGCCTCACGAGACTGCACTTATGTTATAAAACCTGTGGGGCTACCATACTGACCGAGTGTGGTGTGCGACAGAGGTGCAAATCGCTGCGACTTTGGTCTTGCAGTCTGGATCTCCTGCTTGCTGTTTGGGGACGGTGTATCTCCATATTTGCCGCGTGCTGGTGGTGACGCAGGATTCTGTTGGAGCCGCGTATGGTATTCCACGTTGATTGAGGCAGTGTGCGTTTGGTGGCTACGGCGGCGGGCAAGCCTTACCTGTTCTGATCAGATCCTTGGCCTACAGCCAAGCCGGGGACTGTGGGTGATTGTAGGCTGCTGGCTGAGTGTGGGCACCCCCGGCGACTATGGGTAAGGGGGATAAGACTCGGACCAAGCTGGCCTTCGACCGACAGTGATCCAAGTTACAGGACCCTGCCTTTGATGGAGGTGCCAAGGCGCCGGCGCCAGCGCTGGAAGAGGCTGAAGTGGATATACGCACTATCCTAAAGTCCATGGAGCAATCTCTTCAGGGCGGCATCGCATCCTTGGGCACTAAAATAGAGGCCTTAACTTATAGGATGGATAGAATGGTGGAGCGCCTTGATAAGCACGCGTAACGGCTAGATATGTCCGACAGGCGCCTTACGGAGGTTGAAGAGGCACACACCACCCTGGATGCTGACCATAAACAGCTGGGAAAGGTTATACGCTTCCTGCAGAACAATATGGAGGATATCGAAGCACGTTCCCGGCGCTGTAATTTGCGACTTGTTGGCCTGCCGCAGTCGACGGCCACAGGAAATATGGAACAGTTATTTGAGAAATTACTTGTAACACTGCTGGGAGACGGTGTCTTTTCGGCAATGTTTGTGGTGGAGAGCTCACACAGGGCTTTGGGGCCTCTCCCACCGCCGGGTGCAGCACCGCTCCCGATAACAACTAAGCTACTTAACTACCAGGATAGGGATGCTTCCCTCTGTGTGGCCAGGTAAAAAGACAACTCTGCGATACGAGGGGTCGGAACTCTCACTATACCCTGCTTTACTGCTAGAGTGCAGGAGGCTCGCAGACACTTTGTGCCACTCAAAAGGCAGCTCAGAGAGCTGGTTGTTGATTACGCCATGTTGTATCCTGCAAAGCAGTGGGTAAACAGACAAGGAAGATCACATATCTTCATGGACCCTAAAGTTCTGCAGCAAGCCATTAAGAACTGGTAGAAGGAACGGAAGACAAGCCCGGAGCGATCGCAGCAGGAGGTGTTGGAGGATGCTGCGCTGGACGTTCAGGACTGAGGAACTGAACGAACAGTTGCTGGGGCGGTGTGAGGTATTGGGGATTATGGAGTGGGGTGGCCTATTCTCTCAGGTATGGGGTATTGTGGCGATAGTCATCATGATGTCTGAGTTGTGGTGGGAGCACTGCTGATCAGCATGCAGATTGGTTAGTGTGGCTGCAAATACGTGAGTTCAATGCTTGGTATTACCTGGGATTGCCTCATAACAGCACAACACTTACAGCGAGAAGGGGTCTGGTAACCTGGTGACACCCCTGGGAAAGTAAGTTGTAATTTGTATATTGAATGGCACGATGGGGGCATGTATTTTTGCTTGTGGGGGTTTGACATTTAATGGCCTATGCTGAAAATGTGATCGGGATGAAATACTGGGGCTAGGGCTAGTCCTAACCGCTTGTGGTAATTGCTGCAGTTAGACACGAGAGGCTACCTCCGCTCGTATGTGCCTTGCACTGTTGTCGCTCTCTCACTTGAGGAAGCTAAAGTCAGGGGGGGTATGGGGAGGCAGGGACAGGGGAATGGACTTCATGCAGCCATGTTGGGGGAGGTCTGCTGTGGGAGGGGGGTTGCGGGGGGAGAGGGAGGCCCTTTGAGGGGGACTGTTTACAATGTTGGTTGTTTTATATGTGGATGTTACACAGCACGTCAATGCGAAAACTTGCTTACTTCATACTATGTACTGCCTATGTAATTGATGGCACGTGATCCGCAGGAACTGCAGGAGTGAATAAGGGAAGTGCGAGCACTATCATGGAATGTTAGAGGTCTTAATGATTACCGTAAGCTCAGGTAGATTCTAAGCTACCTTAATAGGCAGAATGTTGACCTTGCTCTCCTACAGGACACACCTGCCACAAGCGAGCCCCATGTTGAGGACTAGAGGACTAGAGGGCTGGTGGGTAACATTAACTCGGCGGGCTTCACCACTCATGCCAGGGGTGTACTGAACTGGGTTAATCCCAGGTCAACACTCACACTAACATTGCTTCGTGAAGACCCTGATGGTAGATGTATTGTGTCCAAGTGCCAAGGTCACGGTCTGAACCTACTTGTTGTTAATATATACGGACCCAACTTTGACAGCCCGGAATTCTTTAACGACATAGCTAAGATCATTGGCCAGTATGGGACTCCCAAGATCCTGGGGGGGGGGGGGGGGGGGGGAGACTTCAATTTGGTAGGGGATCCGGACATGGATTGAACAGCGGGCCCTGCTAGGAGCCCAGTAGCGGCTGCAAGGAAGCTGGAGGAAGTTCTTGTATGGACGTGTGTGATGTGTGGCGTATGAGGAATGCAGGGAGAGGGGGATATACACACTATTAAGCATACCACAACACACACAGGCGTATTGATTATTGAATGGTTTCTACTGCATTGATTAATCTGGTACGTCTTTGTTCGGCATTACCGCGCACACTCACCATTATTATTGGTTTTGGAGCCTCCTGGTAGTCGTCTGCCGCCATTCACGTGGAGGTTTCCTCCTTATTCCTTATTAGAACCGGTGTTTAAGGTGGAGTTGTCTGACGCTATTGAGACCTTCTTTGACACTAATATTGGCTCAGTAGATAGTTTTCAAACTGTCTGGGAGGCATTTAAGGTATATATTAAGGGTGTTGCAATGGCCAAGCACTCCGGAGTGCTTAAGGCTCTATGTAAGACGCTGGTCGATCTGGAAGGTAAATTGAAATACCTAGAACAGCGGTGGCTTATTGGGGGAGATGAAACTATAAATGAAGAAATTCAGTCTGTGCTAGAGGAATATCATGCTGCTGCGGATAGTGAAGTAAAACACCTGGGCAAATACGCTACGGCGCGAGTGTAAGGAGAGGGAGAAAGGCCCGGTTAATGAAAGCGGGCCGTGGTAGAACGCAGGTCACTGAATTTAAGGCGGAGAGCGGTGAGCTACTGACGGAGGAGGCGGCGGTGGCGGGACGTTTCCGACAGTATTATGCAGAACTATACAGGTACCGGTCAGCAGGGTCGGACGATCAGATAGTCTAGTATCTGGAGCATATACGACTACCCTTTCTCCCAGATTCGCACAGGGAACTTCTAATGCACATGATAGAGAGGGATGAGATCATTGAGGCTTTGGGCGGTATGAAAACTGGTAGTGTACAAGGGACTGACAGCTTGATTGTCGCATTCTACAAGATGTTTTTAGAACAGTTGCTCCCACACCTTGTTGCCCTGTTTGATTTGTGTGAAACAGGTACTTCTCCCCCATCTATGAGGGAGGCCATGCTGATTGCCATCCCTAAGCCGGGTAAGCCATTAGATGAATGCAGTTCGTTTCATCCCCTATCCCTCATGTCCCTAATGTCCCTAATGTGGACATAAAAATATTCGCGAAAGTATTAGCTACTAGACTTGCCCTGATGTCTCATATTTTGGTGGCTCCGGAGCAGGTGGGCTTCATCCCATCTAGAAACCTAACTTATAATATTCGTACGGTGTTTGGCACAATGCAGCACGTCCGTCAGGAGAACAAAGCGGTGGCTGTTTTTCTCGATATGGGAAAAGCTTTCGATTCTGTGTAATGGTCGTTTTTAAGGCAGGTGCTGACCAGAATGGGGCTTGGGGCAGTTTTTTTCAGTTGCTAGGGACTCTATATTACAAACCCACGGCACGCGTGAAAATTGTTGACCTGGTTACTTACCCCTTTAATATTACTAGAGGCACCAGGCAGGGATGCCCGCTGTCCCCGTTGTATGCTCTGGTCCCAGAACCTTTGGCTTGTGCCCTGCGGGAGTATCATGTGAATGAAGGTATCGGATTCCCAACGTATAGAATAGTGGTGTCAATCTTCGCGGATGAAACACTTCTGTATATGAGAGACCCCGAGAATAACCTGGCCCCAGTTATCAGGGAGGTGGTCCGCTTTGGAGCTATGTCCTGACTCTGGGTTAACTGGGAAAAATCTCTCGTGTTCCCGCTTACGCCTGCCACTTCTGAATTCAATAAGAAATATCCGTTGCAATGGACTACTGACTCAGTACGGTATTTAGGCATCAGACTAAACACTGATGCCGACATTGTTTTAGAGAAAACTACGGCACGGCTATTTCTCGGCTGGAAGAAGACATTGACCTGTGGTGCCGCCTACCACTGTCATTGATGGGGCGTATTTCCATTATGAAGATGGTGGTCCTACCTAGATTTCTATTCCTTTTCACGAACATTCCCTTGGTGCTCCGGCGCATTTTCTTTCACAGGCTTCGGAAGTCATTGTTAAAACTGTCTTGGGGAGGTAGGTAAGCTAGTGTCCAGTGCGGGGTGCTCACATTGCCATACCACTTAGGAGGTCTGGGTGCGCCGGACTTCGAACTATATTATAGAGCTACCCAGGGAGCCCAACTGCTTGCTTGGATCCACGGGGGGCTGACGTCCCCTTTCTACAGATGGAGAGACTTTTTGCAGAGCCTATCCCTTTGCCGGCGATAATCATTGAACCTGTTGACCGCATGGCGGGTATCGTGGAACGCCACTAGACATGCATGGCATTGTCTTCTGCAGAATCAGGCTGGTGCGTTATTGTACTCTCCTGCTATGCCTATAGAGTGGATGAGCTGTGACCTTGTACTGAACGGGGCGTTATTTTGGCAATACGTGAATTGAATCTGAAGGTTGCGGGGGACCTTTTTCATGACTGGATGGTTTGCAATCCGGAACAAGTGACAGGCACACTGGAAGGTGTCTCACTTTTGAATACATTTCAATTTCATAGGGTGAGAAGGGCCCTCAGGGCACAACTGGGAGATCAGTATGGAGGAACCCCCAGAGGTACTCGAATTAACGCATGTTATCAAAAACACGTCTCCCCACAAAATGATTACGGCCATCTATAAGATAGCAATGGCGCATAGGGCACATAAGTATACAGCGGCTAGGCTTGCATGGTAGCGTGATTTGAATATACAGCTGGAAGATGATAAGTGGTTCTATTGCTGCATGAACACCAGGAAAGTCTCACTATATGGCAGGCATAGGTTGGTCCATTTCAAGTACCTCAATAAAATATATTACACCCCTGAATGACTATGCAGATATGGCCTACGGGATGACGCTAAGTGTGAGAGATGCCACTTTGCTGTTGCTGATTTTCTGCATCTGGCGTGGTTGTGTCCGGGAGTTTATACTTTTTGGGAGAGTGTGTTTGTGGAGTTGGGTAGAGTGGTTGAAACTGACCTTACACTAGACCCATTGTTGGTGCTACAGAGGTACATTAATGCGCTACCTAAGGCAATTCGCAGACTGGTTGATATGGGGTTGTTTATGGCCAAGAGACGAATGGCTTTATGCTGGATGAGGGGGCCAGTCCTGACGCTACGACAATGGTCACAGGACATGATGTACTGTTCTACACAGTCCGAAAACTATAGTGAATTGCTCCCTCCCATTAGCAGCCCTAGAAAGTTCTGGAGTTTATATACTACATATATGCAGAGGGCTACGGAGGCTACAGGGGGAGATGCAGTAAATGTACGAGACGGGAGTGCTCATGGTGTCAATGAACCAACAGGAACTGGCTGACACGGTGGGTTTGGCCTACCCATTAGGTAGCGTGTGTTGCAAACAAGGAACAGGCTTTTAGTAGAGAATGGGATATTGCTTAGACTATAGCCAGGGGGGATTTGAGGACAGAGATCTATACGGACTAGTTGTTACGGGTTATGCCTAGAGAAACGTGACCTGGAGGGCCATATCAACTACACACTTCTTAGTGCTAGTTATTGTTACTTAAACTGTAATGTTTATAGTGATTCATTGTTCTCTGCCGCCGGCCCAACTTGGAATGTTGGCATAATGGCTGTGTAGACTATTCAGTGAGCGAAGTAAGTGTACTCTGTGTGTGGCTGGATTGTGCATAAAGGACCATGCTGTGTAAATGTCTACTATTGCAATAAAATGTTTAAAAACATTTTTTTTTTAATTAAAAAATTCTTGCAAGCCAGAGTGCATGTGCAAGTAGTGCATGCCCTGTCACAGGTGAGACCTAAAAATAACCAACTGTCTTAAATATATACACATTTCTACAAAGGCACCTGCAGAATTCCTGTTCTTTCTTTAGAACTAGATACTGTATCAATTCCATCAGTAACTACGTAGCTAGTTCAAGAGGGAAGAGTGGACTGAAGATGTGGGATGGTGAAAGGAGGGAGATCAGGGGTGAGGCTTTGTGGGATGTTGCGGGATTGAGGATTCATCTGAGGCTGTGGTGGATAAGCTGGGAGTGCGTGGTTATTTGGTGCCGGAGCTGAAAGCAGGCAAAGACTGTAAAAGGGGAAGCAGGTACAACCGGGTAAAGATGAAGCAATACAACAGAGGTTGTGAGCTGGCGAGGCAATAAAGTAGGGACTTTAAGCCAATGGTACATTGTGGGTGAGAGAAGTAGCACTGGCTCCACAGATACTTTTTAATCATTCATCTGGGACCCATGGCCTGCATAGGGGCCTGGTGTTTTTGCTGGTGTTGAAACCATGACGTAAATCAGCACTTTGATCCATTGGCCTGCAAGATGGCAGTGCTCTTTGGTGGCATGTACCAAAGTGGAGAATTTGAGGTTGTGTGCACCGGCTTCTGTAGGACACTTGGGCTCAAATACCCACAATATTTCAGCTGAGAGGCTGGGTACTCAAAAGCACTCCAATGCTTCGGATCTGCATGGAAGCCCAGGCTTCAGAATTGAGGTTTTCTGTTCATCTTCTAATATCAGTTGCAGCTTCATTAAAGCGTAACCAAAGGGTTGCAGTTGGTGTTTGACATTTATCACTTGAATTAGAACATCTGCACATGAAATTGAATCTTTGTGGTTTGACCACTTCACTGCTTAATCCACGACTCGTTAAAAACATTAAGCTGAAAATTACAAAGTGAAACTTGTTTTAAAACTTTTTACATAGTTGCACAATGTACTGTGACATCTTCAGCTATTTCTGGCTTTCCATTCACAATGGTTCCTTCTGGAATGTTTTATTTTCATTGTATGTTGGGCCTGAAAATCACTACAGGCACAGTGTTGCTGGATAAAACATGTTTGCCAAAGGAGTCAACATTATCATTTGAATACTGTGATATTAATGTTTTAAAAGTGCATACATTAATTTCCAGTAGCATAAGTACTTGCATAGTGCTGTGATGGTGCTTTACAAAATGTGCACCATAGCACTATGTAAGTATCTTAACTTTTTCTAGACTACTCCATGGAGTTAGGTCATGGGTTGCCATGACATAACTCATTATCCAAAAGCTTTGCAGTGTTTTTAAAAAAAAACATTTTCAGTTTTATTCTGCATCACAGTTATCATTTCTTTCCTTTCATGCCTATATTGCCAATAATGGTATATAGTTCCTATCTGCACCCATTGTGCGTTTGACTCTCACTTAAATTTTAGTAAGTGAATGACAGTGACTATTGAGCTTTGCATGGCATAGTTTTCCTGTCGGAATATGTATATAATAATTAGGAGTAGATTGCAGGGGAAGCTGGCTGGAGCCAAGATATCTGATGCCTGCCCTGCTTCAGAGAAACCTGCCCTGCTTCAGAGGAACCTGCCCTATGTGCTTGAAGAGCTGACTGTGGTCAGGAAACCTAAACATGAGACAGGAGTTTGAAAAAGGAGAGCTGACAATAGGCCTCTCTAGAGCAAAATGACGGACCCACAAGAAGAGTTCTCAGGTAAAAGGGTCCTCTAACCTCAGTACCTCTGGACTTACCCTTCCTGTATGCCTAACACACCAGCATTACTTCAACCCTTCAAATGTTTTTGGACCCACCCCCTGCTTCCCTCTCCATTACAATTCCAACCTTGTTGCACAGTTCGCTAGAAAACAAATCATGAAAACAACCACCAGTTACCTTTAACCTCCTGACCTCTCAGGCTGCAAACGCTTGTGTTCCAGTACAGCCACTGACAAACTCATGTCCTGCTTATATATGCAAGAATATTCTCATTAATAGCTCTGCAACTAATCTAGCCAGAACTATCAACCACTCATTGGATAAAGGTCTCTTCTCGAATGAACTTCCTAAAACAAATAGTCCTTCAAACAAGGTCTCCTTCTGACTTTCAGTCAATAACCAACAGGTTCTAGGTAAAAAGATTGAAAGATCATTGCTAGGACCAATAGCTTCATGTATCGAAGAAAGAAAACTTCTCTTAGATTGCCGAGAACAGATTCTGGTATGGCTGTAGCATGAAAGCAGCACTGACTTCCTCACGAGATGATTTAAACACTGCAATGGATTAAAATGGAGTGCAGGCATTCCTATTACTTGACTTCTCCCTTGCTTTTGATTCTGTTAATCTCTATAAGGCTTTGGAATTAAAAAATCTTAAAAAAATAACTTTGAATTTGTAGTTAGCTAGACCTCTGCTATTGAGATTGGCACCTCTGCCCATAATACTCCCTACAAGTCAACTTAGTTTGTGCCCGCTTGTCAATAACAGCCTGGTGCATTTCTGCCTGGGTGTGGCTCAGTTTTCTACATATATGGGAACTGCTCAATGTGGCCTGCTAAAAATAGCCATTGGATTTTGCTTTAGTGGCAGTGGATTTACATGCAGTAGTATTACCAACTCATTGGCTAACAATTAACTCTGAAAAAAGAAATGGTATTTGGGTAATTAAACGTGTGGCTTACCAGTTACCTACCCCAATTTAACATGTGGAAACCCACAAACCAGTCCTTAATTTGTAAAATAATAAACGACGGTGCCTTAAGTTTTGCTTAGGAGCCTGTTCCCAGCAATTTCTAATGTTGGGAGAGCCGACTACCAAGATTGCTAAGACATGATTCTACTGTGTGCCACTTTCATCCACCACTAAGCACTCCCTGCCACTTTGTCTCATTCTTGCTGGTTATTTTTCGTTTTTGATTTCTCAGTTTGTCATAAATCTTCCATCCTTTTCTCTCATGTTCTGGAACAATGTCTGATGAGGAAAAATTAGTGTATGACCTTAAAAATGAGTGCAGGTGGGCTCCACCTGCAACCACTTGCTAACATTTTGGGACCTGTACAGAAGGACAACCTCACCCATAAATATTTTGCAACATTCAATTTGGTAAACTAAATTGTACCTTCAATCCTTAATGATGCAGGAGCAATTGCTGGACTTGCTTTTTTTTTTTTTTTGCAGAGCAGCTTGCTAATGCAATGCCACATTTCCAAAAGGCTTTGACAAAGCCATTAGGTCCCAAAGGTGAAACCTATTACCTTTTCCTTTTAATTTTTTGTACATGATGATGATAATTATGACATTTTTACAGCATATTATACAACACATACTATTCCATGTAATTAACCAATGCCTTAATGGAAGAGAAACAAGACAAAACCAGAAAGGTTACGAAATTAAGTTTTTGATACCAGAGCCTATGCCACTATCAAACTGCATTAGATCAAGATTATTCTTCAATCCAGTTAGTCAGTGGCGCCCACACCTTCTTACCCCATTCCTGTTTCCTGCACCCTTTAAGTCTGTAAACTGCTAGGTCCAAACTATGGGGTAGATTCGGATTGCGGTTTTCCTGCATCCTCCGGGCCGGCGGAAGCCACCGCCGGCCCGGAGGATGAGGGAAAACCGCTGCTGAGCCACAAAAGACCCACCGCCATATTAGGATGGTGGTGGGTCTGGAAATCTGTCCGCAGCTCTTCCGCCGCGGTCGCCTTCTGACCGCGGCGGAAAAGCTTTAACATGGCTGGCGGTGTCTATCAGACACCGCCAGCCATATTAGCATGGTGTAAGATGTATGCTTTTCTGCGGCGGCTTTTCCGCCTTGGAAGAGCATACGGACCTTCACTTCGGGGGCCTGTTGCCAGCCCCTTGGGTGAAGGGGGAGTGGGGGATGCACATGGTCTCGAGGCCCAGACGAGAGGAACTAAGCGCCTCCGTTCCGTGTAAGCAGTCCTTCTGTTCACAAGAATTGATCGGCCATTGAGCTACCCATTGATTCAGGCTGAGACTCACCTGGCCTCTCTCCAAACTGTCTCCCTCCTATCTTGATAAAGACCCGCCGCAACCACCAACCGGGGCACAACAGGGTCGAAACGTCGACGCACATCATAGGCTCAGAAATACCAGGATCCCGATAGGAACATTAGGAATCCTTGGTTTAGAATCATTGTCTGGCCAATGTGAATACTTGTATATATTTGTACATAAGAAATCCACTGCATTGTATATTTTGTGATCCACTGAGCACTCTTCACAAAAAGTCACTTCATTTTGACAGTCACAACATGCATTGAATGTTATCCATGAATGAGTACAATTCAGATACTAAATGTTTGAACTTTATAATATAATCGATTGATCACACAATCTTAAGTTTTAGAGCATTCGTTTCTCTAATGTCGGACTTGTATCAGAGAGCTTTTTCGTTTGCATTTACTGACTTTCTTTCAAAGTAATTGGTCTGACCGAACAGAACCATTTTGTACTGAAACTAATAGCAGATTTGACCAGTTTTTGGAAGCAAAACGATTCAGATGGCTTAACGTACACACAGTGGATGTTCTGCTGTCTTCTAGAGGGTGTGATTGACTTTATTTAGAAGTCTCAAAATAGATTGAGTCCAAGGCCCTAAATACCTGCCACTGATGTCAGTTTGTCAAAAAGAGTTTCTGTCTAAGTCATTTGAATGATCTGGTTTTGGTCTTCGAGGGTTTTGAATAACCTTTGATATAGAAATATTACCAACACAGCATTTCTTCATGTTATCAAATTCACAATAACTTGACAAGAGCAAAGAATATCGCCCCAAACCCGGTTATCCTGCATCGGACCAAATATTAAAGCAGCCATATTCTACTTTATTGTGAATTCTGCGTAAGCTCTGTAAGAGGTCGCTTTTCATATACTTTTCATTAGTAGGCCGTCCTGTTCTTGACAACCCACTGTGATCTAAACGAGATTCTTGGCACGTGCCGGCGCGAACACCTCCTAATTCAATTTAAAAAGTTGTCAGAGTAAGATTTTTCCGGAATTCGGGCACCGGTGTGAGTTACACACGGTTTTACATTTTATTGTTTTGATGGGGACCCGTCGTGTTTTGTTTCCTCCATGCCCCCTTCCAAGCGGTATTTCCACATCAGTTTGAATGTTCTGTTTGTTCCGTGCTCATCACATATTGTGTTTGTTGTTCCTTGCTCATCCGGTGACAGAAATTATTGACATCAATAGCAGCATTCTCACCACAACATTCATCACAAATACAATATATGAACTGCCACTTGCCAACCAGAATTAGAAGCAATTAAAATGCACTTTTACCATCAAATCATAAAAAAATTGCAAGCCAGGCGTCTTCTGTGTCTGGTATCCGCGTGCAGGAAGGTTCCTTTCTTGCAACCCGTTAATGACTAACCTCCGCGTGACATAGGATGACATAATGTAGCATGCATTTCATTATGCAACTCGGTGAGGTAAGCTCTTTATAGCTTCCAACCACATAGTTGTTTACATACCGAGCAGGTCAACACACTGTTTCAGGTCTATACTGATGTATTGCCATACATTTATCATGTTTTTTCCATAGTTCTTAAACCTGCAGTTCGCTGTAGGTTCTGAAATAGGTGTTCTTTTACATATGCTGCTTTTTATTTGGTTACATTTTTTCCATGTATACATAGTCAGATTCACAAATGTTTTGTGCATGAAAGTGTCACATATTTTGAGCAATTAGTTATATTTGTATCCAGAAATCCCAAAAACTTAGCCACAATTTTTGGTTTGTTTTTGCAACCATAAATTGCTGTTTTCTTATGCAGATTTGTAGAGCTCACTATCACCCAGGAGGGTAACCTGGCGCTGGGCAGGTGTGAATCTACACACACATAGGGCCTACGGGGACTACTCAAGACCAGCCACGGCCCGTGGAGGGAGTTACGGTGGGGCAGGGTGCTAAAAACCAGAATATGGATAATTGGAGGTAAGTAAACAATGTAATTAATAAAACAAATTTCGTAGCGCGCACTGCATCGCAAAATACGATGCAGTGCGCGCTATGAAATTCGTTTTTAGGTCTCGCCTGTCGATGCGCATGCGCATTGAGCTTGCGAGACTATGGGGCTTAAACAGTCTTTAACCAACTTGCAAGGAATCGTGGCGATTCCTTGCAGTGCCCGTGAAATTCAAGCTCAATGCGCATGCGCATTGAGCTTAAAAGCGCTTGCACATGCCCCCAGCCGCCTGCCTTGCATGTATTTTCCCTCAGGCGCACTCCTCCCACACCCCGCTCCGCCCCCTCCCCTGCCTGCCGTGTCGCATTTCTTCAGTTCCCTCAGCTGCACTCCAGGCCCCTGCTGCTTTCACACCCTCTCCCCGCTCCGCCCCCTCCCCTGCCCGCCGTGTCGCATTTCTCCTCCCCCCTCCCCTTCTCTGCCTTCCCTCCGTCTTGTCTCTTTTGGTCTTATTCTTGTTTTAACTTTTTTTTCATCTTGGTTTGCCTTTCTTCACTTTCTACTGCAGTACCACACTCAGTTTGTCCCTTCACGCGACAGCATCTCTCAAATTGCAGTAAGTCTACAGCGGGTCACTTGTTCTTTTTGATGCTCTACTTCGTTGCAGTTTGTATTTTAAATTTGCACACTTTTGATGCGGCCGCTGCTTTCACTTTCGCGTGCACAGGGACGAGTCCTCTTCACATCCACCCCCTACAAGTGGTGCCTCCCACTCACGTTCTTCTGGGTGGCTCTTGTTTACCCCACACTACCCAACCCCCCATCTTCGGGGCACTGCACTGTCTCGCCCGCCAGATTTGCATTTTGCCTAGCACCCTCGCCTTCAGTTCTCGTTGACAGTAAATAATAAAGCGTTTCCGCTATGCCGGCTCTGCAGTGCAGGGCCATGAATCTCTCAAATTGCAGTAAGTCTACAGCGGGTCACTTGTTCTTTTTGATGCTCTACTTCGTTGCAGTTTGTATTTTAAATTTGCACACTTTTGATGCGGCCGCTGCTTTCACTTTCGCGTGCACAGGGACGAGTCCTCTTCACATCCACCCCCTACAAGTGGTGCCTCCCACTCACGTGCTGCTGGGTGGCTCTTGTTTACCCCACACTACCCAACCGCCCATCTTCGGGGCACTGCACTGTCTCTCCCGCCAGATTTGCATTTTGCCTAGCACCCTCGCCTTCAGTTCTCGTTGACAGTAAATAATAAAGCGTTTCCGCTATGCCGGCTCTGCAGTGCAGGACCATGAACCATGTATGATAACATCACCCAAAGTCGCCATTCACATACCGTCTATACTACCGACTTTCAAAGGCCATCATGCTTGTCTGGCTCCTCCCTAAGTAAAGCAATCCAGAAGTACAACTCTGAATCAAAGACTCTCTGCCTCATCTCTTTTACGCTGAGGTATCAAAAGGTTAATATCAGGTTAATACCAGCGCTCAAGAAAACTGGATCTTCGGTGCAGTGAGGAAAGAAATCATTACCTTTCTGTTTATTTCTATTTACAAACGTCTGCCATCTAGCAAAGTTAAGAGGCAGCTTCTAAATGCCTTAGCTGAACACCTGTTGTTTCTATCATCCACTATTTCCCACAGAATATTAAAAAGATGAACCTGTACTCCCTAATATGAACCTTTTGTTTTGCCTCGAACTTGTTTCTTAGTTTGGAGGCCATTTCCTGTAATATAGCTTGTGTCCTTATAAAATGGCAAAGTGACTGAAGCTGGCATATTTTTTAAAATGTCCACGTGGGAGTGACCAGAAGCCCTCTAACCCCCTCTCCCTGCTCTCCTCTCTCTCTCTCCCTCACTCACTCCACTCCCTCTCCTCTCCCTCTTTCCCTCTCGTTCTCCCTCTCTCTCCCTCCCCTCACTCTCTCACTCTCCCTCTCTCTCTGTCTCCCTATCTCCCTTTCCCTCACTTCCCTCTCACTCTCTCCTCTCTCCTTTCTCACCCTCTCCCTCTCTCTCTCTCCTCTCTCCTCTCTTTACCTTCCCCCGCTCTCCTTTTTCCCCCTCTCCCCATCTCCCCCTCTGCCTGCTCTCCTCTCTCTCTCTTCCTCCACTCTCTCCCCCCTCCGTCCTTCGCTCTCGTCCTCCCCCTCTCTTCTTACCCTCCCTCTCTCCCTCTCCCTTTCCCTCTCTTCCTTTACCTCACTTCCCTCTCCCTCTCTCCCTCTCCCTCTCTTCCCTCTCCTCTCTCCCCGTCTCTGTCTCTCTCTCCTCCATCCCCCTCGATCTCTCCTCTCTCTCCTCTCTCCCACTCTCTCTCTCCCCCCTCCCCTCTCTCTCCTCTCTCCCTCTCTTTACCCTCTCCTTTTTCTCCCTCTCCCCATCTCCCCCTCTGCCTGCTCTCCTCTCGTTCTCCCTCCCCTCTCTCTCCCCTCCGTCCTTCGCTCTCGTCCTCCCTCTCTCTTCTTACCCTCCCTCTCTCCCTCTACCCTCTCTCCCTTTCCCTCTCTCCCTTTCCATCACTTCCCTCTCCCTCTCTCCCTTTCCCTCTCTTCCCTCTCCTCTCTCCCTGTCTCCCTCCCTCTCTTCTCCATCCCCCTCTCTCTCTCCTCTCTCCCCCTCTCTCTCTCCTCTCCCCTTCTCTCTCTCCTCTCTCCCCCTCTCTCTCCACTCCGTCCTTTGCTCTTGTCCTCCCCCTCTCTTCTTACCCTCCCTCTTTCCCTCTACCCTCTCTCCCTTTCCCTCTCTTCCTTTCACTCACTTCCCTCTCCCCCTTTCCCTCTCTTCCCTCTCCTCTCTCCCTGTCTCCGTCTCTCTCTCCTCCATCCCCCTCTCTCTCTCCTCTCTCTCCTCTCTTCCCCCCTCTCTCTCTCTCCCCCTCTCTCTCCTCTCTCCCTCTCTTTACCCTCTCCTTTTTCTCCCTCTCCCCATCTCCCCCTCTGCCTGCTCTCCTCTCTCTCTCCCTCCCCTCTCTCTCCCCTCCGTCCTTCGCTCTCGTCCTCCCCCTCTCTTCTTACCCTCCCTCTACTTTCTATCCCTTTCCCTCTCTCCATTTCCCTCACTTCCCTCTCTCCCTTTCCCTCTCTTCCCTCTCCTCTCTCCACGTCTCCGTCTCTCTCTCCTCCATCCCCCTCTCTCTCTCCCCCTCTCTCTCTCCTCTCTCCCCCTCTCTCTCCTCTCTCCCTCTCTTTACCCTCTCCTTTTTCTCCCGCTCCCCATCTCCCCTCTCACCACTCAACACTCAACACTCTACCCTCTCACCACTCACCACTACACTCCCTCTCCAATCCCTCTCTCTCTCCTCACTCACCTCTCTCTCGCCTCTCTCCCCTCTCCTCACTCACCCCTCTCCTCACTCTCTCCAGGCCTGACTCTCTCCTCCCCTCTCACCACTCTCCCCTCTCACCACCACTCTCCCCTCTCAACACTACTCTCCTCACCACTCTCCCCTCTCCTAATTGCATTTTTTCACGGCCGCCTGTCCGTGACACCACATCAAAGGGCTTCTCCTCCCCTAATTATTTTTTTACGGCCACATCCACCATCACCACCACATCCACCACCACATCCACCACCACATCCACCACCACATCCACCACCACATCCACCACCACATCCACGCCACATCCACGCCACATCCACCACCGCATCCACATCCACCGCATGCACCACCACCACATCCACCACATCCGCATCCACCACCACCACATCCACATCCACCACATCCACCACCACATCCACCACCACCTCCACCACCACATCCACCACAGCATCCACCACCCCATTCACCACCACCACCGCATCCACCAACACCACATCCACCACCACCACCACATCCACCACCGCATCCAACACCACCACATACACCACCACATCCACCATCACCACCACATCCACCACCACATCCACCACCACATCCACCACCACATCCACCACCACATCCACCGCCACATCCACCACCACATCCACCGCATGCACCACCACCACATCCACCACATCCACATCCACCGCATCCACCACCACCACATCCACATCCACCACATCCACCACCACATCCACCACCACCTCCACCACCACATCCACCACCACCACCGCATGCACCAACACCACATCCACCACCACCACCACCACATCCACCACCGCATCCAACACCACCACATACACCACCACATCCACCACCACTTTCACCACACCCACCACCACCACATCCACCACACCCACCACCACCACATCCACCACACATCCACCAACACATCCACCAACACTTCCACCAACACCGCATCCACCACCACCACATCCACCACCGCATCCACCACCACTGCATCCACCAACACCACATCCATGACCACCACCACATCCACCAACACATCCACCACCACCATATCCCCCAGATCCACCACCACCACATCTATATATGTGTGTGTGTGTGTGTGTGTGTGTGTGTGTGTGTGTGTGTGTGTGTGTGTGTGTGTGTGTGTGTGTGTGTGTGTGTGTGTATGTGTGTTTTAGTCTGCATGTGCATGTAAAAATCCTAGGTGAAATCCGACAGACACCTCACAATACCCGATTGAAAGCACCTGTACCCAACTATTTACTAGAGAATAAACTTATTAGTGGGGCGGCAATACCTCAAGCACCCCCCAAAGCTACACTCCTTATCCCCCATTTCAAATGGTTGGCCAGAGTAACACTCATTGTGTCATTGAACTAAAGGCCCTTTGAGGACTCAGGGGACCTACGTTGGTCTTCTATTTCTGTGCTGTTTTAATCATGGTGAGCCAAGAATAAAAGAAACTACATTGACCTTTACTGTAAAACAGGAACATGAAAGAAGAGAGCCAGAGAACAGAGACAGAGATATACATCTGACGCTGAATTTCAAAATATGAACACAGATAACCTGGAATCAATACAGGCTTTCCCACTCGTGCAAATTGTGTGATCCTAGAGAAACATTTTATTTCACAGAATCTCCTTTTACTTTATTAGCACATCTAAGCACACTTTTAAACACTTGAGCTCAGTATGTGTGCTGCACAAGCACATCTTCTGAATATTATAATAGACTATAATGTTACTTCATTTACGATAACAATTTAGGCCACATTTGGGGTTTACAAACCTACTTTAGGGTTTTCATGAAGGGCCTGGTGGTTTTCACAAACTGCATATTGTAGTACAGTTTGTAGTGATACAATAGCAGTACAAAAGTACTATAAAATGGTATTCGTAAACTGCACAACTGTTTTTTGCAGAAATACTTCAAAAGTGCAGTTTGTGAAAAGCATTTTATTGTATTATTGTAGTACTACAAAACGTAGTACAAAATGCAGTTTCTGAATAGCCCCCAGGCCCTTCCGTTTGTTGGAGACATGCAACACTTTTGGATTAAGTGTGTACTTCGATTTTGTGAATAGCCGAAAACTAGCACGCTAACTTGCAAATGAAATCTAAGGAAAAGTGTAAATTGCCTTTGTGAATCAGGCCCATACAGTAACTGGTTTAGTAAAAGAAAATTATTAATCTGCACCCATAGAAGTACACCTTGAATGGAAACAAATGAGCTACTTTTTGGAATTTACAAACATTGATGGTAGTAGACTTGGAAAGCTGCAACAGGCTAAGGTTTCCATGCATATCACTGGAAATCAAAAAGTAAACATAGTAAATAGTCTAACCAGTGGCAAATTATTGAGGTAGCATTCCTACTCATCCCTTTGCGCCTCCTGTGCACTCTAGACAGAAGCCCACCTCATGCAAATCAGTACTGAGCCTGTTTTTCATGGAAACAGTCCGGCCCAAATGTTGGTCATATCACCACTCCACCCTTCAGCCCACTTTTTTTGTAGTTGGGAAAATTGCTATGCAATTCCCCAAATATTTCTTACTAAGCTACGCCCCTGGTGGTCAGAAAACCTGGAAAAAAATGTAGACATGCCATTTATTAAATCTGTAATGTGAAACTCAGCATCCAAAATCCTCAACACATTGATGCATTTCTATCTGGCGGAATTCAGCAACCCTGGACTAGTTATAGTTAAAACAAAAACAGTGCATACTGCACACTGCGCTCTGCGGGCCCGATTCACAGAACTAACTTAAGACAAAATCCTAAACTTACTACCATTTTGGTATTCACAGAAGGCACTTACTCATTTTGGTATTCACAGAAGGCACTTACTCATCAATGAGTAAGTGCCTTCTGTGAAAACCAAAATGGTAGTAAGTTAAGGATTTTGTCTTAAGTTAGTTCTGTGAATCGGGCCCTGTGTCAAGCTGGTAAAAGTGCAAAAGATGGGAAACGTTGGCGTGCTCACACTGTTTGCAGCAGAAGCACTCCACAACTGACAGGCTTCTGCTGGAAGGCCACATTTCTTCTTTTAACACATGGCCTCAGATCTCATTTTCAAATGTAACTGCTTCCTGCTGTCACTACATCTACTTTAAGTGACCTCTCACCTCAGTTGTATTTACCAAAAGGCATCTCGAATCCTAATTAGACCAAACCATAGCACAGAAGGGGGTTGCTTCAACTTGTTTGGCAAGCTCTAGGTACCTTTTATAGCACGGGCCTAAATTAGAGCATAGGATAAATACAATTGTGCTTTTCTATATATTTACTACTGAGATCAGGTTGTAGCCCTGTAATGTGACAATAGGAAATATCCGTCCTAGCCCCCTCCTCCCTGCAGAAACCAACAATGGTGTCACCTTGTTCGAGTGACTGTAGGTGGAATATGACATCTGCTTGCTTAGCGCTGGCCCTGTAGGTCCTATCTGTGTGTCCCAAGGCCTTGTGACAGCAACAGCTACTGGGAGCTGCAGTCCTGTCCAGTTCGGAGGAAGAGAACCCTGACCACCAGTTGTAGATCGCCCTTCTTGGGGATGAGGCTTCAGTAAAGGTGAGAACTCCCTCCAGGATTTGCATGCATGCCCATACTGGGACTATTTTAGTCAAAAAGATTAATGGGGCGTGGGAAATTGAGATTTGTAGACAAGCACAGTGGTGGGCTAACAGAAATATGTTACAACAAAAGGGCATGGGTTAACTCAGTGCACAGTTGTACCTAATTCAACGCAGTGAATGGTGAGCCTGTGACATGATGTTGAGTTTTCAAACACTGTCTCTTCGTGTGGTTGAGGTTCAGTAACAGGAGAAATAGGGTCAAAAATTGTGTGGCATGTGCTATAAATCAACACTGGGCCATCGCTGAGAGACAGCATGAGACAGGGTCTATGCCCTGCTCCGACTGGTACAGTAGCTCTCCATGCCGCATTCAGATCTGGAATTTGCCCTGGCACAAAAGCCTGGGAAACAATGCCACCGCCCCACTTCCTGTGCCCACCTAGTTGCCCTGTCCTGTAATGAGAGGACACATGTGCTCTCTGGCCTGTCAGTGTCGTGTTCTAATCTAGGACCCCGATCAATACTGTGACCTTATGCCCCTATACGGCTATAATCCATTTATACCCCTATAATGGCATAAACGATCAAGAGCGATATTTCAGAAACTCGTCTCTGGCCTAACCCGATCAGAGCCAAATTTCAGAATCTCTTCCTCTGCAGCTCATTAGAGCAAATGACACAGCAGAAGCCACTATCTAAGATTCCTAGATTACACTCCGAGTTCTTCAACAAGATAAAACTCAGCAACCTGGGAAAGCCCCGCTTGCTATGTTTTGATTAGTAATAGAACTCTAATGAGCACTGAGAGACGATCACTTCCTAGTGACATCTTTATTGACGTCTTATGTTCAAAAACTTACGTCAAACCAGGCACCTTTCAGGTATAAATATTACCAACGTTGCCTTAAGCAAACGCTGCCTCAACGACATCGATGATAGCGATGGTGTGGTGAACACAGGAGCAAAACAGCTGTCCCATACAGAGCCCAGCAGATGCAAGCTGCCCACGGACGCTGCCCCTCCTCCTCTTAGACGCGCTTAGAGAGACGCTGTCTTTTCTCCTGCCGAGAAAATCCAGCTCCGGCGTTTCCAGCCTACTCTTGCGAGTGACTGGGATATCGAGTCCTGGAAGGAGATACAAGACCTCCAACATTCTATTCCAGAGGTATGGTTTTGACTAAACCCTTAGAGAGAATTCTTGAAGCAAACCTTGGCAAAACCAACTTAACTAAAACTGCTACTTACTTACTCCCTCCCAAGTATTAGTCTTAGGTCAGGTACACTGGGGTAGGCGTAGTTAGAAGCACCAGTTGAGTACGTTAGCTAAATGTATATATGAATGTATATATTTTATTCATTTTAACCATTGTATGGCTAAGAAACCATATCAATGCTTTTACAGTATTATTTCGCAATCCTCATTTTACTGTACGCACTTTTTATCATAACTAGTCTTGCAATTGTGGCAATTCATTTCTCTTGCATGAGAAGAAAGACTGTTCAATAAATAATACCTTTTTATTGAAAACGCCCGTCTCTCCATTCTCTGCATCTTGGTGAAAGTAATCTGCACAACTGACTGAGTAAAATAACTGTCTATTGTTTCACACAACTCTAGAGATTGACTCTTATTCTAAGGAGCAAAGTTGTCATGTTTATGCGGTTGTTGGAAAACTGAATCCCTTCTTGTCTGTACCAGGGAAGCTGATCACTTCCTATTCAGTCAAGAAAGTTTCCAGTGACCTCTGAGCTAGTTGGTAACAAACCCAATTAAGTTTAGCATAGTCAGTAGAGACCTGGAAGACCGCACTTCTACGTCCATACTATTGTTTATGTTATTCCAGTGCGCAGGGCCTATTGGGAAAAGAGGAACTGCACTACTGCTTCATGCACATCGCTAATATGCCCAGTTTGCTCAAAAGTCCAAAAGTCCAATTTCCAAGCCATCCTTTCAAGAGTGCTAATGAGCAATACTTTGTTTGCTCACAATAGCACCCATTCCTTGGTTCCTAAATACTTTTTGTGATCATAACCGACCCTGACAATGGAGAGACCTTGAAACTATCCCAATGTGTAATTTTGCTGCATATGCTTTAAATCAAAACCCTGCCCTGGTGTGTCTGGTACAGTAGCTCTCCACACTGCATTCAGAGCTGGATAATAGAAAGTAAAAGTCAACTACAAGATGGTAGATATAATATTGTAATATTAATGTAGCACCTACTAACTCTATTTGGGTGTTGAAGCGCTTGCCAGCACAGGCATTAATGTCAGGTGTGATCTGCATTTTTTCACTAGGGGTGGGCGGAACTCCGCAGTATCTCACAGAGTTTTTATGTAACTGGATGGAATTTCCTAGAGAAAAACTCAGCGAGCTCCGCCCACCCCTAATTATTGGCACATGATACCGTCACATGTTAGGTACAACCTCAACTGTCCTATACAATCTTATGATGAATAAGTGGGCACTTGACTGCTGAGTGCATCCACGCCTTGTGTAGATATAGCCTGAGTCATAGAGTACAGCCTCTTCTTTAGGTGTAGCCTTCATACTCTTTGCAGCTTCTCTGTACATTGTTACAGCCTCTAATGCTCAGTGCAGTATCTCTACAAATATATTTGGTCTCTAATGCCCAGAGCAGTCTCTCCTTGACCAATATCTTGGGAATTTAGTGGTAATTGGGAGGACATCAGCACTTTTCCTGAGCTGACTTTTCTAAATCTTTGTGTGTGCTGGTGCAATTGGCTCAACTAAAGCATGCCAATACTACCACTCAGAGAATGCACTCATATGTTATATTAAAGTACTGGACTGGAAAAGTGGTGTCCTGCTATCATGAAATGATACGGCAAGCCCTAGATTTTGTTTAATGCAGAGGAATACTGTGTAGTCAAGCCAAAAGAAGGACAAATGCCCGATTGCCAAAGCTGATAAAAGGGAAATGAATAGAAACTATCAGATTATGGCCATAACAATGCAGTGAGGACCTACCTTCAAACCATTTTTTGGTACAAGGAGGCATACTGAGAAATTAGGCACTATAGCTTTCCATGTGGCACAGATGAAATGTTTGTGCGTTGCCCTCCGCATCCCTTTTCCACCTTACCCATCACCACACCATTGCTGAGGGAAACACAAATAGGTTCAGCATTGTTACCACAAATTGACATGGAAATCCTTGTTCCACTAGGGCTAGATTTTCGACTAGACAAGGCTCTACACAGTCACTCTTCACGTCAGACTGTTGCTATACTAGGCGTTAAGTCACCTGAAGCCCAATATTGTCCTATGCAAAATTATCCTTGTAGTTGTCTGGTCAAAATCAGCAGATCCCATGCTTTTTGCGCATAGCCTGCAAAGAAAAGGCTGCATAGTATCCTCAGGCCTCTCGGGCAGTGCCAGCTCTGTAGCACCAAGACTAGCTCGACCTACAACATAAAAGAACAGCTAAGGAAATGGTTGACGGCAGCCACTACGACCCACCTCACCTCTTTTACCCCTTGCTTCAGTAAGCTAGAAGCAGCTGCAGGCGGAAGGAGCAGCAGCAGTTATTTTATCCACATAGCAGGCCATCTTTGGATTCTGATCATTTCTGTTCACAAAAACCTCAAGTTAGTCCATCTCTTAGACAAAACATTGTGGGCCTCATTTATGAGGCTGTGCGTCACTTTTACGCCGCCGGTGCGCCACTTTTTGTGACGCACCAGCAGCGTAAAAAATGTGCCTTGTTGCACCATATTTACAAAGTGACGCATCTAGGTAGATGCGTCACTTTGTAAACCCCTGCACTACATTATACCTACACCAGGTATAATGTATGCAGGGGGGGCGTTCTGACGCAACCCAGGGTCATGGAAGTGACGCAGTGAAATCTATAAAATTTCACTGCACCACTTCTATGACTCAAATGAGTCAATTTCTTACGCCTGCCTCACAGCAGGCGTAAGACTGACGCAGACCCTTTCACATGGGGCTTGCCCCCTGTGAAAGGACGCATTGCTAGAATTGCGTCACTTTTGTGACACTCTCCAGCAATGCGTCACTTTTGCGCCATACAGATAAAACAGAACTACTGACGTATCTGTAACTCCTTGCAACATGATGCGTCATACTGTAAATATGACGCATCATTGGTGTCGCAAGAAGGGCGCAGTGAAAAGTGACGCATCGCTGTTTTCACCGAGCGATGCGTCACTTTTCATAAATGAGGCCCCTGTATCTTTTGGTTGGCCGTCCCCCAGTTGATGTGGACTAGGATAGTTCCATCTTCGAAGCTAAACGTGACTCCAGTCAGTTTCACATAGGCTCGAATTTAGTGCGAATTACAACAATGAATTATCATAATTCATGCAGTTGCATTCATTTAATTTTAAAATCTTTATTCGGCTACATACAGCCATAAAGGCACAAAAACAACAAAAGCAGTGTAATATAAGTTAATAAATGCATTTATTCATTTTACATAAAATGATTAAGCTCCTAATACAGAGTCCATTAATAGACCTGAACGAGGCATGAGCAGCAATTTATGAAACATCCAGTCCACAACGTGGGCTAAATGATGTAGCTAAATTATCCTAATAGTGGGCGGCTGCACGAAGAAAGAGCCCCACACACATACGTGTCTCTTTGTCCTCCAGTTGTTTAAAGATAATGATAGTCTCTATTACACTGTCTAAAATTTCTTGCTTTCACAAGTTTACTAAAATCTTTTGGGTAAAAAGTTTATAAAAACCACAGAAGAATAAAAAGTGCATCATTGATTGTTAATTCATGTAGTTAAATAGTAGAAAAAATGAAAAGACCGGCAAAGACTCAAGTACATTTTTATATAATATTATCCCAGCAGCTTTAAACTTGATCTTGCCTGCAATGGCCTAAGGTCTGGATGTAACACACTGTGACAAAATGTTGCACAAAATAACCACTCTGGCAGCTCAAGGAAAGCGTGGTCGTGCATTGGGCCTGAGGGAGCTCTGGAGATGCGATGCTATGTGATTCTCTAAATTGTAGCAGTTTCCAACTGCAAGTGTTTACGTGGTATTCAGCCAGCCATGGGCAGCTTGCTTTTAAAGGAGCTAAATGGAAAAAAACAGAAGAGGATCCACATTTTCGTCACTGTCTTGAGGATCACAGGGAGCCAGGGGTTGCACAGTACAAGCCAGAGGTCGCAGTTGCAATCCCTGGCGACCCTCAAATGATGTCCATGGTAAATACCACCAGATCATGGGCACTGGTTTTGCAGAAACCTGCTTTTTTTCCCGGAGTTTTATGTAGCATGAACTTGACCCGATATCAGGTATCAGAGCGCTTTACATATCACCAGTTACACCTACGGCAGACCCAAGACTTGCTGACCTTCAGAAGACTGCTCAAGACCTGGCTTTTCAAGCAGTAGGAGCTCCCTCCCCTCCCCCAGCGCTTTGAGACCCTCACGGGAAAGAGGTGCACTTTACAAATGCTATGATTGATTGATTGATTGAGTTACTTTACAAGAGGTCACATTCGTTTTTTTGTTAGGCATGGGAATATTAAGTGATTTACCCAGAATCACAGGATGTTTAGTGTCACTGCCGAGACTCGAACCCAGTTCCCCAGATTCGAGGTCGACCGCCCTAGCCGTTAGGCCAAATTGCTCTATTTGAAAGACATCTTTGGCATCTACCTTGTTTTTATCTCTTGGACGTGGCGCAAGAGTGGATAATGTCATCCATCCACACCTTGATGTGAGTGCACGGTGGCGGTGGATGGTGCTTCCAGGCCTGAACTGCGATTCTAACATTGACCTATAATCCTTGATAATTCGTACATCAAAGGTAACCAAGTGAGTGAGAAAAAAGAGTCCCTGCTCAACCTTATTCATGGGGTCTTGGGGAAGTCATCCTTGAGCCATTTTAGAAAATGAAAGGTGCCTTAGTGCATTTTATAGTATATTTTCCCAAATACATTTGCACGTAATTCATGACTCATAAAATAACACAAAGTAGTATCTGACTCTAGAGAAATATTGGCAATAACTGCCCATCACTCAACGGAACTCACTCAATCAGTATTATTTATGTTCCCGGCAGGAAATCAGTAGTTCTATCTCAACACAGCACTTTGACATATCCAGAAAGTACACATATTTTTCCCAAATACCAGTCCTACAGTTTCGATTAAAACACACATTTATCCACACAAGATCTGCTTATTTTTAGAAAATCCCCGGCACCCCCATTTTCATTTGTAAATTGACCTCCAAATAGAAAGCAGGGACCTGCCCCGTCCCCCATTATGGCTCTTTACTATCTGAATGGGATTTGGAGGGTGCATTTTTTTGACTTACATTAGGGCCCATCATGCTCCAGGTCTACCTCTGAGTTCCCCATCTGTAAGTGGTAGCCACCAAATGTGACTGATGCCCACCTTATACCAGGTTGCCAATCAGAAGCAATGAAGTTACAATATGTAAGGGTAGCATAATCCCCATGAACACACAACAAGGAAAGGAAGACTACCTTTTGCCTGTGCAGACAGCTGGGGGCATTGGCAGATGATTATTCATGCCACACAATAGCAGTCAGCAGGTGCCAGGCAGACAAACATACATGCACACAGACAGAAGTTGTTCTTTTCATAAGGCTGTTAAGACTCTTTTGTTTTCTTAAATCTGCTCCTTTTGCATTCTTTCTTTAAGTTGTGTTGTGTTGGTACCTTGTCGGGCACCAGGACGCTCCTTTGCTGGAGCAGCCTTCCGCATAATAAATGACCATAACATAACATAACATAACGCACATATGTACTATTTCGCTGACCCCTGCCCCATGAGCCAACTGGAGCGCAGGAACGTATTGGCACAGCCACTCAGTCCAATTGAACAAGCGCTTTCTTCTCTTGCTCCACACCAGTGTTACTGCAACTCAGTGATGTCTTCATTACTTCAGCTTCCCGAAGCAGCTGCACTGCCTTTTTCATTGTCCACAAAAGGACATAGGAATAGAAATGAGCTAACAAAAAAAAAGAATGTGTCCTCATGTAACGCAACTGGTGCTATGTAAAGCGCTCTGATAACCGATACCGGCTTAAGTTCGCGATATATAAAACTCTGTAAAAAAAAATATGTGACAGAGAGGGACAAGCTACCTTTGCATATTATCTTATATGGTTTTCGTGGTGTCTAGTGGTTCCTCTAGTGACCCTGGGGAAGGCATATTTGGAAAATATGCCTAGGACTTTGAAGGCCCACTAGACACAGGGGTTTATTTTGGTGAGGTACACACATTTATAGAGTGGGGTCAATCCTTTCCTTGCATTCAGCTGTAACCCGTAATCTGTCACTCTGGAGGAGAGGGGGCTAAATTGGGTGCTGACCCAAGGAGATTCGGGCAGTGACCATATGCTAGTAGGGGCAAGCCTTTTATTCAACATACTTCAGTGCTTTAAATGAACCGGTACTGTCCGGTATGGAGTACCAGCACTTTTTTATTTTGAGAGGGAGAGTACCGGCACTTCTTAAGAGAAATGCAATACTTTTAATTGGCGAGTACCGGCACTTCTCAGAAACAAGCAGGTACTCTGCTACAGAGTACCTTCAATTCTATTTTTCCATTTCAAGCACTGACATACTTCTTATGCTAAAAATCGCTGGTGTCTGGGGTGGGGCTACACCCACTACCCCCCCCCCCCCCCCAACACACACACACGGCAGAAATGGGGTGCTGAGGACTGTGGAAACCCATTTGTGGCCCAGTCTCCATATGGATCCTATGGAAAAGAAGAGTGACCGCTGAGAAGCAAAGTTTGCCAACTGAGTATTGGATGACTCAAAATGTGTTGCTCACTGCACATATGTTATGTCTTCTGAAAGTTTAAGACCCTCACCTGTAAATTTTTCTGAAATTTGTTCTATTTTCAATAATCCAGCTAAGTATGTCCAAAAAGGGCAGCTGTGTTAACCTGAACCTGTCACAACTCTCTATCCATCAACGGAGAAGCCTACTGCCTGCATCGACACACTTTTGGTTGCTGTGCATAAAATGTTTTTTTCAGACTCTCAAAGTCTTTACTAGCTTAATTGCCTTGCAAAATGTGACTGCCTGAAAATAAAACACATCTAACAGGAGAGAGCAGTTGCGTATATGAGTCACGCCAGTGGCTGTTATTGAAAGTACGCCATGTCAATACAGCCACCCTGAGATTGACTGACCTGTTTTTATGACCAGATGCCCGAGCATACAGTTTTGGCTGTAATCTCTTACTCTCAATCTTGTAATATACGTTTGTAAAGCCTCTTTGATGAAAAAAAGCCATGGACTTGATTGCAAGTCCCTCCTTATTTTGTAATTGCACGCGACAATAGGAGTTTGCACAACATCTTCTCAATCACTGGGCATGCTGACCGGAAACATGTGCGATGAAGACCTCACTTCCGGCGTTTTCCTGCTTCCAAACCTGCTGAAAAGTAACGAGTGAAAAAGGGCTGGGAAATACCACGACATTCCGATTTCGGGGTGAAAGCACCAACATCTGCATGTTATTCCCCACTGGTAGGCGAAAACATGCCATAGGTGCTATTTATTGGTCGCTCTTGGGTGCAAAGTATAGAACAACTTTTAGGGAACGTGTAATCGGGGCCCGTATGCTGTGGCAGTCAGCATTTAGGTATCCTGCAACAGAATGTCTGACGTAGATGACATGTTGCTTCATTAGAGCGTCCATTCAAATGGACGTGATGGCAAGGAAAAGGTCGACATCTGGAATGTTCTTCCAATACACAGCCAACAGCTTCCGATCATATTTTGTAGTTATGAAATAGGGTGTTTCGACCACTGTTACTTCAGTTTTTTTCTGGCATAATGTGCTTATTTTGCTGAAGACACATGGAGACAATTCCAAGCAAACTCTGCTGTACTTCACATAAGCACTCATAAACCCAAAAGTTGAAATAAGGAGGCATCTGTTTTGTTGAGAGTGCTCTCCATACAAAAATCACTGCGCGTGGTCAGTTTACAGGAAGAAAGTAATATCAGCTGTACCCAGGAAACTTAATCCTAACCATGCCTGCTTAATCCGCATTAGCAGTGCTTGAAGGGAAATAAAGAATGAGCGCGTGGGTACGTTCTGCGTGCCTGCGTGCTTCTAAGAAACCATGCCACATTTCATTAAATAAGATTGTCCTTCGGGGAGAACTTAATGCCATCTTCGGTCAGGACTGGCACGAAAACAGACAAACGCTCACCAGCCCGCGTGGCTTGCACTTCTATCCAAAAGGAAGTGGATCTGGAATAGGAATTATCTAGGGGTATGAAACACACACATGCACGCACACACACACACACGCATGCACTCAGACACACACCTACACACTAGCAAGCACACATGCACCCACACACACTTTCGTGCACCCAAGCATACACAGTCACGCACGCACCCGTGTACGCTTGCGCATATGCATGCACTTACACACACACATGCACACACACACATGCGCTCACACACACGCCTACATACTGCCAAGCACACATGCACCCACACACACTTTCGTGGACCCAAGCATACACAGGCACGCCCACACCCATGTACGCTTGCACAAATGCATGCACTCGCACACGTATATACGCATGCACACACACACACACCCATGCACGCATGCACACACACACCAAAAAAAACATAATCCGTGTTTTTGTTGAGCTGGTAGTTGCAGGTGGAGCCCACTGGCATTCATTTTTGGGGATCAGCACTTATCTTTGGGGACGTTGAGCCTGGGAGAGAGAGAGGGAAAAATATACAAAGGAGAAAGAAGGAGGAAAAGAAAAACCGTAAAAACAACAAATGGAGAAAGCAGGAAGCTGCAAGAGTGGGATAAAGAGGCAGGGAGTGTCTGGTGGTGGATAAAAGTGGAACCAAGACTACACAACCTCGGTATTTGGCATGCCAACATTCAATAGCACCAGCCAGGGTCTTTTGAGAAGAACTTTGGGCCCAGCACTTATTCTTTTCCAAATTAAGCACTGACATAATATAGGATCTCAAAACCATTCCCTGCAGAGCTTACCCTGCAGGGAATGGTTTTGAGATCCTATATTATGTCAGTGCTTAATTTGGAAAAGAATATGTGCAGCACATAAAACAGCCCCAAGATGCATGAGTGTGTGCAACAGAAGGGCACAATAGTGCACTTGTATGCAAACATCGCTGCATAATGTGGGACGTCGAAGGCTCAAATCACATTATATAGCGTGCTTTATTATCATAATTTTTCCTAATCAGAGTACTTTAATTCAAGATGCAGTCATATTTCCAAGCATCTCAGTCAAATCTCAAACATAATAAACACCATAATTCAATGTCTGCATGCTTAAAAGTTCCCTGGTGAAGAGTAGCTTTGTAGGATGTCTTATGAGTCTTGAATTCCGTATTTTGTTGCTAATGGATCTATTCATGTTGCAAAATCCTTAGCAATTGTACGACAATATTTCCAAAGCATACTAAGAGATTTGGAAAGCCACAATTCTGGTCACAATATTTTGTCATTGTCTACTCCAGAGTTGATTTTGATTTTCTTCATGAGCCAGCTACCTTGAAAATTGGTTTTCACATCTAAATTAGCAATTGGAAGTTTATGTTGTAGGGGCAATCGATTAGGGATCGAAACTAATCCTGACTCACAGGCCAATATACCTTATTATCGGTGCCTTCTCTGGTACACTGCCCCTTCTAATTATGTTCCATCTTTGTCCCACCATACTGTTCACTTGTTGCCCTACACTACAATACCTTTCCCTATTTCTATGTGTAGATTCTCCTTACCAGGAAATATTGTTCAATATCTACATTTTGGGATTTACAAAGTTCCATGTTTCAGGGGCCTATCGTCTCTGTCACAACACACCTTTTCTCTTCACTTAAAAAAGCATGGCAATCCCCCACTCTTGAGAGGGGACCTCATTTTTCACTTTCATTTGGAAGTGGTTGTGTCTAGCCTTCTAGGCGCTGGGATCGTTGTGTGAGATAAGCTACACCACTGTATGGGAATGAGGATGTGTTCATGCACAATAAGCGCTTGATCGTCTGCTGTGCCTTTGGGTGGCATCCAGCATTGAAATGTGTCCCATGATATAGTTTGTGCTTTCCACTTGATTTCATTTCCCTTCATAGTCATTTCCTCGTGATTCCCTGGCTCTTTTCGTAGAGACTCGCGGAACGCTCTGAATGCCACTATTTTACCCCCTTTGGATGTTGTATTGAGTGAGTGAGGGTTTCACAGACATGGCAGACTCAAATGACTCCTTGTCTCTTTCTGATGACTTCCATTGTTGGTTGCGTGTCAAGTGCAGAATATACGTTTTTGTTGGTTCTATTAATTCCAGTTGTTGTGAGGGCATCAAGAGTCTATCCTGTTTTCTTTTTATAATGTTGACAATGGTCCCTTTGCCATCTCCTGGCCTCCATGGCTTCCTAAGGGCTGTTTGGTTCCTGGCTTGTGTCATGGGTTCGATCTGGCAAAGCTGCCTTCTTTAAGCTTTCCTTTTTCTCCTTTAGCTGGCCACAAATATCTCAATATTTCTTATCATTCCTTCATCAGTGATGGCATCTGCATTGTCGAACTGCATCAGTGAGAAGGCCGACTCTATAAATATCAAAGTCACAAAAAATCTAAAGCTGCCTGAAACCATTACTTAAAGCCATGTTACGAAAAAGAGTAAGTGTAAGTGTGTTTTCCAGTAAATCCAATATTTAGGACTGGATGGTTAGTAAAGAACCTCAAAAAGTATAACTTAAAACAAGTGTAGGTTATAACTTCTAAAAGTTCTAAGTTATGCATATTTGATAAATTGGACTCTGTGACCTATGTATATATTGGTTGTGTTTTACAGTGTTGTTCACAAATGATTCATACTTACACAAATCTATGAATGCGTAATTTTCATTTTGTGCTAATGCCCACTAAATCCTTTGGCATTCCTAGAGCAAAGTGATATACCACATTCCTGTAACTCCACAAATATATTGGATATGAATTACATTCACTATACATGAATAAGGCTAGAAATATTCATTTCTACTTGCATTTATTTATATTTAATTGACCTTAAAAAAATGCGTTTTCATACATGTCATCACTTCCTATGAATAACATGTTCAGTTTTCATTTATTATCGCATTTAATTCCATTTGTCACCCACCATATGTCAGGCCTATTTAGGTGTTAAGTAGGTGCTGCAAGTGCATTCCAAACTTTTGTTCATTAATATATGGCCTATTATCACTTTATCTTTCATTGCATGTCCTTACCCACTTAAACCATAATGAATTTTGCATGCACAGCTTAATGCTGTTTTGGTTTTTGAAGTTCTCTTATGTAACTTAGAGATTTCTAGCTTTATGCATGCAACAATTAAAATAACATCTGGGCTTAAGTCAGTCTTACACACTGAAATTTTGAGAACACACCTTATCGCCTACAAGAAAGATAGGAGAGTGAAAACACTATATATCTTACTGCAAAAATAGGTAAACTGATATTCAGCAAAACTGTTCAAAATAATATAGTAATTGAAATAACGAGTACACCATTGGCCCTTTTCAGGTGTAAATTGGACGTGTTTTCACCAAATTCTTCCGCACGCATAGAGCAAGGTGATATACCTGTATTTGTGTATTGTGTGCATTACATACATTAAACATGCATAGGTTAAGAAAATCTATTTATACTTACATGTATTTGTGTGTCGTTGAGCTTAATAAAAAAGACATGTTCTTACATTCTGTAACTTTCTATAAACAATTTTGAATTTGTTATTGGACTTAATCCTACTTTTCACCCACCTTATGTCTGGTCCAATTAGATATGAGCTAGGTGTTGCCAGAGCATTACCACTTTTGTAGGAATAAGCCTAATGTCTATTATCATTTGGCCATTTAGCAAATACATGTTAATTTCATGTCTTCAACCACTTAAATCACACGCATGCATGGCCTAGACATTTTTTCTTGTGTGACTTACAGGTGTCTAGCTTTGTGAACCTTGTGAAAAAACAAATCCAGTCTTAAACCTGGAAACCATTGTGTTCATGGCCTAGGGCATGGAGGATAAAGGATTATTTGAAAATACAAACTGTTTAAAGTATATTAGTTATTGAAATGAAGTGTAAACCACTGTCTATTTTTTAGGCGTAATCAGGAAGTATCTTTGGAAAATGTGGTAGTTAATGGAAGTGTGATTGTGTGCATGGTATTTATAAAGCACAAACCACTGCTAAAGGCAGTGAAGGACTGGACAGAGTCAACAGTAATGACAGACTCAATGAGTGATTAGAGGTTAGCTGTGTTCTTTGGGAGAACTTTAATAACACTGTACACATAGTTTGCATCACACAGATGATGCAAACCCCGCACAGACTGTTGTATTGGATTTACTTTCCAAAGCAAATCCCGATTTGAGTTGGAGAGTACCCTAAAGTAACGCAAAGTAGCGCTATGTGTTCTTTACACTACAATGCATTAATGGGATGGAGCATTGATGGTATCTAGGCATTCCCATGCAACCTCCCATGGGTTTTGATGCACAGCCCTATCTACTAACATTGGTAGAAAGGGATTTGCACCAAAATGTACTCATCCTTGACGCAGACGTAAAGTTTGAGAAAAGTTTTCTTTTCTTATTTTCTCAAAACATTTCCAACTTTACATGTGAGCTGCACTGTACAATACATATACAAAATGGGAACGGTTCAGCTAAGTCAAAACATAGTATTTTATCCTGGAAGGGTAGACTTCCAGTGCTTGACATCACTTAGACATGCCTGCACTATGGTGCAAGTGTGTATGCTTTGGCGCAAGTCAGCCTAATGTGTACCAACTCAGGGGGAGAGATAAACAGTGCCATATCTTAGTACACAAAGTGCTCTTCTGGTATCTCCCTTTCATGCAATGCAGTGCAGCACAGAAACTTTGATGCTGCATTGTATGAAAACGTAGTGAAAGAGAAATCTTGATGAGTCACAAAGCCTTATTCACAATGCGTGATTCAGGTGTAAATTGATGTGTAGTCTATTTACTCCTGCCTAGGCTATGTATTCATCCACAAGTTTCAACTTAGGTTGCACCATTGGGCTTGCTAAAAGAGTGGTCAGGGAAAACCTTCGGATTTATATTGCGAACCCTGTCACTGGAATTTATTAATGAGTATCTACAAAGATTTGTAAAAGCTAATCTTTTCAGAACAACCAAGTTGCACCTGAATGATTTTTTTATATGTTCTGTGAAACTGTAAAAATGCGCAATAATTTCTCATGTTTTCACGGAGAGGGATGGGAAGGATGAAGTCATAAGTAGATAAAATCATTTAAATTGAAAGCAATCGAAATCAAATGATTAGATTAGCAAACTACACGCACCCTCTCTGTGGTGCATTATTTGCACATGTAGGATTAGCAATAGTATAAGTTAACTTTTTACAGGAATTCTATCCTGGTAGCTTCTGGCAGCTTCAATATGCATGTTACACATGTGTGCACCACAAGTGCTTGGCAATTAGCAAAACAAGTGTAGATTAGGGCAATGCTGAGACTTGTGCATGGCATAATGTAACTTGTTTTTCTGAATCTGACTTTATGTTTTATTGAGAAGACAGATCAAGCAGCAGGAAGAAGCTGGAGAAATACATGCCAAGTCTACAGGGAAATTTGTAAGAGAATCAGCTTGAAATCTGTATATATTATAGCCTCGTAGGGAAACTGAACATCAATGTGACAGGATTTCGGAAAATGTGTAGCAGATCAAAGCAAGGCTTATGAAAATAGTAGCCATATGCCAGGACTTTTAAGTATAAAATACTAAGTATTTGTTTCGCCTTTGAGACTGCACTACTCTAACAAATCAAGTAACATACCTGTAACAAGAGAATTCATATCGTTATTGACACACTTCTGAAAGCAAAGGACAGACTATTATCTTCTTAAATGGCCACGCCACTTTTACAGAAAACAGCCTCTGCTTCAGTAAATTAAAAGCCAAAACCATAATACAATAGAAACATATATGTTTCAACAATAGTGTGATTGGGCCGATTTGAGCATTATGAGGACCATTATGCAAACTCGGAAACAGCTTCAACAGTGCAGTAAAAAATTTGTCCGCTATGGGCGCAGTTGGGAGCACATTATATCAGTTAATCTGTATTTATTTTTTCCAGTGATGACATGTGCATGTGGAAGCTACCGTACACCTATAAAACATTAAAGCGTACACACAAAGTCTTCGGCTCCATTTCTAGGTGATGATTGTACTATTGAAAAGTAAAATTTTGTGAAGGTAAGTGTATATAGGTAAGTAGCGGGTTACTATACTTAAAGCCATATATATGTGTCATAACATTTATATATATATATATATATATATATATATATATATACACACATATATATATATATATATATATATACATATATATATATATATATATATATATATATATATATATATATATATATATATATATATATATATATATATATATATATATATATATATATATATATATATATATATATATATATATCCCAAGCTCCTCGATGTACCACAATCCCGAAGCACTCCCGGACGGGTGCCGTTGCGCTTCTGTACCCACGCTTTTGCTATGGCAGCTCTAATCGTTTCTTATTCCACAAGAACGATAACGCACTCACGGGGGTTATGCAGCGATATATTTTAATCAGCTACGGACAAAACAGACGTGTTTCAGACCTAAAGTCCTTCGTCAGTGTTTACAGTTACGTGCATTTCCCATACATTTAAGTACACCTTATTTCCTGTGAGTGACAGAGATGATGGACATTTGAATGCATTGTAAACGGTGGCCATTTTGTAGTGGTTTCTTTACATACAAAAAACACTCATTTCAATTATAATACATTAACTTGCGTCAGCATATTAGCATAAGTATAGTGCCGGTCTACTAAGAGTTTATCTTGCTGTGTATCAGCGTTTCACCGGCAAATTCCACTATTAGCAATATAACAATCTATACATCATTTGATTTTTTAACACCTAAACTTTACCAGTTTAAGACAGTGTGGCTGTCTGTCAATTATACGGGGCTCTTATGCAATGTGCCTTAGGCACGATTTACTGAAACCCATCGATGGGATATCTAGTCCCCTGTCGGTGAAAAGGTTGTAATCTCGCCGTGGATCGGCGCGTCACCGACATATATAATGACTGGACAACCGCACTGTCTTAACAAAAAACACCCATTTATAACCAAACTTTTAATGTTAAACCAATCATATGTGTATCTCACAATTTAATTGGAAATTGGATGATACAATCACATTAGACCTTATATTTACCATCAATTTCATCTTGGCGAATTGGTTAATAAACCCAGTTCTTCATGAAGGTCACAAAATAATGAATTATCAAGCTGGAAGGGTAGGAAAACAAAGACCAGATACTATAGATGAGAATAGTCTAAAACAATTTGAGCTAAGAAAAGAAAGCAGATTTGACTAATCACAGTTTTAAGCAACAACGGCCACATATCATTTCATTTTGGTTTAATTGTGCGCCTAGGGTACCATTACAGTCTCTCTAATCACCTTCCCAGATGCACTGTAAGTTCCTTCCCGATGTTCAACCTACCCGGCTGTTTAGTCTGCATATCTATTATGTATCGTGACTCAAGTCTACGTAAGCATAATAACCTGTCTCCCCCTCTGGGGTTAGCAGGTACATGATCCAAACCAAAATATTGAAGTAACTCACGGTTACTTTGATGTTCCTGGGCGAAGTGCCGGGCCACAGGATAAGATACATCCTTATTCATTATGGCTCGCTGATGTTCAAGCACTCGCATCTTCACATTATTGATTGTACTGCCTACATATTTGAGGCCACAAGGACATACAAGACAATATACCACATAGGGTGTGGTATAGGTGATGAATTCTTTGATTTTTTTGGGGTGTGAAAGGCCTGGAATTTGATAAGAGAGAACTCTCTTACTGTTTTCACATGCCCGGCATCTTCCACATGGGCAAAAGCCTGCCATGTCCTTGAGGGTACCCTTCATTAGAATTTTTATGGGCGCTAGATGGCTGTGCACTACCATATAATGTGAAGATGCGAGTGCTTGAACATCAGCGAGCCATAATGAATAAGGATGTATCTTATCCTGTGGCCCGGCACTTCCCCCAGCACTTCGCCCAGGAACATCAAAGTAACCGTGAGTTACTTCAATATTTTGGTTTGGATCATGTACCTGCTAACCCCAGAGGGGGAGACAGGTTATTATGCTTACGTAGACTTGAGTCACGATACATACAAGATATGCAGACTAAACAGCGGGTGGGTTGAACATCGGGGAGGAACTTACAGTGTATCTGGGAAGGTGATTAGAGAGACTGTAATGGTACCCTAGGTGCACAATTAAACCAAAATGAACTGATATGTGGCTGTTGTTGCTTAAAACTGTGATTAGTCAAATCTGCTTTCTTTTCTTAGCTCAAATTGTTTTAGACTATTCTCATCTATAGTATCTGGTCTTTGTTTTCCTACCCTTCCAGCTTGATAATTCATTATTTTGTGACCTTCATGAAGAACTGGGTTTATTAACCAATTCGCCAAGATGAAATTGATGGTAAATATAAGGTCTAATGTGATTGTATCATCCAATTTCCAATTAAATTGTGAGATACACATATGATTGGTTTAACGTTAAAAGTTTGGTTATAAATGGGTGTTTTTTGTTAAGACAGTGCGGTTGTCCAGTCATTATATATGTTGGTGACGCGCCGATCCACGGCGAGATTACAACCTTTTCACCGACGGGGGACTAGATATCCCATCCATGGGTTTCAGTAAATCGTGCCTAAGGCACATTGCATAAGAGCCCCGTATAATTGACAGACAGCCACACTGTCTTAAACTGGTAAAGTTTAGGTGTTAAAAAATCAAATGATGTATAGATTGTTATATTGCTAATAGTGGAATTTGCCGGTGAAACGCTGATACACAACAAGATAAACTCTTAGTAGACCGGCACTATACTTATGCTAATATGCTGACGCAAGTTAATGTATTATAATTAAAATGAGTGTTTTTTGTATGTAAAGAAACCACTACAAAATGGACACCGTTTGCAATGCATTCAAATGTCCATCATCTCTGTCACTCACAGGAAATAAGGTGTACTTAAATGTGTGGGAAATGCACGTAACTGTAAACACTGACGAAGGACTTTAGGTCTGAAACGCGTCTGTTTTGTCCGTAGCTGATTAAAATATATCGCTGCATAACCCCCGTGAGTGCGTTATCGTTCTTGTGGAATAAGAAACTATTAGAGCTGCCATATACATATATATATATCTATATCTATATATACAGGCTGCTGCAGAATAAACGCCTGTCTCTTCCTTACCCCCGTGAGTGTGGCGTGTTTGTTTAACACAGGAGCTTCAATTTTTTACGGTCCGCCACCGTTTCTGCACCCGCCTTAAGAGTGCATGGACATTTAGGCGGAAAAAGGAGCGTCGCAGTGACCCTGCATATGTCTAGCACCGCCACAGTACCAGCTTGATTTGGAGCCTGAAAAACGGGAATCATACAGATTCGGAGGAGACCAGATATTCACCACTCCTTCCCCATGTGCAGATGTTATCGTGGCAGGCGAGGGGGTGCGGAGCGGGCGATTATCAGCAGCAGTACAGGATCCCTGATGAGGACTGCGAAATATGCACTAACATTAAAGACAGCCTACATGTTCCAGTAGACACCGCGGCATCAGCCCAGCCCGCCATTAGGGGCGTGTCATGTACTTAACTGGACCTGTACCTGCACCATACGTGATGTTCGTCATTTCCCTGAAGAAGAAGGAAGTTAACCTTCGAAACGCGTCGGAACCTGCAAGACGAACCCTCAGCTTCGGAATCCTCTGAGGCTTTCATGGACCCTGTAGCTAATCAGCAGGCTGCTGCAGAATAAACGCCTGTCTCTTCCTTACCCCCGTGAGTGTGGCGTGTTTGTTTAACACAGGAGCTTCAATTTTTTACGGTCCGCCACCGTTTCTGCACCCGCCTTAAGAGTGCATGGACATTTAGGCGGAAAAAGGAGCGTCGCAGTGACCCTGCATATGTCTAGCACCGCCACAGTACCAGCTTGATTTGGAGCCTGAAAAACGGGAATCATACAGATTCGGAGGAGACCGGATATTCACCACTCCTTCCCCATGTGCAGATGTTATCGTGGCAGGCGAGGGGGTGCGGAGCGGGCGATTATCAGCAGCAGTACAGGATCCCTGATGAGGACTGCGAAATATGCACTAACATTAAAGACAGCCTACATGTTCCAGTAGACACCGCGGCATCAGCCCAGCCCGCCATTAGGGGCGTGTCATGTACTTAACTGGACCTGTACCTGCACCATACGTGATGTTCGTCATTTCCCTGAAGAAGAAGGAAGTTAACCTTCGAAACGCGTCGGAACCTGCAAGACGAACCCTCAGCTTCGGAATCCTCTGAGGCTTTCATGGACCCTGTAGCTAATCAGCAGGCTGCTGCAGAATAAACGCCTGTCTCTTCCTTACCCCCGTGAGTGTGGCGTGTTTGTTTAACACAGGAGCTTCAATTTTTTACGGTCCGCCACCGTTTCTGCACCCGCCTTAAGAGTGCATGGACATTTAGGCGGAAAAAGGAGCGTCGCAGTGACCCTGCATATGTCTAGCACCGCCACAGTACCAGCTTGATTTGGAGCCTGAAAAACGGGAATCATACAGATTCGGAGGAGACCGGATATTCACCACTCCTTCCCCATGTGCAGATGTTATCGTGGCAGGCGAGGGGGTGCGGAGCGGGCGATTATCAGCAGCAGTACAGGATCCCTGATGAGGACTGCGAAATATGCACTAACATTAAAGACAGCCTACATGTTCCAGTAGACACCGCGGCATCAGCCCAGCCCGCCATTAGGGGCGTGTCATGTACTTAACTGGACCTGTACCTGCACCATATGTGATGTTCGTCATTTCCCTGAAGAAGAAGGAAGTTAACCTTCGAAACGCGTCGGAACCTGCAAGACGAACCCTCAGCTTCGGAATCCTCTGAGGCTTTCATGGACCCTGTAGCTAATCAGCAGGCTGCTGCAGAATAAACGCCTGTCTCTTCCTTACCCCCGTGAGTGTGGCGTGTTTGTTTAACACAGGAGCTTCAAAAATATATATATATATATATATATATATATATATATATATATATATATATATATATATATATATATATATATATATATATATATATATATATATATATATATATATATATATATATATATATATTACCTACTGGCGGTCGCCAGTAGGTAGTTATAGTTAGGATAATTTTCAATGTTAAATCTCAACATTCTATTTTGAATAACTTTGGCGCCGGTTGACGAATCTGCCTGAAATTTTCAGGAAAATGGTCTCATGGCGGTCCGGTCCTTCCCTGAAAGTTTGGGGGGGATTCGTCAAGCGGGGGCCGAGATAAAAGGGGGGTCCCAAAACGCGTTTTCCCCATGTTAATTTCCATAGGGCGGTCGATTTCACTTTTAGCCCGAACGGCTGAATGGATTTCCACCAAACTTGGCAAAATTGTAGGGACTGGTAGCCCGATGTGCCTTTGCTATGTCTCAAGATATGTGCTCCAGTGGATTTTGAGTAATTAAGGTTCAAAAAAATATATATATCTATAGCAGCGCTCCGGTAAGCGCACCGGTACGCGCACCGGGCGCGTCACGCGACTTGCGCGGAGAAAGCTGATTGGCTCTGGGGTGTCTGTAAACATTCTAAACAGTCCGGAGCGGCCGCCATCTTGTGTCTCGGTAGGATCGAGACACAAGAGGTGGCCAAAACAAAGGGGGAAATGACCATAAGGGGGCAGAGTAGACCCCCCTTGACCCCCTAGGTTTGATGTGGGGGCCATAAAAGGGCCCCACGGGGCAAAAAAAAAATAAAAATTTTTTTTTATTTTCGCGGGGTGAGCGCCCGGTACGCGCACCGGTAAGCGTACCGGGGAGTGTACCATGGGGAAAAAGAATGACAGTTTTAAAAGTAGCTGATTAGAAAAAAAAATGTTTAGTTGTTTTTTTATATATACACATACATATATATAAATGCATATGCACATATATATATGCATATATGTCTATATGTGTGCGTGTAGAGAGAGGTAGAGAGGTAGAGGTGTAGAGGTAGAGAGGAAGAGAGGTAGAGAGTAGAGAGTGAGTAATAGAGAGTAGAGAGTGAGTAGTAGAGAGTAGTAGAGAGCAGTAGAGAGAGTAGCAGAGTGAGTAGTAGAGAGTAGTAGAGTGAATAGTAGAGTGAGTAGTAGAGAGTAGTAGAGAGTGAGTAGTAGAGACTGAGTAGTAGAGAGTAGTAGAGAGTAAGTAGTAGAGTGAGTAGTAGAGAGCAGTAGAGAGTGAGTAGTAGAGAGTGGGAGAGAGTAAGTAGTAGAGAGTAGTGGAGAATATTCCAAAGTTTGGCACAGCACCACTTTCACAATGAGTCCAATCAAATCATATCACTTAGAGTACTTATTGAAGCGCTGAATCTTGGTGTATATTCAAATGCTTTTATTTTCCTTAAGTTTATGTACCACAGCCAGCCGAAACGTTTCGTTCTGTACAACAGAACTTCTTCAGGGCGTTCTTATTTCCTTCAAGTTATGTCGGTATCCCGTTGTCATATAACTAGATATTTCTTCCAAATGTTAGACGAGACATAAGTATATTCTTATTAAAAGTGACTAGGTATCAATTTTACCCACACAATTCGGGCAGACTTGAGTAATTTATAGCATCCTCAAAGTCAGTCTTTCAAAAATTCCAAAGTATAGGACATGATAATCCAAATCCAAATGTTTCTCAAGAAAAGTCATTTACAATCGTTCGGAATATCGGTGTTTGGGCAGATATGATCCAGGGACCCCCAGTATGCAAGGGGAATTAGTCCCCCCTCTGCAAAGGCGCCAGTGGCCTGCATTGCAGAGAGGTGTAACAAGGGTGTGGCCTCATTACACTTCTCTGCAATGCAGCTCCCTCGCGCATACTGGAGGCTCCTGGTGGACTAGTTGACCCCAGGGACCCCCAGTATGCAAGGGGAATTAGTTCCCCCTCTGCAAACGCGGCAGTGGGCTGCGTTGCAGAGAGGTGTAACAAGGGGCATAGTCTCATTACACCTCTGCAATGCAGCCCCTGGCGCATACTGGAGGTTCCAGGTGGGCTAATAGGCCCCCAGGGGCCCCCAGTATGCAAGGGGAATTAGTTTCCCCTCTTCAAACATGCACGGGGGCTGCGTTGCAGAGAGGTGTAAAAAGGGTTGTGGCTTCATTACACCTCTCTGCAATGCAGTCCCCTGGCGCATACTGGAGATTCCTGGTGGGCTTTCAGGTCTTATATAGTTAGGAATTAGCATTAAAAAAACCTTTGAAATTCACTGAAAAAACCACAGGTTTCACACCAGTTATAGTTAGGAATTAGCATTTAAAAAACCTTTGAAATTCACTGAAAAAACCATAGGTTTCACACCAGTTATAGTTAGGAATTAGCATTTAAAAAACCTATTAAATTCACTGACAAAACCAGTTATAGTTAGCTGGAAATTTTACTGATATAAAACCAATGAAATTCCACGTTATAGTTAGTTGGACTCACTATAACTTGCGCGTGCAATGCACTGCTGATGACGTCACATATTACATCACTCATGACATGGTCAGTGACATCACTCATGACATCACTGATGACACCATCCTTGTGACATAGTGACAGACCTCCTTTCACTGTAATGTAACCCTTGAAACACATATTCAAAAATAGAAACTGAAATTTAAAAAAAAATGGAGATACCCATATCAGTTACAACAAGCAATTCAGTAATTCCACCATCTATATGCACATCCAGTCATTCACCAACAGTTCTATATAGTCACTCATACATATACTCACTTATCATATGAAGTGATACACCTATACATCCTGTTACACACCGACAGTCATCCAAAAGTTACTCACACACATACTCACACGTGCAAATAAACTATTGAACATCCATTTATTTGAATATAGAGTTATACACACACTTCCACCTTACTTGTATTGAAAATTACACATATTTATTCTCTTAAACAATCACTTATAGAAACACATACTTATTTAAACAGGAACTCTTACAATCTCTTACTCTCACATATACTCACTTATATACATCAATATTCACATATACTAGATTAAAACATATGTAGTTACTGATAAAGACACTAGTGAGACAGTCATTCACTCACTAACAAACACATATACACACTCATCCATCCATACAGTCCTGCACATATGCTGTCTTCAAAACACATACAAACAGCGAGTCAGTCACTCATGCATCTATGTGCTAAGTAATACCCCCACCAAACCATATAGACACTCATACTGATACTAAGAGAAACATCTAATAACCCATATACATACGCATGTAGCTACTTACCAACACATGTAGCCACTTATACACAAAGTGAAACAATAATATATATATTTAAATATTTAAACATTACTCACTAATATTTATTTTTCAGAAAGACACATATTCACTGGATGGTGTCATCAGTGATGTCATGAGTGATGTCACTGACCATGTCATGAGTGATGTAATATGTGACGTCATCAGCAGTGCATTGCACGCGCAAGTTATAGTGAGTCCAACTAACTATAACGTGGAATTTCATTGGTTTTATATCAGTAAAATTTCCAGCTAACTATAACTGGTTTTGTCAGTGAATTTAATAGGTTTTTTAAATGCTAATTCCTAACTATAACTGGTGTGAAACCTATGGTTTTTTCAGTGAATATATATATATATATATATATATATATATATATATATAATATATATAGATATATATATATATATTCCCCAACTCCTTACTACAGAGTACGCCGTCGCCTGCCAGAACAGCGGGTGTGTCGTCGCAAAAAGGACTTCCGTAGTCGAGTCCTTAACATTAAATTCTCCAGCACGCAGTAGAACAACACGCTTGACGACACCATGTGCTGGCCAAAATTCTTTTATTGAGTCAGCCCCTCAGACGCGTTTCGCCTGACCTGCAGGCTTTATCACCGAAGGTTTATGTTTTGTGGCGGCCATTATAACCCATGTGCAAAACACCCCGATCATGTGATAGTAAACTACAAAGCGATAGACATGAATAACAGACTCGTAGTTCTGGCTGAGTTACACATTGTCATCGAATCATTAGCGCTCTTAAATTAAACGCAAAAAGCTGTGGATTGCATGATTTTAATACTTTTTACGCAGTGCAAAAAATGAATACATGCGTGCAAGTTATTGGCATAGTAATTGCAACAATTGTAAGATTAGGCTGGAGGAAACCATGTTATCCCTATACCATAGCCCGATTTTACAGAAATGCCATATTATCGACTTGCTCATCACTTTTCTCTTTTATACTGCCCCAGTGGGCGTATAATTCTGTGCACAACTCAGAAGGAATCCCATGTCATTCCTAATTGTTATTGAGCCTCTAGTGGGCTTATACTGTCTTGTGTCTATCACTGAACAATGTGAGAAATCCCATTCATCCCTGTGTTGTCAATTAATTACATTAAAAGACCATACATTAAAACCTTAAAGTAGTGCTTAAAAAAGGTTGCTGTTCCTAATTCCAAAATTTCAAGAATCATTTCATATCATAAAACGGTACTATTCATAAGTGTGTGATCAGGTCATCTTCCACATTTAGACCCATCGGTGCCTTAGTATTTAATTCAACAATATATCGCGATTCCAGACGTCTCAGTTTTTTCAGTCTGTCCCCACCTCGGGCATTGTGTGGCACATTGTCTATAACAAAGTAGGATAATCCTGTATGGTCTTTGTTATGCTCAAGCTCGAAGTGGCGTGCCACCGGGTATGCTTTATCTGCACTTCTTATAGCCCTCATGTGCTGTAAAATTCTCAGGTGGACAGGATTAATGGTGCTCCCCACGTACCTCAGGCCACATGGGCACTGAAGCACGTAGATAGCATAGTCTGATTTACAGGTAAAACTTCCTCTTATCTTTTTCTCACTCTTAGACAGATTTGAAGTAAACTTTTGTATATTTTTGCCTTGTTTACATGCCTTGCACTTCGTGCATCGTACAAAGCCCGGTTTGCTTTTGAGCCAGGTTGTAGTTCCTTTAGTTTTTTTTGGTAACATATTGGAAACCAGCATTTGCTTAAATGATCTAGCTTTCCTAAATGTTATTGCGAGTTTTTTAGGTACTAGCGGTTGCAGTATTGGGTCATTGCAGATTAAATGCCAGTGCCTATTTAGAATGTTCCGGACCTCTCTGTGTTTACGGTTGTAAGTGGTAATCATCCTTACCTTGGAACTCTCTTTTTTACCTTGATCTTTCTTATTGCTAAAAAGGATCTCCTCTCTGCTCTTCAGTTTAGCTTTATGGATTGAGCTTTTGATGTTTTCATATGTATAACCCCTCTCCTTGAATCTAGAACTCAGGGTGGCTAGTTCTATTTCTAAATCAGCTTTGTCACTACAATTACGAATAGCTCTTAGGCTTTCCCCGTAGGGAATGCTTCTTATCAGATTTTTCGGATGGAAACTTGCTGCATGAAGCAGTGTGTTTCCGGCCGTAGGCTTTCTGTATAATTTAGTATGAAGTCTGGAGTCTTTGATAAAAACTTCAAGGTCAAGGAAGGTGAGTGATGTATCACTGATGTTGTATGTGAACCTAAAGTTCACATACAACATCAGTAAACACAGAGAGGTCCGGAACATTCTAAATAGGCACTGGCACTTAATCTGCAATGACCCAATACTGCAACCGCTAGTACCTAAAAAACCAGCAATAACATTTAGGAAAGCTAGATCATTTAAGCAAATGCTGGTTTCCAATATGTTACCACAAAAAACTAAAGGAACTACAACCTGGCTCAAAAGCAAACCGGGCTTTGTACGATGCACGAAGTGCAAGGCATGTAAACAAGGCAAAAATACACAAAAGTTTACTTCAAATCTGTCTAAGAGGGAGAAAAAGATAAGAGGAAGTTTTACCTGTAAATCAGACTATGCTATCTACGTGCTTCAGTGCCCATGTGGCCTGAGGTACGTGGGGAGCACCATTAATCCTGTCCACCTGAGAATTTTACAGCACATGAGGGCTATAAGAAGTGCAGATAAAGCATACCCGGTGGCACGCCACTTCGAGCTTGAGCATAACAAAGACGATACAGGATTATCCTACTTTGTTATAGACAATGTGCCACACAATGCCCGAGGTGGGGACAGACTGAAAAAACTGAGACGTCTGGAATCGCGATATATTGTTGAATTAAATACTAAGGCACCGATGGGTCTAAATGTGGAAGAGGACCTGATCACACACTTATGAATAGTACCGTTTTATGATATGAAATGAACCTTGAAATTTTGGAATTAGGAACAGCAACCTTTTTTAAGCACTACTTTAAGGTTTTAATGTATGGTCTTTTAATGTAATTAATTGACAACACGGGGATGAATGGGATTTCTCACATTGTTCAGTGATAGACACAAGACAGTATAAGCCCACTAGAGGCTCAATAACAATTAGGAATGACATGGGATTCCTTCTGAGTTGTGCACAGAATTATACGCCCACTGGGGCAGTATAAAAGAGAAAAGTGATGAGCAAGTCGATAATATGGCATTTCTGTAAAATCGGGCTATGGTATAGGGATAACATGGTTTCCTCAAGCCTAATCTTACAATTGTTGCAATTACTATGCCAATAACTTGCGCGCATGTATTCATTTTTTGCACTGCGTAAAAAGTATTTAAATCATGCAATCCACAGCTTTTTGCGCTTAATTTAAGAGCGCTAATGATTCGATGACAATGTGTAACTCAGCCAGAACTACGAGTCTGTTATTCATGTCTATCGCTTTGTAGTTTACTATCACGTGATCGGGGTGTTTTGCACATGGGTTATAATGGCTGCCACAAAACATAAACCTTCGGTGATCAAGCCTGCAGGTCAGGCGAAACGCGTCCGAGGGGCTGACTCAATAAAAGAATTTTGGCCAGCACATGGTGTCGTCAAGCGTGTTGTTCTACTGCGTGCTGGAGAATTTAATATATGTATATATATATACATATGTTTATGTATGTATGTATATGTGGTACTTTTAGGTTAGAGGTTTAGTAATATAGTAAAGATAGTAGTGTAGTAAGAAATAAAAAAAAATGTATAGGTATTTTTATAGATTTTAGCAATTTGCGACACCCTCCTGCACAATTGCAGCCCCTATGTCTGGAATTGTGCGGGGGACATGACTCCAATGTAGTTTTGGTAGTAGCAATACATATAAATGGACACTTCTATGGTTTACTTCTATGTTAGAGGTTTACTAATACAGTAAAAATAGTAGTATGATAAGAAATGAAAAACATTTTAATGGTTGTCTTAATAGTTTTTAAGGAGTCGCAACACTCTTGTGCACTTTCACAGCACTTCTTTTTGAAGTTGCGCTGGGGACGCAACTCTGACGTTTATTTATTAAAACATTTTTTCAGTTTACTTTAAGGAAGGATGTATACTAATAATGAAAAGAAAATAGTTTCATTTTTTAGATAATTTACTATAAAAAAGATTTCAATAGATTTTATAGAGTCTCGTTTCAGGCATGACTGAACCATGTAGGGGCTGTGCATCCTGTTTGACACAGAAAGAAAAGGGTTAAACACCTTTACATCATCAAGAGAGAGTTAGAGAGATCACACCCCTTTCCTTCTTCGGTTGTAATGGCAATGACTTTTCACAATTTTTCAGGCAGCTTTCATTTTGAAGTTCACTTGGTGTTTTTTTTTAATTATCTTTGTGTTAATTGTGGCATCTACAGGAAACTTTCAGAAGGAAGAAGAAGAGAATCTACAGGAGGAAGAGGAAGAACCACAGACAAAGAGAAAGAAAGTGTGATGTGGGGATTTTTTACCTTCCAAGAGGGGCAGACAAAGTTCAATGTGCAAAAAGTGACTTGTACCATCTGCCACAATGTACTCTTATGTGGCAGCGTGATGTAGTATTCATGTGGTACATCTTCCATGTACAAACATCTCCGTACTATCCATACTACTCGCCTCACAAAAGAAGAAATTAGATGAATGAAAGAGCAGGAAAGAACATCTGGTGCTGTGAAAAATCAGCCAGGAACATCTGGTGCAGGAGGACAACTTTTGAAAATCCCACTTACACCTCCGGATTTTTGCTAAAGCTAGGATTGGAAAACAAGTTGTGACTAAAATGCTTGCTAATAGTTTCTTGAGTTGAAGAACAGTTTTTTTCTGGATTAAAAAAACAAAAGAACTTTTTAAAAGTTTAGAGAATCCAAAATTGTAAATTGTAAAAAAATGGTTCTTCTAGAACCACCTATTCTGATTTAAAAATGGAAATATTACAAGTTCTATGAATGTTTGTAACAGCCTCTATGGGTAAGTAAATGGATGTTGAATGTTTGCATGGATGAATGAGTGGGTGTCTCAGTGGTTCTATGATGGAGTGACAAGTGCATAAGTGACTAAATCTATGAGTGAATGGTGTATCAGTGGCTGTATGGGTGAATTCCAGGATGTGTGAGTAGATGCATGACTGACTGAGTGAGTGAGTGTGCGAGCAATTCAATGGGTGAGTGAGTGGCTGTGTAAAGGACTGCATGAGTCAGTGAGAGGGTGCATATGTGCTAAATGGGTGAGTGAGTAAATGGTGCATGGGAATATATGTGGTGTGTGAGTAACTGAATTTGTGAGTGAAATGGTGTATAAATTGTTGTATGAGTGAGTGAAAATGTGTCTGAGTGGTGTATGGATGGGTGATTGTATACATGAGGGGTTATATGGGTAAGTGAGAGGGTATATGAGTAGCTCTTTACATGAGTGACTGAGTGTGTTAGTAACTAAAGAGCTGTGTGAAAGGGTGCATCAGTAATTGTATTGGTAAGTGAGAAAGTGGAAATACTTACTCTATGCATGAACGAATGGATGTGTGACTAACTACATGTGTTAGTGAGTAGCTGTGTGAGTGGATGTACGAATGTTTCTTTGCATATTTGAGGAAGTATATTACTAAAATCTATCATATTTAGTGAGTCTATAATGTATAAATCTGTATCTAAGGGATGCATGGACTGCTTTCAGACTGTGTTAGTGAGTATACGGGTGTGCAATTGTGTATTCAGAACTGCTACTAGTAAGCCTTGATACATATGATGTATTTATATATCTGAAAGAATGCTTAGGAGGTAGTGTAAGTGAGTAGCTGGGTGTAATAGTGGTTCTATCCTTTTGCAAATAGGTATGTGATTTGCAATCTGGCTGTCAGACTGGATGCATAATTGGGCATAAGGGTGGTCTGTAAGTGCAGTTGTCAGTGTCTGAACTTTGAAACCATATGTGCAGGTCTTTACTCAGATATCTCACTGCCTGTGCCTTAGCTGCTGTCTACGTTCGGGTGAGTTATATGTAATAGAAGAAGAGTTTAAGGCTTAGCAACATGTTTCTAAACTCAATTTGGCTTACTATTAAACTGCACACACTGGTTCTACAGAAGCAGCTATAAGACATGTTTGAATTAGCAGTTCTCTCTAAGGTTGACTTGTTAGTGTTAGTGTCTCAGTAGATATCTAAATGAGTGTCTCAGTTCCTATTTGGGTATTTCTTTGCATATTTAAGGAAGTATGTTACGATACAACTATAATTTGTAGTGTCTATAGTGTCTAAATCTGTATCTAAGGGGGTTGCATGGACTGCTTTCAGGTTGTGTTACTGATTTTACGGGTGTGCAATTGTGTATTCCAAACTGCTACTAGTATGCCTTGTTACATATGATGTAACTGTCTATCTGAATATGCTTAGGAGCTATTGTAAGTCAGTGGCTGGGTGTATTAGTGGCTGTAACCTTTTGCAGACAGGTAAGTGAGTTGCAATCTGTCAGAATGGATGTATAACTGGTCATACGGGTCTGTAATTGCAGTTGTCAGTGTTTGACGTTTGAAACCATATGTGTAAATTTTTAAGCAGATAGGTCATTGTCTATGCCCTAGCGCCTGCCTACCTTGGGGTTGAGTTATATGTAATAGAAGAGGAGTTTAAGGCTTAGAAACCAGTTTCTAAAGTCAATTTGGTTTTCTATTAAACTGCACACACTGATTCTGCAGAAGCAGGTCTGAGACATGTTTGAAGCAGTAGTGGTTTCTCCCAGTACGGCTAAATACATATGATGTATTAGTATGTCTGGATGCTTAGATGCTAATGCAAGTAAGTGTAGTAGTGACTATCTGTAGTGCCACATACATACGATACATCTCTATTTCTAAGCACTGAATCAGTGAGAGTGTTTATCAGCACAGTATGAGTGAGTAAATTAGTGTATTTGTGACTATTTCAGTAAAGAAGTGATGTAAGATACACTGTATAAATGAAGCAGTGGGTATGTTCGTGTTTGTAAGAATAACTTTTTGACTGAGATGTTGTGTGAGCGACTATAATTGTACAGTTTCATACTAAAATGTTTTTTTACAAAATAAGTGGAAGAAAGTTATGAGAAGTTAACACAAAATCACTTTATGTGTAAAAACACTCTTCATGGATATCTCCAATCAATATATCTGTCGTAGAAAACATATTTTGAGACATCTTAAAACATTGAACTGTGCAACTATTGAAAAGAAAAGAAACAAAAATATATTATTATGTGATATTATAGCAATACCTACTTCTAATACTATAACACTGTATTACAAAGTGATAAAAATATCACCTTCCCCTTTTTACTGTTATCAGCTTTCATGCTTCTTCACCATACACAGTGGTGTGCATGTAGCATCATATTGTAACACTGGGGAATCGCATGAACTGTACAAAAAAAAACAATTACACAGTACATCCATCTGAAAACATTTTCTATTGTTATTATACCTGGTACAATATTTAAAATAAATGGATACCACACTTGAATTCTTAAGATCCTTTTGAAAATATCACCCCTAGTAGGCTGAATGATGTGTAAAACAATGATCATCTAAGCTTATAAAATCCAATATATTTCTTTTTTTTGTAGCAAAAGTACGTAGAACTTTGCTTGATGAAAGAAAGCATACCAATTTTGTATTTCCAAAGACATTTTTGCTTTCAATAAAAGGTTGCTATAAATCTTTTCTTTTCTTCCAGTTTTAAAGTTTAATTAGACAATGTTATGTATACCTGCTTTATTAACCCCTTTGCAGAAGATAAAAGGACTCTTCTATTGTAGACTACTTTTTAAGGAAATCACCCCCAATAGCCGAATGATGGCCTTAGAACTTTGTTTGAGGAAACAAGAGCTAATAATTTAATGATTTGAATGGCAGTTTAGCTTTGAATTTAAGGTTACTATCATTACAAGCTATCCATTCGCTGTCACTTTTTAAATAGACAGCTTTTGGCCCAGATGTTATATTAAGTCCTTCATGAAAGATGATAGCCACTGTAGTATAAGTTCTTCCAGAAATTGATATTTGACCTGCTTTGAAGTTTGTAATTTCAGTTTCCAATTTAAATCCTGCTACTCTACATGTGTAAACGTAAATGTATTTGAGCTTATATAGCGCACAGCTACCCACAAAGGGTTTCCCGGCGCTTGCTTAGGGAACCCGTCCTGGTATTCCCCTGTGAGATAACCCCGGCAGGGTATCCACAAGGTGAAAGCCAGGCATCCCGCCGCAAGGGGCCGTTGTGGAGATTAAGCAAGCTATTGCCCAGAGTCGCAGAGTGTGAACCCGTGAGTTGAGACGGCACCAGAGCGAGAATTATCGAGTCTGTGGAATTTTTGGAGCCCAAGACCCGCCGAGGCAGGGAATTGAACCCTGGTCCAGGGCCGATCTCAGCTTACGGGTCTGCCGCCTCTAACCCCTGAGCCACACTTCTCCACACTACATCACTGCAGCATTATTATGAAGTATTTTACACTTCTTTGATTTTGCAACATTGACATAACCTCCGATCTACAATTTGTGCAGGTCATATTTTGGTTTGGTGTTTTAATCAATTTTCAAAAGACACTCTTTTGTAATCTGGTAGTGTTAAGAACAGGAATTATTAAGCATTTACCTCAGTGGTAGATGTAAATGAGCATTTTTCACAGGTATGGTGCCATTTGTAAGATAATCCAAATAAGTCATCACTATTTACTCCTTCTTCTAAAACTGTAAGCATTACAATGATAAATCCTTGTGAATAGTGAGACTAAATCTAACTGATTTACTACATGTAAATCTACCTGATTCACTACATGTATCTAAAAATTGTTGAATGCTTGAAGCAGACTGTATTAAAGTTCTGTAACTGACTAAACGTTGAAATAAATGTTACAGTGCAAAACAGAAAGTTTTTTCACATTTTTGTTCAGACAGATGTGCATAGCAGTTGATACCTGAACTGTTTTCCAAATAATGTCCTACAATATCTCCCTGAGATTCCACGCTTTTCTTCTTAGCGCCTTCTACCTTATGCTCTATTCCTTTCTTTTATTGGACATGAGTTTAGTCTTTTGTATGCTTCATTTTTCAACACATTATCCGTTTCTCATAAATAGGATATTGACCTAAATGAGGAGCATATAGACTTCTAAAGCAATTGTATTCTCTTACACAACTTGGATTGGATTGGATTGACATTTATACAGAGCACGAATGCCGAAGCGCCTGAACACTGTCATGTTTGGTTGGAGTCTGGCTGCGATAGGTAGTTGGTTCCACAGCCTAAATACTCCATGAGCTAAGTTCTTACCACCCCATCTGGCTCTACGAACTTTCGAGGCAGCAATAAGGCCTGAATTTGCAGATCTAAGATTTCTTGTGGAGGCGTACCAGTGAAAGATTTTACGAAGGCCCGCAGCCCCTCCACCATAAATTGTCTAATGAGTTAGACATAGGGCCTTAAATTCTAAACGCTGCTGTATTGGAAGCCAATGCAATGACTTAATGGCATCCGACGTAGGGTAACCTTTGGGGATGTTTAGCAAAAGCCGCGCAGCAGCATTTTGAATAGACTGCATTTTAGACTTCTGTGCCTTGGCAATGCCCAGAAACAGGGCATTGCAGTAGTCTAGCTGGGATAGAACTAACGCCACTACCACGGTTTTCTGTAATTCCCAAGGAATAAACGGAAGCACCTTCCTGAGTAACTTCAGGATGTAGAAGCAGGTGGAGGAAACGCGGTTAATCTGGGCCACAAAGCCCAGTTGTTCGTCAACTATGAACCCCAAGTTCTTATCTTTGGAGGATGGTATAGGACATATGCCAGCCTTTGTTGGCCACTTCCATCTGCACTAACTTTCTTATTATAAAATTCAATCAAATACAAACAGGACAAGTTTCTTACTTGAGACAATGCAAGATATGCCATTCCTTCTTCAAATACACTACTACTGATGATCACAAAAGCTCTGTCTACACTTGAACCTTGAGATTTGTGGATAATTATGGCGTATGGTAGAGACACTCTGAACTGATGTCATTAAACATACAAGTCATTTACGAGGAACAAATGTACAACACATTGCCCAATCTGCTTTATGCCATAAATCTGATCAAACGTTATAGGCAGGAATTCTATCTGATCTCTGTTTAGAAAATGAATAAAATCAATAACTTTACAGATAGCACCATTTACTACTTCCTCTATGTTCAAATTACGCCACAAAACAACTCATCAGTCTTTACACAGGTGTAAACACTTTTCTAAATCTGCAGTCTTCAATATAGAATTCTCCAAATAATTAATTTTTGCTTGTAGTTTTTCAGTTAGAAGTATTGTTACTCCCTGGTGTTCTATTTTATTGATAACTGTAATTTCCAAAATATGGTGGGGCTGATTACAATGAAAGTGACTCAGTGCATTCCGCAAGCCTTTTGGCTGTGGCACTGAGTCACTTTGACAGGACAGGGATGCAACATTTTTTCTTTAAAAAAAAAAATGTATTAGTCAGCTTGAGGAAGACACAAAGCAAATCCAAATACAGTACATAATAATTACATCAAGGCAAACCTAGAGATCTATTCGCAGACAACAACAAAAAAAGGAAAAAGAAAGAATACATTGGAAAAGGATAAGTGTAAATTAAACTTCAAAAAGAAAATACATAAGCTTTAAAAAAGCAATTATCAATAATAACCCTGGAAAGAAGTAAATTATTTAACCAGAGGTTAAAGGGCCCCCAGATCCTCAGACCCTTTTCACACCGTCTCTTACCCCCTCTCAAAAACACTGCTGATTCTAAATTATGAAGGGCTAGTACCCTAGCCTTCCAATTTATAAAAGTAGGTGGAACTGGGTTGATTCATTCCGCAGTTATGCATAATCGAATAAGTGACATAAAAATACACAAAAGCGCTATCTCACGAGAAGACCTCGATACAGACATATCTGACTCACTGCCCATAATAACCAGTTCTGCAGAAAGAACCACCTGTATTTTAAGGGATATGTTAATGAAAGATTGTATATCTTGCATAAATGAGTCTAACTTGGTGCATGAAAAAAACATATGTGTGTCATTAGCTGCCAAAAGACCACATCTCGGACACCCCTGGACATTAGTACCTCCCCATTTTGATATTTTGGCGGGGGTGAAATACAGATTGAATAAGGCCATAAAGCTTTGGGAACGTAAGGACCCAGAAATTAGAACAGAGTTAGAAAGCTCTAATGCTTTGCTATGTCTAAACCACCCTTCCCTAACTTATTTTCTAGTTTTGCATTCTGCGCAACAAGATCGTCGGGTAGGGTCAGCATTAGAGTTTGGTACAGATCACCAATACGAGCCCTCCTTGAGATCAAATCCATCAGTAGGCTTCTAGATAACACAGTTGGAACGGTAGAAAGAAGCTGGGTTAGAAGCTACGGACCTGAAGGTACTTAAAAAATTGATGGGTGTGCAAACCATACTTATCTTTTAGAAACGAAAACGAAGCTATTTTACCATCATAGGCTAGATCACCTAGTACCTTAATACCCAGGGAGTTCCACCTAAATATAACAGAGTCCTGAAAGATAGATGGCAATAGCCTAGCCTCCGTCAAGGGTGTATAAAAATTAATATTAGTAATAGTACAATAGCGACGAACCTTCCTCCAAACTAAAAAACATTGTTGCAGTAATATTGAACTTGTTTTTTTATAGTAACTAGGTTCTAGTACTGAAAGAAGAGTCCCATAGGCGTCGGCCCCTAGACCAATCTCAGAGATAGAAGGACAACAGGCCAATGGAAGTGAAACTCGTGTAGCAAATAGTGGAACAACCAGATGTGGTATGAGAGCAGCCCAATTATAAAATAGTAAATTAGGGACTGACCACCCACCCCTATCTAATGGAAGACACATCCATTTAGCAGCTCTCCGTTGAGACTGATAGCGCCAAAGGAACCGATTGCAGCATCTTTGCACGCTGGAGAGACTAGATTGAGAAAATCCCAAGGAATGGTCCTAAATAGGTACAGAAATTTTGGCAACACCAACATCTTTATTACATTCCTCCTTCCAAATAGAGACAAATGAAGATTATCAAGCCTTTGTAGAGTAGACCTTACTGTATCTATGATTGGCAAAATATTCATTTCCGGCAAGTGTTCAATTACAACGGAGATCCTAATACCCAAGTAGGTAGCGCTTTGTACTATTGGGACATCAGTAATTGGCATTGCCGAGGACTGAATAACCTGAGTTTTTTGGACATTAAGCTTATAGCCTGAAAGTTCTCCAAAGGACGTCGCCAATAACTTAATGGTTATAAACGAAAGCGACACATTACTAGTAAGAACCACAATATCGTCAGCATATGCCAACACTTTAAAGTCAACCATGTTTTTCTTAACCGATTGAATGTTCCCGGAGAGCTCAATCTGACTAATAAAGGGGTCAATATAGAGGGCAAATAGGAGGGGTGAACAAGGGCACCCCTGCCTTGTGCCCCTACCAATGTTAAAAGGTTTTGAGACGGTCCCTGAGATTGACAGGGTTGCTTGAGGGGCGACATAGAGTGACTGTAAGGCCTGAATGAAGCTTGGGGAAAACCCCTTCCAGTACATAACCTTCCACAAAAAGCCCCAAGCAACCCTGTCAAACGCCTTTTCGTCGTCCAAAAAAATTGCTGCGAGCGGAGACCGCGAGACATTGGCCCAATCAAAAATAGCTATGACCCGGCGGACATGGTCCGCAGTGTCCCTGCCGGAAATAAAACCATGTTGGCGGATAGAAACAAGCGGGGAGACTACGGATGCAAGTCTAGAAGCCAAGATTTTTGAGAAAATTTTAGAATCAGTGTTAATTAGTGAGATTGGCTGGAATGAGGCTGGATTTAAATCAGGCTTGCCTTTTTTAAAAAATCAAAATAATAGTAGTTAAACGCCAAGAATCAGGAATCCTACTGAGCTGAGCATCCCTAAAAGTTAATGAAAGGTCCTGCTTAATCTCAGCCCAGAATGTAGTATAGAATTCCAAAGGAAAAAAATCAGGACCCGCGCCTTCCATCTGGCCAGGGAATTCAATGCTAAATCCAATTCTTCGCCTGTGATAGGTGCAGATAGAACCTCATTATCAGATTCCGAGATTTTTGCTGTAGTGAGAGCTTCTGTATATGCACTAAACCCAAAGTCAATTGTTTGGTTATTGACCTCTTCAGTATACAGAGATTGATAAAAATCTGAAAAAACCGAGACCACTCCTTATGGGGTTTCCTGGACAACCCCTTGAGAATCCCGAATGCTAATGATACGGTTAGCCAGACCGCGTTGCTGGAGTCGCCTGGCCAGGACTCGACCTGATCTTTCACCATACTCAAACATCATCGAGCTATACTGTAGATATTTAAACACAAGGTCCTGACCAAAAAACTCCAGCAACGAGGCCTTAATTCTGGCAACATGGGACTGACTAGAAAGTATGTCGCTACCCTCCCTGATCGTATTAATCAATTGAACCTCAGCACAGCGCAGTTCCTCCATTCGCTCAGTTATTTGAGCTTGAATTTGCTTCTGTCAAAAGAAGGAAAAGCTTTTGATCTCGCCACGAGCTGCAGCCTTAAGTGAGTCCCAAACAATGTTAGTTGGGGCAGAGCCTCTATTAATATTCAAAAACTCTGTAAGCCAAGGCTTCATATGTTCTATATAAGTTGGTTCTGAGAGTAGCTTTCTTTCAAACTTCCATAGTCTACGTGGTCTGGCCACACCAGTCAGTATACAATTAATGGTCAAAGGGTTGTGGTCTGAAATGGTTCTAGGAGATATATTGATTGATGATGCAACATTTTTTCAACAATATGTTGCATCCATGTGCTTCTCCCTGCACTGGCGCACAAACTGCAGCCATGCGACAGTGCAGGCAACCGTGCACCATGGTGCAAGGATGCCTGAGTCATGGGCAGATTGTTTTTGTGCAGGAAGGGACATTTTCCTGCACAAAAACAATCCAATCACTGCAGGCATTTTCCTCTTTCAATGCGTGCTGTGGAATGCAGCACGCATTGAAAGAGGAAAAAACGGGGAGAAATGAAAACATTTTTCCTCATTGCGCCTGGCATAGCATTCACACGCATTTCCAGATTTACGATTCCTCGTAAATCTGGAAATGTGTCTCGTTCCATGGGTGTTGCGTGGAGAACACCCATGGAACGCCCCTTTCACGCAAAGTGCTGCGTGTAAAGGGGTCATATTTACAAGGACAAGAAAAGCAGCGCAGGGTGGCTTTTCCTGTCCTTGTAAATATGGAGCAGTAAGATACGCCACCAGTACGTCACAAAAGGTGACGCACTGGTGGCGCAAGGGGCTTGTAAATCTTCCCCTTTGTTTTTCCAATTTCAGTAGGTATTCAATAAAGTTAGAGCACTCTTGTAGTGTAGGCATTAAACAACCTATGAATTTGTCTTCTGAAATGAAGTTATATATTATTTATTCTGGTGTGTGATTATGTGCCCGGTTTAGGCCCGTGCAGCGAATCTGCACATTTGTTTACGCTATCCTCTTTTTGCACAGTAACATTACCGATATGACCTTTTGCACATATTTGTGTGTGTGTCAATGTTGGATTAGTTTCTTTGAAACTAATTCTGTTTACACATCTGTCTCGCATAACATTATCACAATGCCTCGAACACCAAGTACAAGGCCTCTACACACGAGGTACAAACGTAGCTCTATCTTCATCCACGGGTGACAGGGCTATCTACATATCCATGACATTACTAATCTATACGCACATCTAAAGGATGCTTTTTATTATAAATAATAAGCATCTCAGAGGATTAGTAGCAGAGGCACTTCAGCTGACACTGAGGGTAAATGCATGCTAAGTTTTAACAACGCAGCAGTCTGACATCTCTGTGAGGGTTGTCCAGTTCATGACCAGGACCGAGTCCTACACTCTCTCGCACTAGATAATGGGGTTGGATCATCCTTTGGGGAAATTCGTGGCTTTACATCTGCATACACTCTAAACAAACAGTAGGATTTGCATAGTAGGAGCTGATCCTCTCCCTGACCAACGACCCCGCCGCCGCCAGAGCCAACCTGCACGAAGGGATGAAAGAGGTAGCCGAGTGGATGACGACCAGCCGCCTGAAACTGAACTCGGACAAGACGGAGGTCCTCATCCTGGGCTCCTCACCCTCCGCCTGGGACGACTCCTGGTGGCCTCCCGCCCTGGGCACCGCACCCAAACCGACAGACCATGCACGAAACCTGGGCTTCATCCTGGACTCCTCCCTCTCCATGACCAGGCAAGTCAACAACGTCTCCTCGGCGTGCTTCAACATCCTACGCATGCTACGGAAGATCTTCCGGTGGATCCCCACAGAGACCAGGAAGACCGTCACCCAGGCCCTCGTCACCAGCCGACTGGACTACGGCAACGCCCTCTACGCCGGTATCACCGCCAAGCTCCAGAAGAGACTCCAGCGGATCCAAAACGCCTCAGCCAGACTCATCCTCGAGATCCCACGAACCAGCCACATCTCCGGACATCTGAGAGACCTTCACTGGCTCCCCGTCAACAAGAGAATCACCTTCCGCCTCCTCACCCACGCACACAAAGCCCTACACGACCAAGGCCCGAGCTACCTCAACAGCCGAGTCAACTTCTACGCTCCCAAACGCCACCTCCGATCAGCCAACCACGCCCTCGCCGCCGTCCCCCGCATCCGAAGAGCGACTACAGGAGGAAGGTCCTTCTCCTACCTGGCCGCCAAGACCTGGAACTCCCTCCCTCCCGACCTGCGCCTGACCCAAGACCACCTCTCCTTCAGGAAGAAGCTGAAGACCTGGCTGTTCGAGCAGTAGCGCCCCCCCCCCCCCCCCCCAGCGCCTTGAGACCCTACGGGTATGTAGCGCGCTCTATAAGTGTCACTGATTGATTGATTGATTAGGAGTACGCTGATTACTATCTTGTATTATATGACTGCATATATGCACTGTCTTAGCACCATGGTGGAACTGTATCTGCTGTTTACTCTTTTGGTGCTTGTAATCACTTTCATTTGCTTCTGTCTACTGATTATTGGAGCACATGTATTTTATACAAGAATAACACAGGTTCAATAAATATATTGAAAACGTCTCACTGTGTATTCTCTTTATATTTCTCTGAGAACAAGTATGCACGAGTGACTGAGCAAAAGGTCCTGATCTGTTACCAGGATCCGTAAGGGATCCTGGTAACAGATCAGGATATACATAGAGATACAGACATAAACACTCCTTTCTCTTACCAAGAACATATAAAGAGGTTTAAAGGCGCCCTTCTCAACACTACAGAAAATGTGACACTTTGTCCGCTCAGTAAAGAAAGAGAAATATGGTCAGTCTTAGCTGCATACACAATGCACCCTAACACTGCTAACTTAACTACAGCAGAATTGCGTACACTATACAGAGATTTTGTAAAAATTACTACATAATGCTTACAAAGTTCATATTGCGAACACTCACAGTTAACCCTGTGCGGACTGCTCAAGCTGCAGAACCACAATTATTTGTCACGGGTATCAGCCCCCAAATGCTGAATGCCGTTATATGACAGACTCCCACCAATAGGGATCAAATTCCATTCTGGATAGCACGAAAAACAAGCCAGCTTTAAGCAGTAATTCCCTACACAGGCCTGCAGAAAAAAACAGAACATTAACAATTTGCTTGCTGATGAGAATGGCTCCTATGGTGGAAAACTGGGCAACTTGGGGTACAGTCTTCACTGCTGTTTACACCAGATCTCATGGTACCCCTTCACTGGCTGTCTTGGCTGAAGTACTGAAATAGGTACAGAATAGCTACTTCTGCTTACTGATGCAGCACATGTATTTTATACAAAAATAACACTGGTACAATACATATATTGAAAACGTCCCACTGTTCATTCTCTGTTTATTTCTATGAGAACAAGTAAGCACGAGTGATAAGTGAAAGGTCCTGATCTATTACCACGATCACTGACAGGTCAGGGTTGTCATGCTCAGTGGTTGGCAGAAACCATTTTCTCCCTGTTTGGTTTAGAGGGCTTATGGTGGTACTGTGAGCTAGCGGAACTCTAGGCCAACATATCCTGCAGGGGTGCTTGAAATCAGTCTAGGCACCTCACCCAAAGTTTATGTCGTCCAACAAATGCGCAGATCCTACGAATTTGTGGGAACTACATGACATGGTGCCGCTAACGTTCGTTGGATTCTTATTTACCGGTGTACCTGAGTTGTTCAATTGTACTTTCTCAGAGAACCCTACTCACCTTCAAACTGGATACGTTGATGGTGGTAGGAAAATATGCCTCAGTTGAGTATGTATACCCTATGTATTGGGTGTATGTTATTCAAGCTTGAAGGATAAATCTTCCCCCATTGTGTAAATCCTATCTTTATTAATTCCTTTACAAAAATACCTTCTTTCTTCATACGATGTCTGTAAACAGAGAAATCGTTGAAGAGGAAATAGGAGCTATAAACACTACAGAGAACTGCAGACATGCGGTTACACTAAAATTAATACAATATGGTCTCCCGGCAACGAGTGGAGATTTTACCTTTGTGGTTGAGGCACACAAAGCATTCATAACAGAAGTATTCTATTCCTGGGTTAAATTTCCAGCTGTAAATGCCAATACACAAATGTTTCATACCTACACGGAAGATGAAACACCAAAGGAATACATTCCATACGTAGACATAAAAAATCATCTCTCTTACCAAGAACATATAAAGTGGCTTCAAGATGCCTTCCCCCACACAACAGGAAACGTGCGACTCAGTCTGCTCAGTAAAGAAGGAATGACATGGCCGGTCTTAGCAGCATACACACTGCATCCCAATGCTGCTAACTTAATTGAGGTAGAATTGCATACACTATACAGAGATGTAGTAAAAATGTACAGAAATCTGACACAGTTCATAATGCAAACACTCACTATTAACCCTATGCGGACTGCTAAAGCTGCAGAACCACGATTGGCTACCACGGGTATCAGCCCGCAAACGCTGATTGCCATTATGGAAAAGACTCCCACCAGTAGGGAGCAAATTCCATTCTGGATAGCACAAAAAACAAGCCAGCTTGAAGCAGTATTTGCCTATATGGGCCTGCAGGAAAACACAAATATTAACAATTTGCTTGCCCGTGGGGATGACTCTTATGGTGGAAGACTGCGCAACTTAGGATCCAGTCTTCACTGCCATTTACACCTGAACTCATGGTACCCCTTCACTGGCTGTCTTACCCGAAATCCTGAAATAGGTACAGAATGAGGACGGACAGCACCTTCCCTGGACTTGGGAATGCAACTGATGGGCATTTTTGCCACAGTATCTGCCATTATGTTAATTAACATAAAGGGGGAGGCAGAAACATTGGCTATACACCACTGCCTGAGGGAGTTCACTTCTGCACAGCAGGAGCGGTTATTGCCTAAAATTATTAAAGAAACCTATGCTACGCCAGTTAGAGTTAATACAGGAGCCATACCTGGAAAACCACATGGTAAGAGTAATTCTGAAAAGGATAACTCTAAGCAATCACCCTATTCTTCCAGGAACAAATGGGACAGTAAAGAAAAAAAATTATTGAAACAAAACACAATCACGGGGTGGGTCAACTCAACAGGAGACCACTGAACAGAAATATAATTTTAGGAACTGTGATAACATTAGAAAGTCTGACAGGTATCAAGATATTGATACACGTTCCTTTCAGGAGTCATCCGATACATGTTCGGAGAGAGGTGGGCGGTCAGTGCGCAGATCAGAAGAGTGCGTGAAACCGAAGAAGGAATCAGAACGCTCAACAGACTACATAATTAAAAAACAAAACAAACAAAAGAATAGTAAACCTCAATTCAAGAAGAATAAAGTAGCTGGGATTAAATTATGACATTCCTAGGCTACTGAGGACACCTCTTCTGAATTGAGAATGAGCAGTGACGACGCTAGACAGCACAACAGCATTCACAATAACTCACCGGAACCTGATGGATTATCTGGTGGCAGTAGCGCCGAGTGAGCATATCAAGGTGGAAACACCTGATACCAGAGTCAATGTTCCCCATCATTTATACAAAATAACATTCCGATTGAAAGGGGACATACCCTGTAATATCAAGGCTCTCTTTTGGGAGAACTTGACATTTGTTTACAACATTCTTTTGGCTGAAAAAGACTGGTGACCTGAGTTTGTAATGGAGTGCCCAAATGGGGAAATGGTAACTTTACCAGCTTTCTCTGACTTCATTCCTGATCAGTTAAAGATTCATACACCAAAAAATGGGAGCTAGTGCTGGCTCCTGTACTATACTGAAATCATGTTGAGTGGGATGATGAGTCACCACATCATGAGCTCCCATTAAATTCAATTTTTCAACCCCAGAAACAATACTCAATAAAACATGAAACTAAAGAAACAGTTACGGAAATCCTAGATCAACTTGAATACCAGGGTGTTATAGAAAATTGCACCTCATCATTGAATAATACTTTATTTTCTGTAGTGAAACCTGTTAATTCATACTAGCTAGTATTAGACTACAGACATTTAAACCCATCTTACTCACACATTTGACATACAAAATGCACACAGTGGTGCACTAATGAATAACATTTTGTAGAAGAAATACAAAACAACATGAGATATCTCAAATGAAATCTTCTGCCAGAATATAATGCCTGAAAGCAGATATTTGACAGTATCTTAGCGCTAGGTTCACGGAGGCAAATGTGCTGTTTACCTCAAGGGAACAAGAATAGCCCTGGGATTTAAAAGTTTGGCAGAACATACAGTTTGAATTATGCAGAACAAGTGAAACCGTACTACGATTTGATTAGACCTGATTTTTCAATCACACATTGGACACAGAAACTTACAAACATTTTACTTTCCATACAAGCTGACATGATAGCTTCCAAACATTTACACACATGTGTAAACACAACTAACCTGGTGGTCCGCGAAGTAGCGGGATCAACCGCGTACACGTACATCATGTTCAATGACGGTGATACAGTACCGATTGTATACAAATCACATTTGTACCCAAATGTTGAAAGGCGTTTTTGCACACAACAAAAAAATTCTGACAGGGTCACAGACTGCTGTAGTGAGAGAGAGAGCACCAGCTCAGGGAAAATGCATAATTGTCTTAACCCAGGTACCGACCTTAGAGGCCGTCACCAAAGCAAGAGTTCCAAATGCCAAAGCATTACATCCACAATGGAAACAAAAGGGCTAACCCTCTCACTCCAACAGATGTAGACTACAGATTCGATTCTACATTACAAACCCAGGCAATTTTGCAATACGAACAAGAATATCCTCTGCCGAGTTAAATAATGCCTATAGATCAATATGATAACATTATCTACACTAATGGGTCTGCTGAGCCTGCCATTGGGACAAGACACCAATATTCTGGGGCGTGCTCAATACTAAAAGGGTGCATGCATGATGGAAAGTTCCATCCTGAAAACACACACTCAGTCCCTTAGGGACTGTGCAGCGCAGCTAGCAGAACTCAAAGCCCTGATACTGGCACTACAAAATATGGCTCATGGATTCCCTACACTTATAGTGTGTGATTCATATTACTGTGTCCAGTCATATAATGAATACCTTCACTATTGGGGCCAGACCTTTAAAATATGCTGTCTTGTACATAACACCCTAAACCGAAAAGAACCCCACTACCTAGCACAGAAACGAATCATGTATCAACCCACTAGAACAATCGGCTCAGCCAGCAAACATCTCCTAACCATACCAAAGACCCGCACCGCCAAATACGGTGGCAGATCATTCTCCAAAATCGCCCCTACTATCTGGAACATGCTGCCCATACACCTCCGAACAGAAAGCAATCATAAGAAATTCCGTAAGGCCCTCAAAACCCTATTATTCTAACTCTCTTGTTCTCAGCTCGTCCTCTCTGCTACCTGCTGTTACTGTTCACATCAGCTCTGTGAGACCTAAGTGTGATATATGCGCTTAACAAATGCCAAATAACATAACAAAACATTACCGGCATAAGGTTGCAAGCTGAGTCCCTGTCAAGTTCATGGAACTCCAAGGTAACTTGTCATCTCTACATGCACAACTGTCCAAGTAGATGCAATATAATGTGGCTATACGACTATTTATAAACATGAAGTGTTGGTTTTTCTAAAGAAAATGTACAATCAAAGTGGAGCTATAGAGGTTTATAACAAAATTAAACAAGACTGGGTTTGTGGTTAGATTATCTAGCTACGCTGCATACAAATGTTCTGACATCTTCTAAGCTGTTAGAATGATGTGCTTAGCAATACAAGGTGGGGTATGGTCTAGTTTTTGATAAATATGTCAAAAGGAAATTTTGCATTCAATTTGTTTTAATTTTTTTAGTCACTGTCCTTTGTACCATATTAGCTCTTCTTGTCAAAAACTGTATTTTTTGTTCTTATTTTTTCTGAGATATCCCATATTACATTGCTGGCCCATGGTGATGTCATTGTTGACTAGGGCGTTTGTTATCATATGATATGGTTTTTGAATTTCAAAGATATTTTGCAGTCACAAAGCCGGCAAATCATAAAACATGAAAGTTTGCAGCTCAAAGATAATTTAAAAAAAATATATATACAAAACTCCAGAAAAGTCATTCTAGCTCCCAAAAATGTTTGCAATCATTTTTTAATTATATGAAATTGACCTCCACCTCCTCTAATGTGAGCCATATTCGAATGCATCAATGGTTTGTGACCACAAATGCGGTTACAAACCATTAATCAGTAGTTACCAACTGCTGTGTAGTGATGCTAACTAGTTCTCAAAGGGGTGGCTGTTCTCTTGGGTGGAAATCTTCCGATTTAGAATCTGAATCATTCTGAAACCAGAACTATCTGGTGTTTGGTATTTGTGAGGTTTACAAGAAGTGAAAAGCAAAGATTCAAGAATATCATTTTATAATTAGTCTAGGAGGCGGATTCAGATCAGATTGATAAAGGAGTAAATAGCTGCTACTGATCTCAGTATAAGACAAAGCAAATAAAGGTGTAAATAGTTTTTGGTGGAGAAGAATAAAGAAGGAGATGCACCAATATATTGATCCATGTCTATAGACCAATCAGAGACGCGTGGGCTAAATTTGTTACATATGATGTGAATATAAATTGATGATAAAAGAGTACATTAAAGATAAAATAATGGCTTAACCACAGTTATGGATATCAAAGGTTAAAAGTATAATGCACGGTTACATTGAAACAGTTGCTATGGTCATTAACCAGGATGAAATAAAGAAAAAACTGCTGCAACTTTATTCCCGGTCTAAAATCATATGAGATGGTTGATATTGATTATCTGAAGGAATTACCAGAGTCTCCCTCAGTCTTGGGTAAAGTTATGTCTCACAGTACTCGAATGGAGAGGTCACATGTATGTCTGTGCATACAGAAATATTACCTTTGTCAAGACAAATTGTTAAATGTTTATCGCAGCAATAAACAAACAGCTCACCACTCACAGAAAGTATTGTTGCTTCTCTTAAGGCAAGGCGTGATGATGGATAAATCAATATTATGATTCGAGCAGGGTTGCTCCCATGCTTAATATTAATAATGGTTTTTCGCACGGGTCCATAGGCCCATAGCTAAGATTAGTGGACATGGAAGTACCTTCATTATGTGGCTATTTTCACCACATCACAAATGCCACACATTAAAATGCACACTGCATCCTTCAGCTTAAAACTACTGTATGTAGCCAGTAGAATAGCTGTGATTAGAGGAAGCTGCTCATTAGAAACACATTTTTGTGAAGTGTCAGTGTTAATAATAATTATCACGGAAACCTTATCCTGCAACCTGACAGGGACCTTTTCTATTTGATCACGAGACTACCATTATACAGTGAGTCATCTAAACCTTGAATAGCTGATAAACCTCAGCAATTTAAAATGCAATCACATTAGCTGAATGCTACCTCCTGTGTAACTCTCTCGCTCCTAAGACTCCTCCAGTGTGGAGCTCAGTGAGGGAGCTGCAGGCCTGCTCCCACTCTCTCTGCAGCCGGATTCATTTATCATACCTAGAAATAATGTAAGTTTAAACATTAACCATTACACCTATGTCAATGTACTGATTATTCTATGAATGTTTCACTGAGGTATGCTTTTATAAGATCAAACTCCAGTTTATTGAAAAAGCCTCAAAACTATTGCCTAATCCAATGCAATAAGCAGTTAAATGGCCCTGAAAAGCCAATAGACTAATTAGGAACTGTGGTCCTCATTACAATGCCGGCCGGATGCATTGTGGCGGAATTAGGGCCGCCCGACAAAGAGTCAGAGGTCCCACCTGCCGAATTACAATGTGACTGCCAGCATAGTGGTCGGAAACATAGCCCTTACTATTGCGGCTTGTACTGCCTGATGGAAAAGGGCTGCAGCACAAGCCGCAATAGTAAAGTGTATATTTTCAAACATCTATGCACCGTGCAGCAGGCACCTGGCACGTGATGCATGGATGTTTGGGGGCACCACATATGTCCCCTGTGCACATAGTGGAGGCTCACATGTGATCGGGACCATGCTAGGTGCCCCCAAAGTCCCATTATGTCTAACATTACATGGCGGTTGGACTGCCATGTAAAGGCAAAGGGGAAAGGGACATTGTTATCCCTACACAGTGCCTCACAGGCACCACCCCCACCGTAGGATATTATGCTCCAAGCAGCATTCCGACTGGCTCCTTTAGCCGGTCCGAGCCATCAATAGTTCCCTCTGCCCGCTGCTTCCAACTGACCGCATCATAATGCAGGGATTTTACCACAGTCCCAGATGTCGGACTGACCGCCATTGACAGCCTGCTGCTGGCGGTCTTTCCAACACCATAATCGGGTCCTATGAATCGAGATACAGATTGAGTAATGCTCAAACTAGATCAGTCTTGACCAAATGCAACGAATCATCCTAAAGCCTAAATGAGGTACTTTATTTAAGGAATGCATATGTGCTGCTACATAATTTCCAGAATGCTGTTTGATTTATACAACCCCTTCCTTTGCCTCTCTATCTAAATTGCCATGTGCTTTCTGAATGTTTTGCTCGTAAGTAGCTCATGTTGCTTCAGTCATTGAGTGTTTGGCGTACTGAAACTCTGCCGCTGGCCGCGCGACGCGAAGGGGAGATAACGCGAGACAGCGTCTTAGTGACACATGCCTCGCGAGCAAAACGTCATCAGCGTGATCGTCAGGATGCCGCCCCCTTTAGGAGGTGGCCAATGCAGGGCGAGCATGTAAGGTGGTGGGCGGTCCTAGGGCCTTTATGTAGGCCAGCCTGGTTCTGTCCTTCCTCTTTCCGCCGCGTTTTGTCCTGACTACTCTGCGCTGTTCAAGCGCTGTTGTTCTTCAGGCGCTGTTCCTGGCGCGGCCTTTGTGTGGCCGTCCTGCGCCTGCCTGCCGCTGGTCTTGCGTTGGTTTGTCTGCCTCGACGGGTGTGCGGAGATGAGTGTTTACCGGGTGCAGCATCGAATAGAGATGATCCATAGCAATCCCGAAAGCAGGTGATTTGTATGCGCTAGAATCATAGAGAATGGCTTATTTCATTCTACAGAGAAATTTAATTCCTCTAAGCATTGATTTTAGCTATGGCTGAGTCAGTTTCTTCACAAACGAGTTTCATGAGGTGCCACTTCAATGGCCTTATTTATTGCGATTAACACAACTGTTAGAGTGGGGGTTGCAATTACAAGTGGTGTGATAAAGCTCACATCCGCTGGTTTTCTCCCTTTAAATTTCTGTAATTGAGACGTATGCGTTTTGCTCCTCAGTGAGATTGTAATCCAGCTTTGGTCTCACTCGAATGTAATTCATTCACATTTTCAAAGTGTCCCCTTCTTGGTCGCTACGCTTTTGTACATAGGTCACAATAAAACTATACAGGCTTCCCCGCTGGAGTCCCAGGCAGTAAGATGTGTTTAGCTCTCTCCTTTGTAAACTGCCTTGTAGACGGTGGAAGTGTGTCGCTGGCACACGCACAGGCCCTACGGACTCTGTTGATCTGCAGTGCATTGATCAGTGCGCTGGGAACAGCTCAGATCCGTGGCTGGCAGCCCGGTTTATTCTATGAGGAAAGAGGGCCGCATGTACCGGAGGACGCGCATACAGGAGCGGACCTCTCCCACCTTCAATACTTAATTGTGTGTTTATAGACTCGAGATGCGCGTTTGTGTCCTGCCTTCCTCACAGTGGCAGGACCTTAAATATGCGGGGAATAGCAGTGCACGAGTAATGCTCGGTAATCTTCAACATCGGCAGACGAAGTGCCGTGACCTGGAGGAACTTTTGCCTTTCTGTAATTGATTCATTCTAAATTGCCACAAAAGATAATTTAAACTTATTAGCTCCTCATCTCTGCCATTTGTAAGCTCTCTCGCTGACACATGTTGCTGGCATCCATTTGAAATGTCTCAATATACTGGCTACAGAAGGGGGGACGGCTAAGCTGGCAGTATGCGGTCTAACCCTGGAACAGCCCTTCGCTGAAAATCGCAACAGCATGAGCTTATTTCACTGAGCTATCCTTCCGACGGCAGAGTGTATATTTATAATGTCGCTCTGCCATGGATTATCAATTTCGTTTTGCCCTTTGGGCACGGCCGTGACCTATAATTCTGTGCCGTATGTTTCAACCACCCCTACCGTGCACTGAGGCCTTTTGGGTGGGAACACGGAATATAAACAACCGACTCTAATTGTGGTATATTAACTACAATCCATTCGTGAGTCTGTTAGAAAGTGATTGGATTTAATACAGGCGCTGTTCATATTGGAGATATCACCCTGGGCACACATTACGCTGCAGAGTTAGGTAAAACTATTCTGAGTTATGGCTGCGATGTGTATTTTGAAGCAAGCCGGCCCGGCACTTTCTAGCAGCAGAACCTAAGCTGCTAATATATTTTAAGAATGGTGGCCCCGAACTAGCCTACAGGGCAATCCAGCACGGCCAGAAAGGCTGGTGTCACAGGTCATTGGGGTAGAGATGAGCAGGGATGGTATTAGTCGGTTTGTGGCTCTGTGTGCGGACGGTGTGCGTACAAATAGCATGAAGTTAAAAAATCAAGAACCGGGAAGCACATAACACTTTATCCTCAAGTCGTGCGACCGCCGAGCCATTAAACTAGACATTTCAAAGTTGTAAGATTGAACGAGGTAAGATCTAACTAAATATCTGCCCACTTTAGGAATGACACTCAAAACACAAAGGCTGTTCTTCACAAATAAGAAGTGTCAGTTGAAGAGTGCGTTCTATTCAATACTGGCCAATTGCGGTTCCACAGTAGGGAGAGGACTACTTGTCGTAAAGCGCTGATGCATTGTGAAGTTATGCATTTACATCTTTGGTTCCTTCGCCCTAGTCACCTTTCTTATGTCATAAAGCGCTGATGCATTGTGAAGCTATGCATTTCAGCTTTTGGCGCACCGTGCCTTCGCCCTATTCACCTTTCTCATGTCGTAAAGCGCTGAGGCATTGTGAAGCTATGCATTTACATCTCTTGGCGCACCGTTCCGTCGCCCTATTCACCTTCCTTATGTTGTAAAGCGCTGATGCATTGTGTAGTTATGCATTTACATCTCTTGGCGCACCGTTCCGTCGCCCTATTCACCTTCCTTATGTTGTAAAGCGCTGATGCATTGTGTAGTTATGCATTTACATCTCTTGGCGCACCGTTCCGTCGCCCTATTCACCTTTTCTTATTCGGATAGCCATGGCATGCACGTTTTCACATTCGTACACGCAGCTTTAATTCATGCCAAATTAGAGAAAATATAATGTAGCAATTTCCCTGTAGCAAAGAATCTAACTTGCCACGTATTTCGGGAAGGGCTAGCGGTTACGCAGTGCTGCACCGTGTCCTCTACCCTCTCGAATTTAATGGAGCATTCTAAATTTGCACGCTATGATGCCGGTACAGACAGTAGTCTATTTTGCAAAACACTATAGCGATGACTATTTGGGCTAGTCTGGTGGGTAACCTGGGGCCTTTTATCTGATGTTATTTTGGAGACATTCTGGCACCTAATGGAGCTGACAAATTAAGGTAATGGCGTATCAAGTGATGTGTATATGACAGTTCAGGTTAGCTTATTTGTCTTTCTAACGAAGAAGAGCACCATTACTGACTCGGCACACATCTGCTGTAGTTTAATTTTAGCAGTTCCATCGTAATTCGGAGTGTTATGTACACATTGAGAAGGCATCCGGTTGTGAGGTGTGGGCTCTGGTGGTACATGCAGTGACTGTATACGTTAGGTAACGATAATTATTTAAAATATATCTGGTTGTACTAGCAGTGCACCTACAGGCTTAAAAAAGGATGGGAGACTAAATCACACACCCAGAGTGCAATCGGCATTATCAGGCTGAAGCAACTGAATAATGGGTAATTTAAATGGTTACAAGTACAACTGGAGGCAAAACACTGCAATTTATGCTAGACACCCAGGCAATAGAGTTAGGTCCCGGGGAACCATGGAACTGGTAAAAGCCATAACGGCATAGCAGGTGGCTTACCATAGCCTGAGTGGCTCGTAGCAGGGGCATCCTTCACCGAGAAGTGCTCTGAGGTAGGGGTGGCATTTATATCGCTTTGGCACTAACCTTTGCCAAAGCAATAAAATGTGTAACAAAGCCGGTATTTACAGATTTCTGTTTGAATGCCAATATCCCAGTGGTTGGTTTCATCGGGTAGAATGCTTTTAACTGAAAACACTAAACCTAAATAGGGGATTTAATCACAACCAAAATGCAAGGATGACATTTATGCACCAAGGTTCATTCACAACACAGAGGCCTTTTGATTATGAGGAGAGCAGTTTCTACACGGTGTATAGTCATTGTAACATGAGATATGTGAGGTACTATAGTTTCCCCATATAAGTGTGGCTGGTAAATCTCATGGAACTTGACCTCTGTACTGGACAAAAGGTGTAGAAAGGAGTGTTTATTAGTGTAGCTGCCCTAAATAACGTGGAACTAGCACAGATGTAATTTTACTACCAATTGGTAGGTATGACATGTGCCCCAAGTGTGCCCAAGTACTGTAGGCAGTTGCTGACATCTGCTCATAGGTATCAGGGGAGTAACCACGAGGGTAGGTTGTTTCCCAAAATGTTGGATATTATGTCTGCGACACGCACACACACTCCATGAGCGCAAGGGGGTTGTTTCCAACAGCTACCCAGACTGTACTTAAGCACACATAGGGTGGGTATGATTTTCCTGATCTCAAGCACATATCAAACCCGCTTTATCAAGTACCAGGCTAAGCACTGCGTTACACCAGGAATCATGGGTCCACTATAAAGACCCTCTCCCAATTACCCCAATTACAAATTATTCAAAATAGTGGTGTGACTGAACTCCAGACACAAGAACAAACGTGACGTAGGCAAGGATGGCACTTGTGCAAGTGCAAAGGTTAACGACACGCGAGAGATAGCGAACAGTGTGTGAGAGAGGGGTGGCGGGGAAGGCACCAAAAAGTGCCGACCACACCACTTAGTGTCCCGCTTGGTTTTTTGCGCTAGATCGGGATTGCGCTGGGTTGGTGGGTTGTGCTTTATGCAGCCACTTGGTATTTCATCTGGGGTTAGTCATATGTGCCGCTGTCTTTCAACTAGCATCATTATGCCACATTTCTTTCTGCGGCGTCCGCATAGGCTCGCCATGGTCATGACAAGGGTGAGGCTATAAATCATCAGGGTGCAGTTCAAATTTACAATGAGTTAGCCCAAGATTTAGTCTGCATGGGTACAACTATTGAAGTGTATTATGACAAAAACAATTCCGCAGGTTATGGGTCCTGTTTACTTCACGCACAGTCCCAATACGTAGTGGGGATCCTCCGGGCGCATCCAGTTAAGGTTAACCCAAAATGCTGTCCATAAATTTTCGACAACTCGTTTAATATTCCACATACGTACAGCTACGGCCCAGTTGCCTCAACAGTATATGTCTGTGGTAATTACCCCAGGGTCAGGAGTGAGCATTTAGTGTGACTGCTCTAATGCACTTTTTAAGACGGCGCCAAGGAACATTGTAGGAGACTGCGCGATATACGGGAGGTTATTTGCGCGGGGCTCGGTGAGGGCAAACTGGGTACCAGCATGCAATATCAGCTAAGGAGTTTGCCCACTAGGGTGGCCAGGGCCCGGTTAGGGAGCCCAAGTAACAAAGGGCATCGCCTGTTAGAGGGGTTGGTAATGAATTCCAATGGCACGCTACGAAGGGGCCCAGGTAGTGGGGGCAAGAGTTTTGACTGCTCCATTCAATCCACAAGGGTAATCATTGGTGTTGGCAGCCTATAATTAACACACAATTAGACCCTACTTTGCTGGGACAAACATCGGACAAAACAACTGACCGCCAAGGAATCTCTTTATAGGTGTGGTTTTTGCTAAAGGGTGGCCTAAGAACCGTATCTAAGCAATCCCCATCCGAGGTGCGGCTTATGTTCTAGTGGCGTGTCCCATGGACTGTCCAAGAAATCCCCATAGCGTTGTGGTGAAGGGTGCTATGATAGAGGTGTACCCAAAGGCTTAGTAAGGAGAAGAGACTAAATCAATCGCCCAAATGCAAGGGTCACTATCGGGCTAAGCACCTGAATAAGGGGTAAATTAAGGGTCGCAACGGCAATGGGGGGTTCAAGGTGAAGGGTGCCTCTGGAATAGATCCTAAATGTGGTGTGCGGGGATAAGTAACGCCATTAGGTGAACAAATACATGAGGTAGCTAACAGTGCATTCAGGAGGGAAGTGACAAGGGGCAGGCTACAAGAGAAACAAGTACAATTGGGGGCGTAATACCGCGGCAAAGGTTCCACAGGGAATTAAAGAGAGGCTTCCCCGATGGCGTCCTGGTTTCACGGCCCCACCATCTGCGGGCGATACAATTGTTGCTGTAAGAATGCTCTTAGGTGGGTGCATTTGTCGTGACTGGGGTGAACATATCCCTCCCGGAAGTACGAGTGGAGCGAAAGAGAGCGAGGTGAAGTAGCTAGGTGGGTGGGGGGGCTCTGTCATCGACGGTGGCCTCCTCCAGAGCTGTGGCGGAGTACAGGGCGATCTGGAAGCAGATGGACAGTAAGGGTACCTCTGCGGCAGAAGGAGACAGCAATACCTCTGCCTGGCACAGTAGGGGTGCCCGAGCCAAGAACCTGGAGCCGAGGGGGTTCCAGTAAACAACGTCGGTGCCCCGTTAGTCCTTCGGGCGGTCGGGGGGCCTAAACCGACCGGGGGTGTGCCTCATCGCTCCGCCCCGACAGGGGGGGCGGGAGTAAACGAGAACTATTAAAGTATTGCACCGTCAAGAGCATCGACTTACCGTGCAAATTGGCTAATTAGGCAGGCGGGTCAGCGAGGGGCTGCCGTCTTGGATCGCCTGTAAGTTGACCCACCTATCTGCTATTTGTATGCAAATAAACCTGCACCACCGTTTTCCCACAATTATGTCTCATGAGTCTTCTTGGTTGTAAAGGTATCGGGTGCATGTGGAGCGAGCGATGGCGGTGTGGGCACTATGCCGCTGGCCGCGCGACGCGAAGGGGAGATAACGCGAGACAGCGTCTTAGTGACACATGCCTCGCGAGCAAAACGTCATCAGCGTGATCGTCAGGATGCCGCCCCCTTTAGGAGGTGGCCAATGCAGGGCGAGCATGTAAGGTGGTGGGCGGTCCTAGGGCCTTTATGTAGGCCAGCCTGGTTCTGTCCTTCCTCTTTCCGCCGCGTTTTGTCCTGACTACTCTGCGCTGTTCCCACCCTGGCCCAGACCCAGCGGCAGAGCAGCAGGTTGGTGTGAACAATTAATGGTCTGTTTTGTGTTGCAGGCGGAGTCACAGGGCGATCTGGAAGCAGATGGACAGTAAGGGTACCTCTGCGGCAGAAGGAGACAGCAATACCTCTGCCTGGCACAGTAGGGGTGCCCGAGCCAAGAACCTGGAGCCGAGGGGGTTCCAGTAAACAACGTCGGCGCCCCGTTAGTCCTTCGGGCGGTCGGGGGGCCTAAACCGACCGGGGGTGTGCCTCATCGCTCCGCCCCGACAGGGGGGGCGGGAGTAAACGAGAACTATTAAAGTATTGCACCGTCAAGAGCATCGACTTACCGTGCAAATTGGCTAATTAGGCAGGCGGGTCAGCGAGGGGCTGCCGTCTTGGATCGCCTGTAAGTTGACCCACCTATCTGCTATTTGTATGCAAATAAACCTGCACCACCGTTTTCCCACAATTATGTCTCATGAGTCTTCTTGGTTGTAAAGGTATCGGGTGCATGTGGAGCGAGCGATGGCGGTGTGGGCACTATAAGGGTGGACTGGCCTCTGAAAGCTCGAGCCAGTCTTGGGGCAGAAGCCTGGCTCCTGCTCAGTGCGATGTCCTCCTGAACCCTTGAACTCAAAACGAGCCGGGCTTTCATTTGGCTTATCCCTGCTACCCACGTTCTAACCTCAAGCACCAAGAATGAAAGATAAAGCATTCATCTTTGATGTAAAACATGAGATTACCATCTAATGACTGAAATGGACAATGTGAAACTAGAATACCTGGGATCAATAACGTATTTCTATCTTGATTGTATGATCCTAGGTGGATATTTTATTTATTCGAGACTCCTTTTCTCATTATTGCATAAGAGAGCACCTTGAAATACGTGAGTTCAGGATGCTCTGTATAAAAATCTATTTTTTTTATTAGACTTCAATATTACTCCATCTATAAGATTCAAAGCCACACATGAGGAGTACATAACAAAAGACTTGCCTTTTATTTCACTAATTGCATTGTCGTCATGTTTAAGAACTGCCTTTGCCTCTCAATGCACCAATATAGTCTGACGGGCTAAAGTGATACGCTCCTGCATGTGAAATATATACACGTTTTAAATGTTGAAGAGACATTGTCATGATTTACTTGGCAAAAAGGTTAAGGGCTCGGTTCGTGCACAGGCTCTTAGAGCCAAGCCAGACCCATGGCTCTTCCTGTACATTTTTGGCTCCCCCACCTCTACTCAACCTATTGTAAACCTATGGGCATCCGGTGTTTCACTGTTTGGAAATTGAGAAGGAGATATCTGAGGCCCCATTTACCAATGGCACATTCCTGTTCAAAGGCGAATAGCAGAAAGTTTCTTACTGACAGTCACTAAATTGTGCAGAATAATAGTAATTAACCAAGCATCCATAGTTTATATCTCCAACCAAATAAAATGTACACCAAACCAGCATTTCAACTGCATCATCAACGAGGTGGTCAACATTAGCACGCCACCCTGCCTAGAAATAAAAAACAAGTCCTCCATGGGTCACAGGCGATGTGCAGAAGCAGCACAGTTAGGATGAAATCCAAGATGTGCGTGAAGAAGAAAGGTTTCTCCTGCTTCGCCTCAAGTGTCTGGAGCATAGCACCAGCCCAGTCTGTCAGGCTCTGCTCTTCTTTTTAAAAAAAAAAAAAAAAAGTAGCGGAACGCCCTCCTTTTCCATAGTATCTTACCACTGTGTACCTTATGCCACTTTTCCCTGACCACAAGTGGCATTGAATGCATCCATTTTGTCTTGACGCACTCTACCATTGGCATGTAGGCTGCATCCGCTCTTAACCTTCAAAACCTGCCCTCACAACTCCCACCCCTTAAAGTTCATTTCCACTCCTGCCATCTGCAGTGCTATGCCCCATTATCCCTCTCTCTTCTTACAACCCCACCACCTTCTTTACCCATCCTGTAGTTGTTCCCTTCTTTGTTAAACCCTACTCTTGCACAAAAACTGCATTGCTTGGCAGCTAGGTTCTATGTGACTAAAGAGACATTAGAGAACTCCAAGTTGGACTGTCGCTTGTTTTGAGATGTTATTGAAAAAGTGCTAAAGCAGGTCAAGTAGAATAATGGGTTGCCAATGATGGAGAGTTGTGGCATTAGATGTAATTTTAGAAACTAAGGCCCTCATTTACGGGGATTTGCCGTAGGGCAGCGCAGCAAGTCACCTTGTCACCAAAGGGAAAGGGTAAGAATACACAATATTTATGCAATACGATGCATGCCTGTCCGTTCCCCCTGCACTGGCGCCATTTTGCCAGCCTGGTGCCAACGCAGGCACCCTGGAACCAAGGGTGCAAGAGTGCCTGTGTTTTTGTCTGGATTGTTTTTGTGCAGGAAAAGGCACCTTCCTGCACAAAAACAATCCTAAGAGGCTTTCTCCTCTTTCTATGTGTCCTGTACAATGCAGCACTCATAGAAAGAGGAAAAACAAGGATAAATAAAGACATTTCTCCTCGTTACATCTCAGGCAAGCGTAAGGATTTGGTGCTTCCCCAGGTTTACATGATCTTGTAAATCTGGGGCAGTGCCAAAATCCATGGGTGTTGAGTGGGAAAACACACCACAGCGCCAATGGAATGCCTCCTGGGCGTAGAGTAAGGCAACACAGCAATTTGTGCTACCTTGCCTTCCTCCATATCTATGAGGCCGTCCAACACTATGCATAGTGGCTTTGCGTGGCCTCATAGATATAATTTGTAATCTGCGCCACAGGAGCACCACAAAAAGTGACTCTCCGGCGGCAAAGGGAGCTTGTAAATGAGCCCCTAGAGTTGCACCTGTATTGCAAACCTACCAGGGATATTCTTGATAAACCCTTTCCTAATGAACAGAGGTACCAGACAGAGATGCTCATATCACTTCTCCTTTTCAGGACATAATGGACCTTTGGCTTCTGTCATCTGCCATAATTTGTGATACACAGAATAAAACCAGAAGCAGGGAAACTAAAGGCAATGTCTTTAGGTGACAGTGCAATGCTACCAGTAGCACACTAACATCAGGCAGGATATTTAATATGTTGAAATGTAAGGTGTTACTTCTGTCCGAAATCACATCGAAGACAACACTAGGCAAACACAAATGTATTTTGGGTCGAAAAAACTGCTAAGTATTATTACAAAGATAATTAAAAAAATATAATCAATGACAATTTCAACTAAATAGTTGAAACTGGCCAAGTGAACCAAGGTACACATATTTTCCGACTAAAGCCTAGATGCATTTCAAATGGTTGTGGCATAAAGTTTCAACTATGCATTTGGCATGCTACTGCAATACTACCACTCATTTGACGTAGTACCTTGAGGGACATTGATAGTTGATAATATAATGCCATTAGAGGAGATGTAAATTCAAATTCCAAGCATACAAGTTGTGTACCAATAAAACTAATATAAAATGTTGCCATTCATGGCTTTTCCACACATGCCTTTACCCCACAGGCATTATAATGTGTTGTCCTTTACAATGGATTGTAATACAGTGCGGGGGTTTACATGCATGCCTTATGTGTTTGTGTGTGTGTGTGTGTGTTTAATAATAGTGAATATATGTGTTTTTGGGGAGTTACCAAACACTCCCTTTGTAATATTTCTTCCTTTTTAGGTGTCGCCTACGCAGCGCGCATGCGCTGTTAGGAGGACTTTTAGCCATCTTGTTGCTCTTCTTGGAACGCCATACTCATGCTTGTGGCGGCATCCACCTAAGGAGAGCAAGCAGGGGGGCGCCACAAGCACGAGTATGTGCTCCCAAAAAGAGCTAACTGCGCGTGCACACATGCAGCATTCCCGGGCTCTCGCTCTCTCTCCTCTCTCTTTCTCTCTCTCTCTCTTTCTCTCTGTCTCTCCCACTCTCTTTCTCTCTCTCACTCTCTCTCTCCCCCTCTCTCTTGAAAGTAAAACAGAATATATTAAATATTTAAGATCAGCAGCCGAGGGTCATAGGTAAGTTTATAATTCGGGAACCTTGTTTACATTCCAGTATAGTTGTTGATATTTGTGGGTGGAAACAATATGTGAAAAAGTGGCAGTGACACGCAAAATGTGGTTTTCGAACATCTAGTGTAATATTGAGCACTCAGTAACATTTCTCTCTATGGTGATCATATTCCGTGTGATTTTTCGCCTTTAGTTCTCGGTCGTTGTTTGTTTTTATAAATGTCCTTAGCTACCAATTCTCAATTTTTATTATGCCTTTTTTATCAATATGCTGCTTTTTCTGCAATTCCGGCGTTGTTTACTTTAGTGAACCCCCTCCCGCCCCCATGCCATTGTCAACGCACTAGGCAATGGCCTATAACATTGCATGTGGAGATTCCCTTCCTCTTTTGCTGTTCTTTAAAGCTATTCTTACTCATAAATTCACTTCCTTGGGCTTGCCTCCTGTGCATTTTTCATTCTATTCTATACTTCTCCGTTCCCCCAGACTTTTTAGTCATATTTTCTTTTCTTCACTTGCTAAATACTTTGTATACCCTTTTCTGTCGGGTACTGAGAACCTGCACTTCTTTACTTTCAGAACCCGAGTACCAGCACTTCTCGAAAGGTGCAATACTTTTAATTGGAGAGTTCCGCCACTTTTCAGAAGCAATGAGGTATTCAAGGCCAGGTTACCTGTATTTTTTCCATTCCAAGCACTGGGTTAACTAATGATGTGTCCTCGTTCCAGTATTTTCACAACTCATTATTATCGTGATAACTTCCCAACACTAGCACTCCTCATGCTTTTGACAGCCCATGTCCTATAAACCCACAATCAAAAAAAGAAAATCTCCACACTCCTCACTCTCATGAGATTCCACTCTTTACCCCCATGTGATGCCTGTTCCTGTGTGCTTTTCCACAATGAGACTCACAAAGGTGTGTCCTGCCTGCTCTACAAAATCCCATAAACTATCACACTTTAATCCCTACGCCCATTGTCTGGCTAAGGCCCCTCCTGTCAGGAGTAACCTGACCGGATTTTCTGGGGTGGTTCCGAGGCAGTGGGTGAGAAATTGCAGCAAGTTCCTCTTCAATGAGCTTCTCTGAATAAGTGCTGTCTCCCAGCTTAATATTGCCAAGCTTTTCTGAATGGAAAAGTGTAACTCTTGTGTTTTAATTTCTATCATTAGGATAAGAATTTAATGTAAATTACTTGAACTGACAGTAGGGCTTTCAGTTGGGCGGGTTCTGTAGTTGCTGAGAACCTGCAGTTATTAAAACCAGGTGCTAAGACGTGTCCGTATGGGGCCCCCCATTTTTGCTCTCATCCTCAGTATGAACAAGCATTGGTATAGCCAATAGGTCTCGCCTTTGGGACCTTATAAGTGTTTAGCCATTCAACAGTTGATGTTGTTGCACCAAGGATATTGTGCTGCATAACGAAATACCTATAAGGTCCCAAAAGTGAGACCTATTGGCTATGCCAATGCTTGTTCTGTTTTCAGGTGGTAACCCTCAACCACCCCAATTTAAAACTCATTATTTCCCTTTACCTCTTCCCACACCTGAGCACTAAAAACCCATGGACTCCCTTTACCTCTACCCACCCCTTACGGTAAAGACATATTAAATATCACACAAAAATGTACTGTGTGATAAGGTACTCCTTGGTAAAGTATTGTGCTTATCTGCATGGTAATGTCCTGGGGTGTAAAGCCTGCAGGGTAAAGACAGCAAACCAATACTATAGCAGGTAGGCTAGGTTCCTTAGTATGAGAATTTAAGCTGCAGCCCACCAATTGTAACAATTCCTATATTTGTTACTACAAACTATCCAGCCCCGATGTGTCTAGTAGCAGGTAAGTTTATTGTAGAAATGAAGGACAAGCACTTGTGTGAAACATGAAAATTATCAGTACAGGTGCATAAACCTGATATTTAAGGGAATTAAATACATATTGAAGAACATGCATGGAATGATACAAGATTACTTGAGTGCAGGCAAGAGTGTCTAGAGATAGAACAACTCAGTGATAAAAAGACTGCAAAGCTCAAATATTGGCTGACCTGGAAATGCAAAGAAACTAAGGATTCAGAAGGAGAAGGTGGACATCAGCGCACCGGCTTTTAATCACATAGCATAAAAGCTCTACTGAACCTCAGATACAACTCCACTAATGCCCTAATTTTCCTTTTCATCACACTTACAATAGCCCCAATGCCTACAACCCCAAACCCTTTCAGAAGCCACCTTAAGCAAGTGATGTATCTACTAACCAATGACACAAAGCTTATCTTATTTTGAAACTGCCTAAATACTACTGCTTCTACCACTACTAGTACTAGTACTTTTTTTATTACTACTACTACTACTAAAGAAAATAAGAAATATAAATCAAGTTAATATGGTTTCATCCATCACATCTTCAATCCAAAGAGAATGCAAAGTTAACAGTTTATTGAAAATTGGACCTCTATATAAAACATAACATCTAGTAACCGATCTTTGCCGCTCGCTGCTCACTATTACAACAACCACATTATGTTACACATAGAACTTTGAAAGGACAAAAGGCTGCATTCAGGCTTTACAAAATAGGTAAAAAATAAAATAACGGCAAGGGTAGGGAATAATCTAATTAAAATGTTTAAACAACAGGGGCCCCATTACGTATAGGACTCACTTTTCCTGTTTTAGCTGCAGCGCTCTTTCAAACAGTTGCGCAGTGCACAAATGGGGAAAGTGCGTCCTATTATGTTGAATGCACTGCCCTCGGGGAAGCCACGAACTTGTGCTGCCCTGGGGGCAGCGCTTTCAAGTGAAATACGGAGTGGTGCTTGAAACCACTCTGTGTTTCACTGTGAGGTGGCACCCGCCTGCACTTTAAAGAGGGGAGAGGGATCAAGTTGGGGGCAGTGAGTGACTGAATCTTCCTGAAAGGGGATATCATGTGGGGCCCATAGAACCTCCTTGGCCCCCTCCAGAGGGCTGCCATCAGGAGGCTCACTGACAGTGCACCACCTTTTTGTGGCCTACTGACAACTTTTTTTTACCTCTATGCCCATGTTCAAAATATGGTGCCGGCACAGAGGTAAAGAGATTCTCTCATTTGCATGGGGCCCTCTTCAGATAGCACTGGCATTGTTTGCGCCCGGCACACCTTTCAAAAGGTGTGCCGGGCTCAAACAATGTTAATACGCCCTATTTTGAAATATGCGTTGCCCCCAGGGCAGCCATGACCTCGTGCTGCCCTGGGGGCAGCGCATTCATGTGAAAACACAGAGAAGCAGCTCTGTGTTTTCACAGTGCAGGCAGCACCTGCCTGCACTTTCAAAGAGGATTAGAGATCGCCTTGCAGGCGGGTGCAGTCACTGACTGCACCCGCCTGCAATGGGATGTCTGAGGGGTCCATGGGACCCCCTTTACCCCCTGCAGAGGGCTGCTCTCAGGAGGCGCACTGATAGTGCGCCACCTTTTTAATGACTCACTGTCAGTGCGCCTCCTGAGGGCTTCTTTGACTCTGTGCCCATGTCTGTAATATGGAGCCGGCGCAGAGTCAAAGCAATTCCCTCATTTGCATAGGGCATGCCCATATGCAAATGATGGAACAACCTGTCCAGGTAGTGCAGGTGCATTAGGGGGGCAGCGCTATGGGTATTATGGAAGGGGGCAAGCAAGCGTCTGCACTCCCTTCTATAATATCAAGGTGCCTTGGGGCGCGCAAAGCGGGCACAAAAATCTGTTGTGCCCTGGGCACCTTCTGTAATACGGCCCCAGGTTCACTATTGCTATCTGTATTACAGAAGGGGCTGCACAAGCATCTGTGGGCCCTTCTGTAATACCAAAATTCTCCGGGGGTGCACAGAGCGGCCACAAACGCCCAAGTAACAAGTTTTTATTTGGTTTCGTACTCCACTGAGGACCACAAATAATATATAAAATTCAATTATTACAGCTTTTAAAAGTTCTCATGTTAATACAGAGATAAAATAGGTTTTAAAAATGTATAAAGTTTATAACAAACTAGTTCATTAGGGGGAGTTTTGCAAGCGATAATCAATTCCTTGACAGTGGTGATGCAGCATCTGAGATATATGGGATACAGATGTTTTGCTCTCGCCGCTACTACTTTTTGATTGGGGCACATGAACAGTAGATGCTCTAAGTCCTGCTCCCCACCGTTACATAGGCTACATATTGGTGACTCGTTTTGATGCAATTTTGATGTTAAAGTTTGGGTGGGTAGAATGCCCAACCGGAGCAGGATAATTAATCTCCTAGCGCCGTGAGTGAGATTAAAATCTATATAGTTCTGGGTTTTCTTAAATACCACTGATTCAGCAAAGTTTTTATATAAAATTAATTTGGCGCAATGCGATGAGTCAAGGTCAAAGCTTAGTCTTGGGGTGTAGCATTTTAAAAAGAGTTTCAATTGAGGCGGTGTCCAAGTCAGCAACAGATCAGTACTAATATTCGCCAGTTTGAAGGCGATAGACATGTTTTTATAAAATACGTGCTTCGTAGAATCACTATCAAAGGTCTCTGTTTAAAGCAGGGAGCGAAGTGTACCATCCTTTGCATGGAGCAGGTTGTATGCCCACCTAATGGTGTTTGCGATACCTCGAGAGTAAGAGCTCATGAGCGATAGTTCAAGGCGGAGTGCTTGTACTGGGATAGACTGTGCTACTTTTAGCGTTTTCCTCAATATTTTTCCTTCTTTTAGGTCCAGGAATGTCCACTGCTTTATAGGAATGTATTCCAAGGCATATGATAAAACTGCAGGGATCTTCACACTGTAGACTTTAAGCAGGGAGGAGAAATGTCTATTTCCCGAGGCCGCGTATAACCTTAGCAGTGCTCCTGCATGCACCTCTGATTTTCTCGACAAGTTTAGAAACTGGCGGTTGTTTTTTAGTGACTTAGTGAAGATCCTACCCAGATAGGTATACTCCTCAACTTCTTCGATTTTTTCGTCACCAAGTCTCCAACAGTATTTACTGCTTTTTTTTTCCCTGAGAAAGAGACTATTTTTGTTTTGGTTAAATTAGGTATTAGAAAATGTTCCTATTACTTATACAGGGCATCCAGGTCGTTTTGCAGTCCAAAGGGTGTTTGGTCCAACACTATAATATCGTCCACGTAAAGTTGAATATGAACTTTTTGGGCAGCTACCTTTGGTGGGATGTTTAGTTCTCGCTGTAGATGCTGAGGCAAATCACTGAGGTATAAGGAGAACAACAATGGGGCAAGGAGGCACCCTTGCTTGAGTCCGTTAGGGGTTGGGATCGGGTTAGTCAAGCCCTTTTCCCTCCCCATTTGTACTTGGCACCAAGTGTCTGTATGCAGTGCAATTATAATTCGTAACAGCTTCTCAGGAATTCCTAATTTCCTCAGTTTTTTCCATAGGGTCACTCTATCTACTCGGTTGAACGCCCAATTCTGTCATATGGGCCCAGGAGGCTAACGATCTCGATGTTTATCATATTGCAATCACATAACTTTCCTGCTACATTTTCTCGCCTTGATGTTATAATTATTGTGAAACAAGACATACCTGCACCCTATTTTTGCAGCAAGTTGCGTTTTTGAGCTTCACCTTCCTGCTGTGACAGTGACCTGCAGTTGTCTTATCTGGGCAGTTTGTAAATTGTGAGCCAGTGAACATCATGTGCCATACCGATATGGTATTTGTTTTACCAGCACTGGAAAGAAGCTTACTGGATGTGGAATGTTGTAAAACGGGTTTGACTGCTGAGGCTCAGATTACAGTAAAACAAGATCACACGTCTCTTGAAAAGTGGCACGGTGATGGGTTTAGAGCTAACTTTTGTGCTGTATTATTCTTTCTTCGTTCAAGTATTTCCCCAGAGAGTGCTACTAGCAATGCTGGGGTTTAGGACTGTCTACGGGGTAACCATTTAGGAATGATAACGTCACAGGCTGAATATATAGAATATATGAAACAAATAATACAGCGGGATGCATTTACATTATATGGTACACGCTATATTTTTTAACTTTATATATTAATTTTATTCCGGTAATATTACGTTTTCAAAGAGAAGTACAAGACGTAGAAAACATACAAAATAAATTGAAACAAAGTATAGATATGAATAAAACAATATCCTTAATCATGTCATAATTTGAGAGTCTAGTTTGTGAGGAGGTGCCTAAGATATAAATAGAACTCCAGATTGTGAGAAAGGAACTTACATGTACTCTACGAAGCTATAAAACAGATTTCCATTGGAGGGTGCAAAGTGGGTGGAGAAACACAGGAATTAACTAATTTAGGCAGAGAGACAGAAATTCGAGTAATTTAAAAGTGGCACTTAAAAGAGTAAGGGGCATATTTACAAGCGCCTATCACCACAGGAAAGTCACTTTTAAAGACGTTCCTGTGGTGATACGGGCTTCCCCTTATTTACAAGGCAGTGTTAAGCCACTTAACGTGGCTTAACACTGCCTTGTAAATAAGGCACCTTTTCATACTATACTTAGCGTGAAATTGGTGGGTAATGGGCATTGCAGTGGGCGTTCCGCTGCAACACCCCTTGATTTTGACGCTGCTCCCTATTTACAAAGGTTGCGTAAATAGGAGGCAACACGTTTAAATTAAGACCAAATAACCCTGGTCTTAACATGGTGAAACAAGGAGAAATGCTTTATTTCTCCTCGTTTTTGTTGTTTCTATGTGTGCTGCATTGTGCAGCATAAATGGAAACAGCAAAACACCATGCATGATTGTTTAGGTGCAGGAAGGTATCCCTTCCTGCACATAAACAATCATTTTAAAAATGACGAGTTGCAACTTCTATGTGTGTTGCACAAAGCAGCACACATAGAAGTTACCATTGTCCCTTAAGATTTTTTAAGTGCACATAAACAATAATTTCCCCCAATACAGGAACCCTTGCTCTATGGTGCAAGGGTGCCTGCATTGGTGCTAGGTTGCTGAAATTAGCAGCAGCGGAGAGGGAAACGCAGGGCTGCAACATATTGTTGTAAATATGGTGCAGCCCTGCGTTTCATAAGTGGCGGAGCGCGGCGTTAAGCTAAGAAGTTTAACACTACGTTCCGTCAAATCTTTGTAAATATGCCCCTAAATGTGCTTGAGGCCATTGTACATCCAAGTTTTAGTAAAGTATTTCAGAAAATGAAAGAACAAGCAGAAACTGAATAGAGTGATTGGAAGATGTGCATGGAAAACTGCAAAATACTCACACAGAAAGAACAGCAGTAAAGCAGTCACAAAAGAAACAAAGGAGCATATTTGCAAGCCCCTATCGCCACAGGAACGTCACTTTTTCTGACGTTCCTGTGACGATAGGAGATCCGCATTATTCACAAGGCTGCGTTAAGACACCCTTTCCCGCTATGCTTAGCATGAAAGGGGTGGGCAATGGGTGTTGCGGTGGGCGTTCCGCCGCAACATCCATTGACTTTGCCACTGCCCCATATTTACAAGTGTGGCGTTAATATGGGGCAGCACCAAAATTAAGACCAGCACACATAGAAACAGCAAAGCGCCATGTATGATTGTTTATGTGCAGGAAGGCCTTCCTGCACATAAACAATCTTTTTAAAAATGCTGAGTTGTACCTTCCATGTGTGTTGCCCCTGAACCCCACTTGGTGTCCCCTGAAGGGCAGAAACATGTTGGCCTTGATACTATAGAGAGTATTCCTTTAAAACTCCAGTAGATTCTGCTTATTAGTCCTCTCCACTGGAGGCGCCAGAATAAAATTGAGTATTTGTCTAACTGGTTTTACTCCAATCACTCCCTCACTATTTTCATTACTAACAAGATAGCACTCAGCACACTGCACTTCACTTGAACATCTTGTGCTCATCTATTCCCGCCTATAAAACACCGCCGCTCCTTTTGAGTGTTGTAGTCCACACCAGGCATCCTGTGGTGCAGGTGTGAAAAGGAAACCCTATGATGAAGCATGTCACCTAAGGGTGAGTGAGGGTTCTCGTACTAAGAAAAGCATTCTCCTACAGATTATTCCTTTCAGAAAGATCTCTTGTGTTCTTTGTACATATACCAGACATACTTTTGTGTGTTTTCTAAAGTTTGAGTAATTCCATTCATCGTCTTCTGGTACAACAGCATATAAAGTTTCCTTTTGTGGAGTTAAAATGGGAAACTTTTGTTTTCTTAACCTTCCCTTTAGCCCTCTCAACCCCCGGCGTGGATCTACATGAAACTCAACAGGCTGAAACGTATCTATCTATCTATCTATCTATCTATCTATCTATCTATCTATCTATCTATCTATCTATCTATCTATCTATCTATCTATCTATCTATCTATCTATCTATCTATCTATCTATCTATCTATTGATATTTTGCCATGTTGATGTGGATCTCAGTTCTTGCTGGTAGTACACCTCTTCAGGGGAACAACATCCACGTACCAGTTATGCCTATGCATAAATCTGACCTTGCCAAAGGGTCACTTTAAAAATAGCATACACTGAACTGAAAATCCTTAGCCCAGAAAGATGACACTTTGTAATATTGCCAGTACAGATATAAATTTGAATTATTTCACATTATAGCCAGTTCAGTTTATTATTTTCACTTGAGCCAGTCTAACTCCACCCAACAAAATCAATGGAATTTTTGATGGACTTTAGTTTATTTCTTGCAGACCAATGGACTGGGTAGGGTTTCTTATCCACTCAAAAACGCTGTCTTGACACATTCCTTCAAAGTCTTTAAACCTTTACATTCTGCTTTCGTGCATGGACCTTTTAACTAAGACATTTACATCATTCTGCAAATCCCCTGCCAGGAACGCGCTGACATTTTTTGTGATAGGTACAAATCATTTGAACGAGCAACCTTGTCTTTGTTTAGTAGGTTTTCTAAAAGAAATGCAGGAAATCCAAGTTGATCCCCTTTAGCTCTTTTAAGCCAGTAATTAACATTCTTCGCAGCATTCTTGGCACATTCTGACAGTTTTCTACTGGATGCCAGTGTGCAAAAGTTCACCCTGAATTTTTTTTTCATGAAACGTCCTTCAACTATGTCACCCTTTTGCAGTCTTTCATTTGCCGCAGCTCAGTGTAATACGTTTGAACATGCAAGCAGCCGGAGTGTTACCGCCTCTACATTGCCTGTTCAGTTGAAGGTGATTCCCGACAGACTGATTAATTGTGATATATGCAGTAACATCACACATTCCAATTATGAGTTTTGCAAAGGACCCCCTGCATTTTTTTATGAGGTAACTTTAATAGATGAAACCTGCTGAAATTTAATTAGGTAAATAACGACACCTGTGGCTTTTGGTGTGGTAAGCACCGAAAACCACGTTATGCCATATTTCGAGTTCCATAATCATAATTGGGTGCTATTTATTGCAAGTGATACATTGAACCACTGTGGTGTTAGAATAAATGGGGCGAGATAAATATAGCATACGGTAACTAACAGATGTGTTAATAGCAGTTTCTAGATATGGTGTTTTAGCAGAGCCACAACCTTTGAAGCTGTTACTTTTGCTACTTTGCTAGGGCGGTAAGCTGGGTGCAGCCGCACCTGGCGCTGAGCTTGGAGGGGGGAAGGTACTCTATGTTTAGAAATAACATGAGTTTCAAAGCACCTGCTGCAGAGTTCCTTGTGTGTCCAGCAGTTTTCAGGCAACAATAAAAATGTCAAGATAACTGATAATTGAATGTTCCTGCTGGAGAAAGATTGAAGTTTTGTCTAGTGGCAGTTTTGACTCATCATAGCGTACAGGGTTAATGTGCCTGCTGCAAAGAACATGTAGTGTGCAGATCACTATATTTTATATGCATTGCTCAGTGGGTTACTGCTTTTGTCACAAAGTAATTTTTGTTACTTGAAGTTCATAAGTTACAGTCCTAATATAGCACGGTGATTTATGAACTGTCATTAAGCATGGAAACTGCGTGGTGTAGGTTAGAAAGTTATCTTTTTTCCCCAGTCTTTCATTAATCTGATGTTGCTAAAAGGGTTTATTTGAATAGAAATACATGTGTTATTATTAGCGCCAAACCCAACCATTCTGGTACGTTTGAAATCCTAAGCTAGGGCGTCTCCAGACCAAATATTCTTAAAATATACTGCCTATTAGTATGGTTGACATGTGATTCTTACTCCTTGTGATCCTCATTGTGTTATGTAACATATCCTATAGATTCACTCAATCAGCATTTTGTAGAGTACAACACTGTCAGCCCTGGTGTTGTTTGGGCACTGGGGTGTGAGGTCTCTATCGAAAACCCAGGTCGTGAGGAAACAAAGGGAAGAAACAAGCAGAAAAAGTATGGATGACATGTGATTCCTACTCCTTGTTATCCTCGTTGTGTTATGTAACATTTCCTATAGATTCACTCAATCAGCATTTCGTAGAGCACAAAAACCCTAGGGTTATTTGGGCACTGGCGTGCGAGGTCTCTGTCAGAAACCCAGGTCTTGAGAAAACGACGGGAAGAGGAAAGAAACAAGCAGGATAAATCAAAACAGAGGGCAGAAAAACGAGTGACTTTTAACTTATAGATTGATTTACACAGACATGATTAATTGTCTCTGTATAATGTGTATGTGATATAAAGTGCTCTGTTACCCTACACTAGTATGAGCAGCGCTATAAAACAAATGAAATGCATGTGAGAGAGTGGCTATGGACAGATGAGGGGCACTGTTGTAGGGTGGTAGTGAGAGAATTCATTGTGAATTAGGTCATTGGGGGAGGGCGCCAAAAAAATGATAGCACCAGGTTCCCCTATGCTAAAGCTGGCCCTGGTCTCAGTTGTACTAATATATCTGAACAACAATCTTTTCAAGGCCCTGCTTGCATCACCATTTTCCATCATCTCTATACATTCAGTGTTGCAAGCCTATTGTGGGTTGGCCAATGCAACATTAATATGCTGTAGTATATCTCTTGAAATCTAGGTGAATAGAGATGGAATTGAATCTAATACTTAGCAGTAATCTTCATTATTCCAAAAGCAGTGCTCCTCATCCCAGCCATCAACAGTTGGGGGCCACACCACAGAGATAGCCCTTTAACAGTTCAATTCAATGAAAAGTTTAGTCCTACTTCTCTTTTGACCCCCCTCCACCCGTAGGGCCTTCCTTCCCGCTGACATATCCTGCTTTGACAAGTCAGCAAAAACATTTTTTTTAGCAGTGCATCATGTGTGAGAGAGCGGGTTTGGATTTGGACTGGTATGAGGAGCACTTGAATCGCAGTAATTAATATTATCTGTAAGTAATCGATTAATTACTTCCTATCAGCACTCCTTGTCCCAGTCATAACAAGTGAGCATGCACAAAAGCCTCCAAGACACTGATAACATTTTACAAAAGATGATATTTAATTATATCTTCTCTCATTTTTGTAGCACGCCTGCAGCAACATGTAATGACCCATCCTTATTTAGCTGTAACCTGTAGTGTGACACAAAGGTGTTTGGTGTGGACCAAGTAGCCACCCTTCATATTTTTTTCAAGGAGAATTCAGCTTCATCAGACAGTAGGTGGAGACTGACCTGGTCAAACAGGCTTGAATAGTCTGGGGCTGCAGGTCCAACTGAAATATAAGTTTGGGAAATAGCCTGCATGACCCACCTGCTCAATGCAGCTGTTGTGACCTGCTTACCTTTATTTGCAGCACCATATGCTACAAACAGAGCATTAGATGAACACACATCTTTCATTCTGTTTAAATAAATCAACAGTTGTGGAAATTAGCAAAATTAATGTACCTAAGCGGCGTTCATTTGCCCTCTCCCGTCCCCCTCCCTGTAGGCACCACGTATACCCTGAAATGTTGACCGCATTATTCTGCCAATGAAAGCCCGTGCCCATATGTACATGACAGCCATTTTAGGCACCTTGGCCTCTTGCCCACTCATTAGAATCACTGGCTTCCCTCCTGCGCGCAATTGAGCACCCCCCTCCCACTCTCACATGCATAGACCATGAAACCCAGCACTCTGCGCGACCCTGCTATGAAAGGCAACCCTCCTGCTTGACCCAGGCACCCCCCCCCCCATTTCCCTCTTGAAGAAGCATCCTTCGCCTCAGCTGACATAGCCCCCCAGCTGTATCTGACTGCCCCTGTTCTCTCATGTACGAGTCATAAGACCTCTCTCTCTCTGTGCGACTCTGACCCTGCGCGCACCCTGACCCCCCTCCTTCTCCCTCACATGGACAAGTCATAACCCTTCCTCCTCTGCAAGACCCTGTCCTTGGGAGTCACGGCCGCGCCTGACCAACACCTCCTTTCCCTCCATGAATGCCCCTCTGTTGACAAGCCTTCCCTCCGCGCTCGATTGTCCACGCGGCATGAATACCACTCCTTTGATGACCCCTTCCCCCGAGTCCGACTGACCACACATGTCCGAGGCCATCGCCTAAGCCAGGAGATACCATTTACTGCCCTTTATTGTATGGAGTCACTCCTCTTCAAAGGACCCACTGTTGATCCTGGCCACCCCACCCCCTGGGCTATGATCAGGCGCACACATCCTAACAAGTTGACGGAACACTCAGCTGCGTCATTGCCCCCTCCCTTATCTACAGTTCAAGGGTCTCTATTGATAACATATGTGGGGTAGGATTGACACGAGGATTATAGGGATGTCTTTCCTTTGTGTCACAATGTCCTGATTGTAATGCCAAGTGTTTTGTAAAGTATAAAAGCCAGAGTCTCAGCTCACTTGTTAGAGCACCTCCCGATGGCACCTTGTTTCGTGTCTGAAATGACAGGCTCTCCTCATGAGAATTAAACTCTGTTCTTGATTCCTGCTCCCAGCGCCCGTCTCTTTATTTTGGTAACTACTCAGAATGGGAACTAAGAGGCGTCTTGCGCCAGCAGCCTGGGCATCGATGGTAACATGGGCTCCTGTTCCACAATTGGCGTCCCAACGCGGGGTCCATCAGTGACATACGGTCCAGTAAGAGATATCCAGACGATGAGGTGAACATCTAAAATAATCGGAGTATACCTGCCTTGAGAGGGCCCTCGTCCGGCTGCCGATTGAATGAACTTCACCTATTCTGAACGGACCTCTCTTGAGTGACCTACTGTCCTGACTGGAATCCCACAGGACTGCTGCGGTAAAATCATGGAGTAAGAGAACGATCGGGCGCTGGAAGGAGGAAGGCGAAGAACTGCCCACACGGTCCGGTCCGGGTAAGGTCGCGTAAATGCGACAAATTGTGAATTGATTGTTTGTTGGATAATACTAGTATTACGCTTTGTTGAAACCTCTGGAGATTCACCGTCTGCAAACGGAGAAAAACAACAGGCTCTCCCTTTGCAAGCAGTGAAGGATAGGTAACGCAGACTTTTGTCCCCATTGTAATCCGTCGTGCCTATCTTCCTCCCCCACTGTTTCCCGAACTGTCGTTCGTGGATTATTGTCTGGAGATTCTTTGTCTGCAAACAGGGAAGAACAAGGTCTCGCTTTGCAGGTAGAGAAAGAGTGGGCAACGATAACTTTTCGTGCCCACTTATTCTCCCCACTGGATTGTTTGATTGGCCGATTATTCGGTATTGGTTCGTTTGAGGTATTCACCGCCGCCAAACAACGGAGAATAGAAATATTCTGCCTAGTCTTTGCCCGCTGTGATAAGATAGGTAATGCAGACTTTTGTCCCCGTTGTAATCCGTCATGCCTATCTTCTCCCCACTGGTTGGTAGCCTGTTTTAGCCCGGACCGCTTATTAGAGTTGAACTATCCAGCTCCACTGGAGGGCACACCTAATAAGGACCTGTTCATTAAGTGTGGACTAGTCGCTATGGCTCATAATAGGTTATGGCATAAAAATACAAGAAAAGGAGTTGGGCGAAATCAGTAGGCCACTGAGGAGTTATCAACTTCGTTAAAAATAAAATAAAAAACGTTAGAAATAACTAGCAATAAGAAACATAAAAATGGCGAGGGAAGACAAGCCTGACACCAAGGCAGCCACGAGGTAGCTAGGTTCCGTTGCCTATTTCTGCCCTAAACATGTCTGCCTCATTGCCCACCACGCCCAAATAACGGTCACATGAAATAGAAACAATTCAATAGGTACCTACCCCCATTCCGGAAGCTCCCGAAGTGCAACGGGTCCGCGGTTACGCCCATCCGGAAGGCGAGGCCTCGTGGCACGAGGGGCTCACCTGGCCACGGTCAGGAGGAGATGACGTTGGGCAGGCGGTCCAAAGAATGGCAGAGACCTCTCCTTCTCTCCTCTCCTGCTGCCCTGCAGGCCACGGGGGGGGGGGCTGTCTTGCCTCAGCCACCGACCACCCTCCCCCTCTCTGTCTCTCGCCTGGTCCGTCCCACGAAGAGGGCCGAAGTTGGAGGCGAGAACGGCGGCGAATCAAGTAGTCCCGCCACATTTCAAATTCGCCGCATGCCATCGCCTGCTGGTCCAGAGCCGAAGCCAAGGCAAGAACGGCGGCAAATCAAGTAGTCCCGCCAGATGCCAAATTCACCGCCTGCCGCCGCCTTCATAGGTACAGGCAGTCCTGCCACATTTCGGGCTCCCTGGAGAATCAGATAGTCCCGCCACATGTCAAAAAGGGAGGGGGGGGGCTGTCTTGCCTCAGCCACCGACCACCCCCCCCCCATCATCAATGGCTGGCACGGCCAATGTCGAAAACGATGGAGCCGGAGAACGGCGCGGGGTCGCTGGAAGGGGGAGATGCCGCGAACGACCCTCCCCCACCTCCCTCCAGGTGGAGGCTTCCAGCGACACCCCAACACTCTTTGCTTAAAGAGGGTCAACATCATAAAGAGGTCTTCTGCCCAGGACGGGCACCCGCTCCATCTCGCCTCTCCTCGACCTTGAAGATTCTATAAGAGCCGGGGGGCCCCCGACCCTCTGCATGGGTGCCCCCGCCCCCTTCACTGGGAACCACGACATCGGTGCTACTCCCGCCGGCACCAGACTCGGATCGGAAATGGCTAAGATGCCGCCACGGCACAGGCTTGTTCAGTTCCGGAGGAACACCAGAATGACCCGGTAGGAAAATTGTTGCCGCCCTTCCCACTCTTTGACTCATGGTCCATATTTGTTAGACTGTTAACCACCTAGCACGGAACTTTTTGAACTGTCAACGGAAGGTTCTGGGCCAACCATGCGAGACTAGAGACACTCTGACTGCCCTGGAACTTGCCTGACCCCACCCAAAAATGGCGCCGACACCAAATGAGGCGTTTTATTAATGAACTTTGTTGCACCCTGATTGCGCAAGCTTTTTGCCCCGAGATATATATTTATAACGTATTGGATAATGAAAGTAGAGATGAAGGATATTGAGTATGTGCTTGGACAATGAATTGACTTAAGGGTGGGTACCGATTATGAGTTGCAAAATGAATTGGTGTAATTTAAGGTAATGAATGAACATTGGATAATGTATTTATGAATTTGTTAAGGATGAATTACTGACATGCATCATGCTTGCTCTGTAGGGGAGTTTAATACGATCTTATTGCACTGCTGCACTTTATGCAATAAGCTGCCACCAGCTTTGTTTTCCTCATGTACAGTTCCAATCTGCTCCGTGGCTAAGTCCACTGGGTTATAGGCCTGTATTTATGTGCCAACACTTTTTATTAAAAGTATTTTGAAAACGAAAGCATAGTTGTAGCGGTCGCGATTAATGAGTTTTGAATGTACTACTACTGTGAGCAACGAGAAAGTATGATGAAGGTTAAAGGTTAAAAAGTCGATATTTAGCAGCCACACTACGTGTCACAGGTAGCCGGAAAAGTGCTTTAGAAGGCCTAAAACGATATCACAGAAATGCCACCTGACCGCCACCCTTGTACCCGATCAAAAGGGGTTGCGACCAAGTAACACATGTAGATTCGCAGATCGTAAATGATTATATATCTGACATTGCCGGTCCCTCTGGGCTTAAACGCCGAGATGGTAAAGAAATGCTCTACGTGGAGATAGGTCGAGTATGTGGTAGGTAAAAACATTTTCGGATTTATGTGCGCTGATGCGTTTTGAATGCTGCACCCCCCCCCCCTTTTTTTTCTTCTCCTCCCTTCTGCAGGTCCCGTCGGAACGCCGGCTGAAGTATGGAAAAGCGACGATCGAGCAACCGACAAAAGGAGAAAAAGGGGATCCGAGCATAGTACTCATGCTAACAAGCTTTGAAAGACGTGGACGTAGATATGACTGTTCCTCCTTAGGACGTAGCGACTGGGAGGATGGACTGACATAGAAAACTTGACGGGTATCGTATGACGGAAATTGACTCAACGTTAGAACGTTGGATAACGCGACTATGACGTTTAATCAGATAGGGAAAGGACTGGGAAAAGTCCTGAGGTAAGGGTACCCAGGCACCACCCGTCTGGGAAGTTAGAAATATTGTTGATGTTCGAAATATACCACCCCCCTTCTCACCCTCTTATAGATAGAACGAAGCTACCCGACTGTTCTCCTGATCGATACCCTCTGTTGCCTCAGCCGGAGAACATCCAGTCAAAGGAAGAAAATAAAAATTGGTTTAAGATCCACCTATGGGCAGATAGACCAGCCAGGTTAGTTCCTGACCAACTGACTGCGGTGTGAGTATTAGCAACTGAGAACACTCGCGGAGATAGTGAACGAGAGGAAAAGGAGGAAAAAGGTAAAAAGGAGCTCAACATGTAGATAAATAGGATACTAAAGATGCGCAGCATACAGGAAAATTTTTGTTTGGCCAATAACTGTTTTATGTTTGTCGTGAACTCCTTTGTATGTAACGCATGTACTGTCTTCCCTTGTCTGAGTTTGTGTGTATGTAATGTACGGATTTATGTCTTCCCTCTGTCTGTGTTTGCGTGTTACCTGACCCCTGTCGTTCTGTGTTGTGAGCGCACTAAATGACCTATTACCGTACACGTCTCTTTCTCTCTCTCTCTCTCTCCCTCTCTCTCTCTCTCTCTCTCTCCCTCTATATATATATATATGTCATACGTGTACCGAATGGCTCGTTTAGGTTGCGGACGACTCTCACTCCCTATGAGAGTCCCCCTGTCCCTTCTTTTTGTATGGTAATACTGTGCCCCGTCGGCACCAGTCTAATTGGATACTTAGTGAACGCGAAGGTGTTCAGCAAAATTGACAGAAACTAAATTGATTGTAACTTGCCATATTACTACCTCTCCTTTCTGCAAAATGAATGAACTTGAATTGGCTAAGAAAGAGAGGACAGGTAAGACGACTGATATCCCCTAATCTGGCCCATTTATGAGGGGGACTATATGTCAATGGCATCCTAATTTTTATTGTTAGAGACAAGCGCCAAGGTCCAGATTGATCCCCAATGCCCAGATTGCCCAACCCCTTTGCACCCAACACGAATGCCCGAAGCATCCCCGCCCCACTTGATTGACCTCAGCTACTGTCCCCCGATATATATATGTGATGACCATGAGCAACTGCCGCCCCCTGAGAAAAATCTGTTTGACCCTGTCTTTCAATGACTGCACCCCGCTCTGTTTGAAAGAGTCAGCCAGCTTGATAGGGAAATGTAAGACTGTTCTGGCTAGGGTTAGAAGGACGAGTCTCCCCTGAATGTTGACAATCTTAGGGTTTTTGATGAAATACGCAAGTGACAGGAGCCTGACCTCTGTCCATATATGTCATGAACGAACACCGATTAGACTTGGTGCGAACGCAGTAGAAATGCCCACCTCTTTACTTCATGGTAATAGACTTCTGACTACGACCAATGAGCATAACGCCAGGTGCTAGGATTGCGAGTGGAATTCAAATGTAAAAATATCTACTTCTGCCATTTCTCTAAAACGTTGTCTTGTACCTATCCAAAGATTCACGATTACCGGAGGAGATGGGTCAGACGTGACGCCCAGCCTGACTGCAGACCTTGGGACACGTATGACATCGACCAGAGGTAGAGCTGCAGAGCAACAAGGCACGGGACGAGACCACAATTTCAACGTGGAAAATGACGGGCCGCCTCGACGCCCTCCGACTGCTAACCCACGTGTGCCTGGAGTCTCCGTCTGCCTTCTTAGGGCCCGATTGATGGGCCCGCTTGCCTGTTATCCCTTGCTCCCTTGGTCCCTTTTTGTGTGTCCCAGGAACTCTGACCCAACTCCGCTCACTCTTTCTCCCATTGACTATTTGAACAACATCCACCCACCTTCCCACGTGACTTTTTTGCCAAAGGAAAGAACTTCAATTATATGGGAAGAGGGTGTTGCCATAGAACTATAGGTGCCGAACATAAGGCGCCGCCAAACGGACTGTTTAGGGAACAGGACTGTGGTCTAACAGCAGAGGACTGGCCGCACCCTGCAACGCGTAAGGATAAAACCGAGCTGGACCTATAGCTCCACCGCCGGTGCTCAACAGCGCCAACGAAAGTACCCGGATTAGAGCCTACCAGTGATGGCTCACTGCTAAAAGACACTGGGACGAAGAGATCTTGTGCATCGGACTGAATTCCACCCTCAAATGCTTGCTCAAAATGTTCATTGGTCACATTTTTAAGTCAGAAACGTTTATGCTATGTAGTGCTTCTGAAATGATAGGAACTCGACAAATGCAATTTCCTATGTGCTGCATTCTGCCCATCACATCAACTGTTCATGATTTTTATACAATATGTTAGTATTGACAAATGCTATTTCATCAATCACATGTTTATATGTACGCCCCTTAACTAGGAAGAATAGGTAAATGGACTTTGTTGTTTATATGTACGCCCATCTACTAGGAAGAATGGGAAAATGAACTCGCTTATGTTAAAAGCGGCGACTGTGGAAATTAGCAAAATTAATGTACCTAAGCGGCGTTCATTTGCCCTCTCCCGTCCCCCTCCCTGTAGGCACCACGTATACCCTGAAATGTTGACCGCATTATTCTGCCAATGAAAGCCCGTGCCCATATGTACATGACAGCCATTTTAGGCACCTTGGCCTCTTGCCCACTCATTAGAATCACTGGCTTCCCTCCTGCGCGCAATTGAGCACCCCCCTCCCACTCTCACATGCATAGACCATGAAACCCAGCACTCTGCGCGACCCTGCTATGAAAGGCAACCCTCCTGCTTGACCCAGGCACCCCCCCCCCATTTCCCTCTTGAAGAAGCATCCTTCGCCTCAGCTGACATAGCCCCCCAGCTGTATCTGACTGCCCCTGTTCTCTCATGTACGAGTCATAAGACCTCTCTCTCTCTGTGCGACTCTGACCCTGCGCGCACCCTGACCCCCCTCCTTCTCCCTCACATGGACAAGTCATAACCCTTCCTCCTCTGCAAGACCCTGTCCTTGGGAGTCACGGCCGCGCCTGACCAACACCTCCTTTCCCTCCATGAATGCCCCTCTGTTGACAAGCCTTCCCTCCGCGCTCGATTGTCCACGCGGCATGAATACCACTCCTTTGATGACCCCTTCCCCCGAGTCCGACTGACCACACATGTCCGAGGCCATCGCCTAAGCCAGGAGATACCATTTACTGCCCTTTATTGTATGGAGTCACTCCTCTTCAAAGGACCCACTGTTGATCCTGGCCACCCCACCCCCTGGGCTATGATCAGGCGCACACATCCTAACAAGTTGACGGAACACTCAGCTGCGTCATTGCCCCCTCCCTTATCTACAGTTCAAGGGTCTCTATTGATAACATATGTGGGGTAGGATTGACACGAGGATTATAGGGATGTCTTTCCTTTGTGTCACAATGTCCTGATTGTAATGCCAAGTGTTTTGTAAAGTATAAAAGCCAGAGTCTCAGCTCACTTGTTAGAGCACCTCCCGATGGCACCTTGTTTCGTGTCTGAAATGACAGGCTCTCCTCATGAGAATTAAACTCTGTTCTTGATTCCTGCTCCCAGCGCCCGTCTCTTTATTTTGGTAACTACTCAGAATGGGAACTAAGAGGCGTCTTGCGCCAGCAGCCTGGGCATCGATGGTAACATGGGCTCCTGTTCCACACAGTGACCTCTTACCCCCAGATTCATCAAAGTCACAATCTGCGAATTCTAAATTGCGAGAATTACCGAATCGCAATTTAGATTTCGCGGAATGGGATTCATGAAGAAATGCGATTAAAAAAAGTGAATCGCAATCGGCCACAATTGCCATTTGCGATTTTGCTTAACCACATGGCTGCTGCGGGGATTTTTGCCCTGTGCTGCAGATTTATTATTTCCATTATTCATGACGAGCTCAGCTCGTCATCAGCACACGACACCCGTGGGTGATGACGAGCTGAGCTCGTCATCAGCAGCGAAAGGGTTAAATCGCAAAAAAATTCACAGAATCGCACTCATTCCGTGTAGAAATTGCGATCTCGCAATTACTGAAATCGCAAATGGCGATCTCGCTAATTGCGAGATCGCAAAAACGGGAAGTCGCATTTCGAGCACAGTGATGGCATCACAACCAGGAAGCAGGCAGTTCCCTCCCTCATTCAGCACACTGAGCCTGAAAGTGAAAGCAGCACTGACTAGGGCTCCACTACAGACCACCTTCAGCTGTAAATCAGTTGACAAACCACCCCAGAAAATGTCCCAGGAACCGGCAGGGAGCAGCGCCACAGGAAGGAAAAGAAAAATCGAATTTTCTGAGCAGGAATCGGACTATTTAATAGAGGGAGTGACCAAAGATCATGACCGGCTTTTCGGGAAGGATTCACAGAGGGTGCCTGAGGCGGACAAAAGGCGCATTTGGCTGCGCATCCGCGCTAAAGTAAACGCAGTGGGAGTGACCCAGCGCTCCATAGACGACCTTAAAAAGAGGTGGTATGACCTCAGAGGGCGTGCTAAGGAAAGAATTGCAGAGAGGCTGGGGGGGCGACTCGGAACCGGAGGAGGAGAGCCCACTGTACCACCCAACACCCCACTGGAGGACCTTGTGGAGGACACCCTGAATCCCGAGGCATGCGTGGGGGTAACCCGGCTGGACTCCTCCCGACCCACCCAAGAATCCCAAGGTAAGTGCCATGCGACTGCGACCCTGTCCCCTAACAATGGCCATGACTCCAGAGCTACCCATTAGAAACCCCAGTCATGCAGGCCATGCACACCAGAAAAGCCCAATTGCATTGTGGGACTTGTAGTGTGACCACATTTTCCAGAAAGCCCCATACAGCAAGACCTGTCTAGTGAGAGTCATTCCTAAAGCCAGTCAGGGAATGCTAGCCTGCATGCATGTAGCAACCTCCCATGTGCAAGAAACATGTCATTAATCACCGTCCCATTTACATCACAGGTGGCGCAGAACAACCCAGCACCGATAGTGAGGCCCTTTACATTGACGACAACCCCGAGGACACTGAGGGAGAGTGCCATCATACCCCTCAACCAGGACCATCAGGGCCAGCACCTGCAGCAGTAGTACCACCACCTGCCCCTGTGGCCAGGGCCACCCTGCAACAACAGGCACGCCACAACCACCCCGAGACACACCGATGACAGTGGCACCGGCAACTACAGCTGCAGCACGGAAGCAGACACGGCGCACAGCCACTGTTAGATCACAGTCCAGCGGACTGGTGAGGGAGCCGCGTGACACAACACCATGCGCTGGCAGGAGGGGGAATGTCCGGGTACCTGGCCTGTCTATTGAGCGTCGGATGCTCTGTGTACATCAAAAGCAGGCACGTCACATGGCAGCCATCCACCTGCAGCTGCACAAGACTGCACATAATGTGGGACAGCTCACTGACAGCATGGAAAGAATGACCGCTGCTGTCGAACAAAACACCCAGGTCCTGTCGTCCCAGCAGGATGTCAACCGCCTCCGCCACCGCCAGCTGCTGACCCGCCTGTCAGCGAACACATGTTCAAACCACATAATCGGGAATGTCACCTCCCAGCTATCGCGTCGTTCACTAGCGATGCAAATACAAATGGTGCAATGCTGCCAGGATGTCGCTAGGGCACTGGAGCAAGTCACCACTGCAGTGCAGAGTCTGCAGGCAACTGGCCATGTCCAGGCAGGTGGGGGGATGATGCCAGTGAGGGCAATTCCAGCCACAGCAGCCTGTCATTGCCGCTGGTGACGCTACCCCGCCGCAGCACCAGGCCCACTGCAGCCTCACAAGCTAATGCTGATGTGGAGGAGGTCGAAAGGCGACTGGAAGCGTCCGCCCCGAGGCGCCACTGATTATTTATTATTTTTTATGCAGGGCCATGCTGATGATACAAGCATGCCCTCCCCACAAACATGGAGATGTATGAGTCAATACAGCTCTCATGCAATTTATTGACAAAAATCTACATTATTGTGAAAAAAACAATAAGATTTCTTATGCACAAGTTAATCTGACTCATGTCATTATTTCAATTGTCATGCATGAGTGAAGTGTTGGGTGAGGGGAGTGGGTGCACTAGAAACAGTTCATTGTGATTTGGTTGCGGCGCCTGTGTCCTTCAGCAGCATTCTTCCCGCGTGCATGACGCACATGTGCAGGTGGGCGGTTGTCCCCTTCCGATTCACTGCCAGAGATCTCTACAGGTATCCTCCGCTTGGTAGCAATGTTGTGGAGTATTGCACACACGGCCACGATGCAGCAGCAGACCTCAGGCTGGTATTTGAGGGCCCCACCAGTCTTGTGTAGTATGCAGAATCTGCTCTTCAAAAGCCCAAATGCGCGCTCAATGCAATTTCTTGTGAGGATGTGTGCAGCATTGTAACGCCGTTGCTGTGATGCGGCAGGGTTGAGGTATGGGGTGAGGAGGTACTCACGGAGACCGTAGGCGCTGTCACCTGAATGAAAGGAGGAGAGGGTGAGTGCCTGTCATGCGCAGCTACATGGTCGCGATGTACTGTTTGTTGGTATGTGTACTTACCTAGAAGGTGTCCTTCGCCAAAGTTTCCCTTGGCCAGTCGTTAGTGCATTCCGCTGTGCCGGAATATGAAGGAGTCATGTGTGCTTCCCGGGTATTGTGCCACTATGTCCGTGATGATTGTCTTAGCGTTGCACACCATCTGGATATTCAGTGAGTGGTAGCACTTGCGGTTCCGGTACATGTATTCTGTTTCTGCAGGTGGGCAGATGTGGATGTGGGTACAGTCAATGCATCCAATTACATGGGGGAATTGCGCAATGTCGTAAAATTGTTGCTTGGTTTGATTCAAGTCCTGTGGGTGGTTGGGAATGCTATGTAATGGTGTCAGCATGGCCTCCAGGAAACTCCTTAGGCAGCGGGACATGGTGCTCAGGGAGATTCTCCCTGCAACGGCAACTATCCCCTGGAAGCTTCCCGAGGCCAGGAGGTGCAGGATGCACAAGACCTGACATGGGTGGACACGGCATTGGTCCTCCTAGTGGGTCAAGGTCCCGGATGAGCTTAGTAATCATTGCCCCATTCAGCCGGTACTTTGAGTAGATTTGCTCCTCAGTTTGGCCCAGAAGTGTGATCCGCTGGTGGAAAATTCGCTCCTGGATCCTGCGTCTGTTCCTTGCTGCAGCCTGGAGCCTTCGCCGCCTAACCACCATGTAGAGTCCTGGCATTGTGAATGTCCTCATGCTCCAACTGTGTCTCCTTAAGTGTGTTTGGTCAGGGCCGCACCTGTGGCTACTTTGGTGGATTTTTTTTTTTTAAATTGACTTCATGGCTACCACCTGCTTTGGGTTCTCCTTAAATTGCGCCTCGCAAATAGCGATTTTGGGCTTTTTCGCATTTTTGATGAATTTGGTTAGCGATTATTTAGCGATTTCGCAATCTAATTCACAGAATCATTGGTTTCTCGCAAATTACGATTCGCTAAGGTGGTTCCACATAGATTCTGCTAATTTATTTGCGAATTCGCAAAATCCATTTTGCGATTTCGCAATATGGTCTGTTTTCTTTTCATAAATTGCGGTTACTTAAATTGCGATCACAATAGCTAATTTGCAGCTATTGCGATCGCAATTTTGGTTGATGAATCTGGCTGTTAATTTCTAGTGACGAAGGAATTGCAATTTGTGAGTCTTTCTCCAGTGCAGGTAGAATGACCTCCTGTGATTCATACATTTTTTTTGCACTTAAGGGCTACATTTAGCATCTGAACATGAGGCTATCTTATCTGGAAGGGTTTATTGATAGGGATAATTTATAACCAAAGGTCCTAGCTTGCCCAATCTTTTAGCCAATGTTATGGCTAGTTTAAAGGCCACTCTTACTAATAATCATGCAATGTTTGCAGTATCCTATGGCTCAAACAGTTTCTTCTGTAAAACTTAAGTACAACTGACACATCCCAACTAGCAGCAGGAGTACGTACCACTGGTTTTTATTTAACCTGAATCTTTTCAGAAGTTTGGAAACAAGCAGAATACCCTAAAAGATGTTCTCTGATACCTCCCTGAGGCCCCAAATTGGCACCCGGTTGGCTGACAAGATACATAGAGATTACCTGAACAAAAACAATCCTTTAAAAAATCTAATATGTCAAACTATTCATATGAATTTACGTCCAGACCTTAACCTTGGCACCAATATAAAAGAAGCTTTAAAGAAGCTGTAGGCGTTGACAGGTTTCTACAAGCCTAAATGCCAATTGCAACCTACTTAGAGCACCCTACCTCCAGAAAAGGAAATCATTCAGTTTCCATTCCCTGAGATGGAAAGATTTCATTGTTATTAATGTTAAGGTTGGAAACTGAAGGGGTGAAGGATGTAAAGGGAGTTGTAGGCACCGCCCATTCTCCAAGTGATTGATCAAAGGAAACCACGGACAGTGCGATCAATACGGGGCAATCAGAATTACCTTCACCTACTAGGTCTGCAACACCTTGGGAAGGAAAGGAATTGGAGGAAATGCAAACATGCCTGCTGGCTATGGGATTGGCATCACATCCACCCCGCAAGCACTCCTGTGCCAAGTCTCCACTCAAAACTGAGGCAGAAGAGCGCTGTCTGAGGATCCAAACAAATCTAGCCATGGCATCCCGAACATTCAACTCTCACCTGGAAATTGTGAGGACTGAGGTGAAATGAGACTGATATCAATACATTGTGACCTACCCTGCCTGCTTGAATGTTCTTTATTCTTGGGATATATGTTGCCCTCAGATTTAGAAGGTAGCTATCTGCCCACGAAAAATGCTCAGTAGCAATTCTGGTGAGGGCCCTGCACCTTGTACACCCTGGCATGTTCAAATAAGCCATCGCTACTTGGTTCTCAGTTCTGATTAACACCGCAGATTTTAATAAATTAGGAGCAAATGCTTGGAGAGCAAGTCAAACAACCATTAACTACACCCAATTTGTGGAGGGCTGTAGCACTGCTACACATCAATTCCCCTTCACTTCCAAGCGCCTTTGAACGTTGCTCATTGCCCCAATGAACTTGCATTCAATGTTATTATCACAGGGTTTGAGTACTGAATATATATTTCATTTTTTAGATTTACTTAGTCTAATGTCTACTGGTTTAACAGATGAGAAGCTGTAGCCTTTAGGTGATGACGTGCTCAAGGGACCACCGATTGCCTCTGACTTTAGCCTCTGGATCCGCAGCCAATGCCTGCCTGTCTTCTGCAAGGACAGAACGTCTGGCACTTGAATCTGTACTATTTGCCTCTTATATTCGGGTATGAACACTTGTTCCCTCTGCATGTCTATGTAGGTCCCACGGATTGTCTTTTTCTCCTCTGGTGCAAAACTGGATTTCTGATAAATGATAAACTGCCTTTGGTTTTCTCTGGGTTCAGCTAAACTGCGTTTCATTGTTCAGCCAAGCCAGAGAGATCCAGGAGCTGAGAAGCATTCCCCCTACGTCCTTCAGAGGCTTCGCATTGACTGATCTTTTTCTGCTATATCTTTTTAACTGCTAAACTCCTAATTTTTGGTGTACAAAGACTAATCTTTATGCTGTAAATTGACAATCTTGTAATATTTCAGAAATGCACTGTAGCATCAACGGCTGCTGAATGCAGCATCCTAGTATATTTTCTTCAGCCATTTTCTTGCAATAAACCTATACATTAAAATTCTATCTATATATGTGTGTTTATTCCTTGTCCATTGGTATTCTAAAAAATTATCAAGTAAGGACCTAAAACTATTTAGGTGGACTGCTAACTAAACCCATAAATTAGACCCTTAATTGCAGTTATTACCAAGATAGTGTTAACTATTATTTTGGGGGTTTAAAACGTTTGATAGGTCCCATAGGGATTATATGCCACTCCCCTCCTGTGCATTTGCCTGGAAAATTATTTAAAAGTTTTAAAACCTTTTAAGTGGTTTACATTGGGTGACTCCATGCATCATTATATAGAATAACATATGTTGCTTTACGTTTTTTTTATAGCAAGAAATGCAACTCCGCAATCCCTGTGACTGGAGCTAGGTAGAACTCAACTGAAGGGAGTTCAATTGCGGCTATCTAGAAAAGTCAGAATCAAGCACATTAGCTGGCTTAGTTCAGTCGGAAATGATTTGACTAGGGTCGTATAAGAAGAGTTATCAATGATCAGTATCCGATAAGAGTTAATTCCTTGTTTGACTTGACTTCAGTTTATGTTGAAGTTACCTCTTCGATATTATGCACAAAGTAGTAATTGTGGATACAAAGCCAGGCTTTCTATTTGTCTGCTTACACAAAAAGCTGAATGGTTTAGAAACCATATATGGGTCTGAAAGACACCAGGATCTTAGCCCTCAGTATTATTTTAATAATCCCTGGTTTAGGTAGGCACATGAAGGTTGTATGAGATATTGTTTGCGACATTTACCACTGCTTAACCTAGTAAAACGTGGGCAACCATAACTTGGCATGGAACAACTTTTTAATTTTGCAATCTGGAATATGAATGTTTACATTTTGTTTTGAGCATTTGCCATTGTCTCCTCGACATGCAAAGACATTATTTAGCAAGGAGTGGCAAATATAAAAGGTCTGGTACTGCGGCAAACTTATTGGCTTTTGCCAGTGCTTGTTTCCCTCCCATTGCTTTCTAAAAACGTTATTGTTGGGGGAGCTGCTGGGCCATCACCAGTGTACAAAAAAATGGCTGATAGCAAAAATGTGTTTTTGGTTTCAGAATACACATTTCCACAGTAGCTTTTGGTATCACGCAGACTACTTTGTGTGTGGGTGTGTTTCTTGTGAATGGAGATAATGCTGCCACTCACATGGAAGGTAGCCAATGACTGAATTGGGCTGATCCATTGCACCATGCTGTATGCTGCAGTGGGCAGAAGAAACGTTTGAATGACACAACAAAAGACCAATGGATGAAGAGGGTTGGCTACTAGACTCTGTAAGTAAGTATGATAAAGGTATGATTTTAGTAAAATCAAAGGGTCTTTGCTAATGCCAGACCTAAAAATGTAATCACTTTTGGAATCTGTACAACTGCTGCAGCTATCAGATTTTCCGCCTCTAGCACGAATAATGGATTATGTGTCAGAGCTGCATAATTTTCGTATTACACCTACGTTTAGTTTTGCTCTATGCCACTGGTATTGTTTTGGCTGGGCTTTTGTTATGTGTGCCAGGGGCGTCGTGAAAGCCCTCCCTACGCGCTTTAGCAGCCCCAGCAGGGATGAGGTTCTTCTTAATGCAGCTCGGCAGACAAAGGCTCATTAATAACATGGGCGAGTGAGTGAGTGTAAGGATGGATGGACAGATAGATGCATGGATGAATGAGTGAAAGGCTGCATGCAAGGATGATGAGTGAAAGGGAGGGAGGATGGATGGTTGAGTGAAAGGATAATGAAAAGGATGGATGGATGAGTGAATGAAAGGATGACTAGAAGAGAGAAAGGGTAAATGGATGGATGGGTCGGATGAAAGGCTGAATGGAAGGACAGAGTGAAAGGAAGGATGGATGAGAGCAAGGATGGATGTAATGATGGATACGTGAAAGAATGGATGGATGAATCAAAGGGAGGGTAGATGGATAGCTGGATGAAAGGGTGGATGAATAGATGTGTAAACAGGTGGATGGGTGAATCAAAAGATAGATGAGTGAATTAAAGAGGTGGATGGCTGAGGGAAAGTATGGATGGATGGATGGATGATGGGTCAATTGAGGAGTGAAAGGGTGGATGGATGAGTGAAATGGAGGGTGGATGGAGTGAAAGGGTGGGCGGTATTGCAAAAGGAAGTATAGATGGAAGTGTGGATGGATAAATGAATGGAGGAATGACTGGGTGAAATGTGGATGGATAGGTTTGGATATGGAGGGGCAAATACGTTGATGGACTTAATAGTGGCAAACTGAATGATTGATGAAAGATTTAATGGATGACAGAATGTAAAGGTGAAATGGTGGATATCAGCGGGTGGATGGAAGGATGATTGATGAATGGATAGATGCTTGGATGGAAGAGACAAGCAGACTCTTCTAGGGAGGGTCACGATGACTTGCGTCGTTTGCTTGGTGCCATAGGTGCTTTGGTCTAAATTGGGAGGTATTTTAATTTTCTACCTACTCCCTTGATCTGTGCAATATGTTATAGTTGTGGCATGGTGGCTAATGTATTTTTAAGTTTTTGTAAGGACCGTGGCACTCATAACTGGTTTTAACTTTCCCTGAAATACTTAATTTCGTTTTAATTGTGGTTGGCTACATTTTACAGTAGTTTCTTCTGTGGGTTTTTACACTAAACAGGGAATATAAATTGAACTCGATTCTAGAATGCAGTTCCCTCCATTTTCTTGAAGGCCATTGAAATGCTTTCCATGTTAATTTCCAATTTCGCTGCACCAGCAGACTAAAAACGTGAATTTTACTTTTCGAGGAAATGAGAATTTTCTAGAACTCACGTATTGGGGACCCTTAATAAAGTATGGAATTCTAGACCGGCTTTTACACTTTGGGTGATGGGCTATATTTGCTGCCTTTTAAAATACAAATCAGAAAAGTAGGGCAGATGGCAGACATATATTTAAATGGTTTCTGTGAATCTGCCAGTCTGCCACACTGATTGCAGTTTGTAAACAAACACTGTAATAAAAGTGTCAAATCAAACCACATAGCATAGGATTCCAACGTTTTCAGCAATTTCATTACCTCGTGCACAGATTAACATTACCTCTAAAGCCAGGGTCGGACTGGCCTATAGGGCAAACTCGCAGTGCTAGAAGGGATGGTCAGAGAGATCCCTTTTTGGGGCCTGGTTTATGTTCTGCTGGTTACTGTTGATTTCATTGATATTACCACAAATAGTAGTTCACATAACAACTTGCGACTGAAATCTATTCTACTGTTTAGTTGTTATCGTAATAGTAGACCCATAATATGACTGAACCATCTCTTCGGGTTTTTTAAACACTATATTCTTATCTGTTTTGCTGCAATAATGTTTAAAGGTCTCTTATGTACCACCCCCCCCCCCGCCCCTCCCGGTGATTGCTGATCAATGTAAGTGCTTCAGGAGGATGACGATAAAAGTTTATTAACGCACACACAGACTGGTGGTGAGTGGTTTGCACACAGATCGCTGCCACACACATTTTAACCCACTGAGATTTGTTAAGACTTTTTCTGAAAAGAGTTCCACATAGCATTCTTTTTCTGAAAATATTCTAGCTCATTCCAGCATTTACAGTTCTTTCAGCATTTCAGGACTCCATGCCTAAGGGCAGACTCAAAGCCACACTATGGGGCTTATTTATGAGAGGCTTGCGGCGCCGGTACGTCACTTTTTTATATGCTTCGGCAGCGCAAGCCTCTCAATAATATCTATGACTCCACGTGAAGCCACTCTGCATGGCTTTGCATGACCCCATAAATACGGACTAAGACAAAGCAGAGCAAGTCGCTGCACTGCCTTACTCTGCACCAGGGAGGCGTTCCATGGACTTTTGCAGTGGGTTTTTTCACGCAACACCCAATAATTTTTTACGCTGCCCCAGATTTACTTATGCACATAAATCTCAGGCAGCACTAAAAACCTACGCCTCCCCAGAGCAGGAGTAACAAAGTGGTAACGCCTTTCAGGATTGTTTTTGTGCAGGAAGGTGCCACTTCCTGCGCAAAAACAATCCTGAATGCAATGCAGACACCCTTGCACCATGGTGCGAGGGTGCCTGCGTTAACGCTAGACAGCAAATTGTGCTCCAGCGCAGCGGGAAAGGACAGAAACGCACTGTATTTCATAAATAGGGTGCATTGCTGCCCTTTCACATTAGTATAGGGCAGCGCAGCAAGAAGACTTGCAGCACTGCACTACGCCAATTCCCTGTAAATGAGGGCCCATGTCTATAGCATGCTTGCAAACAAGACTTACCTCACCCATCCCCTACCATATGGGCTAGTCTACATCCAGCACCCTTTCAACTATATTCTCTGAAGTTGGTCCAGGAACTCAGCTCCTTATGCTGCCCTTTAGAACCAAAATGTACACTGTGCAAATATTCATGCTCCTCGTCCTCTCACCACCGAGCTGTGGCAGCTCATCACAAACCCAACCCGAAAAGTCCCCCGCACTGACTCAGCGTCAGCCAATCACAGTGGTCACCAGTGTCAGGTCCTAACGGTGCTCACTATTGTCTTCTCTTTGTTACGGTGACCAGTGCCAGCTTCTCATTCTACCAACTGATGCTTGCTCCTAAGACTGCCCATCAGAGCTCTCTCCTTACAATACCCACACGTCGCAGTCAGTCACACTGTCCACCACCGCCAATCCTACCTTTCTTACCCATGCTTGTTACGTACAATGCCCAGGGGTGCATTTCTCTGGCCACTATTGGCTGCTCCTCACTGGTCAAAATAATGCTGTGTCTTCAGAAGGTCTTCCAGTGTCAGCATCTCACATTTAACATCATCTCCTTCTCTAAACAATGGGCAAAAGTGTCACCTCTTGATTACAGCCACCTGTATCTACTCCTCGCGCTATCCACTGGTACAAGCTTTTCACAGTGCCAGCATCTTACACTGCCTACAGATGCCCACTCCGTATACAGATCACCAGAGCTGGATTCTCATACCGCCCTACAGATTCAGCTCATCCCACTGTTTAGAGCACCTAGATCCTCATACCTGCACCAATGTCACCTCCTCTTGTTGCCCTCCAGGGCCAGCTCCATACACTGCCCCTAAGTGTAAGCGCTTTACACTGCATAGCAATGCCTGTGCCTCACACTCCCTGAAGAGTGCATCACTTATGCTCTGGAGGCTGATTGGGGAATTGAGACCTCATGACCAATCAGCCCAGGCTTCTTGATTCAGGTGATAGTCAGTGTAAAAAAAAAGCCTACTTTGAGCCATCTTCCTACTCTTTACTTCTCTCCGCCTTTTTCTATAACACAATCTCTACTCTCCTCTTCTGCAAATCATCTCAGTCTATCATTGTATTTTCTACTCTCTTCTCCCTTCATCTTTCTTGCTCCAGCCTTCCCCTTGTTTTTCTTCTCTTCCTTGAACTTTCTCAGTTACGGGGTCTTTTCCAACCCTTCTCTCTCTGTGCCACTCCACATCTCAATCCCTCATCTGCCATGCCCCGCTCTCATTCCCCTCCAGTCACAGAATATTAGCCTCTGTGTCTTTAATGAAATCCTGATTCTCGTTTCATGATAAACTGAGAATCGTCATTCTATTCAGAGAACCACTCATGGCGGTGCATTGGGAGGGAGGACCTGGAAGAGAAACCTGACCATCTTGTCCATTTGCGAATCTTTAAGGAGGGAATTAGCAATTACTAACATACCCTTCATTCAAAGCTTGCCGGTGACCCTCCATTTAGGGCCCAACATAATTTTACCCACAATGCTCCTTGGAGAAATGAGCCCCTCAACAGCTCGGCCAATGCAGTCTAATGGACAGTTAGAGCTGGAAAATGCATCTCTGTCTCAAAGAGCTCTCACAGTGCGTGCAGATTAAGAGTTTATGTCCGAGTGAACCCGGTGCTGAGCATATAATGTCTCTGGAAACACATTAATGCAGCGCTGGTGAACATCAAATACTTTTTACTTAACAAAATTCAGAACTACTGACTCTGCCAATGCTTCATCTTTGGAATTACCCGGTATTTTAACTGATGTCTTCAAAAGCAAACCTCTAAGGTTTAACGTGTGCAAATTCCAGGTAGCAATATTTCTATTTCTATATCTGTTGACAGGTTCTTAAATAGACATGAACTCTGAGTCAATAATAATTTAATTTTCATCGGTGATCAACCCAAGAGACAAGTTGATAAGTTTTATGTGTGCTTAGATTAGCTCAGCTGTTGAAGAATGTGCGGTAGGTAAAAATAGCCCTCGGTTAATTAGTAAGTTGCAGTTAACAGGAGATTTGTAGGCTGAACACTGGAATGCAATTAAAACTTCAGAGTCTGATTGTAGGTAGAAAAAAGGACACATGTAAGTATGTAAACTGTGGCCTAGGACCACATCAATATGAAGAAAATGCTGTTTGGATCATGATGGTGGTTGTACAGTTCTTGTTTTCTTCTGCTGATGTGAGCTTAAGTATATTGTTTACAGTGTTACAATTCTACATGAAGGATTGAAGGTCTCAGAAGCTTATAGCTCAATGGTTAGAGCGGCAGACCCTGATGCAGAGGTCTGACCAGGGTTCAATTCCCCGCCTCAGCGGGTCTTGGGCTCAAAATTCCACGGACCTGATAATTCTCGCCTCGGTGCCTATTCCAATCATGGAGTCCCACTCTGCAACTCTGGGCAAGAGCTTGCTTAATCTCCACAACGGCCCCCACAACGCTAAGGATGCCTGGCCTCCACCTCACGCTAAGGATGCCTGGCCTCCACCTCACAGGGAAAGCCAGGATGGGTTCCACAGCGGTATTCGTACAAGCGCCTTGAGACCCTTGTGGGTGAGTAGCGCTATACAAGTATCAATTTACATTTAGCATTATGTGCCTTCAGCTCTCCAGCACTGCTCTGACAGTAGCTCATAGAGCAGCCTGGAATTCCTTTATGACATAGCAACGTTGGGTAATGGGCTTTGTTATCAACTGTTGGTACGTAATATAAATGAATTACCCACTTTAGAATCTGGTGTTTACAATAGAAGCATCCTATGTAAGCCATGCATAACAATAATGCTACATTCTGGTTATTTGTATAGCATTATGTGCACGGAAGGTTCTTGGTGCTGTAGAAGATAGAGAAACAAAATGAATCAGATTAAAACCATAAACTGGGTTATTGAGTTGAATAAGCCTAAAAAGTAAAAACTTAGATTTCTTTTGAAAAACTGAAGATCTAAAGAAGTTTGTTCCATAGCGGAGTTACTTGGTGGGTCGCGAATGGTGACCCATTTGTAATTGTCCTAGTACTCTCTTTGTGCTTCACCCCAGGTAACAGCTGAGACCCAGCAAAAAAGGGTCCGGCCTCTCCACCTCAGTACTGAATGTATTCCTTTTTACATATCACGTCTTACTCATTCTTAAAATCATTGGGTATTAGATTTTTTCAAGACGTTGTGGTTCTATAGTTTTTCATGCAATAAATTACTCATGTATAGTGCGTACAATGAAAAGAGCGGCTTCCGTATATTTATGTGAATTCAGGATGTGGATGAGTGTTTATGGTAGGCACCAATTAAGAGCTCTGGAGTTCAGGATGAAAGCAGAGCAAATTTCTAACAACGTGAGGGGTGTAGAGTGAAGGCGTGAGTCATAGAGTGTTATAGAGTGGAGTGGTGTAGATTGGAGTGGCACTGAGGGGGTGGTGTGGAGTAGTCTGTCGTAGATTAGAGTGGAGTGGTGTGTCATACAGTGTCTTTAATTGGCTGGGCATAGAATGGAGTGGCATATAGTGGAGTGGCATGTCGTAGAGTAGAGCAGAGGTGGCTTGTCGTAGAGTGGAGTGAACATGTCTTAAAGTGGCAGAGATTTGAGTGAAGTGACGTGGAGTGGAGTGTCATAGATTGGGGTGTCATAGAGTGGAGTGGCATAGAATGTTTGGCATGTGGTAGAGTGGTGTGTAGTGGCATAGAGTGGAGGGGCATAGATTGGAGTAGTGAGAAGTGTTGTAGAGTGGAGTGTTGTAGAGTGAAGTGGTGTAGTGTGAAGTATGCAGCGGCGGCTCCTCCGCTATGACAGAGGAAAGTCACCTCCCCAAAACGTCAGGAAAGGAAAAATAAAACAATAATCAACACTCATTTTATTTTTCCTTTCCTGCCTAGTCTTGGGGGCGGGACTTGGGAGTGACAGGCACTTAGGAGAGTGGTAGTGCACCAGCACAACTGCGCATTATGGTTTGGCTGGACATCTCAGGCCAGCCAAACCGTCATGCACAGTGAAAGCTCTCTCCAACCCAGCAAAGTAGCTAGGTTGGAGAGAGCAAGCACAGACTCACAGTCTGTCCTAGAGCGCAAATTGAGGGCTGCTCTCATGCGTGAGATTGGCCGCAGAGCATTCTGGGAGCCTGTGCTTTTCTGCAGTGAAGAGGAGCAGAAGAGCTCAACGGGGGCGGCTGCAGGTAAGTTTATTTTTTATTTTATTTTTTCTTCACCCACGACCCTTATACTCCCCTACCCTCTGACCCTCCCCCCAGCCTGCCCACCCGCCCCCACGCTCGTCATGTACACTGGCCACTACTGGAAGTAAGCTTGGTGTTGTAGCACACTGCCACCACAGACAACACATTTTCAAATGAAATGACTATTACATTTTCAAGGACATACAGTTTTACTGATAAAAGTATACAGCAAACAAACGGTAATGTATGGAAATGTCATTACCTAGTGTATTGAGTAATTTTGATCATGTTAAAATATTTGTTTCCAGCACACTTAAGAATGCAAAAACATTCTGATATATTCTGAAATTTCTGCACCATTCATTTACCGGCACCTAAATGTTGTTGTGTGCTTGGATAAAGTCTCACCTTTCACTTCGTAGTCAGAGAAAGAAAAGTAAATACCAAGCTTCCTTGGAACACAGAGTCTGACATTTGATCTCTGCCTTTGAATGCACAGCAAATGAGACAAGATGAGAACAAGATTTAAAGGCCTGGTTGCTAACAGCTAGCACTACTGGAAGAATACATATAGCGATGGCTCCCAAGCTATGCTCCACTGGAGGAACAACCTAAAACAAATAAAGCCAGCAAATAAAAAGCAAGCAAATGTGAGTTACAAAACACAAGGCGAATAGTAAGCAACGGGTGGAATTCATTCCCAGGGAGACTTTCAGAATGTCCCCACGTTGTTGTTCACAAACCAGACAGCTGCACTTTCCGGTAGGATTCAAGCTAAAAAAAAGGCATACTCTTTATAACTGAAAGACTGCTTATATATGATACATGTTCGTATAATCTTCATGATTGCCCCTTGTAGTTGGCCCTACCTCTTATATCTGCTGCCCTGTTGGAAATTGGGTTATTGGTTGAGGAGGGTGGAACCCTACTCAAGCAGAAAACACAGTTGGTGTCAGGGTGAAACACAAGCAAACCCCTAATAACCTGTGCTTAACCCTTTGTTAGCGTGGTATAAAAGTAGTCAGGCCTAAATAAGAGGCAATGTATAAAGTATTTATGCAGCACTTCAAACAATATTAAAGTAAGAACATGACTAAAAACTAATCCCACACCAATTCAGAAAAATAGAGTAAAATGTAATAAATTATTTGAGACCAAAACGACAAAAATCCAATCATTAGAACCAAAGATATGCAATTTCAAAGTTTTAAGTAAAAATAGAGTCTAGAAGCACAAAGGGCCAACTGTGGTTATCTGGTTGCGTGGGACCAAAACAAAAGTTCAGGGTGATCCCAATGTGGCATGGGCTAGATACAGGGACCAAAGTAGACCAGCTGAACTAAGTACCTTAAATCCTGGTTGTGAGATCTTGTGTCATTGATGCGTTACACAGCGGCAGTTCTGTGGAGCTCCAAGGTAGCAATTCAGAGTGCTGAGTCATCATCGAGGATGCCATTAACTAGGGGATTGCGACACGAAGTCTGGATTCGAAGATGCGTCAGGCACCGGCGTTCCAAACAAGTTGCAGGGGTGAGATGCACAGTTCTGCGTTGTCGTTCACAATGCCATTGACAAGGGTCTCATGATGCGCAGGCCTGAGTCAAGGATGCATTGCGAAGCGTCTGTTCTAAGGAGAACGTGGGTTGCAATTAACCCTGGGCAAAGCACTACACTACGCTCGCGTAGTTTGCGAAGTTTGCGCTACTTTGCACTACCCGAATTGCACGTAGCACAGTGCAAACACGCCTAGCGTAGCACAGCGGTCATTTTTTGCTTGCTCGGGGTCCTCAATGTCAAGTTGGCGCCCGCGGGTAAGCAAAACGACATCCCGGTGAGACTTTTTCCTCGTTCGCGATCAGCAACATCAAGTTGCCGATCGCAAGCATGCAAAATAAAGCTCCCGGCGAGCTTCTCAAAGCGGGGAGGTCAGGTTTCTCCTTGCGAGTGGTCACAGATGCTCGCGACCGCTCTCGATGAGAAACTACCAGCCCGCGTTGAGAAAGCTGCCGCTCGAGTAAAAATCGACTCGAGCGGCAGTGAAAGACATCTCGCACTGTGTAAGATGCTGTTTTCAATAATTCCACAGTGCGGACAAGCATTCGGCACTGTGCAATCATCGCAAACACGGTACTACACAGTTCGCGTAGTGCTACGCGTAGTGCACTTTGCGTAGCTTCGCGTAGCGCTACTTTGAAAACTACGCCCAGGGTTAGTTGCAAGGCGAAGTCTGGCATCGAGGATTCATCACAATGTGGTGGTCCTGAAGTGGAGCTGTGAAGAGATGCATCATGTTGTGTCAGTTCTGCCCCGGAACCACAGCTGGGCTGGCAGAGCACCTTCATGTCTACTTCCAAGGGTCCAGGGATGGGGTGGCACAACTTCGGGGGTAGGACTCAAGAAGGACAGACTGCAGGTGCAGGGTTCAAGGTGGTTGGAACCTTTTCTGTCCCTGAGGCTCTGGTCAGGAGGTCAACAGTCTAGCCCTTGGTGTCACTCTTGTGGTCTTGGGTTCAAGATGCAGGTCCAATCATTCACTCAGTCCTAGCATGGCAGCAGGAAGCAGGGCATAAGAGTAGCAGAGTATTTGGGCAACAGAATATAAGTCCTTCTTGCAAAGCAGCACAGCAGTCCTTCTGAGTCCTCCACAGTACAAGAGGTGTACCAAAGAGTAGGTCTGAGGATCCTATTTTTATACGGAGTGCCTTCTTTGAAGTGGGAGACGTTTCTAAAGAATTTCCACTGAGATTTTTGAAGTTTCCTGCCTCCCCTGCCCTGGCTCTGAGCTGGCTGAATGAAAAATGCATTGGTGGCAAGTCCTTTGTGTGGCAACAGGACACAGCCTATTCAGTTGCAAGCGAGGCAGTGCCCAGCTATGCCTTCATCCAGCCAGCTGAAGGCCCACCCAGGAGCACATAATCCCTCCATTATGTGGCTGTCTGGTAGGACTAAACAAAGTCTAATTGCCAGCTACACCCAGTCTTATGACCCAGGAACAGACTGCAGGCCCCAAACAGTTTGGGCAGGAAAATGACATCTTTCTAAAAGTAACACAAATACATGTGCCAATGCTAATGATCCTTTCAAAAGATCTATGCTTCACTTTGTGGTCGGGCAAGTGAATGAGTGCAATCACCATTTATTTTAATTTAATCAAAAAACATTCATGTATTTTCACCCACATAACATGTAACAAAGCATATCAATATCACGTGTTGTTCACAAAAAAACGCATATCAATACATTGTATATCAAAACAATCGGCAAGAGTACTCCATTTCTGAATCCGAATGCCCAACTGGAGCTTTCATAACTTTCATCAATAGTGCTAGCTCCTGCCTATCAGTCCATAACCAGATGGTGCATACACAATTTCTAGGAAGACTAGCTGCTAACAGGGATATGTCTATTCTGTCATTCGGTCAACTTATTTCCTGTATACCAGTGATCTCCCTTAAAAGCTCACTCTGCTTTTAAACACTGACGACAGGTTTCAAATCCTGCTCCAATTTGGGGGTTCTCCTCAGGACTCAGAACTGCTGGACACTTAAAATGTATTCCAGACTGGATCTCTGGATGCCTCAATTGTTAATTGTGTGTGTGAGTTCTGGATGAATTTGTTTCATACAGCGAAGGGTGCATTGTATATTTTCAGGGGATCAGGTTTATGTCTCTACATGCAGTGGTTGCATTCTTTTTTTTTTTCTCTTGTGTGCTGTATTCCGATATGTGCTTAACAAATTGTCTTCCAAGGTTAGTTTCTCTTTATTTTTGGAAATAACTCTCTGTATGAATACCACAGCTCTTCATAACTGCCTCGTGTTCTCAGCTTCCCCAAAAACGCAGTAATTCACTTGCGTGACCACAAAGTGAAGCATTGATCTTGTGAAAGGGTCGTCAGCATTGGCACATGTATTTGTGTTCGTTTTCAGCAGCCTAGCCTTGGTGACATTTTATTGTCCCAACTCCTGTCTCTTTTTGCAATCTTTTTTAAAGTGGCATTTTCCAAATTGTAACTTAAAATCCGACTTTACCATTAAAGAGGACTTTCAATTAAAATTTCTCAGTCACCAAACTCGACCTTCCTACCTGCTCCCAATTGAAAATTACAACATATTAAATGTAATAAATTAACCCAATGTTATCCAATGGAAGAAGCAGGCCTTGCAATTTAAGAGTTTTTCATTACCAGAGCATGTAAAATGAAAACGTTAATGTCCAGGTTTTTAAAAACACCGGACACTGCTATATGGCTGTTTTATGGCCTACCCAAGGGGTGACTATACTATATTAAAAAGGTCAGTTTAGGCTAAGCGCAAGGTTTATTTTGCCTGGTCAAAATGGCAGTTTAAAACAGAATAAACAGGCTGCAATGGCAGGCCTGAGACATGTTTGAAAGGCTACTTAAGTGGGTGGCACAATGCGTGCTGCAGGCCCAGTAGTTGCATTTAATCCACTGGGTCTGTAGTACCACTTTACTAAAGACTTACAGGTAAATGAAATATGCCAGTTGGGTGTGAGCCAATGTTATTATGTTTAAAGGAGACAGCACATGCACTTTAGAACTGATAAACAGAATGCACAGAGTCCTAAAAGCCAGCAAACACAATTCAGAGAATGGGAGGGTGAAGGAAAAATGTTTGGGGCTCAACCGGCAGAGAGGGCCAAGTCCAATATGCCCCCCCCCCCCTCCCGCCAATAGCCAGGGTAGAATAATCAGCAGGCCCCTGTGTGTACCTTATTAAAAATGAGTTATAGAGATGCCACTGCTTTTGGTGGCCACAGGGAAAGCCCTGTCACTGGACTATTCAGTGGGCAGAGTGGGCAGAGTGGGCAGAGTGCAGATTCATGTGCACCTGGAAATTTCAAGGTCTGAAAAGAGAGCAGAGCCATGGATTGCACTGTGAGAAATAACCAATGCTTTGAATAGAACTCTTTTCAATATAGGTGTGCAATGCAGAAGGCCAGGATGGGGAAATGTGGTCAGAACAAGTGCCAGACATGTTGCAGTGTTCTGTACTATTTATTTCACACAGTACTGTGTGTCACTTAATTTGCAGCTTCTACTTACTGTAAAGAAAAGGTACTACTGTTACATTATTTGCTAGAGCATAACGCTTAAAGCTGAAAAGGATAAAAGGCTAAGTAGGCTCAATCGATATTGAAACTAGCTGCTTGCTACTCATATCGCCTAGGTTACTTCGGATTGTGCAATTTTACCAGCTTTAATAGACATTTATAATAAACTAGTACACTAATTTCTGGCCTGCTATGTTGAGAGTTCGTGCCACTGGTACACCTTTCTTCCTTTACTAGAACAGAATGAGATGCAGAAGCCTCAGCCACAAATATGTATGTCAGGCATTTTAAATCTGTAACAGACAATTTCATGTTAACATTCCTTATGTGGGTGACAGGAACCAACTATGTGCAGGTGCAAATTGGCACTTAACTTGGTTTGTCTCCCAGGTTTAGACAGATATGTAGAGGGCACAAGTTACATGTATCTGGCTCGATTGTTGCTTCTGAAATATATAAAGCCAGCAAATGGGACCGCCATTGTTCAATACCAATAGTTTTACATTGTGTATGAAGATAATGTTTCACCATATGCTCCACTAATTTATGGATACCAGTAAATGTCACAAACTACAGGGCTGCACACTTCACCACACTCATAAAATAGGTCCAGCATGTGCAGCAGCAGAGCAATACAAACTTCCTGTATATACACAGAACAAGCTGAACTCCCTCCTCCCCTCTACTATTCCTGATTTCCCTTCAGGATCTTTTAGTGACAGGCTCGACCACTAAGGCCTGCTCTCCCATCAGTAAGGTCTGATGATAGTCTGAGCACTGGTGGACCATGTCCTGCTCTCCAATTAGCACTGTCCCTCAGGGCACAAGTTCTAAAAAGAGAAGTGGGGGGAACTAACCTAGTTAAGCAGTATGGAAGTGAGATTACAGCTCATAATAATAACAATACTGTCATTAGTAGAGCGTGAATAGCTACCTCCTAAGAGGTGTCCCGGCGCTGTAGCAACTGGAGGCGTGCAAGGCGGCGTGCGTTAAACAGGGAGTCTAAGGGGATAGTCCTGATTGAAAAGCCAGGTTTTGGCTGCTTTCCTAAAAATGGTTTCAGAGGTGATTTGTCACAATGCATTTCGCAAGGCGTTCTGGAGCATGGCAGCCATGAGAGAAAAGGATTTGCCCCCTAGTCGAGCTTTCCTGACTCGTGGGGTACATAGCAGGTTCTGGGAGCCAGATCGGAGTACGCAAGACTGCTTATATGCGCCAAGCCTCTGCTTCAGAAAGTAGGGGCAGGATCCGTGGAATGCCCGAAAGGCTAGGGTAAGGGCCTTAAATGTCATTCTATTGTAGACCGGCAGCCAATGCAGTTCCTTGAGATGCGTAGAGATGTGCTGTTTGAAAGGGGCGTGTTTAATCAATCTCGCAGCCGCATTCTGAACCATCTGTAATTTCTTTAGCTGGTACGTTGGGAGGCCTAAATAAAGGCCATTTGCGCAATACAGGCAAGAGGTTACTGTGGCATGGACCACAGACCGGCGACAGTTCTCTGGCAGAAGATGTAGAATTCTGCGCAGGTTTCTCAAACTGCCAAACATGCACCTGTCACCTGTTGAATTTAGACCAAAAATGAAGGGTACGCCTGCCATTGTACACCCAGGTTTTTTGCACAGTCTGCGGGGGTGGGAGGGCAGCCCATTTCCTCTGGCCACCAAAGGTCTGCGGCGATGGGTTGGCTTTTACCGAAGAACAGCACCTCCGTTTTGTTGGCATTCAGCTTGAGTTTGCTATTATTCATCCATTGTGCTATATCTTTTAGGCAGCTCCTAAAATTCTCAAAAGAGGCATTCGACAAATCTTGGAAGGAAATACCAACTGGGTATCATCGGCGTAGGAAATCACCTTCACCAGCTCATGATATTGCATGCACCATTAAAGGAATTGATATCACAGGAAGTGGCATCACAAGCCATGACTTTGCAGGAACTGGCATCAGGTCTTAACATCTCACATATATGTTTAACAAGTCTATCGTGAGTACACACATTACGCCTGCCTACTCAACCAGGCATAATATTTCATATGCAGCACATTTCCCTGTAGATGTGATTGTTTTAGTTGGCTGTGCTCTCCAGAGATGAGACCGTTCTCCTATGTCTAATATTCTTACTCAGACTTGCCCACCTGCTCTCATTTTAGGAGATTATGGCTCATTTTCACCAACAGGCCATGACACAAAGTAAGATAGAAAGACAGACAGGGAAGAAAGGAGAAAGAGATATGAAAAAACAAAGAACAAGGTAGAAAATGGGGATGCAAAGAAACAGCAACAATAAGCAATTGTAGGGTACTGAATGAAAAAGTTTATGGTAAACTTGCCATTGAGTAATAGGACTTTGAGAAAAAGTTTGGGGCTCTTTATTTATGTTTTTACAAAATACACACTGCCCCCCAAAATGTCACCTCCACATTTAGCAGCAGACATCTCTCTTGTTCTTTTTGTTAACATAACTATATCTAAACCACCCTCAAATTCAGCAGTGCAATCTGACAACTCACCATGGAATGAGTACCACCAGAGTACCCACACCGAGAATGGACAATTTCATAGTAAGGGGTATCAGCTCCACAACAAAATAAATGTAAGGCGTAAAGTATCAAACAATGTGAAGGAAATGGCAACAAAGAAAAAGGCACATGCAATTCCACTCCTAACTAACATTTTCAAGAAAATATTGACTTCAAAAGGAAATATTGCTAGTTTTCTTAGAAAACTCCTCAAGTCGGGAGATGTAGGAACAGCAAGATACACCACAAACTATGTCCAGAAACCAGAATCTACACTAGATTACGCTTGCTAATAAGAACTTTGCATATCCTAACATGTTACAATGCCAACGTGGAGACAGGCTACTTGGCCTACTTGTTTAAAGTAACACTGACCTGTGGGCTCACCTATTCTATGTAACTTCATCATGAAGAAGCCAGCCCTAAGTAAGCACACACAATCTTTCATGGCATACCTGATTTAACCAGCAGCAGCCAGTGTAGGTAAGCATGGTGGGGTGGGGTGGGGCGCGGTGAGACGGGGCGGGGCGGGCGGGACGGGAGAAGTCGACAGATGACGGAATAGGGAAAATAAAATAAATAAATTATATTCCGTCGACTGCCCCCAGCTCAATCGAGCTTCCCTGCACCAACAGGTGATGAGTTTAACTCTGAATTACACCAGTCTCCCAGGCCTAAGAGCATCATAGCAACAAAGCTACCCTGTGTTTTAATACAGTACATTGCAAAATTTGCAACATCGCTGCAATAGATAGGTGTGAGAAGGGAAAAAAATGAGACCACCCATACCTCGGCTGGGTATCAACTTGCTGAAATGTAAGTCAGCCTTATCCAGCACTCTCAGATTTCCAGAGCTATGGAAACGCAACGTATCTTCCTTTCAAGGAAAACATCAACATTTAGTCATAGGAACCAGTAAATAAAGCACATCATTTCAAATGCTTGGCAATCATTTTTTGTTCTGGTATAACAGATTTAGATACTTCTCCATAAAACTAATATATTTGGGTCATGGAAGAGCAAGCAGGATTAAGCAGGGCATTCCTTATTTGAAGTGAAAAATGCACCGTTACAGCATCTGCCTGCCACCCACGTTTCAACCTCATGTGCAAGAATTAAAAACAGAGCGTTAAGCGTTGAAGGAGAAATAAAGAGCTGTCCGTCTATTGACTAAAATGAACAAGGTGAAAGCAGAACACTTGGGATCAATCCCAGCTTGACCAAATTCTGTGATCCTTGGCAAATCTGTCTCTTGTGTTTGATTAAAAAGGCTGTAATGCTGCATCATGTATATTAAGAATCTAGGATGCAGGGAGAAGAAGGAACCACATAGGTTCATGGCTGAGAAGAGACCTTTGTTGATAGTTTGACTACAAGGTCCAGCTGCCTCCTTACCCTCATGGAGCTCTAAATAGGACGCTAATATAGAAATGTGAATTTAGGGACCAAGTAGGTCAGTATGTATGGCATCTATGAGTATGGTTAATTGAATACATACAAAAGGACACTAACAGGATCCTTATGAGGTCCTGATGAAAGATAACTATCCCAGTGAGGCATTGGTGTGATGGCTGAAACATGTTGCCCCAGGGATACAGAGGATACTAATTTCCTTAGTGTGTCCCTACGTGTTTTTATTTTGACTGCATCAGGTTCCCCTTGAAAATAAAATTAACCCTTAGGACATCTTAGACATTTTTTCTAGGTTCCCGCCCAATAACCAAAGAGCTTCCTTGGCTACCAAGGTTGGGCCCACCTAGATACACTAGGTATCTGGATGAGGACTCTGTGTTGAAACATGCCACTTGGAATTTCAGTGGGTTGGAGTTTTTTTAATACCATAGGGTGATTCCTGTGGGCTGGCATGGAGAGCTAGGCTAAGCATGATAGGAATTCCCTCCTGGTGTTTTTGTAGGGTTAGGTGTTTATGAAGGTGAGCAAATTCTGTATCATTTCTCATTCCCTCCCTCTTTGAATATAGTAATAATAATCTAGGCTACATATAAGATGCACTTGACACTTGACTTTCATGTGTCGTCTGTCTTCTGCCTTCTGCGCCCATGCACCAAGAATCAAAGACAAAACATTGATTTTGATGTGAAATAGGAGAACTAAAGAGATGTCCATTTAGTGGCTGAATTGCAGAAAACATGTATGCTGCTCATGACCTCCGTATGCCAGGTGCAGGCTGCAGTGATGATTGAGGGCTGTCGCAATGGTGCATTGCTTTATCAAGAAGAGGGCCATTGCCCTGTGTAACGCAAACCTCAACTCAAGCCAGAGTGGGTTAGACTGAATACGGGGACACCAATCCTGGGCTTGCTCTGACTGACATGCTACAGCGCAGAGACACTTTGATTTTCTCAAAGCCATCATGGAACTTCTAAGACTTGAACTCACTAGCCAGGCCTAGCTGAGATGTCACCTCACATAAATAGGGAATAACCTCAATCCTTTTTTAGGGAAGTGGAACTTGAGAGCTGATGCATAGACAGCTAGTGCGCTTAACTGAAGAAGACTGTGTATATTATTTGTACACAAAATACAAGGGTGGATGTAATGGAGTACCAATGCAGTACCTATGTAATGCCTGCCTGACAACAGTAATGCAAGGCAGCACAATGTGCTACCTTGCGTTAGGTTTTATTTGTGCCGATAAACTATCCTATGAGCCTATTTCCTCTATGTATGTGTGCTGCAGAATGCAGCATACATGCAAAGAGGAAACACTGAGGACAAATGAATATATTTCTTCATGTTACACCAGCCTCAGGTAGACTCAACAGTTTGGTGCAAATCTATGTTTCCAAGTCTTTTTAGATACAGGTTTACATCAAAATACATGGGCAGATGCACGGTAATGCCCAATCACCACCCCTGTAATGCCTACCTGGTGCACGGTAACGCAAGGAAGAGCAATGTTCTGTCTGGGGTTAGGTTTTTTTTTTGTTTTTTACAAGCCACACAAACGGGATTTGTATGGCACTGTAAATCCCAAAATAGATTGTACATCATGGTTGTGTCAGAATAGTTATGCAACCCCGATACAAAATCTGGGCCTCAACTTATACATTATTTTTTTTAACTCTGCCACAAAGAAATTGGCAATACAAGGAGAAAACTGACAGCAAATCTGTTCTGTTTAATTGGTTGCAAAGCCTGATTTTTAAAAATGTCTTAAATATCTACCTGTTGCAGAGATATGTGTGTTCCCACTAAATCTGAGTGAATAGGAATGGAAGCATAACTATGGAGGTTAATGCACTTTCTGGAAAGATATGTGTTTTGTCTAATCCCCAGTTTTGACTCAAAGTAGCATAGAGGGTTAATGTGTCTCTTACAAAGCACGTCATGTAACAGGCAGATGACAAATGTTATTTTATATAGATAGGTAAGAGGGTTACTACATTCATCAAAGAGATTCTTATGCTACTTGCAGTTGCACTGTAATCCTTCTAATACAGCGCAGTGACCTATGAAGGATGATAGTTGACTTCTACACCTTGTAACCCCCACTGTCTTATGTAACATATCCTGTACATTGATTTACAAATGTATATGATTTATTGTATATGTAATGTGTTTGTGTGCTGTAAAGGGCTCTGAAAGCCTACATTGGGATGAGTAGCACTATAAAAGAAACAATTGTGGTATTTAAATTGTTATTTTCACGCATCATGATGAATATTATGCACTATATAAATTGAATTTATTTTGTGCAAATTCTGGGAAAGACAAACACATGCTTACAGTGCATGCATATCTAGTACACAGAGACTGAACAAAGTCAAAAGTATGCCTCTCTTCACCCCGCCCATGCTCATGACGAGCTCAACTCGTCATGAGCCCCGGTTCCCGTGTGCTCATGACGAGCTGAGCTCGTCGTGACCGTTAGAACGCTACCACGCGGGGCTACTGCACACGAGCACCGTGGCTCATGACGAGCTGAGCTCGTCATGAGCATGGGGGCGCTGTGCGCGCCCCCTTCCCCCAGCACAGCAGTGGAATCAGCCCCGTGAAGGTGTTAAGTACGTGTGAAGTGCCAACAAGGTGTGTACCTTTGTTTCCCCTCCACTGCAACTGCATTTGCATCTAGGTGTGAAGGTCCAGAGCACTCCCAGCCAGGAGACTTGAACAAATGGAAGCCTGATGGTGCCTCAAATTCGGCCTTTGTTTTGGACCCAGCTAGAGTCTGAAATAAGAAGCACCCTCCCAAACTGCAGGTTAATGCAGATCAAAAGCAGATAAATTGCAGGCGCTACTGAATGTGTACCAGTGTTTGAAAATTACTTAGGTATGCCTTCAGCATATTTTACAGTGGGGTCCAACTTCTCGGGAGGGTGGATGACATCTAGTGTGTGGATGCTGTCCACACGCGTGAACCCCTGACTTGTACCCTGCTGCTCCTGCAGGCTAGTGTGCCTCTTCTTAGCTATTTGTGGTTTACCCAAACAAAACACGGTGCAAATTGTCCAATGTGATCTATCTGTGGTGTTTCCCTGCAGGGTGCACTGAGTGACCCCTCTGATTGAGCGTAGCATTTTTACCCTTCAGGCCAGTCCATAGTATTATTACGCTTCGGGCCAGTCCAATGAATACAGTAATTGCTCCTCTTGAAGCATTCTCCTGCTTTTCGGAGAGGAGCAGTTGAGTTATTTGATGAATTAGTGGTGTTCTGTCACAGACCAGAGCGAATTGATTGTCTCAGTTGATTAATTTGTGGTGTCCCTCCTGCAAGCTAGTGTGCCGCATTGTCTCTTATGAGTGATTAATGACACTGTCTTGTAAGTCCCTATGAAAGGGCTGTTTCACCAAAGGCAGAAGCACTGAAAGCTTCCATCATAGTGAGTGAGATGGTCTGTGTGACGGTCAGTGTGTGTGTGTGTGCATACATGCATTTGTGCATGTGTGTGTGTGGTTTTTCTTCTGGGGTGTGGGGTTCGAGTCTGGACTTAAAACCCTCACACTTTAAATTTATTAACAGCTTGCACAAAATCAGCTTTTTTCCCAGCTTTTTCTACTTGTACACAGAATATTTGAAAATAGTTGTGAGACAGCACCGCTGAAAGTGAGTAACTTAACAACAACATGAGATTGTTAGACCTGGCATCATTGGTGTGAGTCTCCCTTCCATTTTGTACGGATTGCCTCCTCTGTTTTGTTATGTTTTTGCTGGTTATATGCTTTGGGCACTGTGCCACTGCTATTCAGTGCCACCATGCAAGTGCTCCCTATATTAAATTGATATACTAATTGGTGATACCATGATTGGGTTATTTGATTTACCTGTCAGCCCCTAGTACAGTGCACCATGTGTGCCCAGGGATTGTAAATCAAATGCTGCTGGTGGGCCTGCAACACTAGTTGTGCCACCCACAGAAGCAGCTTGTAAAGTGTGTCTCAGGCCTGCCATTGCAAGGCCTGTGTGCAGACTAGTACTGACATGTCGACTTAACAAGTGCACCCACTACTACATACAAATCCACAAGGGAAAAGGGTCCTAGAGACAATGTAATGACCAACTGACAGATTTATTACCCAATACAACTTAAATAAATTACAAACATAATCTGGTGGTCAAAGAAAAAAGGCGCAACAACTAGTTCCTTACCACACAACTAATGTGTAACACCCCAAAAAAAAACTGCTTGCTCATTGAGTAAGAACGACATATGAGAAAGCAACCATTACGAAGTAGTCGGATTTCCATCAACTGTCAAGAGTGGCCAGTGTCATCATTTGGGTATCCTTCCTTCCCACCACAGCACCTTTTGATCACAGAGGGAAATTATGTGGTTCGAATTTCGTACAAGTCACTGAAATCTTTATCAGGAAAAGATAGAACGAAACAAATGACCAACTTGGTCATTTACTTTCAAGATGTAAACATAGGATATCTATTTGAACAGGTGATGGATAGTATTGGTGCAGTGCGAGTGAGTGAAGGTATAAAAAGGATATGGAAGAAAAAAACATGGGCCATTTTTTTGATCAGCGGCCTATTTGTTACAAGCCGCTTCTGCATGTTTTTAAAAGGTTTGGGAGAGATATTGTAATAAAAGTTTTTTTTCTTCCATATCCTTTTTATACCTTCACTCGCTTGCACTGCACCAATACTATCCATCACCTGATCTAATAGATATCCTATGTTTACATCTTGAAAGTAAATGACCAACGACATGATTTCCCTCTCTGATCAAGAGGTGCTGTGGTAGGAAGGAAGGATATCCAAATGATGACACTGGCCACTCTTGGCAGTTTATGGAAATCTGACTACTTCGTAATGGTAGCTTTCTAATATGTCGTTCTTACTCAGTGAGCAAGCTGTTTTTTTTTGTTTGTTTTTTGGGGTGTTACACATTAGTTGTGTAGTAAGGAACCTGTTGTTGCGCCTTTTTTCTTTGGCCACCAGATTTTGTTTGTAATTTATTTAAGTGCACCCACTAGCCGGTCCCTAAACCTTCCGTTTGCTTCATATTAGACACCCCTATGGTAGGCTCAAAGGCATGGTGCATTGTAAGGATAAGGTCGGACATGCTCTGGTGTATGTAGCTTGTCCTAATAGTGAACTACAGCCATTTTCGTGTTTCACTATTGCAAGGCTACCTATTCTCCATAGGCTAGAATGGGCAGTTAGATTATTACATTCTTATAATCCTAACTGACTCAGGGAACATAGTGGAAATTCGAATTTAGTATGCCTGAACTCAGAATAATAAAATACATCTTTTAGTAAAGTTGGTTTTGTTATTCTGTGTTTGAAAATACCACTTTTAGAAAGTAGGTATTGTCTAGCCTAACTGTCCAGGCCTGCCAGTGCTAAGTTGTGTATTCCTTGTCTGGGTTTGTGAGTGACAGGGCTGGGGGATTCCAGGAGACAGGCCGGGGCAGCCCAGTGGTGAAGAGAGAGATCTGCATCTAGATGGGAGGGAGGAGTTGCACCTGGGACCTGAATAGGGCTGGGCCTTCCCTCTACAATGCTGGCTCCACCTCCTCTGGCTTGTCTGATGTCTCTGCCCTGCACTGTGAAAGGAGAGAAGGAATCTTGTCAACAAAGTGCTCCAGAGCTGTGTCTTCCCTCCCCTGTGCTGGCTCCACCTCCCGTGGGGCTGCTGATGTCTCTGCCCTGCACAGTGAAAGGAAGGAGAGAGTCATGTAAACAAAGTGCCCAGGAACTGGTTTGGACTAGGCAGAGGCCTCTCTGCCTTCAGAAAACAAAGGATTTTGGGGTATAAATATTGAGACCCAGTCCCAAGAACTTTACATCACTTCTGGAACAAGAAACCTTTTGCCAAGGAGAAGAACCAAGGAAGCTGCAGGAGTTTTACTGCCCCTCTGTCAGTGTGCTGTTTGCTGGGCTGGCCTGCAGTGGTTTCTTCATTGCCAAGTAAAGGAGAAGGAACTTTTTAAGGACTTTCATCATCTACAGAATATTCTCCAAGGGCTTGAACTGTGCTTGCCTCCTGATGAAGTCTCAGGGACAATAGACTTCATCTCCAGCTCCCTTCTGAATTTCCTTGCTGGGACTTCTATCCATAGACATTTGCGTGTCGCTGGGAGCTGGAAGCGCGACGCATCGAGAGGATGCATGTCGCTGCCGCAGCTGAAATCATTGCATCGCCCGAGAAGCGAGCCTTCGCCGCATCTTCCTGGAAGCGTGTGTTCATCGAAGCTGCACCGGAGAAGCGTGTTGCAGGGCCTGTTGCGGCTCCAAAGTACGGAGTCGTCGCACGGCTGCCAAGGCGCCTATGCATCATCATCGCAGCGTCATCGCATCGTCGCATCAAGGGCGCCATCTTCTCGCATCGTAAACGGATCATCGCATCAAGGCACCATCTTGCGCATTGCAACGGGCCTGCAGGCCGAGAATCTACGCATCAACCCCACACCAGTAAGGATCATGACGCACGCCCTACTCTGCGCAAGCATTGAGGTACGACGCATCATTTCCCCCGGATTACGGAACCGACACATCTCCCCTTTTGCAAGCCTTTTGTTTACTTTGCGTTACGCATCCAGGTACTTTGTTGAGAACTTTGTCGCATTTATCATCAACTTGAACTAAGTAACTTGTATGATCTCTACAGCAATCTTAAGTGTAGTATTGTTGAATTGTGTCGTTTGTGGTCTTGTGTTAGGTCTTCATAAAGAATACTTATTTTTATAAAACCTGTGTTGTGTCCATCTGTAGTGTTTTCACTGTGTTACTGTGTATATTCACAAATGCTTAACAGACTGCCTCTGAGATAAGCCTGTCTGCTCGTGCCAAGCTACCAAGGGGTTGAGCAGGGGTTATTAAAGAGTGTAATCCCCTTATCCTGACTTAGAAGTAATGGTCCCTATTTGGACAAAGGTGAATACCATTGCCAACTAGAGACCCTCAGATCTAACAGAGATGAAAAGTCTGCATCTGAGTACGGGAAATAAAATCTTTATTTGGCCCCGCAGAGAATAGCACATGCTGATCACAAGCAATAAGCACTGTACCTAGACATGAAGGATAACACACTGCAAGCTCATCAGAGGAGATAAACGCTTCTTGTAGACCTGAAGGAAAACACTGCAAGCTGATCGGAGGAGATAAGCTTTTCTTGTAGAGCTGAAGGAGAACACTGCAAGCTGATCAGAGGAGATAAACGCTTCTCGTAGACCTGAGGGAAAACACTGCAAGCTGATCAGAGGAGATAAGGGCTTCTTGTAGACCTGAAGGAGAACACTGCAAGCTGAACAGACAAGATAAGCGCTTCTTGTAGACCTGAAGGAGAACACTGCAAGTGGATCAGAGGAGATAAGCACTTCTCATAGACGTGAAGGAGAACACTGCAAGCTGATCAGAGGAGATACACACTTCTCATAGACCTGAAGGAGAACACTGTGTGCTGAACAGAGGAGATAAGCGTTTCTTGTAGACCTGAAGGAGAACACTGCAAGCTGATCAGAGGAGATAAGCACTTCTCGTAGACCTAAAGGAGAACACTGTGAGCTGAACAGAGGAGATAAGCGCTTCTTGTAGACCTGAAGGAGAACACTGCAAGCTGATCAGAGTAGATAAGCACTTCTCGTAGACCTAAAGGAGAACACTGCAAGCTGATCAGAGGAGATAAGCGCTTCTTGTAGACCTGAAGGAGAACACTGCAAGCTGATCAGAGTAGATAAGCACTTCTCGTAGACCTAAAGGAGAACACTGCAAGCTGATCAGAGGAGATAAGCGCTTCTTGTAGACCTGAAGGAGAACACTGCAGCTGAACAGAGAAGATAAGCGCTTCTTGTAGACCTGAAGGAGAACACTGCAAGTGGATCAGAGGAGATAAGCACTTCTCATAGACCTGAAGGAGAACACTGCAAGCTGATCAGAGGAGATACACACTTCTCGTAGACCTAAAGGAGAACACTGTACATTGAACAGAGGAGATAAGTGCTTCTCATAGATCTGAAGGAGAACACTGTATGCTGACCAGAGGAGATAAGCGATTCTCAAAGACCTGAAGAAGAACACTGCAAGCTGATCAGAGGAAATAAGCACTTCTCAAAGACCTGAAGAAGAACACTGCAAGCTGATCAGAGGAGATAAGCGCTTCTTGTAGACCTGAAGGAGAACACTGCAGCTGAACAGAGAAGATAAGCGCTTCTTGTAGACCTGAAGGAGAACACTGCAAGTGGATCAGAGGAGATAAGCACTTCTCATAGACCTGAAGGAGAACACTGCAAGCTGATCAGAGGAGATACACACTTCTCGTAGACCTAAAGGAGAACACTGTACATTGAACAGAGGAGATAAGTGCTTCTCATAGACCTGAAGGAGAACACTGTACGCTGACCAGAGGAGATAAGCGATTCTCAAAGACCTGAAGAAGAACACTGCAAGCTGATCAGAGGAAATAAGCACTTCTCAAAGACCTGAAGAAGAACACTGCAAGCTGATCAGAGGAGATAAGCGCTTCTCGTAGACCTGAACTAGAACACTGCATACTGAACGGAGGAAACAGGCACTTCTGGAAGACCTCAAGAAGACCACTGTAAGCTGATCAGAGGAGCTATGCTCTTCTTGTAGACCTGTATACATGGATGCCATGTGAGGATGAGCATTTTGGCTTTCAACATTCTTTTGCAATTGTGAATTACCTTATCTCACAGGGATGACAGATAGGTCCAGGTTGCTCTTTACTCACGTACTTTGTCCTGATGAGGACCTGCTGTTGAGGCAATCCTTGGCCCTCTCCTTTTTGCCGGATCGAAACGGACACATCCCAATTAAAGCCTGGATTATTTAGCTGTTTCATAAGGTGGCAATTTGTATCAAATAGCTGTGCAACCGCTCCATGAAATCAACTTATATCTCAGTACTTATATGTTGGACAGGCTTCCATATGAAGTAATATGGTAAATGTAATGGGTCCATGCCCAACTCTTCCTGCTACACTTCCAATTCTCACAAGCACCTTCTCTGAGCACCCTTTCTGTCACTAGGAATTTCTCTTTAGAGCTAAGAGTTAAATAAGTATGTGAATCATAAAAACTGTATAAATACTGTGGTTACTGCAAATATATTTTAAAAAATCGGTTGTAAATTTAGTTTTCAATGTGTGTCTGCTTCCTTTTTGATGTACTCAGTTTTTTTCTGCTGTGACCTCCTACCCTTTGTGGTTGATTCAGACGTTGTCCATAAATGCGTTGTGGAGGAACTGACTTAACTTATCCCTCTGTGATTCAAATGTATTTTCTCCTTTCTGATCGGACCATTGTCTCACTACGGTGCTGACCGGTAAGCAGGACAGAAATCAAAGAACCTTCCATTTTCCATTTTCACCGAGCTCTAAATCACACCCTTGGTATTTTTCTATGATTTGGATTACATTTAGCAAAATGAGCATATGTTTCTTTCCATTTGGAGCAGAATGCACAAAGATGGTTCCTCCTGGGGCAGCGAAGTGAATGATGAATTAAGATTATAACTCACTCTTTAACTGTCTAAAAGTAAGGACTGTAGACAGGTATTATGAATGTCTGCATTCCTGGATCCCACAGCAGTTGATCCAGGTTAACATTAAAGCATTTATTGCATGATTGGAGTGTTCTAGGACTGTCAACTTCGGACTGTTCTTGCCTCTATGTGTATGACCAATAGAGAGATACTGCAGTCTATTCACAGCTGGGGTACGCCACATGCTCTTTCTTCCCTGAAATCATTTGTCTTTAATGGTGCTGAATTCCTGAGGTTTGGAGTTTTGAAGTCCACTCCTGTCCCTGAAAGTGAATGTGGAGTGTGAAGGGGGAATCTAGTTAGCCAAGGGTCACAAAAACAATGCAACCTCTAGAACACCAACTCTGAGAGTATGCCCATCGTGTTTACCTCAGGCTGAGGCATATATGTCACAAAGTGTAGGAACATGCAGTTGGTGCTATCACCACAGTGGGCTGCATGTTAGGCTCTCCAATGAGCCTAACAGCCCACTGCCGTTAGACCACTGCAGGACCACCAGCCCGACCTGGATTCAACTCTGAATCTCACGGGCGGGCGCACCATGGCCTTGGCGGTCCTTCTGCGTATGGAGCGGTGGTGGTGCCGCAGGATGAGCGCCAAAGTCGTAATAAGGCCCTAAGTCTGAGCAATCTCAAAGGATATTAAGCAGCCCTAAGAGTATTGCCCATTTCTTCAAAATATATTATTCTAGAGTACCTGAAGAAGTTGCACAGCAACAAAAAGGGTTGGGTTGTTAAAAGGGTGCTAGGACCTTCACTAAAGTATCTTTAGAGACGTAAGTGGAATTGACAGCCATGAATGCTGTTTAACATAATGTGATCCTCTTGAAAAGTGCTCCAATGCCTATTGGCCACGTTTGCTATATATAAAAGGACACAGAAAATAAATCATGTTCCCCTCACGGACCATTATCCTGTACAAGCAACAGTGACTTCTTCAGCATACATGAAATTAGTAGGGTAAATGAGAGACCTTGGGCTTTAGAGTATTCTGAGTCTCCATAGCATGCTACCTATTCCAATGTAGAGACAGACAAGATCTGCCAACACAAAGATAAAAAATCAATGTGATAGTACTGATATGTGCAAGGCAACTGGTCTTTACGATACCTGGAAGTCAGTGCTTAATTTGTAAAACAATAAGGGGCATATTTACAAGCACCTATCGCCTCCACAACAATACTTTTAGTGACGTTGTGATGGCGATAGGAGCTTTGCCTTATTTATAAATATATAAGGCCCCCTTTCGTGCTACACTTAGGGTGAAAGGGGCTGGAAATGGGTGTTCTGGTGGGCCTTCCACCGCAACACCCATTGATTTTGACGATGTCCCCTATGTACAAGAGCAGCATAAATAGGAAGCAGCACCAAAATTAAGACCAGGTAAAACCTGGACTTTAACAGGCAAAACGAGGAGAAATGCTTTATTTCCTCTCACTTTGTTGTTTTTATGTGTGTTGCCTTGGGCAGCACACAAAGAAACAGCAAAACGCCAATTCTTATTTATGTGCAGGAAGGTCTCCTTCCTGCACATAAACAATCATTTATAAAAAAAAGCTGTTTTCAACTTTTATATGTGCTGAATTAAGCAGCACGCACAGAAGTTACAAAACTGCATTTAGAGATTGTTTATGTGCAGGAAGGAGGATGTTCCTCCACATAAACAATCTTGCTCTCAACACAGACACCCTTGCACTATGGGGCAAGGGTGCCTGAATTGGCACTAGACAGCTAAATGTAGTGCCAGCCCAGGGGGAAACGCAGGGCTGCATCATATTGTAGTAAATATGGTGTAGCCCTATATTTCTAAAGTGACTAAAGCATGTCGTTAGCCTTCTTGGGCACCATCGAAGGTCAGAGTATGGAATACTTAGTCTGCACAGCTTTGATATCAGTTCATGTTCCTTTCATCTACTATCGGACACTGCCTGTCTATCTCTTACATGAACGTTCTATGTCTTCCCTGCTTTTTATGTCTCGCCTAGTGCAGCGCACATTTGTTGCACTAGGAGAAGGCCTATTGGAATCTGTTCAGATTATTAAGAGACTTCTCCATGTGGGTCTGCCTCCTCCCATACATCACATTGTCCTCTGCTTGTGCCTTTCAATAATGAAAGCACGCAAATGGCCAAAGAGAGGAGCATGTCCTGCCTTTCCTCAAAACTTTCACTCCCATGGCCTAGGGGTTCCGGGAGCGAGCAGCGGCCCACAGTGTGCCAGCTGCATTCTTTAAATTCCTTGCAACACGCCCGCGCACCACTCCCGAGCTTGTTGTGTCAAGCAGAGTTTTATTCTGTAATTATGGCGGCTGCGCCTCTTATCACACTTTGCTTAACTTTTATTCTAGTCTGTAATTATGGCGGCTAAGCCTTTCATCAGGCTTTGCATAACTTTTATTCTTGTGTCACGCTACTTGTTTTCTGTGCGCTTCGTTCCCTCCCACCTTGCTAAACTCCCTGCCATTTGTTTCACCCCCTCCCTGGTCTCTCGCTGCCAATCGCTTTTCGCCCTTGTTTACTTGCATTTCACTTTCAAGTGTGCACGTGTATCTTAAGTATGGGTTTAGTGCACACTTGTCTCAAATCACACAAAAACTGTGCAGTGATTTACCACCTATTCTCTACATGCAATTGCATTTTCTCTAATGTTAGCGTGCGGGCTTCGCTTTTTACCATGTATGTGTGCATATGAATGTGTCTCTGCGCGCATCCACAAGCATTACTCCCCAGAACACACAAGTGAAATGTGTCTGCATTTAGTAGGAGCTGCACTATGTATGCACGCGACTGTGCACTGCGAGAATAATGTGAACAGCTTGTTTGATTGGCACTACCTTGCTGGTGAATGCACAGCACTAGCCAGTGTTATGCATGTGCGCATCACTGATGTGTTGACAGCATGGAGGAGTGTGCACTGCTCTGTAGGTGTATTTTGCGCCTAATTGGTGTGTGCATGTCTCTGTTAAGTATTGGCCTCACACAGGACTGCACACATTATTGGCGAGGGTGCACGTTATTGGTCGGTTCACAATCGGAAGGAATGTGCACTTGGTTGTAGACAGCGAGTAGCTTCACGGCCTTGTACATCACTGGCACTTATATGCAAAATCAACACTTGTGCACATTATCACTGGGTGTGCGTGGCACGATTGGCCTCACTGCCGAGTGTGCATCGAGTGTCTGAGTGCCAACTGTTAGTGCAGTGAACAGCGTGTTTAAGTGTGCACAGCGCTGGAGTGTATGCAGTGCATGTAAGAGTTTCAACATCACTGGTGCACGTGCAGAAGCATTCGCGCTCTTGGTAAGTTTTCAGGCGCGTTGTGAGAAGTTGGCCTCGTATATGATGTTCAATATTCTAGTGAGCACCTTGCACCAGTCCAAACAACCCTTATGGTGATGGTTGTAAAGTCAACCTTATAGACCAGCTATCCTAGTGATAGCATGGACAAAGCAGTCTTAGGCTAAACTCAAGAGGGCATGTGAAGTCAGCTGTTTTACCATATGTAACCCCTTTAATTACCAATTGAAAGGACACCACACAGGATATATATAAAATATATATGTATTTATTTCTAGACAATCCCTCTGAACTCTTTATGAGGTCAGAGGCACAAGCACATAACAAGATTCTTAATTAAAATACAATAAGTTGCACAAAATACAGTAGGGCCCTAGGGGCACGCTAAACCAAATACTAAAATAGTGGTATAAGTACCACTGTTCGTAAAAGGAATAGGCCTAGGGCCTAGGGAATCGCTGGGGCTATGCTGTACTACCAAGAGCTAGGAAGCAGGAGGCCCACGGGAGGCGTGTGCAGTGTCTTTACTCACACGCAAGTTACCATAGAGAATGAATGGGAACATAAAAGATGGAAACTAGTTCTTTTAGGGCACTTCTGACTGGACTCGATGAAGGTGACTTGAAACCTAGACAGTTGGATAGTCAATACCCACAGGAGCACCGGAGTACTCGAGTTACTTCACCCACAGGAAGCGGGTACATAGGTGTCAAAGTATGTCGGGTTTCGTCCTTGAATCTTATGGAGCCTGGAAGAAAGATGCTGCAGGCGACCATGAGAGAAGTGTCCGGTTGGATACAAGGGCGGATCGAGGATGAAGAGTACCTGAAAGCAGAGGGGACAGAGTCTGGGTCACCAGCCAGTGACCAGGAAGGAACCAGGCGATGTCGCGAAGCAATCTGGTGATGTTGTGAAGCTTGTCTCGGCAGCCACGTGGACCAGGAGGCGTTGACGAGGACCAGGAGTCAGGCAAGGACTGTCCCAGAAAAGTTCCAGCTGTCGGCGGTATCGGCTTCCGGATTGGAGTCAACAAGCCTCGGCAAAGCAAACCCATGCAGGAATCGAAGTTGGCTTCTTAATCAGACCAGCAAGGTCTGAAGGGCTGCTTCTTTTCAGGGAAGCAAGGGCCAGTCTGGAGCAACCAGACCAGTGGTGTAAATTCAAAGTTTCGTCACCAAGATGGCCACTAGCCAACGGGCAAGTGACCGGGCAGACACGTCGAGCTGGAAAATGCAGAAGGGCCCCACGCAGAACTCGTGAAGTGTGCAGGGCTGATCTTCGGTGCAGATGATGCTCGGGCTGGGGCTTCTCAATTTCCAATGCACAGCTTTGAGGGTGCCTCAGAAGCTGCACGGTAAGCAAGTCGCTGACTGTTCAAGATGGCCAGTCCCGCGTCTCGCGTCGCATCCACGGGTCTCAGCTTTGCTGGGGCTGTGGATCGGGCTGAAGGAAGTCTGGAAGTCTGGTCCTTGTCAGGCTCTGTGCTTGGGCTCCGGCGGGAGCATCAACAAAGCAAGCCGTTGAACGCTGGATGGTGCCTGCTTGTGCAGGGTGGTCACTCCTTGACCACAAGGGAGATTCTTCAGTCGTCTTCTTGCAAAGTAGATCATCGAAGGTCCAAAGTTTTGTTTCAGAGTGTCAGTCAGGATAAATCTAAAATCTTGGGACTCAGCTCCTACCTATATACCAAATCTAGGGGCTGGATTACCTGCTAGGTCCCTCCTATGGGTGTCCAGTTTCGCGCCAGAGCTGGGGCTGCAGTGCCCCAGCACTGGTTTGAACTGGAATATGCATGGGACACCTTGTGTGCCCCAGGCAGTGTCTCATTTCTTTCAGCCCTCCCTGTCCTAATACACAAGAGCCTGTCTGGGGTGGTGCTAGCACCTCCCAAGACAGGAAACCTATTGTACAAGCCTCCCTCGCTGGAAGGACTCCCAGCAGCAGGAGGTCAGACTTAATCTGTGGCAGCAGCATCCATTTTGTGATGCTGAGGCTCTGGTTCACTTTAACCGGGATTAGTAGGAACAACATGTCTTCTCTCTCTAGAAGGGTGGAATGCTATCCCCGTCGCTAGAATTGGCGAGGGGGTAGTATTCCAAAGCATATGACACCTTACTTGACATGTTTTGATAAAGCCAAACCAGAGTTAGCATTTAACCGCGAGGTTCATAATGCACTTAAGAGTATATGGTATGGCAATATCCTAGAACAGCAATAAGGACATGGTTCCGAAAGCTGCAGAAAGGCTCAGCTCATGCTAGAGCACTATCTCACATAAAACCAAGCACTCTGCCTCCAGGATTGTTAAGGCCTGCCATAGGAGTGACTTATATGTATATATGTGTCTAGATATAAGGTTAGATATAGGAATACTATATCTAAGCAAGGGGTGATTGCACAACCTTGCCCCAGCTGAGTGATCAGCCAGTTGTGTCAATATGAGTGGCCAGCCAGGGGTGGCATAATACATCCTGCAGCTCCTGGTAGGCCTTGGATGCACCTATGCCCTGGGAACCTATAGTACACTGTACAGGGGCTCATAAGGTGACCCAATTGGAGATGTACCTAAAGTACATGGAGTCCATTTTACAGAGAGAGCAGTTAGCCTGGGGCCCTGATTAGCAGGATCCCAGGCCAACTAAGTCGAAAACCAGCTAAACACTAGGAAAAAAATCTGGGGTAACCATAATCAGGTATCCACCTTCCTACACTCGTGCCCGATAATTCGTGAGGCAGGGTTGAGTTCATAGTTGATTGTGCACATAAGTTTGTTAATTATAGGCGAGGGAGGCGGCACCTTCTTTGATCTTCGTTGATCAGCTATATCATTAACAGATTTGGACAGCACATTGAAAATGCACGTTAGTAGTAAGTGTACACAGTTTAAATTAATGTATATTCCTTACATGGGTGCTTAGCATGAAGGCCCTTGCACAACACAGAAATGCGTTAAGCGCATGTTCGTGTGTTGAGATCTCGGCTGTTTGCACTCCACGCAGGAGCATGTTCCTCTAGCCTGGTCATGGTGTGGGGCCATGAGTGGTGAGTGTACACAGAATCATAGGGCCAGATGTAGGTGGCCATTTACCGGCCGGTAACGGCCGATTTCGGCCGTTACCGACTGGTAAATGCAAATTGAGATGTAGGGCCCTGTATTTTACAGAATCGGTAAATTTACCGATCGGTAAATTTACCGATTCTGTAAAATACCGAATCTGTATTTTTACAGATTCGGTAATAATGAGATGTAGGTGGGACTCTTCTGAGTCCCACAAGCCTTACAGAATCGGTATTTTACCATCAAATACTATTTGATGGTAAAATACCGATTGTGGTGTGCATGCACATGTGTGCATGCACACCTGTGCCATATGACAGGCAGACCTGCCCTTAGGGCAGGTATGCCTGCCACATGGCCCCCGAACCTTTTTTGGGGGTGCTAGAGGGTGTCAAAGTGACACCCCCTGCACCCTTGTCAGAATCGATATTTACCGATTCCGTAAATACCGACCGGTAATGCCCCATTCATTCCTATGGGCTTCAAAGCCCATAGGAATGAATGGGGCATTACCGGTCGGTATTTACCGAATCGGTAAATACAGATATTTACCGATTCGGTAAAAGGAACATCTGGATGTTCCTACATATCCACCCCTGAGATTTACCGTTTTTTAATTACCAAATCGGTAAAATTCGGTAATTAAAAATCGGTAAATCTCATTTACCTACATCTGGCCCCAAAAGTGTTACCAAAATGGGTGTAGCATATGTGTGAGGGAAAGATGGCTCTCGTTTCTTACACATGCCAGATGTGTATGGTTGTTATTGGAGACCGAACACATTATATGTGCTCTATGTGCCTGACTGCACATGTCTGGTGAGTGCATCATCAGGTTCACTGTTGGTGAAAGAGCCCTTGATAAAACAAGCGCTGTATGAATGCAAACCTTTCCCCTTTTCTATCTCTCCCCAACCCTTCTCAATCAAAATAACTGACTAGCATATCCACCACTCAAATTACTTTCATATTTCACTATACTACTTCAACACTAATCCTTATGGGTTCCAGAGTAGCGTGCTACTCACCAAAAAAAGCACTTCAAACCCCATCAGGGGTAGCAAGCGCTATATAAATACAAACTTCTTTCCCTCTCCTGCCGCTACCCTTCTCTATCCAAATAACTAAATAACATATCCACCACTCAAAGTACTTCATATTTCACTATACTAATTTTCAACACTAATCCTTTTATGGGTTCCTTAGTAGCGTGCTACTCACCATCAAAGCGCTTCAACACCCCTTGAGGGGTAAGAAGCGCTATATGAATGCAAACCTTTCTCCTCCGCTATCCTTCTCACTCCAAATAACTGACTAATATCCACCACTCAAATTGCATTCATATTTCACCATACTAATTCACCACTAATCCTTTATGGGTTTCCGGTGTAGCGTGCTACATCAGGGGTAACAAGCGCTATATAAATACAAACCGTTTTTCCTCTTCTATCCTTCCGAATTCAAATAACTGACTAACCTATCCACCACTTTAATTACTTTGATATTTCACTATATTAATTCAACACTAATCCTTTATGGGTCCCGCAGTAGCGTGCTACTTGCTGAAAAAGCGCTTTGATGCCTCGTTGCGGGTAGTAAGCACTATATAAATGCAATTACAATACAATACAATACTGCAATCATTAAACACAAGCAGCCAGATCTTATCATTGATCGCGAAGGGATCATATTTGCAGCGCAGTCACTTTGTTCTTAATAAGGGGTCAGCATGCCCAACGCTTCAGCTGTATCTCTGTAAAAAAAAACTGTCTGGCTCCCCAAAATGCGCAAGCTTATCTGTAATGGAACCTAATGTTTATTTTATTATTTTAAAATATGTAATACCGAGCGCGGTGCCCGCGTCAGGGACACCGCGCTCGGGTTTGTTATTTTGTGTGTACGTTAGTCCAGCTTCGACCCAGGATTGTAATGTCATACTCCAATCCGGAGTCCGACAAGGAGCAAACTCGAGCCGCAACCAGCGCTTGGGCACGCCGCCCGTGTTTAATGAAGGGCAGACTCGGGTGCAGGTTAACTGACTTCCTCAGCCGTACGTGAACTGCTCTCACATCCGTCCGGATGTCTCGTTCTTAACTTATTCACGTGGGCCGTGCGGACCACCCTCCATACTGCTCGCGGAGGGAGCGAGCACGTCCACTAAACTTCCCTGGTTAAGGGACACCAGAGCTCGAGTCGGGTTACCCCATGGGTGGACTGCGTCCCCCAACTTATTATACCAGGTGAACACCGTCCCCCCTGCCCAAAAGCTGCACTTTCAATTATGGAGTTCCTTGCCCGCACGGCCACCCCGTCGATCCCACAAGCACAAATCAGTTCGATTTTACCGCTAAAGGTCCTTGTGCGTTTGGTGTATGCACTAAAGTCCTTTGCTGTGCTACTGTGCAGCCCCCTCGCCTTACCTTACCAGAAAGCTCAGGGGGGTCACTGCATGAAGAGCAGCGCTGTGTCTGATCCCCACTGATGTGTAGCACGCCTTGTAATGAGAGTTGACTACCTTTCGTGACGTCACTTCCTGTTGTGACATCACTTCTGGTGACACCACCTAACTTTGAGCGTCCCTCCACTTCTTTTTTTAGGACTTGTGCCCTGAGGGACACCAAGAGGATCAATACAAGTCACCCCATCACAGGGGCGACATTACAAGGATCAATGAGGCTGAAGGAGCTGTTCTGTGCATTTCACTGTTGGAAGGGGGGCTGCTGATAGCTCACCGGCACTGTACATGTGAAGGCGCCTCTGGTCAGATACGGACCTCTTATAAGTGAGGCTTCAGGACCAAGGCTTACTTGCATCCCTCACAGGCACTCACTCCTTTGGTCCGGCACTCCATGCCCTGCTACACGATCGCTCCTTCACACACTCAACTTCTGATCACAAAGCCCTCAATTCTTCTCTACTTGGGTTTCATATTTCACACACAGGCCTTGCTCCTCACTGGGTGGTTGTTGCCGGTCACTGATGTGTGTGGTGGTCTTTCTGCACTGGGTGAGTTGGTATGCAGTGGTGCAAGTTGGATATTTAACCCTGAGTTTCCTTTTGCCCTTTAATCCTGTTTGTTCTTCTTATTCTCAGTGTTCTTTCATGACAGGAGTGTGGTGTCCACTTGAAAATGCTAAACTGCACCCCAAAATGTCTAAGAACAATAAAACTCATCAGAGACCACATTCTAGATGTGTTGTACATCAAAACAAGCATTTGCAATGCAATATTTCTCGAATTTGCGAGCATTTGAACTATTGGCATTATAAATACCAATGCCTTTTATTTATGTATTTTAAAAACCTGCAAGTGGTGTGTAAACACGCACTTTGCACTTACAGTCGTTGCTTACGAGAAGCAACGCTGGCAGGAACAACGCCTCTTTTACCGCCAGCCGTGCTTTTCGTAAGCAAGGACTATAAATAAGAAATGTGCGTCTTTATGCACCGCTTCCCGCTTTTCAAAACACATAAATAAAAGGCATTGTCATTTACAATGCCAATAGCTCAAACTCTTGCAAATGCGAGACCTATTGCATTGCAAATACTTGTTTCTCTTTGTCACTGTTCTCCATCTTTCTCTTCTTCCCTCCTTCCCCCTTGTGTGTTTTTCTCTACCTAGCTTTGGGCCAAATCTGTTGAGGAAAAATAAGTGCTGGTCCCCAAAAATGAGTACCGGTGTGCCCCACCTGCAACCACCAGCGCCTATTTGTTCCTGCTGTAAGTATGCCTTTAAATCGAGGTGCAAGACATAGTAGTGGTCTTTTCATCGGAGATGTTTGCACCTTGAATACCACCTATATGTCGGTTTTTAGCATCACTTGTTTCAGGCCCAATGTTACCTGTAAAGGACCGCATTACACCTCCCCTAGATGAACATATAACACTGTGGCACACCCTTAGAGGAATTGACATCTTGAAGCCAAGGTCGAATCATGTGGACCATGGATAGGAGCTGATTATGGAAAACAGGGTTAAACCCACTAAAGTCAAAGGGACCTGGGTAATTAATGGTACAAAGGGAAGGGGTCCCAGACAAAAAAACAAAATATTGCAAACTTATATGTAAATGTAAATGTGTTTCAATTTATATAGCGCAACACTTTAACCCAGGGGTCTCAAGGCGCTTGCATAGGGAACCCGTCCTGGTATTCCCCTGTGAGATACCCCGGCCGGGTATCCACAAGGTGAAAGCCAGGCATCCCACCACGAGGGGCCGTAGTGGAGATTAAGCAAGATATTGCCCAGAGTCGCAGAGTGTGACCCCTTGAGTCGAGTAGGCACCGGAGCGAGAATTGTCGACACCGTGGAATTTTGAGCCCGAGACCCGCCGAGGCGGGGAATCGAACCCAGGTCCACGGCCGATCTCAGCTTTCGGGTCTGCCGCCTCTAACCACTGAGCCACGCTTCTCCACACAAAATACAGAAGACCTGTATTTTTGTGTTTCACACCGCGTAAACTTAGTTGGTGACCAAAGCTTTGACAACATGTTTTTAATTGCTCAATCGTTCTCTCCAATTCCGCCCTCCTTGTAATAATCAACAGGATGGGCGTTTGTTAATTGATTTCTTTTTAATTACTCCCCAGGAGGTTGCCCACCCACAACTCCTTTGTCCTGAAGAAGACCCGCCCTGTAAGGACTACTTTTCTACCTATATTTCGGGTCGAAACGTTGACTACACAATTGCGACCAATCTCCTACCCCAAGCGAGACCTTAACGGCTAAAGCGGAGTTTGGTTTTGTGCATCAGTTATATGTTGGACTCTTTAGGAGCCTTATGGTGTGGCCTTTTGCCAAAAGGACCACATGTACCTATGCTATAAATTGTGATTAATACTTTACACTGAATTAATCTGACTATTCCTTGACCCCACCCTGTCCTTGACACTTCCTTCACTTTCCCCCCTCCCCGTTGTGTATGTGGGCACGTACATTTAATACAAATTTGTCATGTATATAATCAAATGGATTATGAACTCTAACCAGTGAAAGGTAATCATGCAAATTTGAATAAAACTTCTTTGCATTCACTAGCTTTGCACCTTGAATTAATCATGTATTAATGATATAAGTTTGCAATATTTTGTTTTTTTGTCTGGGACCCCTTCCCTTTGTACCATGGATAGGAGCTGGCACAAGTTTGAGGCTGAGATTGGGGGAAAAATCAAGAGCCAGTCATAGTTAAAGGTAAGTCCTCTAAGCGAGCAGGTCAAATTGAATACCAGTCCTAATGCTAATGGAGATTTCATTCTAATGCTACCACCAATCCAAACACTAGTTGTACCCATAACGTCCTATGACTAACTCGATACTTTACCTTAGCCCTTATTGTTATTATAACCTTATTCTTACAACTTACTAAACCCTATTAACAATCCATTATTTCTCATGATAAGATAGGTTTTGCCACACTCATGTGTGCTAATTTTCCCACCTCGACAGACATGGATGACAGGCTGAGCTCCCTAAAGCCTGTCATCCCCTCATTAAAAGCTTTTGCATAATGAGTCAATGTGCTTTACTCTTGGAAACTAAGGAGTAAGCCACGCCTCAGTAAAGAGTAAGATACAACTAATCTGTTTCAGAATGTTTTTTTCTAGGAGTATGTGTGTCTGTTTCACTGCAGGAGTAAATGGCGTATGAGTAAAAACCTGTCTTTTTCTTGAAGCCTGTAATACACAATATACCTGGGCGTTTCCCATTATGCACTGTAGCCTTACTGGTGAAGTTTTGGGTACAGTGAAGAACTGAGAGCTCGTGCTGCGTTTATTCAGCCATTGTGGCCTCTGAAGCCTTTCATGTAACACAGGAATTATGTGAGAAGTAAGATGCCAAATGGGGAGAAGAAAGGTGGAAAGAACTGGAAAGAGAAGGTGTTTCTCGTTCATAGCAGCCCACAACATCCGACCTCTCCCTGTGGCACAATATTTGCTTTTCACCATTTCAATAGATTCCAGCCAAAAGATCTGATTTCTTGATTGGTCATTACCTTTTTAACTTTGCATCGTGTTGGAGGAAGGTACCATGAATCCACTGTGCTACAGCCCTTGCTCAGCAATCCATCCATCAATACTCTGGTTCATGAGGAAAATGTGTACATTAATGGGGTGTGTACCCATTGTGTGGTTCAGTCGTGCTGGTAACAGGCCAAATAGATAACCGAATTAAACATGGAGTAGTGGTGCTAATACAAAAACGCACAAAAAACAAACAAGAACAAAGAATGTTTTAAATAAGGGATAAAGTACCCCTGCTGTACTTTAAAGCATATTGCAAGTCATCAAGGAGTTCCATAATCATATAGTGGAACACGGTTGACGTGGATGTTACGCTATGTGGATATTAGAAGGGAAGCATATGTAACATCAACAACACAACTTGCTCTTTTAACAGTGTTGCTCTCTTAAATCCTCTCTGGAAAGCTCTTGGAACTACACCTACATTACCCCCAGGTCCCCTTGTCCTCGTTCAATTTGGCACTAATGAGGTATTCCTACCTCACAAGACGGAAAAAAACAAAAAGAGCGCTATGTATATGCCCCTCCCACAAGCTGGCAGCCAGTAAGGCTAAACTCACCCAGCATTCCTCCTGTGTTTTTCCTGTCTTGCAGATAGGGAAGAGGAGAAGGCGGATTCTGCTGGGCTTTTTCTGCCAACGTGTTTCGTGGATGTTGACTCAGGGTCAACTTGACAGATATGGTGGTTCCTAGAGTCTCCCTTCTGTGCCTCTGGGCTTCAGCAGGAGTGACGCGTTCACGTTGCCTAGGAGACATACGAGGGCAGCAAGGCACTCTACTTTGGCACCTTTATAGTGTACGGTATGCCACTATGCCTTCGGAAGGAGTCTAATCTACTGCCGTTTAGGCGGATGTTAAAAACGGTGCTCTTTAGAGATGCATGGGGCGTGATATAATCTGGTTGCCTGTTTCTGTAATGTTCGGTCTTTCCAAGTACAAGCGCTTAGAAACCTATTGGTGATAACGCGCTATATAAATTGAATAAATAAATAAATAAATAAGTATGCTCCGGTAAGAATGGCGCTGCCGGAGGGGGCTCTCTCTTTCGTTGGATGGATATGGATGGTATCAGAAGGAGTGCCTTTCCTTCTTGTTTGGGGTATATGCATGCACGATTATGGGAGTTTACGCATGCACAGTGGAAATGCTGAATTTGGCACCAGAATGCCGTCGGGACCTTTAAAAAGGGGCATTTACAGGCAAGTGCACATAGCGGATTGCTATTACGGTTATTCTTGGATTTCGATTGTGAGGCGTCATACTTTTTTATGATTGGTCATTTTGACTTGAGACATTGTGCGGAAGCACTCATACAAGAGGAAGCGTGTTGTTTCTTCTACCCCTTTGAATTCCTATTTTTCCTCTCCTGTGAGGAGTAGGTCAGGGTTCAGATGAGTGCCAGAGGCACTTGATCAGAGAGGTTTGGCTGGAATTCTCTCCAGTGAAGAAGAGACATCAGGAGTTATTGGGAGCTCGTTCTCCTGGGTCTTTACGAGATCAGAAGAGGAGACTCCTGGATCAGATGAACAAAAAGGGAAGTATATCAGCAAGGAGGTGTTGCCTGATGTGTTAAAACATGTGAAAGACAATAGGGAGTTTCAGGATGAGGTGGTTCCTGAAACTTTATCTTCTGGGTTGCTGAGGCAGTTCCAGGGTACCTCAGAATTGGATTATACAGCTCATCCTTTCATTTCGGAGGTTTTGAAAGGGGAATGAAAGGACCGAAACAAAATGATGTTGCCCCGCTTCATGTCAAAGTTATACCCCCTTAATGACAGGTCTGGCAGTTTTCTGGACGCTATTCCCATTGATTCTCTTGCAGCTGGCCTGGTAGGAAGGGCCTCCCTGGTAGAGAATGCTATTGTTAAGAACACCACTGATAAGAAGGTCGATTCAGCCTTCAGGAAGGTGTACTTGGGCTCTCATTTTGCTCTAAGAGCAGAAATCCATGGGCCTTAAGCCTCTAAATCCTTATTGACTGATATTAAGAAGTTGTTTAGTGCTGCGGATGATTCTTCTGAGTGTTCTGCCTTGCTGGATAATATTGAGAAGCAAGTTGAGTTCATGCCCAACATTGTTTAAGATGTGGTGTGGGCTTCTGCTCTGACAGATGGGGCTTGTATTTCTGCCAGCAGTAATCTTTTCCTTAAAGACTGGAGCACTGATGCTGCCCAAAATTCTTCTGCCCTAAGACTTCCATTTCAGGGATATCAACTGTTTTGGCTGGAGATGGAGGCTCACCTGCATAAATTGTTCAGTGAGAAGAATCACTCTCCTTCCTTGAAGCAAACTGGTTCAGACAAGAGGTTCCCTCAGAAATGCCCCTACCTTTATCAGCCATCTCGCCGTCAGCAGCCGTTGCAGCACCATTCTCTTCAGAGGAAGTTCTATCCTATGAAGTGTGGTCAAAATAAACCACTGTCTCCCTCTAAGCACTCCTGACTATATGACTGTGCCTTCAGGGTGTACGATTGGAGGCAGACCTCTTCTCTTCAACATGGTATGGCAGGAGTCTACTTCCAATAAATGGGTTCCTAACACAATCAGAGAGAGGTACAAGATTGAGTTGGTAACCCTCCTGGGTTTTCGGAGTGAGGCCGACTCCATGGCCCAGGAGGAAGAAGAAGCAGATGGAAATGGCTGATGAGGTGAAATCCCTGCTCCTGCAACAGGCTATTGTTAGGGTTCCTCTGAAGGAGCTAGGTCAGCGGTGTTACTCAGTGGTCTTTCTGGTGGAGAAATCAATGGGAGGATTTCAGATGATCTTGAATCTGAAAGCACTGGACACATATGTGCAGACATTGTCATACCAGGTGGAGGCTTTGCAGTTGTTGGTTCCTAGGGTCATCAAGGACTGCTTCATTTGTACACTGGATCTTCAGGACACATACTACCATGTGCCTATCCATCCCAGCGATCAGAACTACCTGAGGTTTGGCATTCAGAACCAGAATTTTCATTTCCAGGTACTACCCTTCGGTCTCAAGATGACTCCTCGAGTCTCCACCAAGGTGGTGGCTCCCATCATTGCCTTGTTCCATCTTCAGGGTATTCGAATCTACCCCTAGGTAGATGACTGGCTTCTACATGCCACTTCCCAGGCCCAGTTGTGTCAGTAGTTCAAAGTGATTTGCAGGGAAGTCCAGAGCATGGGTTCCTTGTCAAGCTGAAGAAGTGCAAATTGCCTCCCTTGCAGGATCTGTGTTTCATCGGGCCAGGTTTCATACCTTTAGCAATAAGATCTTCCTGACAGAAGCCAGGGTGTTGGTCTTGTAGTCCCTGGCTCTCCATGCCTTCCACAGCCATTCCCTTCCAGTGGAGGTTTCATTGAAGCTTCTGGGGCATATAGTGACAGCGATGTTCACGGTCCTGTAGGCCAGGTTTGACCTCTGGTTGTTTTGTACTCATCTACACACCTGGTGGTACCCTGCATTAGCGGAATACAAGGTTCAGGTCCCAGTGACCCTGGACATTCAGCAGGAGCCTCGGTGGTGGCTGGACTCCTCCTCTCTGAACAAAGGGGCTTGACTGCAATCAGATCCCCCAATAGTCTTGACAACTGATGCCAGCTTGTTTGGTTGGGGAGCTATTCTGGATGGGTAGTCTCTTCGGGCCAAATGGTCCTTTCAAGACAGGAGGCATGCCTCCAAGGCTCTCTTGGGGGTTTTTATCACATTGTGGAAGGTTGCAATCTAGTGGTCCAGATTGACAATATAGTGACTATGGCTTAACTCAACATCCAGGGGGTCCAGGAGCCGGTCCCTGAATTAGGTTGCGGCCCAATTGTTTGGTTGGGCATAGAGAGTCACCTGGTCCCCCTTAATGCAGTTCACATCTGGTGGGTAGAGAATTTGGTGGCAGATTCTCTCAGCAGGGTTTTCTCCTCATCTAAGTATATGTCTTTGTCCGGGGGTGGGTGGGAGGGGGGTGTTTATCCAGATTTGTGCCAGGTTTGGAAAGACAAGTCTGGATCTGTTTGCCTCCTGCAGCAACACCCCCCAGTACCCTGCTTTTGTGCAAAGATTCCTCAGGAGGGGGTGGATGCTTTGCTGATTCATTGGCCAAATTCTCTTCTGTATGCCTTTACCTCATTCCTCTGATTCCCAAGCACCTGGTGAGATTGGTGGGAGAATCCAGAGACATGATTTTTATTGTTTTGTTTTGGCCTTGTCTGTAATGGTTTACTCTTTTCCAGGCCCTGGTGGTTTAGGGTCCGTGGTTTCTTCCTCTTGTCCCCTGTCCTCTGCTGGTGTCACCTGTTTTCTTGCTTCAGAAGGTCTGCTTCTCTGTTTAAAGGCTGTAAGGAGGGGCTTGCAGAACAAGGGATTACCCAGGCATTTGGCTTTTGCCATTCAGCAATCTAGGAAGCCTTCTACTCTGAAGTGATATGGTTGGCACTAGGGAAAATTTCAGAGGTGGTGGTCTTCTTTGAACCTTTTTCCCTTGGACTGTCTTGTGAACTTTATCCTTCAATTTCTTTGGAAGGGATTGTCTCGGATGATTTGGTGGCTAGATTGTTAAAGAATTTCTCCATCTCTAGGCCCTTTGTGCATCCTCTATACCCGTTGTGGGACTTGCCTTTGGTCCTTAGGGCACTGGTTTCCCAAACTTTTGAGCTTTTGGTGCTGTGGATGTGAAGTTTCTAATGTTGAAGGTGGTCTTCCCAGACGCTATACATCTGCTAGGCATCTGGGTGAATTGGAAGCACTGTTGGTGCTGTGCAGATGGTGTTGTGGTGCGTTTCTACCCTTTTTTATGTTTCCTCTCAATTTCACAGGACTTTGAAGATTACATTGCCTGCTTTGGCAGAGTTTGACTCTCTGGGGGATTTTCAGTGACAATTGTTGGATGTGAAATGGGATCTGTAGATTTATGTGTCTCGTATTTTACGTTTTATAAACAGATTTTCTGATGATGTTAATATGTTTAGAGATGTAATTTAGGCATCCACGTATATTTTTTTAGGTCGAGCTAGGACAGCGCATGCGCTGCTCTGCAAGGCATGCTGTATTCAGGTAGGAACTTGAAGCTCCACCCACTCTCCACCCATCTTTTCACTTGGCTGCTGTGGCTGTCCTTCCTAAATGTTGGCTTTTGATTTGTTAATAGGCTTATAAGTCCCTCCTTAGTACCTCCCTGTCTTCTTTTTTAACCTCCCATCAGGACTGGACCTTTTATGTGTGTCCTTATTGTATTGCTTGGATTAGCCTTTCAGGAGAACTCTTTGCCTAATTAATTAAGAGCACTGGTGGGAAGCCAGCTTTAGCAATGGCGCCCCTTTTTCTTTTTTTTTTTTGCAGCGCGCTACTCCCACTTTCAATTTCACAATGGGGCCACGCACCATTCATGGAACAGACCACTCAGCTCATCCAAGTCGTTGTATTTTTAACACTAAATCATGGCAGCCTAGCGTCTTGAACGCAGCTCGCCAATCTCTTTTTTTTTTTTTACACATAAAGTTCACGGCGATTGTTTACCAACCTCCCTGGAGAATTCAAGGTTTTGTTTTTCCAGGAAGCGGTGGGGGGAGTCTTACACTAAGCCATAACTCTCTCTCTGGCCTCCGCCTACCCCAATTGCATTAAGTGGTCGCTTGCTCCTACCCCTCCCACCAGCTCCCTGTTGCCTGTGCTTGCTCCTTCCCTCTTCGGTGAGAAGGCGAGTTTCGCTCCCTTTTGGTTATATTTGCATTTACACGTAAAATTTTTAAGCATTTGCAGTGTTTGTGTGTGTGCATGGCCTAAGCAGGCACTTGCGGATGGTGATATGCGTGTTTGGTGTGTAACTTTGCACTAACAAACGTACAAATAACAAAGTACCATTTTACGTGCATGTAATCGAATGTGTACAAGAACGTGGTGCTTTACACATTGTTTCTAAAGTTGCTTCCCTTGTTTTATGGTTTTCAGGGAGAAGGCAACTTTCGGTCTCTTTAGTTTAAATTTGCATTTCCCAGCGGATGGCCGACAGCAGATTAGAATCTTTACGACTGTGATGAAAGCAATCCAGTCTCCTGGGGTGGTTAGGCCCCAGACGTTTTGCTCTCGCCCCCTCCCCACCTTACAGAGGGGAAAAGGAAGAAGCACATGTCGTGCATGAATGTGAAAGAGTCTAGAGACTGTTGGTTGTGTTTTAAAATGTTTTCCATAGAAAAGCAGGCATAAAAGTAGAAGGTGGTGTGGGAGAACGTGCACTGAGTGTGTACAGTATGCACATCAGTTACTTGCAGATCCCATAGTTCTGGACTCATTCATTTAGGCTCTGTTCGGCAATGAGTTCCGTGGGGGCACACTATTTGCACGATTGAGGCTTCTCAAAATATGGAGATAAAAAGTGCGATTACGTGTTAAAGTAGCACTTACAACACTATTATACAAATACAAAAGTGAATCGCGTAATCCTAGTGCATTTTTTTTGAGTCATACTGAATGTGGTATTTTTCTTTCTCCGCACACGTAAAATGTCTAGGCATTTGCAGTGTTGATGTGTGTAAATGGCCTAAGCAGGCACATACGGCTGGTGCTATGCATGTTTGTTGTGTAACTTTGCACGAATAAACGTAAGACTAATAAAATACCAATTCACCGGCATGTAATAGATTGGGTAAAAGAACGTGTTGCTTTCCAAGAGAGTCTGTGGGCTGTTTGTTGTGCGTGTTGCCGTGCGGAAATAAAAGTAGAAGGTGGGGTGGGAGAACGTGCCGATGAATAAGAGACAAGCTATGGTGTGCGTGTTTCCGTGCGAGAGACTGGGGGGGGGGTGGGAGAGAGAGTCTGTGGGCTGCTTGTGTTTGTGCGTATTTCCGCGAGTGAAAGGCATAAACGTGCAGATAAATGAATGAGAGAGAAGCTAAGGCGGTGGGTATGCTTGGAAGATGCACGTCTAAATGTTATCAAAGTGTGCGTGTTGCCGTGTGTGAATAGATAGAGAGAGAGACTGTGGGCTGCTTGTGTTTTTGTGCGTATTTCCGCGAGTGAAAGGCAGAAACGTGCAGATGAATGAATGAGAGAGAAGCTAAGGCAGGGGGGGTATGCTTGCAAGATGTACGTCTAAATGTTGTCAACGTGTGTGTGTTTCCGTGCGTGAATGGAAAAGAGAGAGAGTCTGTGGGCTGTTTGTGCGTGTTGTGCGTGTTGCCGGGCGTGATTGGGATAAGATAAGCAAGAGGCACGCACGTGTGCGTGTTGCCGTGCGTGAATGGGAGATGCACGTCTAAATGGTATCAACGTGTGCGTGTTGCCGTGCGTGAATGGAACAGAGAGTCTGTGGGCTGTTTGTTGTGCGTGTTGCCGTGCGGAAATAAAAGTAGAAGGTGGGGTGGGAGAACGTGCCGATGAATGAGAGACAAGCTATGGTGTGCGTGTTTCCGTGCGAGAGACTGGGGGGGGGTGGGAGAGGGAGTCTGTGGGCTGCTTGTGTTTTTGTGCGTATTTCCGCAAGTGAAAGGCAGAAACGTGCAGATGAATGGATGAGAGAGAAGCTAAGGCAGGGGGGTATGCTTGCAAGATGCATGTCTAAATGTTGTCAACGTGTGCGTGTTTCCGTGCGTGAATGGAAAAGAGAGAAAGTCTGTGGGCTGTTTGTGCGTGTTGTGCTTGTTGCCGGGCGTGATTGGGATAAGATAAGAAAAGAGACACGCACGTGTGCGTGTTACCGTACGTGAATGGAACAGAGAGATGTTTTGGTGTACGTGTTTCAGCAAGTGAAAGACAGGGTGGTATGCCTAAAAAAAAATAGTGCGCGTCTGAATGTTGTCAAGGTACGGTGAGATAAGCAAGAGGCACGCGCAGGACAGAGAGAAGGTGGGCGGAGGAAGCAGATTCAATGAGGCGTGGACAAAGTGAAGAGCCAATGAAAAAAAACAAAGGCTCAGGAAAAAAAAGTTTATGGCACAAAAGCGCGTGCCTGTGCCCACGTGAACTCGAAGAAAACCGCACAGGAAAAGCGGTAGTTTGACGAGTATTTTGAGCACTTGAATTCTCCCCATTTCCCATTCCTGCGGAATGGAAAAGGCGAGACCTAAAAACGATTTTCACTTTCTGTGTTTACTGTCTATGCCTGTGGTTGTTACAGTTAAAAATTGCAGTTTTAGCCTGCCTGTAATTGCATTTTTTATCACCTGTGTTGTGAAGCCAGTGAGGCCAGGCCCCCTGCCCCCCCCCTCCCAGCAACAGGGATTTTCTACATCAGAGGGTGCTTCTGTGAGCTGTTGAAACTGTATTTACTGGGGCCTGTGCACTTCGTTTTTTGGCCAGCAGGGGGAGTAAAGCTTTATTCAAACAGTATTGTTAGATTTTGAGTTAGTGAAGCCTTTACCTGCTGAAGTCCAAAGTTGTGGATTGAGCCTGGTTGTCTCCTAGGAGATTCTGAACAGGAGCAAGCAGCTTCCAACTCCCTGGCCAGCAAACCTTGTCTGAGGTTACTGGGACCTTAAATGGTGTGCTGATGGTTGGCACATGTGTACACTGATTGGTGGTTGTATCTGGTGTTTCTATTGGGTTAGGGTTAATGTCCTCATTGGTTGGGTATTTGAGTGTTCTGATTGGTTTCTCGGTCTGTGATTCAATCATTGCAGGGTTGGGACTAGGGCTAGGGTTCGGATTTCTATAGGAAGTAGGGACTAGGGCTTCCTATGTTATTGGTTGTTGGGAGTAGGGTGGGACTAGGGCTAGGGTTAGTCCTTTAATTGGAAGTAGCTATTTAGTGCTTCTGGTGTGATTGGTAGTTGGACCAGTTGTGGGACTAGGAGTAGGGTTAGGCTTTCTATTGGAAGTAGGGACTAGGGCTACCTGTACCATTGGCTGCTTGGACTTGGGTTGGGACTAGGGGTAGGACTAAGGCCTTTATTGGATGTCGAGATCAGGGTTTTTGAACTGATTGGGTGCTTGGACTCGGGTTAAGATTGGCTGCAAGGTCCTGGTCTCCTATTGGTTCTAGATGTTAGGGCTAGTGTTGTGATTGGATAGTGTTAGGGCTAGGGTTCCTATTGGCTGAAGGGGTCACCTGATTACTAGGGCTATAAAAAGGGCCAGGCTTAGCCTCGACGCCCGGGCTGAGACGCCCTAAGGGTGGAGAGGACAAGGGTAGTTGCCTGTTTGGGCCTGTTCGAGACTGGTCGGGACTAGGGCCAGAAATGCTGCCCTTTTTCTCCTAAAAAAAAATCCTTCACTCTTTTATCCCTCCACTATCCTTTATCTATCAAAATTAACAGACTAACATGTTCACTTCTCAAATTCCATGTTCCATATTCAACTATACTAATATACTGCCCAAATAACTGAATAACAGATCTACTACTCAAATTACTTCATATTTATACTATACTAATTTTCAACACATATGAATATATGCATGTAATGGTGTAAACATCCTTTTGTGTGTATGTGTGTTTCTCTGTGTGTCAGCGTTTCTCTCTGGGTTTCTTCATGTGGGTTTGTGTGTGCGCTACGTGTTTCTTCTACTGGGTGTGTATTTCATCTCTTCTCTGCCACGCCTCACTTCTCATTAGTCCCTTCTATACCTCCCTTGTTATTGTCCTGTCCCTCTATTTCTGAAGATGGCGGCTCTTCAGAAACATAGTACTTGTAAAGTAATCTGCTCTTGCCAGATAGTTTTCTATTATACAAATATATTTTGCTGATTTTATTGCCTCATTTTTCCTGGCCTTGAAATAGCAAGCATTTGCAATGCAATAGGCTTCGCATTTGCGAGATTTTGAGCTAATTGCATTGTAAATGACAATGCCTTTTATTTATGTGTTTTGAAAACCTGCATGCAACGACAAGAAGTACAAAGGGCACATAAATAAAAGGCATTGTCATTTACAATGCCAATAGGTTAACGTTTATACAATACGAGACCGATTGCATTACAAATGCTTGTTTAAAGTGTCCATGGGCTAGACTGCTTAGTGTCCACTTATGTTTTCTTCAAAATCTATTTAAATTAGCATCTGGGCCAAGTTCACACCCTTGACCCCTGTGCCGCCGTCAGACATGCCACATCATTAATCACCTGGGCTCTCCCTGGAACAGTTTCACATGGGCTGCTCCAATTACCTCACGCATTCTTCTTGAAATACACGCTGCTCACTCACAGTCTGTATTCTCCATGTGAAGGTTTGTCAAACTAAGACTCATTGGAAAAAAATCATTTTGGAATTTGGGAATATTGCATTTCTTTTTCTATATCTCGGACTGGAAGGCAATCTAGTTATGCGTGCCCCAATTGAATCTCCTCTCTGTTTCATTTTCGAAGCCGCAAATTGCGATGATGTGTTAATCCAATTTGTAAGAAAACACTGAACCTAATGGGACAATAAAGCTAATTTATGTGGAATAAATTAGGAGTATATTACAGAAAGGGCAGCATAAGAAATTTTGGTGTGGGCCAACAGTGAGGTTGAACAGTTTTTAGCTGCCATTTTGCGACGGCAAATTTGAAAAGGGGAGTTGTCTAACTCGGATTCCTAGTGTCGTGGAATCTACATCTAGAAAATGGCTGACGGTTCAGGAAGCACAACCTGACACCACCTGACACCACTGGTGGAATGCTCAGCTGAAAGGCTAGAATGGAAATATCTTGGGTGCTGACAGAGACAGATGAGGGGCTGCTTAAAAATAAATACCTGAACGCTGTACTCTGGATTGGAATCCCATCTAGTGCATATGCTCCGTACGATGATGATAGAAATCTAGGCCTAGATTTATCAAAACGTGGTGCCGCACAAGAAGACAATTTGCTACTCTGTGTTAAATAGGGAAACTGGGAATGCGCCATATCTATGAATATAAAACACATTCCAGCTCTCTCCTTGAGCTGTAACACTCAATACAGCCTGGCACCAACGCAGGCACCCTTGCACCATGGTGTGAGGATGCCAGCATTGCGGGCAGGATTGTTTTTGTGCAGGAAGAACATCTTCCTGTACAAAAACAATCCTTACAGTCTTTTCCTCTTCAGAAAGAGGAAACAATGAGGAGAAATAAAGATATTACTACTTGTTGCGCTGAGCTGCGGCCAAGGGTGGTGGTGGTGCGGGTGGGGTTGCACGGGGGCGTGGCATGCAGGGGTTTAGAAATACAATATCAAAAAGAAAAACCTTACTTTTTGCCGCCGGCCGCCTCCAGCGTCGCGTCTCGTCGCGCAGCCTCTCCTCTTCATCCTGGGTCCCAGCAGCCCCTGGGACAGACACTCTGCTTGGGACTGGCCTGAGCAGGCAGAAAAGATGCCCTGCTCAGACCAGGGAGTCCGCGGGGTTTCTGCAGCCCGTGTGGTCAATGCAGCTGAGCTGGAGAAAACCTAAGTGCACATGTGTGTTTTGGTCGGCCTGAGACGGCCGGCCAAACACACGTGAGCACTTAGGGAGTGGAGTGCACGTAGCAATACTCTTCCCCCCTCCCATGCCTCGTCCCCGTTCATCCCAACAGCGCTGGCTAAGAGCCGGCAAATACAAAATAAAACAATGCAAGAACATTGTTTTATTTTACACTTGCTGGCTCAAAGCCAGCAGTGGGGCGACGCTCCTCCGCCAATGCGGAGGAGCCACCGCTGGTTGCGCCTGTATCTGGTAGGTGTAGCACTTTGACACATTCCCATGATTACCAGTCTTGGTAAATGTGGGAATGCGCCAAAATCCATTGGTGGATGTGTGGGAACAACCACGCTCCACCCTTGAAATGTATTCCCAGGGCAGAGTAATGCAAGGCAGCAATGTGCACTGCCTTGCGTTAATCCACATTTACCAAGCAGTGCAGGGCCACATAAGGTGGCCTTGCGCTGCTTGGTGAATCTGACTTAAGGATTGCGCTGCCCTGTTGACACAATGTGTGAAATCCAACAATAAACCAGGACCCCAAAATCAATGCTTAGCTTTATTTGATACCTCTCTGATTATGCCCACTCCTTTATAACCCTCTGCATACTCCTTCTCTTGTGCCGTGGGATATGGTGGTGCTGAAATTGGAAACCCCAAGCATTTACACCAATACCGTATGAAAATAGTTCTATCCTGTCCTGTAAACACACTCAGTTTGTGTGCTTTGTTGATGCTGAAACCACTCTCCATTAAATATCCACGCCTTTGCACATCTATTATATGTTCTGTAAATGGAAATACAATACACATAACATGCTGGTGCTGTGTTCTCGATGGCAATGCCACACTCTGTACTTACATACCATGCAGAATTAGATGGTCTGTAAATACAAATTAAATACCCGTGGAATGCTTGACACTTTGAAAGACACAAAGTTAAGTCCAAAAAAAATAAGAATAATAATCAGAGGAGCATTAAGTCAGGTGAACAGGATTGTATCATCATGCTTACGTGGTCGATGCCAAATGTGCATTAGAGACCTTCTGTAGGTAAATTCATATGATGTGCAATTGTATAGAACATTTCTACCATGTGTACGGTCCTTTATATCGGCCTGTAGTGCTTTGGAAGAAAAAAAACGTTTTCATGTCTGGTATTACCGTGGACCACGGAAAACATGCACTTTTAAACATGTATCATTTGTGCTTCATGTTTGGTAAGGTAGCATCACATTGGCAGTGTTTAATTTTCAAATGAACGAGTCCTGGTGCCCAAAGCTCTGCTCTGACTGTGCTATTAAAATGAGGCGGCCAAATGCCAGCACTGGATTCACCCCAGGCCTCTTTAATCCACTACCAGACCCAGCTGCCCCTTTAACTCACTCTTGCCAGTCCCTGCTTTCTCCCTTTGTGCCCATTTTTCTGTCTTTCTCCATTTTTGCCGTTGGTGTGCTTTTATCCCTCTTGTTCGTGGCAAATATCTGATGAGGAAAAATAAGTTCAAGTCCCCAAAAATGAGTGTTGTGGGCCCCACTGGCAACCACTGGCTCAAACTAAGCACTGCTTGATCGCCCATCGGGCTACCAGGGTTTTAGTATCGGAAGGTCCATCCTATTTAGGGGTGGACCTCCTAATGCGGATGTTTCGTATTCATTAACGCCATGCAAGGCATAGAAATCACAAATGGGAAAAAAGCAGAAATGGAGGCAATACAACTCCCTGCACATCGAGGCATAGGCAAACCCTTCCCCTGGGGAATTGTTACTGACAAAAAAATGCTGCCATGGCTTGGTCGTTTTTCCAGCATTGCATTTTTTTATGTGAGTGTTCCTGCTTTGCCAGAGAGACCACATTTGCCAACAAGTCCACCCAAGCATTAAGAACTGGTGGGTTAATTAGGGTTAGCCCAATGGAGGTTGGGGCTTCACCCCACAGTGGCTTTGCAGCTGGCATCAAGATCTACACGAGACCAATATTCTGTGCTTGGCACAAGAGGACAAACCTTGCCACTGGGCAAGGAAGGTGCTGCAAGCACTGAGAGTACAGATGCGACAGAGTATAGGGGAGGGATCAGGCGCGCAACACCCATTGGCCTCAAAGGGCTTTAAACCCGCACCCCGTCGTGTGTGGCAGCCCTGGATGAGACACTTCCCGGGCCCTCTTACAGCAGCACCTAAGCACTTCACAGGTCTTTAAAAGACCTTGTGCATGTTAATGGGGCTTTGTTGTTGTTTCACCCCTTCTAAGAGCCCCTGAAGCTCGACTCTGCTGATTGCCTAAAGATTAAGCCCCCCCCCCTCCCCCCCTCCCCCTAGTTGCGCCTCTGGGAGGGATGGCGAGTGCTGGAGCAGACAAGATGAAGTCAAGGGAAAGATTCATGCACGTTGGTGTCGTGTCCATGCTGTGCGCAGGGGTGTACACCATACACAGGACACAGGTTAGTGTAACTCTTCTTTATTCTTACATCATGCAGTTGCTCGTCCCCACGTCCGTCCACGTCTCTGTCCTGGTCATTGTCCGTCCCCTTCCTGTCCCTGCCACCGGATCTGGTGTCCGGTGACCTGGTCACTCTGCCTGAGGACCCACAGGGTCCTACTGCCCTACTGTCAGTCGCCCACACTGTCGGATCCCAACCTCTCCGTCACGACATCTCCCCCCTTGTTGCAAACAAAAGTTCGTGACACATTTATCATAGTCCTCATTCACAGTTATATTGATGAAGGTGAAAGAATGAGAGAGAGAGAGAGAGAGAGAGAGAGAGAGAGAGAGAGAGAGAGAGAGAGAGAGAGAGAGAGAGAGGGAGCTTGTCACTCTACATCTCTTCAATGAGTCTCTGTTATTTACTGAATGTCCTTCGTGATCTAGTGTCTCCATCGCTTCCTTGTCCTCTATCTTCCTCCTTCTATGTGGCTGCAGTTGCCGCTGCCATTTCTTCTTCATCTGCCTTTAGCTCCTTGACACGCTATCTTTTCCTTGTTGTTTGTTGTCGGTCGGAGACAACCATTATCGTCAATCCTTTCACTTTCGTCACCGCCAGTGAATCTTTGGAGAACCTGTTGTCTTAATATCGATATTATTTCTTTCTGTCTCACCACCTTTGGTCCTGGCCGTGCAGTGTCCCTTGCCTTGATCTTCCTTGGTAGCGCCTGTCCGCTCTGCTCATTGTATGTCTTTATCCTTTTCTTTTGTTGCTCTTTCTCCTGCGCCAAAGTCCTGTCACGTTGCTCCTTCTTACCCATTTTATTTATTGATTTTTTTTTTTGTCTTTGTGTCTTTCCTTTTGTTTTCTTTTCTTCTATGTTCTCCTTTTCTCTTTTCTGTTTCTTTGGTGATCTTTGTCCCTCTTTTCTTTGTTATTTCTCTTTTTCTGTCTTTTCCTCTATTTGGCCTTATCTCTGGCTTTTCCTTTATTCTTACTTCTTTCTTATTCGTCCTTTTTTCTTTTCTTATTCGGCCTCTTCTGGGCTTTTCTAATCTTCTTCTTCTTTATTTTCTTGTTTTCTTATATTTGCATCCTTCCTGCGTCTTATTCTTATATTTATGTCTTTCCTTTTGTTTTCTTTTCTTCCGTCTTTATTCTTCCTTCTTTTCTTCTTCTTTTCTGCTTTCCTTTTGTCCTTTCTCTTTTTCCTCTTTTCTCTCTTCCTTTCTCTTTCTCTTTTCTCTTTATTTTCTTCTTATCTCTTTATCTTCTTTCTTCTTCTTTATTTTCTTCTTATCTCTTTATCTTCTCTCTTCCTCTTTATTTTCTTCTTTTCTCTCTATCTTTTTTCTTCTTTTCTCTATATTTTCTTCTTATCTCTTTATCTTCTTTCTTCTTTTCTTTCTCTTTTCTCTTTATTTTCTTCTTATCTCTTTATCTTCTTTCTTCCTCTTTATTTTCTTCTTTTCTCTTTGTCGATTTGTCTTTTTCTTTATGTCCTTTCTCTTCCTTTCACTTGTTGTCTTCCTTTTTCTTATTGCACTGTCTTCTTTCTTTCTCTTGTTGCCTTTTTTCACTCGTGCGCCCTTTTTGCGCTTTATTTATCCTTTATTCTTCATTCAAACTTTTATTTTCTTTCTCTTTTCAGACTTTTTCCATTCTTATTTTCGTTTTCTTTCTGTCTTTTCTTCTCGTCCTTATTTCGTCTTATTTGTATTGTGCGCTGGGCTTTGGATCTGCCATTCTCGCCTTCTTCTTTTTATCTGTTCTGTCTTCTTGTGTTTACCTTTTATCGTCTTTCTCCTCTTCTTCTTCTTCTTGTGTTGTGCTTTTATTTAACTTTTTCTACTTTCTTTTCTCTTGTGTCCCCTTTTTCCTTGTCCTTTTATTTATTATTTTTTTTTTTTTCTTCTTCTTTCTCTTTCTGTTGTTCTTATCCTTCTCTATGTTTTTCTTGTCCTTTTGTTTTCTTTTTCCTCTCCTTTCTGTTCTTTTGTAGTATTCCTGTTACTGTGACACTCTTTGTTGTGCCTCTTTTCTTTTCTTGCCTGCCCTTGCAATGGCCGCTGTCCTTTTCTTCTTGCTATTAGTACTTTTGTCCCATCTAAAATGGCCGCCCCTTGTTCTCGCGAGATTTCGCTCTCTAAATCTCGCTTTCCTGACTTCAAAATGGCCGCCACGTTATTGCTGTGCTCCCATTGGCTTGTTCTGCCTGATCCAAAGATGGCCGCCGGGACTTCCACATCTCGCGAGACTTCGCGTTTAAATGCGCGAGCGCGATCGCCCCACAACTTTGCTCGGCACTAACGCTGCTCCGCTGCTCCTGAGCGCTCCTTACCGCGCTTTGTCACTCTGTGTAGGACGCTGATCGGGGTGGGCTCCCGTGTAGCTCCTGGCGTCACCTTGATGTTTCCATGATGCTAATCCACACACGACGATTTTCCTCGCACGTCGTGACGATCGTTTCTACCTTCGTCGCCAGTTGTCGTGTCCATGCTGTGCGCAGGGGTGTACACCATACACAGGACACAGGTTAGTGTAACTCTTCTTTATTCTTACATCATGCAGTTGCTCGTCCCCAGGTCCGTCCACGTCTCTGTCCTGGTCATTGTCCGTCCCCTTCCTGTCCCTGCCACCGGATCTGGTGTCCGGTGACCTGGTCACTCTGCCTGAGGACCCACAGGGTCCTACTGCCCTACTGTCAGTCGCCCACACTGTCGGATCCCAACCTCTCCGTCACGACAGTTGGTTTGGAGAACGATCTGCAGTAGCCATTTTGTTTTATCTGTGCTTGTATAGATAAAGGCTGTGCCCACTGCAGAGTGGATTTGTGCCAGACACACAACAGCATCACAAACTGAAAGAGAGAATCTATGCTTGGATATGACCATATCTACGCGGTTGTGTGTGAGAAGGTAAGCAGTGCTAGGGGACTGAGCATGGGGCAGAGTAAGCTGAAAAAACATGGAAAGAATGGATATGGGGAAGGCTGTTATAAACTTCTACTTTCTGTCATCAGATGTGCCAATCTGCTACAATCTCCATTAGTTGGCAGAATGGAGAGCCTGAGTGACAGCTCAGTGTGCGGGCCAAACATAAGACTCTCATAAGGTGTGATTATCTTAAATATACAAGGTGACAGGAAGCGAAGGAACTGTGTGCTCTTGGCTTCCTGCTTCTGCCTGGCTTGGCAGTTCTCTCTCATTCTTATGCGCTATGTTCTCTATGCGACAAGTGAAAAAAGAAGCCAGATGACAGATGGGCCCACTGGTATTGTTACTACAGGTGTGGGTGACGCTCAGTCTGCTGAGAACAACATGAGACTATTTGAAAAATCTTACTTATTTTAAGTTCTTTCTGCTTACAAAAGCATTCCTGCCTACTATTCAGCACATATGTTACTGCGCGGTTTCTCCAGCAGTAACAATTCCTGATAAAATAATATCAAACTTCCATGTCTAACGGCAAGAGCGGTCGACCTCGAAGCTGGTGAACAGGGGTTCGAGTCTCTGCAGGGACGCACAACATCCTGTGACTCTGGGCAACTCACTTAATCTGCCCGTGCCTAAAAAATAATTAACGTCTCCATCTGTAACGCATCTGGTGCTCATGTAAAGCGCACTGATATCTTCGGGTCAAGTTTGTGCTATATAGCCCCCACCCCCCCACCCAACCAGTATTGTTTTTTTTTGTCTACAAATGCAAAGTGTCCGCCTAGAATGAAATCCCTATTCACACTTGGTATTTAAAAACAGATTACATAAAACGTACTATATTATTCAACGTGATGTTATATGTGAATGCAATGTGTGCATATTAGAAACATCCGGATGCCTTTTATATTCCTGTTTTGTCACTGTAAAGCAATGCAAATAAAAAATGCCACATATAACTGCAGGTTCTCACATTGGAAATTCAACGTGGGATCCCTTCTGTGGCTTAAAATCAGTTGTGAATTTTAGTGACAGGAAAACACTACAAAAATTAACAACCATTGGTAGGTCCGAAAGGTCTGGGATTGGTCGCCAGCCTTTTGCCTTTGTCAATGCTTGTTTTGTTTTGTAATGCTTTTTGCAAAACTTTATTCTTGGAAAACTGCCTTCCACTCATCAGCGTTAAAAAAAAACATTACCTAAAGGCAAAAATATGTTTTGGTCTCAACATGCTGACCTTGTCGTAGTAGACCCGGACACTTATGGAACCTACTTTGTGGACAGATCGTCTCCATGAGAAAGGGTAGTATGCTGTCATTCAAAGTGAAATTGGCCAGTGGCTGAAGTGGGCTGCCCCCCAGCCCCATGCTGTATGCTGCAGTGGTCGGAAGAAAAAGTGCATGACACAATACAAGCAGGGCAGAAATAGGAGGTACACACAGGTACACGGCGTCCACCCACTATTTTCACAGGGTGTACGCCATCCACCCTGCCAAGAACTTGGACCCCCAGAAATATGCTGAACTTGTCCTGGTATCATTTTTAGACACCGGGACATCTTCAGCAGCGCCTGCAGATTGTCTGCTTTCCATTCCCAGCAGCTACGAGCAGGAGGCGAGGGACGTTTTATTTCCCCTCCAGCTGCCACAAAGTTAAGGGGCCATCAGGCCTCCTTTTGTTATCCTGACTGGAGGCGTCCTGAAACCTCACACTGAAATGTAAATGTCTCTCAGGGGAAACAAAGGCACACAGCTTGTTATCTCTTCACAGGTACTAAGAGAGGCATGCTTTTGCCTTTGACCAGTCCTTGCATATAAGAGATGCAAGCACTGTAAGTATGTCAGATATGTTGGTCTGTCGCAGTATTTACACAATTTCAATAGCAAAATTGTATTTCTTTTGTAGCGCTAGGCACCAAAAGCAGAATGTCAGAGCTCTTTATGTAACATACACATTATACATTGACAATAAATTATGTACATGTGTAAATCAATGTACAAGATGAGTTACATGTGACGGTTGCAAGGTGTGGGAGTCACATGTCCTTCACAGCTCACTGTGCTATATTACATGGATTACAATTTATGAGCTGCAGGTAACAAAAGGATCTTTGAGTTAAAAGAAGTAACACACTTTGTTATCTACATAAAATGCAAATCTGTCATCTGCATGTTACGTGATATGCTTTGCAGAAGACACATTAACCCACTAGGCTACTTTGATTCAATTCTGGGACTTCACAAAACACAGATCTCTCCAACAAACGCGTTCACCTCAAGAGTTCTCTTACCATTATTATTATTCTCTGAGATTTACTGGGGGCCTTTTACAGCAGATGCCTTAACCCCAGGGGAGGCTCCTCCAATAGGGCAGAGAAGAGACCCCTCTTTGAGCAGGGCAGGGGAGGAATGGTGTGCCTGCCCGCTTCTGAGTGCACAAAGACTGTTTGGTCGGCCCTCTCGGGCCACTCAAACCAGTTATGCGCACTCTGCCCTTCTCAATGCAGGCTGCATAGCAGCACATGGCCACCCCATTAGCCCCTGGCTGTGCGGTGTCCCGACCAACCACAACGCTGCTTGCAGCGTTTTGATTGGCTTCGGGGAAGGAGCCAGGCTGCCTGGTTCCTGTTCCATTTGGAGGCAGGAGAGCAGGCGCAGGAGCCGAGAAGACGGGGGGACGCAGTGGAAAGGAAGGTATTTAATTTTTAAAAAAATATATATATTTCCCTGTGATCCCCCTTGCGGCACCCCCCTTGACCCATGAGCAATGTCGGCCGCTACTGCTTAACCCATAAAATAGTTTAACCCCTTCGATGCTGGTGACAAAGCCAGCTCGTCATGGGCGTTACCTGCGCTGCGCGCATGACAAGCTGGCTTTGTCACGTAACGCAGGTTTTTTAAAATTTCAGCGCGCAGCGGGAAAACCCGCTAGCGCGCATGCGGTTAAAACGCAGAGTTTGCAACCAATTAAGAACAGATCTACTGCCATGCTTCTCCTTGTTGCCGGATTAAAAAAAATAACTATATTAGTTGAAACCCAGTTTTTGCGTCGGGATTGCGACACTTATTTTTTGCATAACCCCGACGCCAAATCTCATTTGCTATATCTCGCAATGTGCTTTAATGTACTCATGATATACCTGATTAACATGTATGAGTTCTTAATATCTGATGTCACAACTTGGGATGTCACATCCAGTGAGGTCGCTTCCTGTTATGTCACACGTTGTGACATCATGCGCTTTGATGGCACGCGTCATGATTTCACTTGCATACTGCCTAACCTGATTAGTCCCCCCACCTCTGTTTTTGGGACTTGTGCCCTGATAACAAACCAATGGATCGAGACCAATATGCAAGTATATTATATACATAATTGTACTAAAATCTGAGTCTTGCCTCATTCCAGAGACAAAAGAGTGACACATGAGTCGATTGGGCCATGAAGAAACAAAATGAGATGCCATATCTTGCCCTGTGCATCCCCTCAGTGTGATTGTGTTTTCTTAGGTGTGCTTTTGTAGCGCGAGACAATGGCCTGCTGCTTGCTACCTGCACACACAATGAAGATAGCAGAGGTATGCGGCGCTGCAGGCCCTGTCCTGCTCGAGGGCAGCGTTAGCTTCCTGACGCCAGACAGGTGAATAATGCCATAATGGATGGGGAGTGGATTAATGGAGGAGTTTAATCTTTCTTTCGAATAGCTCCGGGCGCAGATAGGAGGCACCTTTAAAATACAGATCAAAGCATACTTTCCTCCATTATAGACAGGGGAGTTGTTTGGTTTAGAAGTAGGTCATTCGTTTCATTCCTAAATAGATTTGATTTTATGAAAGCCCATCTTCCAGGAAGTCATTCTGTGAGACCCTTTGCCCTACCCGTCATTGTTTCCCTACACCTCCAGGGCTGGAGTGCCGAAAATCGCTTCAGACAGGCTCCTGACCTTTCACACCGGATGTTCTAGCCTGGGAAATAGAAGGGAAGCTTTCTGGAAAGAGGCGGGGGTGTGGTGCATAAATAATACCGCCAATTTTCCCAAAATAAAGCCGTTCCTATGTTAATCCATGCCCGTGTTTCTGTTGTAAAACAGATGATCGCAGATGTAATGGGTCGAGACGTAAATGGTAAAAGGTTAAAATAATAATCGTCACCTTTTGTTCCTAATCCTATTTCAGTGCTTCCTTCCTGTCTCTTTAATGGCTGTGGAATTCCTTGGCTGCCTTTCAGATTATTTTGAACGGCTTTCATCTTTCTCTGCATCGTGACTGGTGATCATTATGAAGAGATTGTTTTTGGAATGCAAGATCCCGTCACGAGGTGAGGCAAATAGAAGGGTCAGTGTCTCCTATAGGTCACCCGTTAAGTCCCTCTTTAACACTGTAAGTCATTGGTGTATGTCGGTTAGGAGTCATTCCAGAACAGGCATGCACCTTAGATGCGATGCTGCCTGCTTCGAAACAGGGAAACAGGGAAACATTACACATTAACTTGAAACATTTCAAATTCCTACCTATATTGTTCTTCCCTCCCCAAAATTGAGAAATGTTGTATTTTTATGTCACTCAAACACTAATTGTATTTTTATCTCATTAAATCAGTACTTGCAATGGCCAGTATCCAAAAAGATACATTATCTCTCGGCAGATAACATAGTTGCTAGTAAATCTGCAGTCTCGTGTTGAACCTAATATATGGAATTACTAACGCAATTTTTATTATTAAACCAAGTTGAAGAGTAGTATGGACATCACATTTAAGCTGTGATGCACAGTGCTTACTGCAACCTAAGCATTCGTGGCAGTGCTTAGTTTGTGGAAGATTACGTATCAGGATACAGGTATTTTACAGGGCAACACTTGAGTTTGCAGTTCCCAGTGCCCCTGCCAGCCGTCTCAAATGTTATCACACTCCTACAAATGTGACCATTTGTACTAGGCAAGGTCACATAAAGTTGTAAAAAAAATCCTCTGCCTGCTGGTGCTCATTTCTTGTGTTGAAAAATAGTTAGACAGAGCCACCGTGTTGTATACTCCCATAAACAAATGCTGGTGATAAGAATGAAATGCCTCGCAGAGTACTAGCAAACACCAGCGCAAATAAAGGGTCAATTACGATGGCGGACGGAAGGACAACCGCCGGCCTGGAGTAGGCGGAAAAGGCTTTTTATAGTCTGCAAGCCGCGGATAGTCCGTCCGCCATATTAGGATGGGAAGCACTGCCGAATTTCCGTATGCCGTGGAAAAACGTGATCGGACGCATAAATACACCCGACCCCGCGGCGGACGTAACCAATGCAGAGACACCGCCGTACAGAATGACGTCTCGACCGCCCTCTAAATCTCGATGGCGGAAACCACACAGCAGATCGCTGCGGAAAAAACACCAGCCCGAATACGGCAGAACCCCCATAGCTGAGAGGCAAAACATTGCAGAGAGACCCACCACAGCAGGGATGTGTTAGCAGTACCACAAAGTGTGACGACCTATATCTGCCACACTGAACTAGGACAACCTCATATATCAGACATAATTAGAACACAACCCATCCTTTTGTGGCACAGGGTGTGGACAACGAATGAGTGTGTTATGAATCGGGCTGTGCTCCAGGATATGTTAAAATTGGAAAATGTGGGTAGGTTTGAGTGGCTAGATTACGTAAAACGTTTTCTTGTTGAAATTGGCTGCCAACAATATTACGATGATCCGCTCACTATGGTTAATATATCTAGGAAATTGTTGAGCATGCAGTGTATGGAATACATCGAGGAGAGGAGAAGGCGAGATGAAATGAAAAAAAAGACAGTTACCTCGCATCTCCTAGTAACAACTGGTGACAAGATACAGCCGTATTTAACGCTACCGATGTCCAATTATGATCGATTTCTCTTGACCCGTTTTAGATTAAATATTGTTTTTAGACTCTTGTCCTTCCCAGAAATGAATTCATGGTCTCAAAATTTGCCTATGTGTCCATGTGATGAATTTTCGTCCCAATCTGATATACATATTTTATTTTTCTGTAAATTTTATATTTTACCTCGTAGAAAATTCCTTATCCCAATTCTCAAAGAAATGAATTTAAATAGATGTCGCCCAGCATTTTTAGAACTTCAGAGAATGGACACTGTTTTAACTGTTGCTGTAGTTTTAGGCTTTTTTAAACTCGTTTTTAAATTGCGCAAAACAATTGGTTTTAATGAAATATAATGGAATGATTCTTTTTAAAATTTCCCTGTGTAAACTGTAAATCATGTTGTGAACTTTTATGGATATTATCTTTTAACCGAATAAAGTACTTTTTGACTTTGACTTGACTTTGACTTTGAGTAGTATGGACATCACATTTAAGCTGTGATGCACAGTGCTTACTGCAACCTAAGCATTCGTGGCAGTACTTAATTTGTGGAAGACTACGTATCAGGATCCAGGTATCTTACAGGGCAACACTTGAGTTTGCAGTTCCCAGTGCCCCAGCCAGCCTTCTCAAATGTTATCACACTCCTACAAATGTGACCATTTGTACTAGGCAAGGTCACATAAAGTTGTAAAAAAAATCCTCTGCGCACTGGTGCTCATTTCCTGTGTTGAAAAATAGTTAGACAGCGCCACCGTGTTGTATACTCCCATAAACAAATGCTGGTGGTACGAATGAAATGCCTCGCAGAGTACTAGCAAACACCGGCGCAAATATAGGGGTCAATTATGATGGCGGACGGAAGGACAACCGCTGGCCTGGAGTAGGCGGAAAAGGCTGTTTACAGTCTGCAAGCCGCGGATAGTCCGTCCGCCATATTAGGATGGGAAGCACTGCCGAATTTCCGTCGCCGTGGAAAAACGGGATCGGCCGCGTAAATACACCCGAACCCGTGGCGGACGTAACCAATGCAGAGACACCGCTGTACGGAATGACGTCTCGACCGCCCTCTAAATCTCGATGGCGGAAACCACACAGCAAATCGCTGTGGAAAAAACACCAGCCCGAATACGGCAGAACCACCACAGCTGAGAGGCAAAACATTGCAGAGAAACCCACCACAGCCAGACCACCGTCATGGACCCAGCTCTACACGCATTCCCGGTACTCTTCGTGCTCCACCACCAGCAAGTCATGGACCGTCGCTGCCGACGACGCAGGTACGCAAACACACAACACACACACCACACACGTGTCGAAGCCCCTGCCCACAACAGAACCCCAGGTGGACAGGAACACACATACATGCACCCCCAGCAAAACCACCTGGGCACAACTGACCCCACGCACCCAGAACACACATGCACTGCGAACAAACAGCCACACCACGGACAACGCAACGTAGCGCAACAGACGACGGAAACCATGCCCACAATCAAGTAGGCAGGCAGGCAGGAATGGTTAGGCCACACAGCTCACAGGCCCACATACACACACCAACACACAAGGCATACCACACATATGGAGACATGCTGGCCCACCCTCAGGCCAACCCCACACCTACCTCACTAACAGACAGGGGCCCATACACCACACACCACAAAACACAACCCTGCTGCACACACATCAACAACCAACACACACACGATGAGCCCTGACATGTTGACTGACAAAGTCGAGACTGAACAACCTACTGGGTAGCCACAAATCATGAGTGTGACACATGCACCATATGAAAAACATCCACATAACCTGCAGTGCCTGGGAAGCCACTGTTGTCCCAAAATAAGCTTCAGAGTGCCTCCCCCACCCTTACACAGTCCACCACCATTTTGTAATGACTGCCACCCATGCCAAACGAAAGGAAACAGTGCTGGGCAATGTTTATGTGAAAGTGGCAGACACAGCATGTACGACAGCAGCAATATATCAACAATGCAAGAAGACAACCAGGAATCACACAGATAAACCACAACACAGGATTAACTTGCTTCATTGCACAGCACAGAGGTTGACTTTGTGAGCAGCCAGGAGCATGCACACTGGATAGAACAGAGCAGGTACATCTGAGGTTGCACATGAGAGGGGCAAAGTGCATCAACAGTCCATGGTACAGAACAGAGCAGGTCGATCTGAGGCAGCACATAAGAGGGCTCAATGCAGTATCAGAACAGCAACAGGGCAGTGTTCACAACAGAGCAGGTCCATCTGAGGAAGCACATGAGAGGGGCAAAGTGCATCAACAGTCCATGGTACAGAACAGAGCAGGTCCATCTGAGGCAGCACATGAGAGGGCACAATGCAGTATCAGAACAGCAACAGGGCTTTGTTCACAACAGAGCAGGTCCATCTGAGGCAGCACATGAGAGGGCACAATGCAGAATCAGAACAGCAACAGGGCAGTGTTCACAACAGAGCAGGTCCATATGAGGCAGCACATGAGAGGGCACAATGCAGTATCAGAACAGCAACAGGGCAGTGTTCACAACAGAGAAGGTACATCTGAGGCAGCACATGAGAGGGGCAAAGTGCATCAACAGTCCATGGTACAGAACAGAGCAGGTCCATCTGAGGCAGCACAAAGACGTGTGTCATACGGACAGTCCCATGGACAATAATATTGCAGGGGTGGTTACAATGGACAGTCCAGACATCAAGTACAATGAGTTTGAGCGATGGGAACTGCACCTCACAGCACAGAATCAGGTGGACTGTGGGACCTCGTAGCTTCGGACACAGTGGCAGGACCTGATACAGGAGTGTGAGAAACATCCACAGCTCTAGTGACTGACACATGACTGATAGTCCAGACACACTGGCAGGATCTGATACAGGAGTGTGAGAAACAGCCACAGCTCTAGTGTCTGACACATGAGTGATAGACCCAGACACACTGGCAGGACCTGATACAGAAGTGTAAGAAACAGCCACAGCTCTAGTGACTGGCACATGAGTGATAGACCCTGACACACTGGCAGGACCTGTCCCTGGACAGTGACCAACAAATACCATGCCAGCATCTGAGACATGAGAGTGGTGGACACACACAGTGGCAGTACCTGAAAGAGGAGAGTGCACAACTGACACAGTGCTACTACATGAAGCATGACAGCGAACAACAGACACAGTGCCACTATCTGAGACATGAGAGTGAACTGCAGCTGACCCACTAGGACCACTGAAATGATGAGCCACAGGGCTGTATGGGCCAGTAGGCAGGGTGGCCCTGGGAGCTGGGGACAGCTGTACTGGAGCGACATTGGGGTGGTCAGGTGTTACCTGTGTGTGTTTCCGTTTCTTTGGGATTTGGAAGGACACCCCGGACATGACTGGAATGGTAAGTGGTGCGGGCTCATCTGAAACATCACCCATCAAAGGTGGATCATGTGATGGTGGGGGTTTGCTCTCTGGGGACGTGCTGGACCCTGCTTGACGCTTGCTCAGGCCCTGCCTTTTGCCCTCTTCATCATGTGTAATGGGGGATGCAATAACAGTGTAATCCTTCCTCTGCTTCACCGGGGTGTGGATGGGAGTACAGTATGGGGGGACTCCATCTCTGACACATGTGGTTTACATTCCTTCACCAACACCAGCTTCAGGGGATGCATGGGTGATGGATGTCTGTCCTTGGTGGATGTCCTGTCCATGGGAGACACCTTGGCCCTGGGAGGTGCCGGCTCCCTGGGAGGTGCTTTGGCCGTGGGAGACGCCTTGGCCTTAGGAGGTGTCCTGTCTTAGGAATGTGCCTTATCCGTGGGTGGTGCTCTGTCCCTGGGAGGTGCCCTGTCCATTGAAGGTGCCCTATCTCTTGTAGGGGTCCCGTCCTTGGGAGTGGCCCTGTCCTTTGGAGTGCCCCTGCCCTTCGGAGGTGCCCTGTCCTTGGGAGGTGCTCTGTCCTTTGTAGGGGCCCGGTCCTTGGGAGTGTCCCTGTCCTTGGGAGGTGCCCTGTCCTTGGGAGGTGCCCTGTCCTTTGTAGGGGCCCGGTCCTTGGGAGTGTCCCTGTCCTTGGGAGGTGCCCTGTCCTTGGGAGGTGCCCTGTCCTTTGTAGGTGCCCTGTCCTTTGTAGGGGCCCAGTCCTTGGGAGTGGCCCTGTCCTTGGGGGGTGCCTGCTCCTTGGGAGGAGCGTGTCCGTGGGAGGGTGTCCTGTCCTTTGCGGATGACCTGACCTTGGTCTGTGCCTTGTCCATGAGATGTGCCTTGCCCTTGGGAGTACCTTTTGAGGGGGATGCCTGTGTGCCCTGTAAATCCGTGTCCCCCATCACCCCATGAGGGTCCCATGTGTCATCTCCAGGGTAGCTGATGTTGTGTTCGGTGAAAGATTTCCCTTTCCTAGGGGATGGTGTCTGTGACCTCCATTGCCTGCTTTGCTGCCAGTGCCTGCTTCTAGTGCAATACCCTGAAAATGAGGCATGTTCAGAAGTGTCACTCTCCCCTGAGACAGTAAGTGGTGTGGATGGAGGAACTGAAGTAGAACCTTGTCCATGTGACTGTTGAATGGTTGCAGACACTGTGTTGGATAAGGACTGTACTGTTCTGTGGAGACCAGCAACATTACCATGCATCTCCTCCATGAATGCTACCACCTGCCTCAACTTCCTATTGTGGTCCAGGAATGCATTTATCATGTTTGTCTGCCCTACACACATTTGTTGCAGCAGATCAACCGCCTCAGCACTAAGGGTACTTTGTGTCACAGGGGCAGGGGCAGTGGTGCCTGCACCAAAGGCCACTCTGCTCCCCCTACTCTGGTGAGCACGAGCAGTACTTGTTGCAGTTGGTGGCAGTGTGGGCCCAGTGTGCTGTGTACCGATTGAAGGTGTAGATTGTCCACTCCCTGTGTCTACCAACAGTGATGACTCACCACCGCTGTCTGAAGATGAGGACGATGGTGTCTCCACAGGTGAGTCCTCAGGGATAGTTCTGTCCCCCTCTCCGGTGCTGCTCTCTTCCGTCTCAGTCTGCGTTTGTGTGATCTCTGATCCGGATGCATTGCCACCACTTACCGCCGTCGTTTGTCTGTCAGTGCCCTCGTCCAAAGCTGAAAGAGAGAGATAAGAGAGATACCTAAGTGCCACACTCACGTACTGCAAATTACAAAATACAAACTTCCTTGACTGCTGAACAACATGGCGCACCCATCCTGCACATGAACCACCCCTACCAGACATCCTCATGTCAAAGAATTAGTGTGCCCTGTGACACATGTATATGTAACAAACAGGGCAAGTGCATGCAGACCACCACACATGTGATGCCATGGGACCACAGACCTGAATGGCATGTCCTGGGCCCCTGCACGACAATGCAACTGGTATGTTCAGCTGGCTGACATGGATGCTAGCTCTCACTCATCTAATGCCACCAACATGCAATAGCAGCACACCATATACACCACGGATGTCACTACTGTGTCTGACCAGCAATACATGGATGCACTACCAAGTCACAAACCTATTCAGTGTGCTTACCGCTAGTTTGCTGCTGCTCCCCTCTCAACCGTGCGGACAGGTCAGGATGTGTCACAGCTATGATACGTAGCATTAGAGGGGTCATGGTACGTCATGCAAGCCGGCCCGATCGGTGAATCAGCCCCAGTGTCATCTCGGCCACATTCTTGCTGAGCCTGGAGATGTCGTCCCACCGCTTGTGGCAGTGTGTGTCGCCTATTGCACACCTCCACTGCCCATACATCACATGCTATGGCCCTGCACACGGCCTTGCGATGGTGCAGCTTGACCTACCATAATGGGAGACAAGAGGGGGCAAGTCAGTGAACAGTTGGCCGTTCACACAGATAGAAGGTACAGGTATCTGTCAGCAGCCATGCACAGTACAACATATGTGACTGACAGGTCAATATGGTATTAGTCCATCATGGAAAGCAGGTGAGGTACACACCCACAAGATAGCTGTGATCGGTTGTGACCCAGCACAGCCACAAGACTACACATGTCATGTTTGTGACCCCTCAAAGATAACACTTTGCAGCATAGAGGTCAATCAGTCAGTGACAGAACCAGGAACACATCACAGCGTGCCTGGCCTGCTGGGGCATACCCACACTGCCTCCCACGGAACACCGCCCAGATTGCAGAGGCCAGGAGTCAGGGACCACCTCATGCACACCAATATGTCCCCCACTGCGCTTACCACCTGTCCTGGGGCACCGTAGAGCCATTCATAGTGGTGGAGCACACCGTCCACAAGGACCTCCAGCTCCTCTGCACTGAAGGGACGGGACCGGATCTGTCCAACTCTCGCCATGGCAAGGTCCAGGGCACTGGCACAACATCAGCAGTTGGTGGAGTGGGCAGCAGCAGCAGGTAGAGGTGATGGGTGCAGGCAGCAGTGGCTGGAAGCAGTGGATGTGTGGTGCTCAAACTCACACATTTATAGGTCCCTGAGCTGATATCAGTGGCACACGTCTGCAGCAATTAGTGTTTCCGGGCTGCCTCATTCAAAATGACCCACTGTGGCGGTGCACGGCTTCCGCTTTTTTGGAATCCGCGGTACCTGTTTCCATTGGCTGCATGTGCAAGGACCATCACGGTCACACACCGCCAACCGCATGTGCGCGCTACCGCGATGGTGCATCATTTGAAAATCATCACTCGCTGGCATCGCAATGGCGGAGCACGTATTCCGCGGGGGCGGGGCAGGCTAACAGATACATTTGAATGTGCAAGTGGAAATGGCAGTTGGTATACCCCCATTCAGTCACATAGCGGCACCCACCGCCGGGTCCGGACGGTGGGTGCCGCTATGTGTATTGATGTCACTGTGGCATGGATGGCCATGGGTGGTTACCCACCGCCGGGTCAGGGCGGTGGGTGCCGCTATGTGAATTGATGGAATGGAGGCAGTACATCCCAGGAATGGAGGCAGTACATCACCAGGTTCCAAGTAATTTGTTTGCAGGAAACCTGGGTGGTGGACTGCAGTCCCTTCCATTTAGCGGGTATAAGTGTTTTTCTGTGCCAGCACAGAAATCAGCCTCGGGAAGAGCTATGGGAGGGCTATTTACATACGTGGATTTGCAGTTAGAAGGTGTATGGTCTAACTTAAATTGGAACATTAACAACATGCAGGCCCTTGGGTTTCATATAAACGGTTTTAATGGGATTCTGATTAACCTATATAATGCAGTAGCAGTGAAGGGGAAGGGATCCATAATATCTGATCTAGACAACAGACTAATCGTAGAGACTGCCTTGAGGAAGGGAGCAGTGGCCCGTGTGTGGTTTTAGTGGGTGACCTGAATTGCCATTTGTGCCCTAACCTAAGACCTATTAACGAGGATTAGTCTCGTTGCATGGTGAAAAAGGGTCCGCATTTCAAACATTCCACGGAGGGGATGGAACCAGACAGGGGTTGGAAAAGCCACGCTCTAGTGCATACAATCGACCTGGTGGCCTCAGAAGGTGGACGGGAGATCAACCCAACATTTAATGGTAGAGGGTGTCGTTCCTTCATAGATTACGTAGTGGTTTCTAGGCTATTGAAGGATATTGGTCTAGTTTCACCCCAGGCACGTGAACCCATCTATCGCAATCGAAAGCACTACCAGTCAATCAATGTGCAAGTGGTGTGCCTGGCTGACAACATCATCTCCCATGTGTGTGCCAGATTTCCAGGATCCGCACATGACTCCCACATCCTGCGGAGCAGCATTGTCCCCCAACTGATGGCTTATCTGCGTCAAGATCGTGCGTGGCTTGTAGGTGAGTGTGCTGTGACGACTACAGTGTTGTATGTGTGCCATTCTGTGATGCTGTTCCCACCAGTACTGGTACTGATGTATGTGCCTGTCATCCCCCCACCTAGGTTACTCTGCGTACCCAAACCGCCTGTGGCTGCTGCTCTACGGAATCCAACTACCCCAGGTGAAATGCGCTATAATGAGGCCCATGGGAAGACACATCGGGTGGTGGAACGGACATTTGGACTGCTGAAGTCTAGGTTTCGCTACCTGGATAAAACCGGAGGGGCCCTGCCATACTCACCCGGCAAAGTATGCAAAATCGTGGTTGCCTGCTGCATGCTCCACAACCTGGCCTTGCGCAAGAATATTGAATTGATCCTGGACCCTGCAGACCAACAGGTTGCTCTGCCTCCCATCCCACCCATGTCCAGTGATGAGGATAGTGGGGAGGAAGAAGGTGTGGACCAGAGGCGTCAGCTCATTGACCGTTACTTTCCTTGAATGTGAGAAACTACATCTTGTGCTGCTGTTCAATGCGTGATGTATGTTTGCTGGTGATGGATGGATGTGGTGTGTGAATGCTACCTGTTCTGGTATGTTCTGTTCGCAAATGGGTGTGGGACATGGTGTACATGCAATGCTCCCTAATGTGTGTCCTGTGATCCGCTTAATTTGTGATGAGTGTGGTTTGTGGGATGTTGCAGTACGGTGTGGTGTGATGGGTGTGATTCAGTTTCCTGACCTGTGCTTGTTGCTCTCTCATTATCCCTAGGTCACTCCCACAGAGCCATGATTCCGAACAACATTGATCCCTGCACCTGGTAATGACAACAACTAAGACAAACCTGGAGGTCACACAGCCTTGAGTGTTTCCGTGGTGTTTATTTACAGGCGGTGGATTTGTGTTAGTACATATTTAAGAGTGAGTTGAAGGTCATGTCAGATGATCCCACCGTGTAGACACCACATTGTGTGGTGTAAACCTAGTCCAATAGACTTGTGCCAATGCTTCAGCGCCGGGAAACCCTTTTTGGGTAGCTGTAGTGCTTTACAAATCAAATAAATAAATAAATAAATAAATAAATAAAAATGCTTGGCAATGTGGGGCAAGATAGTTCTCAGAGTGAATGCCAGGCTCAATAAAGGGTGAAGTCAGTGCCGGCTCCTCTTCTGGCGGTTGGCTGGTGCATTGCCACTGCTCTGTCCTGGATCCAGCCTCGGACGGCCCCTCCGTCTTCGAGCCGGAGTGGACCCAGCTGTGGGGGCAGCTTGTTCAGGGGACACCTCCCTGTCAGTGGCCTCAGGTGATGGTGGTGGTGTCCTGACCCGCTGGCCACTTGGGGGAGGGGGAGGTGGTGTCTTGCAGGATAACCACTCCCTCCAAACAGATGTTTGCTGCCCCATGAGGACCACCATTTGTCCCATACGGTTGTCCATGGACCTCAACAGCAGGCGGGTCTCAAGTGAGTCTTGGCGCGCCCGATCAGCCTGTTCCTGCGACCGCTCGTACGACGCATGCACTCTTGAAATGAGATCCAGGGTCTCGGTCCCAGGATTCAGTGGGTCCTGTCCCCCACCTGGCCTTGCACCTGCCCTCCTGTCCGGAAGCTGTGGCCTCACCTGTGTCCTCGCCCGTCCACTCTCCCTGCTAGCCTGTGATGTTGATGGTCCGCCATCGTCCAATGGGTCAGGGAGGGTGGCACAGGCAGGACTGGTGGTGGTAGTGGTGGTGGTAGCTCCACAGGTCCCAATGGCAGAAGTTGCTGTGGTTCCACTGGCCAAGGTGTTGGGGGCAAGGATGCCCTGGGAGCTTGATGGATCTGTGAGTATAGGCGGACTGGCATCGGCTTCCGCATCCTAGGTGTCCAGGGAATCATCACCGGAGAGTCCATGCTGTGAGGGGGGCGACTGGTGCTGGCAGTTGCTGGGTTCTCCTGCCAGTTCTCGGTCACCTGAGGGACAAGAATTTAAGAATCAATGCTGTGGACATGACAGGTTTGTTGTTGTTACATTTCAATTTTGTAGGGATTCAGGACATGGTTGTTGATGTCATCACATTGGTGTGGTACACAGTACTGGGCATTATGGTGGTGTGGAGGTGGGAAGACAATGCTTGGATATCTGTTGTGCTGTTTTGCTATTGGATGGTACCCCTGGACTCTGTGTAGTTTTGTAGTCATTTTAACATTGTTGCTGTGGCTCAGCAATGTGGACTAGGGAATGTTCACCAGGGCTGTGGACAACCTACATTACTACTGTACCTGGTCTAGTCATTGTCAAAAGAGGCATTTGTTGGTCTTTCATGTGGATGGTCTACCTTGTGTTAGGGACAAGCGAAGGGACATTGCATCCATGTGCCTTGTGTCAGGAAACACATTGTACTTGCTGTTGTGGGTATGTCAAGTCTCACATCATGCACAGACTGCCTACTACATTGATTGTGTGGACTGCCACTATGTCCAAGTTTCCCCTTGCAGGTTCTTTGATGTGTGCAGATGTGACGCTTTTCTTCCATGTGTCCAAGGGTCTGTTATTTGTGGGTCCTTCTGTGGACATATGGTACTTGTTTGTTTTTCGACGAATGTAGTATGCAGGCACTGCGTACTCACCTGTCCCATGTTTAATTTCACAATTTAACCATGGAGTTACTACGAAGCCATGTGTTGTGTTGCTCCTCGCTGCAATCATGAGGGTGGAGGGTGCACATTGGAATTTGGAGTACAGACTTCGCCCTCACACCCACCCCTCCCTGTGAAGATGGCTACCTACCTGTAAGTTTGAAGATGGAGATACACTGGTCAGCACATGGTGGGGGGACTCCATCTTGCTCTGGGGTGGGACAAGGGGGCCTGTTGGGAGTTGTAGTGCTGTCCTCTCACCCACACCCACCCTCCCTGTAGACATGGGGGCCTGTTGGGAGTTGTAGTGCTGGCCTCTCACCCACACCCACCCTCCCTGTAGACATGGGGGCCTGTTGGGAGTTCTAGTGCTGGCCTCTCACCCACCTCCACCCTCCCTGTAGACATGGTGGCCTATTGGGAGTTGAAGTGCTAGCCTCCCACCCACACCCACCCTCCCTGGAGACATGGGGGCCTGTTGGGAGTTGTAGTGCTGGCCTCTCACCCACACCCACCCTCCCTCTAGACATGGGGGCCTGTTGGGAGTTGTAGTGCTGGCCTCTCACCCACACCCACCCTCCCTGTAGACATGGGGGCCTGTTGGGAGTTGTAGTGCTGGCCTCTCACCCACACCCACCCTCCCTGTAGACATGGGGGCCTGTTGGGAGTTGTAGTGCTGGCCTCTCACCCACACCCACCCTCCCTGTAGACATGGGGGCCTGTTGGGAGTTGTAGTGCTGGCCTCTCACCAACACCCACCCTCCCTGTAGACATGGGGGCCTGTTGGGAGTTGTGGTGTTAGCTGCTTGACCACATGCATTCCTGGGAACGTAGGAGGCTACATTTGTGGTTGATCATGGTGGGTGCATTTGAGCCCTGGGGTTAACATTTGGGTAAATGTGTGGTCCACATGCATGGATTTGAGCTTGGGCGATGTGTCTTAGCAGTTGTGCAAGGCAGGACATAACAGTGTGATGGTGGGCATTGGTTTGTACTTACCAGCCTCCACTCCCTCATCTATTCCTTCCAGGCTCTCAGGGTGCAGTGTGGCTAGCACCTTCTCCTCCCATTCGGTGTATGGTATTGGATCCATGGGAGGGCCACCGCCAGTGTGGCGTGCCCGCAGGTGGTTCTTGGCCCTGATGCCTTTCACCCTTGCCTTGAGGTCATGCCACCGCCTCTGGATATCGGGTTTGGTGCGTGGCACAGTCCCTGAAGCATTCACTCTGGTCACTATCCTGTCCCACATTGTGGTTTTATTTGCCAAGGTGGTCTGCTGTACTAGGGTACCGAACAGATATGGTTCTACATGGATGATTTTATCCTCCATGACCTTCAACTCACTCTCTGTGAACTTGGGGTTTTTCTTGGGGGCCATGGTGTGTGATGTGCAAGGTGTTGGGGGTGTGCAGGTGTGCCGGTGTGTGGTATGTAGGAATGGTGTTGTGGGGGTTGGTGTGGTGGGTGGGTGTGTTGGTGTGCAGGTTGTATGGGTGTTTGTGTGTGTCTGTTGTGTGTGATGTGTGCCTCTTTCTTGCAGCTGTGCTGTGATGCAAAGGATTGTGGTAAAGGGAGGGATTTCTTTTATACTCTGTGTGGTGGTTGTGTCCCAATGGTTTTTTGCAGTCAGGTGTTCTGTGGGTGTGGAGACTTGGATGCTCTTGTTTGTGCTGGGGCGTGTGTCATTGGGGCGTGTAGTTGTTGGGGGTTGGTGTTCCAGGTAGGTGTGTGTCCTGTTTTTTTGGTTTACTATTTACTTCCGTCCGCCATTTTTGTTTTGGTTTGACAGCAGGGGTGATGTTCGTTTGGTCCTTCCGCAGCCAAGCTCCGTTTGTCGATGCTTTTTTTCCCCGGCAGTCGTGGACGGTGGTGAGTTCTGTTGGGATGGGGTTATCCTAATCGTGCGGGCGGTCCCTCCGCAGGCCTGGCGGAGGTTGGGCCTGTATCCGCGGGCGTTGCGTCTGCGGCGGACATTTTTTCTGTGGGACCGTCCACATGCGGCGGTCTTTGGTGTGATCCGTCCGGCGCGGTCAGTGTGTGCTGGCGGAAAAATCGTAATCGCACCGGCGGTTTATCCGCGGTGCGGTCGGGAGTATATTTGCCACGACCATGGCGGTCGGACCCGTTTACGTCTGCCATCGTAAATGACCTCTATGTACGGATTTGTGGTCTCTTTTTACCGCTTTTGTGACCCATTGTATTTGTTTAGCATACAAGCAAAATATCAATACTATACAGAGCCAGCTGTAATTGTAGTTCCTATTTGTTTTTTTAAATAAAAAAGAAAGGAAACACGGTTGTCCTTGGTAGTGCTTGTATTCAGCTTTATATCTCCAAAACCATCAGTGGTCAACTAAAAGGCAGCATCCCAAAATAATACAACTCTGCCAGCTTTCCACAGTCCTTCAGGGGATGTGGAGAAGCGTGGCTCAATGGTTAGAGCGGCAGACCCTGATGCAGAGGTCGGGCCTCGGACCAGGGTTCAATTCCCGATGCGGCAGGGTCTTGGGTCAAATTGTCAGCTGGCTCGATAATTCTCGCCTCGGTGCCTACTCTAACCATGGGTTCCACTCTCCAACTCTGGGCAATAGCTTGCTTAATCTCCTAAATGGCGCTGGGAATGCCTGGCTTCACCTTGGAGGTGCCCAGGAGGGACCATCTCACAGGGGAAAGCCAGGAAGGGTTCCCCAGCGGTAAACAGCACCAGGACACTCCGAGATGGAGTCACAGTGCGCTTTACAAGTATACACATTTTACATTTATGTCAGAATATCATATGCCTAATCATTGTCTGTCATAATTATCCAGTCCTAAATTGTGTTTACAAAAATATCGTCCCACTGGATATAGATTTTTTTCAGTAACAACAATTAAGCAATGTTTTTGTAGACAATATTTGGGACACAATGCTGTCAAACAATTCTGACAACAATATTCTGTTAAACTTCAATCTGACAGAAGGGTGAGATCATCAACGGAAGGAAACTAAGAGATCTAGGGAACCCAAAAAACAGCAATATAATTGCATCTTCAAATGGTTGACATACTTTGTACATCTGACAAGAAATATAAAGTGCTATTGAGGAATATTTCCCAATGTTTTGGAATGAACCACAGCTTGGTTATTTATGGTCCTGCGGTGTTCACAGAATCACAATAACATATTCATGGTCAAGTTACGTTTGGCCTTGAAATTCCATTATCTTGTAGTAAAATATATTGTGTTTGCTGCTCCTGACCTTTTAAATTAAAGTGTGCACTCATGTAAAAATAGTCACACTATATACCAGCATATTCACTCTGAAAGCATAATTTCTGAAACATTTTTTGTAATTTTTGAAATATCAGGAAAATAATTATGCAATAGGAACTAAAAAACTTGATTTCAATGAAGGCTTGTGTGTTCATGCCATTGGCAGTATTGCACATACTATTGGTTAGTCCCCTGTACAAAGTTGGGCGGATGGAGATAAAGTACTATTTACCACACTCATCAATAACACTGGGCGAGTGTCAGAAATTGGATTATTAGCTATGCAAGTTTTAAGCCCTGTGCATTAAAAGGTCCACAATTGTCTCATACTGGGAACCAAGCACCCCATTGTAGCACTTAACCCCTTCCATGCGCATAACAAGCTCAGCTCGTCATTAGGCACGAGCTGAGCTCGTCATGACCACACCCGTTTCTATTGACCTTCAGCACAGCAGGGGGATATCTCAAGCAGGTGTTAACTCTTCCAGGTTAGTGAAGCAGAGCAGTCTATGGCAAACTCAGGGGAGATCAGAGGTCTAGCAATCTCCATTTGCTGGTACGCAGCAGTATCACTCAAACAATGATTATCCAGTCAGTGCATTTTCTTTGAAAAAGGAAAAGTACGTTTATTACACTCACACTACTAAATACTACATAATGTTGTAAAAATGTATACAACAGGCAGATAGAATTACCTTTGGTGATATTCTGAAATCACTTTTGACCTCTTCTTGGTCATGACCTCCAAAATCCCAGTAGCGCCTCACCTATCCCAGGTGGAACATCAAAATGCAGGGGAGTGTAATTTTAAATAAACAGGCCTGTTGGCTTTGTCAGGGCGGTCACCACACCTCAATATATAATGCAAGCCTTATACAGAGACCTGGATCAACCCCACCTTCGTGCCTGATGTTGATGCCACAATACCTGAAGGACACAAGATCACACACCATGACAGCATCAACAAGCCTGGTGGAGTGATCGCCATCACACACAAGGAATCCATCCAATGTACCCCCATAAAAGACAACATCACCCCAGGCATGGAACACCTAAACTTCCGATTCCAAACAGACGGCAAAACCACCTTCAGGGGTATCCTCGCCTACCGTCCTGCAGGACCTCCTGCATCTTTCTGCAACGTTATTGCCGGGTTCATCGCCGCCCTCACCATAGACGCTAATGACTACACTTTCCTCGGCGACCACAACTTCCATCTTGATGACCACAGTGACTTCAACACTACCAACCTCCTCAACACCATGAACAACATTTGACTTACTCAACTTGTTCACAACCCCACGCACAACGGAGGCCACACGCTAGACCATATCTTCACCTTCAGTGACCAAATAAGGTACAGCCACACCACAGAACATACCTGGACTGACCACTCCATTGTCCACTTCAACATCACCAGATCACAGACCTCCACCTCCTATTTGCTCAACGCCCTCAACACCACTCACCACATCTCCTCAAACAACCTAGACCAGAACATCAGAAACGTCAACAATTGGGTGACTAACTGTGCCGACAGTGTCACTCCAATCAGCAACAACACCCACAGAAAATCCACCAAGCAGAGTAGCTGATACATTGAAGGCCTCAGAACCGCTAAACAACATTGTAAACAACTATATGGTTAGCTAGATTGGAAAGGACAGGAAACCCTGTGCGGGAGATTATGCGGTGGTTAACTTTAATAATCCCTGGTTAGCTGGGAAACTACTTGCTGCCAACCACCAATCAACATCAGGCTCATCAGGGATTGTTGCCCTGCATTTCGGTTCCTTTTATAGGCCTGGAAGCTTAACTCTCACAGCGACTTTCATCACTCGGACTGCTATTGATGACCTTGTTCTTAGGCCATCCTGCTCTGTGCCCACTGCCAATAGATTTCTTCCATTGAGCTGTCTGGAGACCTGTGATTGACTAGATACATGTGATTTTTCCGAGGTGCGTAGGGCCCGCAGTGTGCCCCTGGAAGCTTCTACCCAACAGTTGAAGGGTCCTACAATACTGTCATGGAATATTGCAGGTCTCTCATCAAAGTTTAGTGACCCCAGGTGGGTGCGATATGTCAAATCCTTCCACATTATTATTCTCCAAGAAACCTAGGCAATTGATAATATCTTCTTCCTCGATGGTTACATAACTTATTTTGTTCCAGCTGTTCCTTCAATGGTAGGAAGAGCAAAGGGGGGCATAATGAGGTTTGTTAGAGTTGAGTTTAGTGGATACGTCTCTGAACTTAAATGGCATGTTTGTACAACGCAGGGACTACGGTTTTCAATCCCAGGGTCCTGTTCGATGGTCGAAGTTAACTTTTATAATAGTAAGGGTGAGGATCAAGAGCCCTTTGGAGGTCACCATTTGGACCATCTGCTGAGTTCTATTCCAGCCAGGGGGGGGGGTGGTCAAGCCGAAATTGTTTGGCTGGTGATTTTAATTCTCACTTATGTAACCCTCTCCTAGATGGTGGTTACCCTTCTGGCAGTTGTTGGTTGAAGAAATGCCTCCACTTTGTTCATTCACAAGAGGGTAGGGAGGTAAATGAGCTTTTAGACTCTCACAATTTGGTCTTTAGTTTGGAAAGAATTGTGAATTCTTCGAACCCTGTATTTGCCTGATCTTACAAAGGGAGGGGCAGGGGCTTGCTCATTGATTTTATATTTGTGTCAGCACCTTTATTACAGCCCATCTCTCATTTTAATATTTTAGTGACCACAATCCCCTATCCTTAACTCTGGATATTGCCTCGGGCCCAAAGCATCAGTCCAGGGGGGCACTTAACAACCTTGTAGCCATTGACCAGGGGAGAAGGTTGTAATGGCCCCAGGTGGACCCTCGGTGCATTCAAACCTCTCTCTCTCCTACTGGTCAGCGGGAGATTAATATTTGTTTGGATAGCAAGACTGATGGGGGGTGGTATTGGAGGCTTTTAAAGGCAAAGCTCTTGGGGTATGTTAAGTTTTGACTGTGAAGGCTCCAATTAATTGGGTGGCATATAACCCTAAATAGTTTGACAGGGATTGCTTGTGATCCCTACGTCCTCTGAAGGGAGTGCTGAAGCAATCACAGAGAGATCGGCAGCTGATTAGAATTTGTAGGCAGGCTTATAAGCAAGCGCAAAAGGTGTGTAAATATAATTTACAAGAACTAGCCTGGGAGGAACTATATCAAGCCAGTGAAATGGCGGACAGCACTCTTTTCTGGCGTGTTGTTAATAGTCCTTGTTTTGCGGAGGGCTCTGGCCCGCTTCTATGCCATTATATCTCAGAGGAACAGTGGGTGGATTATTTTGAGGGCATGTATAATCAGGGGGCGGGTGGGAGTGTTAATAGCCATGCTGCACCTGTGCCCTTTAGTAAAAGAGTGCTCTTCACGTTAGATGAAGTTTCTCAAGGCATTCTTGTTGTGCCTAGCAACAAGGCTCCTGGCCCAAACAGTATTCCTATAGACCTGTTTAAAATACATTTGGAGGTCTAGACCCCTTTACTAATGCAGGTCCTGAATGCGGCTGTGCAAGAGGGGCCTTTATCCTCTTGGTCTACCGCTGTCATTGTCCCCATTTTAAGAAAGGGGATAAAGAGAACCCACAATGTTATCGTCCAATTTCCTTACTGGATTCTACGGTCAAGGCAGATGAAAATAAGATTCCTAGTGATGTCCAGTATGGTTTTAGGGTGGGGAGGTCGACTTCAGACCAATGTTTCAACCTCCACTTAATTATAAATAAGTACAGAGTGGCTCGATCTGAATCCTTACATCTTGCTTTTATGGACTTGATGTTGTTTTCGATAGGGTTAACTAAGCCAAACTCTGGGCCTTGCTCAAGGAGATCGGGGTTGATCCCAGTGTAGTGGCTCTTTTAGCTGATCTCCACTCATCAACTTCAGCCTCGGTGTCCTTTGCTCAAGGTGCTACATGCACTCGATCATTTGTGACGAGATGTGGGGTTCTTGGCCCTGATGCCTTTCACCCTTGCCTTGAGGTCATGCCACCGCCTCTGGATATCGGGTTTGGTGCGTGGCACAGTCCCTGAAGCATTCACTCTGGTCACTATCCTGTCCCACATTGTGGTTTTATTTGCCAAGGTGGTCTGCTGTACTAGGGTACCGAACAGATATGGTTCTACATGGATGATTTTATCCTCCATGACCTTCAACTCACTCTCTGTGAACTTGGGGTTTTTCTTGGGGGCCATGGTGTGTGATATGCAAGGTGTTGGGGGTGTGCAGGTGTGCCGGTGTGTGGTATGTAGGAATGGTGTTGTGGGGGTTGGTGTGGTGGGTGGGTGTGTTGGTGTGCAGGTTGTATGGGTGTTTGTGTGTGTCTGTTGTGTGTGATGTGTGCCTCTTTCTTGCAGCTGTGCTGTGATGCAAAGGATTGTGGTAATGGGAGGGATTTCTTTTATACTTTGTGTGGTGGTTGTGTCCCAATGGTTTTTTGCAGTCAGGTGTTCTTTGGGTGTGGAGACTTGGATGCTCTTGTTTGTGCTGGGGGGTGTGTCATTGGGGCGTGTAGTTGTTGGGGGTTGGTGTTCCAGGTAGGTGTGTGTCCTGTTTTTTTGGTTTACTATTTACTTCCGTCCGCCATTTTTGTTTCGGTTTGACGGCAGGGGTGATGTTCGTTTGGTCCTTCCGCAGCCAAGCTCCGTTTGTCGATGCTTTTTTCCGCGGCAGTCGTGGACGGTGGTGAGTTCTGTTGGGATGGCTGGGTTATCCTAATCGTGCGGGCGGTCACTCCGCATGCCTGGCGGAGGTTGGGCCTGTATCCGCGGGCGTTGCGTCTGCGGCGGACGTTTTTTCTGTGGGACCGTCCACGTGCGGCGGTCTTTGGTGTGATCCGTCCGGCGCGGTCAGTGTGTGCTGGCGGAAAAATCGTAATCGCACCGGCGGTTTATCCGCGGTGCGGTCGGGAGTATATTTGCCGCGACCATGGCGGTCGGACCCGTTTACGTCTGCCATCGTAAATGACCTCTATGTACGGATTTGTGGTCTCTTTTTACCGCTTTTGTGACCCATTGTATTTGTTTAGCATACAAGCAAAATATCAATACTATACAGAGCCAGCTGTAATTGTAGTTCCTATTTGTTTTTTTAAATAAAAAAGAAAGGAAACACGGTTGTCCTTGGTAGTGCTTGTATTCAGCTTTATATCTCCAAAACCATCAGTGGTCAACTAAAAGGCAGCATCCCAAAATAATACAACTCTGCCAGCTTCCCACAGTCCTTCAGGGGATGTGGAGAAACGTGGCTCAATGGTTAGAGCTGCAGACCCTGATGCAGAGGTCTGGCCTCGGACCAGGGTTCAATTCCCGATGCGGCAGGGTCTTGGGTCAAATTGTCAGCGGGCTCGATAATTCTCGCCTCGGTGCCTACTCTAACCATGGGTTCCACTCTCCAACTCTGGGCAATAGCTTGCTTCATCTCCTAAATGGCCCCTTCAGCGCTGGGAATGTCTGGCTTCACCTTGGAGGTGCCCAGGAGGGACCATCTCACAGGGAAAACCAGGAAGGGTTCCCCAGCGGTAAACAGCACCAGGACACTCCGAGATGGAGTCACAGTGCGCTTTACAAGTATACACATTTTACATTTATGTCAGAATATCATATGCCTAATCATTGTCTGTCATAATTATCCAGTCCTAAATTGTGTTTACAAAAATATTGTCCCACTGGATATAGATTTTTTTCAGTAACAACAATTAAGCAATGTTTTTGTAGACAATATTTGGGACACAATGCTGTCAAACAATTCTGACAACAATATTCTGTTAAACTTCAATCTGACAGAAGGGTGAGATCATCAACGGAAGGAAACTAAGAGATCTAGGGAACCCAAAAAACAGCAATATAATTGCATCTTCAAATGGTTGACATACTTTGTACATCTGACAAGAAATATAAAGTGCTATTGAGGAATATTTCCCAATGTTTTGGAATGAACCACAGCTTGGTTATTTATGGTCCTGCGGTGTTCACAGAATCACAATAACATATTCATGGTCAAGTTACGTTTGGCCTTGAAATTCCATTATCTTGTAGTAAAATATATTGTGTTTGCTGCTCCTGACCTTTTAAATTAAAGTGTGCACTCATGTAAAAATAGTCACACTATATACCAGCATATTCACTCTGAAAGCATAATTTCTGAAACATTTTTTGTAATTTTTGAAATATCAGGAAAATAATTATGCAATAGGAACTAAAAAACTTGATTTCAATGAAAGCTTGTGTGTTCATGCCAGTGGCAGTATTGCACATACTATTGGTTAGTCCCCTGTACAAAGTTGGGCGGATGGAGATAAAGTACTATTTACCACACTCATCAATAACACTGGGCGAGTGTAAGAAATTGGATTATTAGCTATGCAAGTTTTAAGCCCTGTGCATTAAAAGGTCCACAATTGTCTCAGACTGGGAACCAAGCACCCCATTGTAGCACTTAACCCCTTCCATGCGCATAACAAGCTCAGCTCGTCATTAGGCACGAGCTGAGCTCGTCATGACCACACCCGTTTCTAGTGACCTTCAGCACAGCAGGGGGATATCTCAAGCAGGTGTTAACTCTTCCAGGTTAGTGAAGCAGAGCAGTCTATGGCAAACTCAGGGGAGATCAGAGGTCTAGCAATCTCCATTTGCTGGTACGCAGCAGTATCACTCAAACAATGATTATCCAGTCAGTGCATTTTCTTTGAAAAAGGAAAAGTACGTTTATTACACTCACACTACTAAATACTACATAATGTTGTAAAAATGTATACAACAGGCAGATAGAATTACCTTTGGTGATATTCTGAAATCACTTTTGACCTCTTCTTGGTCATGACCTCCAAAATCACAGTAGCGCCTCACCTATCCCAGGTGGAACATCAAAATGCAGGGGAGTGTAATTTTAAATAAACAGGCCTGTTGGCTTTGTCAGGGCGGTCACCACACCTCAATATATAATGCAAGCCTTATACAGAGACCTGGATCGACCCCACCTTCGTGCCTGATGTTGATGCCACAATACCTGAAGGACACAAGATCACACACCATGACAGCATCAACAAGCCTGGTGGAGTGATCGCCATCACACACAAGGAATCCATCCAATGTACCCCCATAAAAGACAACATCACCCCAGGCATGGAACACCTAAACTTCCGATTCCAAACAGACGGCAAAACCACCTTCAGGGGTATCCTCGCCTACCGTCCTGCAGGACCTCCTGCATCTTTCTGCAACGTTATTGCCGGGTTCATCGCCGCCCTCACCATAGACGCTAATGACTACACTTTCCTCGGCGACCACAACTTCCATCTTGATGACCACAGTGACTTCAACACTACCAACCTCCTCAACACCATGAACAACATTTGACTTACTCAACTTGTTCACAACCCCACGCACAACGGAGGCCACACGCTAGACCATATCTTCACCTTCAGTGACCAAATAAGGTACAGCCACACCACAGAACATACCTGGACTGACCACTCCATTGTCCACTTCAACATCACCAGATCACAGACCTCCACCTCCTATTTGCTCAACGCCCTCAACACCACTCACCACATCTCCTCAAACAACCTAGACCAGAACATCAGAAACGTCAACAATTGGGTGACTAACTGTGCCGACAGTGTCACTCCAATCAGCAACAACACCCACAGAAAATCCACCAAGCAGAGTAGCTGATACATTGAAGGCCTCAGAACCGCTAAACAACATTGTAAACAACTATATGGTTAGCTAGATTGGAAAGGACAGGAAACCCTGTGCGGGAGATTATGCGGTGGTTAACTTTAATAATCCCTGGTTAGCTGGGAAACTACTTGCTGCCAACCACCAATCAACATCAGGCTCATCAGGGATTGTTGCCTTGCATTTCGGTTCCTTTTATAGGCCTGGAAGCTTAACTCTCACAGCGACTTTCATCACTCGGACTGCTATTGATGACCTTGTTCTTAGGCCATCCTGCTCTGTGCCCACTGCCAATAGATTTCTTCCATTGAGCTGTCTGGAGACCTGTGATTGACTAGATACATGTGATTTTTCCGAGGTGCGTAGGGCCCGCAGTGTGCCCCTGGAAGCTTCTACCCAACAGTTGAAGGGTCCTACAATACTGTCATGGAATATTGCAGGTCTCTCATCAAAGTTTAGTGACCCCAGGTGGGTGCGATATGTCAAATCCTTCCACATTATTATTCTCCAAGAAACCTAGGCAATTGATAATATCTTCTTCCTCGATGGTTACATAACTTATTTTGTTCCAGCTGTTCCTTCAATGGTAGGAAGAGCAAAGGGGGGCATAATGAGGTTTGTTAGAGTTGAGTTTAGTGGATACGTCTCTGAACTTAAATGGCATGTTTGTACAACGCAGGGACTACGGTTTTCAATCCCAGGGTCCTGTTCGATGGTCGAAGTTAACTTTTATAATAGTAAGGGTGAGGATCAAGAGCCCTTTGGAGGTCACCATTTGGACCATCTGCTGAGTTCTATTCCAGCCAGGGGGGGGGGTGGTCAAGCCGAAATTGTTTGGCTGGTGATTTTAATTCTCACTTATGTAACCCTCCCCTAGATGGTGGTTACCCTTCTGGCAGTTGTTGGTTGAAGAAATGCCTCCACTTTGTTCATTCACAAGAGGGTAGGGAGGTAAATGAGCTTTTAGACTCTCACAATTTGGTCTTTAGTTTGGAAAGAATTGTGAATTCTTTGAACCCTGTATTTGCCTGATCTTACAAAGGGAGGGGCAGGGGCTTGCTCATTGATTTTATATTTGTGTCAGCACCTTTATTACAGCCCATCTCTCATTTTAATATTTTAGTGACCACAATCCCCTATCCTTAACTCTGGATATTGCCTCGGGCCCAAAGCATCAGTCCAGGGGGGCACTTAACAACCTTGTAGCCATTGACCAGGGGAGAAGGTTGTAATGGTCCCAGGTGGACCCTCGGTGCATTCAAACCTCTCTCTTTCCTACTGGTCAGCGGGAGATTAATATTTGTTTGGATAGCAAGACTGATGGGGGGGTGGTATTGGAGGCTTTTAAAGGCAAAGCTCTTGGGGTATGTTAAGTTTTGACTGTGAAGGCTCCAATTAATTGGGTGGCATATAACCCTAAATAGTTTGACAGGGATTGCTTGTGATCCCTACGTCCTCTGAAGGGAGTGCTGAAGCAATCACAGAGAGATGGGCAGCTGATTAGAATTTGTAGGCAGGCTTATAAGCAAGCGCAAAAGGTGTGTAAATATAATTTACAAGAACTAGCCTGGGAGGAACTATATCAAGCCAGTGAAATGGCGGACAGCACTCTTTTCTGGCGTGTTGTTAATAGTCCTTGTTTTGCGGAGGGCTCTGGTCCGCTTCTATGCCATCATATCTCAGAGGAACAGTGGGTGGATTATTTTTAGGGCATGTATAATCAGGGGGCGGGTGGGAGTGTTAATAGCCATGCTGCACCTGTGCCCTTTAGTAAAAGAGTGCTCTTCACGTTAGATGAAGTTTCTCAAGGCATTCTTGTTGTGCCTAGCAACAAGGCTCCTGGCCCAAACAGTATTCCTATAGACCTGTTTAAAATACATCTGGAGGTCTAGACCCCTTTACTAATGCAGGTCCTGAATGCGGCTGTGCAAGAGGGGCCTTTATCCTCTTGGTCTACCACTGTCATTGTCCCCATTTTAAGAAAGGGGATAAAGAGAACCCACAATGTTATCGTCCAATTTCCTTACTGGATTCTACGGTCAAGGCAGATGAAAATAAGATTCCTAGTGATGTCCAGTATGGTTTTAGGGTGGGGAGGTCGACTTCAGACCAATGTTTCAACCTCCACTTAATTATAAATAAGTACAGAGTGGCTCGATCTGAATCCTTACATCTTGCTTTTATGGACTTGATTTTGTTTTCGATAGGGTTAACTAAGCCAAACTCTGGGCCTTGCTCAAGGAGATCGGGGTTGATCCCAGTGTAGTGGCTCTTTTAGCTGATCTCCACTCATCAACTTCAGCCTCGGTGTCCTTTGCTCAAGGTGCTACATGCACTCGATCATTTGTGACGAGTTGTGGGGTTCTACAGGGATGCTTAGTGGCCCATTTATTGTTCACCTTGTATGTGAATGGGTTGGAATCTGTGCTTTTATTAGTTTTGGCTGATTATCCTGAGATTGGTGACAGATCTCTCCCTGTCCTATTATATGCGGACGATGCAGTCCTGATGGCTTGGGCCGCTCAGGGATTGTACCGGTTGCTGGTAAATATGTGTTGTTTATAGGTCTCCTGGGCTTGTCAGTTATCTTTTCGAAGTGCTACATAATAGGAATGGGCACAAAGTCAACAAGGAGTTATACCTTTAAGGTATCTAACGTAACTCTGAGCAAAGTTAAGGGCTTCCCCTACTTGGGTGTTTTCTTCAATGTTAATAATTGTTGGAAACCTCTGTTTGAAGCAAGTAGAACAGTCAGTTAAAACTATGGGGGCCGTTTTTTGTTTCGCACATAGGCTCGGGTCTAGGGTACCAAGGGATCTCCTTAAAATCTATTGGGCTAAGTGTATTGCACAGCTGCGGTATGGAAGTGAGGTTTGGGGGTATGTCAAATTGGACCAGATAAATAATGAATAATAATTTTTTGTGTAAGTTTATTCAGGAACACACTCTCAACCATAGCATTTTCTGTACATGAGGAAGTGGGTCTTGGCTATGTTTCAGATCTGATAGCTCGAAGCCCACTCACTTGCTCGATTAAGATATGGAGCAGGGTGGAGCTGAACTTAAGCTGTTTGATTCTTGAGGATTGTTGGCATTGGACCGGGCATCTAATATACCCTAGATTGTTCATGTTATGGTGGCCCTGCTTTATATAGGTAGGCCAGATATCTTTACCATCCCTACCTCTCTCTCTGACCAGGAACTGGAGAGTGTCAGAAGGTTGTTTTTAGTATGTTCCCATTTAAAGAGACAAGGTTTAGAACTCCAGAAGCCTTCTGTGAGGGGTCATATGCTTTTTAAAACCGTGCAGGGGATGGAATTGTATTTGCGTTTGGTTTGCTCACAGCATTATTCTTACTGACCAGGTTCAGGTTTATCAATTGCATCACACGTTGGCATCTCCATGTGGGTGGGTTCGGGCTGAGGACAGGGCCCCCTGCGGCTGCAACGGTCTGTCACTGAAGGATGTGCTCCATTTTATAATGGTGTGCCCTTACTTCAGCTGGCCAAGGAAGCGCTTTTTAATCCCCTTATTGAAATCTCCAAATTTTAGATAAGTTAACCATGCCCTGGTGTAGTTTCAGATGCTCCCCACTGACCGGGTGATTTTTACAGTTTTATCTTTTTTACAAGCTGTTTGGGTGTCAAAGAACTCGTGACCAGATTAAATGTTTTAATGTTGTTATTTTTATGAATAATGTTATTGTCTGTTTTTATTATGTATGATTCGATATCATTGTTTTTCGATTTCGATTCTTTTATGGTGATTTTGATTATCGAATAATGATTTATAGAATTGAACAGGAAAGGAGACAGAGCACCAGCAAGGACAAGACTGACAAGACCACATTCAAGACAGCCCTCAACCTCTACCTCAGACAGTTGAGAGGATCAAAGAAAAAGCCCTTGGATCACACATCGACTCAAGCTGGAATAACAGTAAATAAATCTTCAATATTGTCAAAGATTTTTCCAACTCCTCAGCAACAACAAACATCACTCCTCACAGGAATTCTGCGGCAACCTCTCAAACGTCTTCCATGACAAGATCACCAACATCTACAGGAACTTCAAAACCCTGCCCAAATCCACCAACTTCTTCAAGCATCGCAACATCCCTGCTACCACCACAGACATCTGACTATCTGAATGGAGCCAGCTCCCCTCACAAGACGTCACCTCTGTCATGAACTTGGTCCACTCAGGTGCCACAAATGAACCATGCCCCCACCACATCTTCAACCTAGGCACACACTTTCCATCTTGTTCAACACCTCTATTACCATTGCCACCTTCCTCAAGGGCTATAAACACGCAGAAGTCAATGCCCTAATAAAGAAACCATCGGCAGACTCCAGCAAACTCAATAACTACCAAGTGATCTCCCTGCTCCCCTTCCCTGCCAAAGTATTAGAAAAAGTCATCAACCAACAGCTCTCCTTACATCTGGAAATGAACCTCCTACTCATCTCCACCTAATCTGGATTTTGTAGCAACCACAGCACTGAGACAGCCCTCATCGCAGCCACCGATGACATCCAAGCCCTACTCGACCGAGGAGACACAACTCATCCTCTCTGAAGACACCACCAACACTAACTTCCACAATTGGATGACAGACATCTCCAACTGGATGAGGATCAACGCAGACAAGACAGAGGTAACGATCTTCGGAAACAGATTCTTCCCATGGAATGCATCTTGGTGGCCATCTGAACTTAGGCCTACTCCTACCCCCAATGTCCACGCCAGGAACCTAGGCTTCATCCTGGACAACAAGCTTACCATGATGACTTAGGTCAGTAAATTCCGTCTCCTCCTCCTGCTTCTTCATCCTCCGCATGCTTTGTAAAGATATTCAAATGGCTACCCCAAAGCTCAAGATGCACCAGCACTGAACCCCTCTTCTCCAGCTGACTGGACTACAACAATGCTCTCTACTTAGGGATTACAGCTCACCTCCTAGGACGACTACAGACCATACAGAAGCCACAGCCAGACTCGTCCTGGATCTCTCTAGATGAACCCACATCACACCCTACCTTAGGGAATTTCACTGACTCCCAATACAGAAACAATGTCAGTTCAAGCTACTGACCCACGCATACAAGGCCCTGCACAACTGCGGCCCAGCCTATTTGACCCACCACCTGAATTTCCATCAGCCCACCAGACACCTCCGCTTCCATCTCTCTAACTCTCACCTCTCATCTGATGTATGTGGGGCGGAGGTCTCTCCTTCTCCTACATAGCAGCGAAGAGGTGGAACGAGCTACTCTTTCATCTCTGAACCTCCTCATCTCTTCTAGAGTTCTGAAAGTCCCTGAAGACCTGGGTATTCGACTAATAAATGGAACCCTGCCAGTGCCTGGATGCCCTCACGGGTGACAAGCTGTGCTGTACAACTCTACTGGTTGATTGAAGCATATTGGCTCTGTCAAGGGTGCACCACATTATAATATATTGAAATCCTATTGGCTTTGTCAAGGGGTCACCACATTCTAGGAGCAATAGTCACATGTTTAAAAAAAATCATCATCTTATCACTGAGATGAATAACCATGTTTAAACCCAGTCATTATTGTTAACTAAAGCCTTTCAATGTTTATCAAAAATCATTGTCAGCAATATACTTTAAATAAAGAATTGAAAATCAATATAACATTTGCCTGAGTCTTTCTTTTACACGTTTAGACCACATAAAATGCAACCATATGATCAACCTCTAGAGGCCCCTGCCTTTGGGAGCCCAAGCGCAAAAGCTCTAGCTCTTCAGTGCTTTAAAAACAACTGTTAGTGTCATTAACTGACAAAGGAGACTTATGGGTAGGTCTTAAAAATCATTTTTATAGGGGCTAATCCCATTTAAAGGGGGCTACTGCACTCTGTGCAGTCCCCACAGCAGAAGAAAAGACTGATGGGGCCCCTGCCCATCCTTAGGGTACCACTGGAAAGAGAAAAAATAAGCCTGGCCTTGCATGGCATTATAAGTCATGTCCAGCCACAAATCAATGATGTTATAACAGCTTGTGCAGCTTAGCGTGTGTGTGTTTTCCTTTGTTGTACTCAGAGCAGCTGGTTCAGTTGGAACAGCACGGGGAGCCCTCTTCTGCACTACCTGGCCGGCTCCCTGCCTAGCCTGCATGCCTCATGTGGGCGAGGGAGCTGGGGTATGTCTTTCCCCACCCACAACCTTACAGGAAGCTTTCAATGGTGCAGGCCTTACCGCCCCCCAATCGCAGGCACTGGCAATGGGAGGCAGCACCTCTTCCTTTGGTTGCCGGTCCCAGGGAGATGGTGCTCCCGGGACTATATTAAATGTATATGGCCTGGGATCTGGAGTCCCTGGGGGAAACTGAGTCTGGGTAAGGGGCCCCACCCACAACTCCTCACCGGGCACTGGATAATTAATTAATATTGCACCAAACCCCATGCACTAACCCGCCCTGTGGCTACTGTTATAGCTCCACATGCTCCATTTCTCAGCAAAAGGTCAAAGGTTACAATCCTCAAATGTGCATAACTCCACCTCTGAGGGGTCAATTTCAATGATCGTGGGTTCATTTTAATCCTCGTGGTAAACCCAGCAGGAGTCCTGGCCTCTGAAGGGGCACACCTTCTGGGAAGCTGGTTTTACTAGCTCTCTGCACTAACTTTCCCCTCTGCCTGCAATCCCAAGGTCCCTTGGCCTCCTGGTCATCTTGCAGGGCTCCTTGGGTACCCGTTGGGCTCCAAGTCTTCCCCCTTGTGGTCCTCATAAGGCATAATGGGGGCAGTGTCACAGGCCCTGGAGAGACCCTTCATGTCCTGGGGGTCAGATGTAGGCAAAGCCCTGAGTCCATCAGGGGCATCAGGGGGCTTCTCTTTCCAGCTGACAATAGTGGTGTTGTCGTCTTTGTCCAGAGTCTTGCTGGGTGCACTCCTCCCCACCCACAAACTTGAAACTGGCTTAAAAGCGGCACTCTTGGATACCAGCCTTATAACACTACTGGACTCTGAAAGAACAGAAGGACTGCACCTGCTGAACTTGTGGACATCAGAAAAAAAAACTGCACCAACTAAGATTGCAGCTGCTAAACCAAGTCAGGGCTTCAGAGAGCGAGGACTGCTCCTGTTGTTAAAGTGATGGAGAGAGACCCCAAGGGCTAGACCTGCTCCCACGTTTGCCAAGGACCATCGAGTGGACTCCAAGGGCTAGTAGCTAGTCTCCTATTAAGCTCCAGGAACACAAGCTAAGATAGCCCTGCGTCTACAAAGTGCCCATCTGACCATTAACAACTGAACTTGCCCTGTACTCCACTGGTGCAGCCTGGGAAATTGAGTCCGAGCCCCCCAGGTCCTGGGCCCTCGGCTGGTGCTAACGTGTACTCCTAAAAAGAGCTGCAACTTGTGAGCCTAAAGCTTAAAGATTGAAAAAACAACCGTTCTAAAAGGATTTCAATTTCAAAACAGAATTGTTTACAGTCATGGTTTTGGTGAAAAAATGAAAGAACATATCAGATGTTTATCTCAAATGCAAAAGAAGCAAGTACAACAAGAGATGCAGATCTTTCAATTTTATATTTGAAGCCTTTGGTTTCAAGAGTCTGATAATCATACTGTATTTAGACAACAAGGTGCTGCAAGTCATGACACAGTGAAAAGTGAAAGTCAGTGAGCCATAACAAATAAAAGAAATGAAGTACCAAGATAAGTAAGTATTGACAATATGTACATATGGACGATTCCCATGGATTTTTGTGATTGAACGGTTTGATCGATGACGCAGGACATCCGGAACCCCATTACATCTAGATGCACCATTCTGCTTCGATTTGCGATTGCTCCGAGGCCCCACGCTACGAAAGAAGGATACATGTCATCATTATAACCCCAATTATACCTCGGACGCTCACCATCTAGAAGACTACCATCGAATGGGGCTCCATTTACTCTCAAGTAAAGTGTCGCCAGATACCAAGGCAATATTGGATTGTCATCAAATGCTACTTTTATCTCTTTACTGAATAACAACCACCAATTAAGAAGTGTTGTATATCCACGGATACACATTTGATACCTCTGATAGAATCCCGAGAATATTACAATTACTGGATAATATGGACCACAGCAAGTGATGTATTGAACATGATTCCATCCAGTTGAAATTACTATCATACGACAGGCATCAAAATAGGTGTACTCCTTTCTATCTGTTGTTATATTTTTGTCCTATTGCAAATGACGGACTCCTGAAGAAGGCAAATGCCGAAACGCGCGTAGAGTCTCCATCCACCGCTTTGCTTACTCCACTAGCCCGAATTACCACCATAGTCATTTGTGTTGTTTTGTATTCCTCCCCCCTTTTCCTTCTTCTGTGTTTGATTATGTTTAGATATTTTTCTAGAATCACTAAATGTATGTCATTGATTTTTTAATGATTTATAGGTATTTTTATAAAAGAAAATCTGAACAAAAATGAAGAAAATATTTAAATAAATTACAAATACTGTTTTGAATATAAACAGTATGACTGGTTTCGATTAATTTTGTTTACATGTCACAATACTCATTTTATGTATTTATAGTTGTCCTTGGGTTTCTTGGCTTAATGACCATGTTCACTACTGTTCGTTCTTTCAAAAAAATAGTTTAATTTATTCCCTACTAGTAGTGACGACATTAGAAGTAGGGGTCCCCTTCCTTTCCAAATTGTGAAACAATTACAACACAATGTTGTGAACATTTGAGTTTGAGTACCCAGCAATAAATGATGAGAAGTTGACGTTTTGACCCCAAGTTATACAAGTCATCCGGTGTCTTCATCAGGATAGACATATGGTAGTCACCTATAGAGTAAGATATACAGAAGGCCTGCAGAGGAAGATGGCGGCCGGCTAGAAGGTCCGGTCGGGAGCTCCATGATCGCCGGTGTCTAAAGAAATCCAGAATGAGCATATAAAATATAGCCGCTAAAGGAATAAAAGAAAAAAAAGGGAAGTTTAATACCTGCTGGGGGTTTGTGGACGCTCGTGGGGACTCTTGAGTTAAAGTTGGTGAACTCGGTGAAGTTGGAGAGGTTGAGACGCCGCGCCGAGCCTGCACTGAACCAGCGGGGGATGCGGAACTCCTGGAGCAACTATCAGCAGGGAATCAAGGTCGGAGATAGCAGCCTCATTGTTTTTCCTGGGTTCTGGGGAGCGGCGTCTGGTGCACACAGGGAGAGCCGGAGAGTGCTCGGGAAAGTCAATTTCCTCTTCCGGGGGAAAAGTGGAAGGAGCAGCAGCTGCTTAGGCTCGCCAGTACGACGGGAGCAGTGCTGCTTCCGGGGGAGAAAGGGCAGCACTGTTAGAGCCGGAGAGACAAGTGAGCAAAGGAGAGAGGCAAAAGCGGCAACTGTTACTAGCCCCTGCCCCAGCGCTATACTTGGAGGGGGAAAGAGACAAAAGGGCTTTCTTCACCCAAAAGGACAAACTGAGAATATAAAAATAGGGAATGCAGAAATAATATACGGACAGCGAAGACACTTAAAAGACGAAGATCGGAGGACGTTCCCAAGCTCCTCCTCCCATTTCATGAATAAGGTACGAGGGGAAAAAAAAGGTCAGGGGGGTATTGCCTTAGACCTGATTGAGGGGTGTAAAGGGGGCAATCAAGAGATTTCAATAGAAAACAGAAAAGAAATCAGCAAAGGACAAGTGTGCATTGAAGGAGCAGAGAGGGCTGAAGGTGTGGAAGGGGCGAATCCGGAGATACAAACTCCGCAAAACAGCACTGAGTCAGGAGAGAAAGGGAGCTCCCTACCAGAGAAAGGGATAAGATCAAGTTACTGTCTCAGGAATAGGCAATTTCCTAAGCAAGCCTTTTTCCCTCCCACCAAGCAAACAGTCTTATCAGTGAACCCAAAGAAAAAAAAAACGAAAGGCACCCCAAACCGTGATCGCCAACCTAAACCTAGGTCCGAGAAGGGGGAGCCCCAATCAAAGCAAAAAATAAAAGTTACCCCCTTGCTGAGATCTTTCTTTAAAGTTCAGCAGCCAGTACAAGAGAGGGATAACCCTACAATGTCCCGGGACTTAACTAGCACATCAACTATTACATCAAAGACTAATCCTACTCCAGGAGAGCTACCGCACACCAGAGAACCAGGAGACAATATGAACTCAAAAACAATCACTCCTGAAGGTCCACAAATGGAGGTTCAAGATGACTTGACACAAACAGACACAAACGGACTTCAGGCATCTAATTCAGATCTCCCTCACTCCATTCTAGAACAGACAGGAAAAATCATGGAAAATTATATGGAGAAAATGCTGGGAGAGATGAGAGAGAAATTCTCAATCTCCGAAACCAACCAAGCCAAGATCCAGGAGGCATGTGAAACCCTAGACCAAAAAATGAATGCACTAAGTGATAGAGTGTCAGCAGTCGAGACAGTGGTGGAGACCCTAAGTAAAAAAGTAGATACTAATCAGAAAGAGATAAGGAAACTAAGAGACTCAGACAAAAGCATAAAGGAAAAGCTTGAATCATTAGAAAATCAATCAAGGAAAAATAATCTGAGGATTTTAAATGTTCCAGAAAATCTCGAGGGGTCCGACATTAAGAAATGTATAATTTCACTACTAGAAGAGTATTTTCCCTGGACTAAAGAGGTGAACCTGGCTGATGACATACAGAGAGTGCATCGAGATCCCTTCGGAAAAAGTAAAGAAAGAAAGACCCCAAGCAAGATCTTAATAAACTTTAAAACATATACGCTAAAGGAAAAACTACTAAGCGAAGGTCTAAAGAGTAGTTCCTTTAACAAAGATAACTGGTCTTTCAGGATTCGCTCTGATATGTGTAAAGCCACCCAGGACAGACAGTGGGAGCTAGGTCAATTTATGCAAGAGTTAAAGTCCCTCGGAGCCACAGTCCAGATGAGATTTCCCGCTGCACTGAGAATCATGTGGCAAAACAAGATGCACAATATCAGGGAGCCCAGTGAGGTAAAAACTTTCCTAGAACAAATAAAGGAACAGATGCGGACCACGAATGTGAGTTAAAAGCAAAATAAAGTGCATAATTTAAGGCGAATCATGGAGCTCAAAGGGGCGAAAAATACCGCCCAAAAAAAAAGACAGGATGCTTCCTTGGGGTGGGTAATGGTGAATGTCACAGAAAATACAAAACAAACACACACAAAAAAAACACCACGGGTGGGGAGCAAACCAGGGAAAAAACAAAAAAATTTCCTCAACATTAAAATATGGAGGAGTCTATAGGGATTGTAAATATGAAACTAGCTAAAGTACCTACAAAGAAATGTGTGATGGCAGCAACTAAAGAACTTAAAGTTCTCTCGTGGAACGTAAATGGGCTCAGAACAAATAGTAGACGGAGAAGGATACTCGAGTATTTAAAAGAAGTGGACAACTAAGTGATAATACTCCAAGAAACACACCTCTTAGAGACAGAGTGGGAGCAGATAGCGAAAAAACTTAGTTGGGTGGACACTTACGTATGCACCAACCAAGACTGCAATGTTAAAGGCATTGCAATCATTTTTAAAAAATCACTCAATGCAAAAATTGAGCAAAAGATAGTGGATAACAAAGATAGATGGGCTCTAGTTAAGGCGAGAATATACAATAATATCTTCACCATAGCAGGGTACTATGGACCAAATACTGATGACCCAAACCCCCTCCAAAAGCTATATACGGAATTACTGTCGACAATGTCTCCAATAATAATAGGGGGTGATTATAATATTATGCTGGACCCAAAACAAGATAGGTCCACCCCAGGAAGACAAGCCAATTTACCCAAAATGAGAGAATGGCTGGGTTTCTACAAAAAAGACTTAGGGCTGGCAGATATGTGGAAAGAGAAAGGCAATAAAAGGTTCCCCTTTACTCTACATAATAAAAAACTAGGCCACAGATCTAGAATCGATTACTTTCTGATAAGCAAAAGTCTACATAGTAATGTTAAATCCATAGACCACATCCCAGCTCATCTATCTGATCATTCAGCAGTGCAACTCACCCTACAAATCACAAGAAATAAAACACAACCCAGATGGACAGTTGATCGCACTTTACTATTAGATCCCAAACTATGGGAAGAGTTAGGTATAACATCAGCCAATTTCTTTGAGGACAACCGAGAAGGGACATCAGACCAAATCACTTGGGATACATATAAAGCAGTCATTAGAGGGAAACTAATCAGCATAAGAGCTCATAGAGCAAAACTTGCTAAATACGAGATTGGAGATATGGAAAAGAGTATAAAATTAATTGATGTACAGATAAGGACATAAAATGATAAAGGTAAAATAGATACTCTGGAGGAAGAAAAGAGGAAACTAAAAGAAAAACTGGCGGATTACCTAGAAAAAAGAGTTAAGTTAAAGTGGGAAGCCAGCAACCTCGCTAACCATGAGTATGGGGAGGGTTGCGGGAAACTGTTGGCCTGGAAGACAAAAACAGACCAAACCAGGAATAAAATTGTGAGCATACAGCAAAACAATCAAATCGACTTAACTTCTGAAGAACCGGTAATCATGCAAGAATTTGAAAACTTTTTCTCCAACTTGTACAAGGAAGACTCCTTCCCACCAGAAGAACAAATTAGAGAGTACTTAGACCCCTTACTTTTACCCAAACTATCGGAAGAAGAAAAAGAGGAGCTAAATGCAGAAATAACCTTAGAGGAGGTAAAACTGACAATGAAAAACCTGAAAAGAGGGAAGGCTGCAGGCCCTGACGCCCTCCCAAATGAACTATATTCCGCTTTGAGAGAGATCTTAGCCCCACCAATAACAAAACTCCTAAACACAATATTCAAGGAACAGAGTAAAATCCCAGACTCCTGGAATGACGCAACTATCAGCATCATTTTAAAACCAGGGAAAAATCCTGCAATCTGTGAATCATACAGACCCATATCCCTTTTGAACTGCGATTACAAAATCTTTATGCAGATCATAGCAAAGAGACTGGCTCTGGTAATACCAAAATTGATCCACCCGGATCAGAAGGGATTTGTAAAGGGAAGACAAATACATGAAATAACTCATGAGCTATTCGCCGCGATAGATGTAGCGACTTGTGAAAAGATCCCCCTAACCATAATAACTTACGATGCGGCTAAAGCATTCGACAGAGTCAACTGGTCTTTTCTAAATAAAACTATCATTAAATACAATCTTGGGCAGTATTTAGCCATTTGGTGTTGGAGACCTATAAAAAACCAAGAGCTAACATTCTAATCAATGGGAGCCTTACTAACAATATTATTATACAAAGAGGAATGAGGCAAGGGTGCCCCCTATCGCCATTACTTTTCAATTTATACATCGAGCCTTTATCAAATTCTCTAAGAAAAAATGACTCAATATCTCCCTTTAAGTATCAAGAGTGGGGTAAAAAGGTGGCGCTATATGCAGACGATCTAATGATCTTCACAGATAACTTCCAAGACTCCGCCGCAGCAATAGAGGAGACTATTGTAGAATTTGGGAAAGTATCTGGGTATGCAACCAACGAAGCTAAAACTGAATCTATGAGTTGGAACGTCCATCAAAATATCCCGTTTGCTAAAGACAAAATAAAATACCTGGGGGTAATATTGGTAAAGGAATTAGAAAAAGCGCCCCAGCTAAATCTCAATAGGGTTGTTACTGAGACCAAAAAACTGCTCAAAGTATGGGACGGACTACCATTAAGTTTCTTGGGGAGATCAAACATGATTAAAATGACCATACTCCCCAAATTTACGTATCTTTTTAATGTTATCCCACTGGATTTTAAAAGAGATTATATAAAAAAGATCCAGGGAGAAATTGTGAGCGTTATATGGGCATCTAAAGGATCAAGGATTGCCTGGAATAAAATAAGGAGGTAAAAAGAACAAGGTGGAATAGCCAGTCCAGATCTTGTCGAATACTGCAGGGCTTTCCAATTTAAAAACGTGAGACCATTGTTAAAAAAATACGAGTTCTATCCTGATTTCCTTCAAAAATTGACAAATAAAACAGACTTTTTCCTATTCAAATTCGAACACCCGAAATTAAAAAAAAAAGTAAAACTGAAGATCTTAATGATCGCAGCGAAACTATGGTACCAAATCAGAAGCTCTTTAAACATCCCTTACTACAGTTCCTTGGCTCCCATATGGGATTCCCCGGGCACACCAGAATGCCTAAAGGACGCTCTGGCACTGCCACTAAAAATGGCTGGAATCAATGAATGGGGTCAGCTGATGACAGAGAATTCAAAAAGATCATGGGAATACATAGTAGAAATCACCAATTCATCGGTGTCAAAATTTAAATATTACCAACTTACAAGCTGGGCAAGCTCACTAAAAGAAAAAAAAACGGGAAGAATCGATCTAGAAAAAGAAATGATGAAAACCACCCCAATAAAGAAGGAAATATCAAAATGGTACTGGGCTCAAATCACTGCAGGAGAAGAAACTTTTGAGCTCCCTGAATCACTTTGGAGAAAAGACATAGCAGAGCTGGACCTTCATAACTTATGGCAGAAATCATTAGAAAAATGCTGGTCAACCATCAAACCAGCTCGCCTGAAGAGAAACCATCTATTCACAATACACAGGGCATACTGGACTCCTAAAAGACTATCAAAATTCAAAGGAACTAGCGTAAAATCCTGCCCAAAATGTGGGCTAGAAAAAGCGGACGACCTGCATATGTTCCAAACTTGTCCTCTACTTGACTCCTTCTGGCGGGAAGTTGGTGAGATGGTAAGCCGGGTACTGGGAAAACATCTAGAAGTAAGTACTACTCTTATTATTTTTGGGATTGACACCAAGGTAGATATAAGTATAGAGAAGTTAACAAAAAAACAGGAAAATCTGTTGTTTGTCCTAATACTACTTGCAAGAAGGGAAATATGCTTAAACTGGGTTAAACCAGTACCACCCACACAAAGTGATTGGCTAAACTCCATAATAAAAACACACAAAATGGATAGGAAAGGAAAGCCCACAAAAATATCTAACTTTTGGGAAATCTGGGAAACTCATCACACACTAGCACACAACTTAATGTAGGAACTTGACCTATTTAAACAAATCCAATGATTAAAGCCGTGGCAGTAAATTCAGACGGGAATCATTCTCGTCGAGTGGTCAGGATGACCAGCTCTCCCCTCGGATACAAAGAATTACTGATGGAAGGAAACAGGAGAACTAAGAAACGACTCCACCCCAATAAAGGGAAACTCTCAGTTGTCAGGAACAGTAACGCTAAGAGAGTGCAGGTACAATACTGGATGTCATGGCTTCCCACTAGACTCCTTACAATCCTTATACATACCACGTGCAAAATGAGGATAAAAAAAAAGATATACAGAAGGCCAGTCTCGACTCAGTAGACAAACTGACTGAGTAAGAGAAAGACAAATAAGGAGTTGCTTTACCTAGCTGAATAAATCAGGGGCAAGTTCAAATCAAAAATACTCTGAGATGGTCCTATAACTTTTTCCTTCTTTAGTAACAAAGAAAATCCATGCAATTATTCAGTGGGGTGTAAATCCTCCTCTTGAATGATCAACAAGGTGTATAGAGAGATGTGTGGAAATTATTCCCCTGGAAGAATAATGCACACATGAGGTAGAGTGCATAAAGAGATACTGTGTAGTAAAGTTAGGATTTTTCTCAGTTTAGGAGTGGTAAAGTTAGGAGTCCTAACTTTCGGACTCCTAAATGCCTTCTTTGAATACGAAAGTCTTAAAGTTAGGATCTTTCTCAGTTTAGGAGTAGTAAAGTTAGGACTCCTAACTTTAGGACTCCTAAATGCCTTCTGTGAATACCGAAAGTCTTAAAGTTAGGATTTTTCTCAGTTTAGGAGTAGTATAGCAAGGACTCCTACCTTTACCACTCCTAAACTGAGAAAAATCCTAACTTTAAGACTTTAGGTATTCAAAGAAGGCATTTAGGAGTCCTAAAGTTAGGACTCCTAACTTTACAACTTCTAAACTGAGAAAAATCCTAACTTTAAGACTTTCAGTATTCACAAAAGGCATTTAGGAGTCCTACAGTTAGGACTCCTAACTTTACAACTCCTAAACTGAGAAAAATCCTAACTTTAAGACTTTCGGTATTCACAGAAGGCGTTTAGGAGTCCTAAAGTTAGGACTCCTAACTTCTGTGAATACCAAAATGAGTAAGTGCCTTCTGTGAATACAAAAATGAGTACGTGCCTTCTGTGAATACCAAAATGGTAGTAAGTTTAGGATTCTGTCTTAAGTTACTTATGTGAATCGGGCCCACATTTATTAATCTTTGGGGGAAAAAACATAATAAAAATATTTTTAATTTGTTGATATAGAAAATCATAATGTCATATTAGAAATATATATATATGTTTTATTGTCTTTTTTTAAAATTGGTTTTATATATTTTTTATTTTGTTATTGTTGATTTTGGATTATGATTTTACTTTTCATTTTATGGTTCAAAATTTAGGAATGGTATTAAATATTAAAAACAATGTACTAATTATTAACAGTGATCAAAATACTATATATGTTAATGTTTAAATATGAATATATACGTTTATAGTTTTGGTTAGTGTATTTGTATGTAAATTTCAGTTTAATTTCTAAATGAAAAATTATATGTGAATGTGGAGTAAAAATTGTGCATATACAAATTTCAGTCTGTAGCACCTTGCATGGAACGGTTTAGATTGCTGTGGAAATAGTAATTTTCTCCCCTTTAGTGCCCAACACCTTCCCCAAACTGTTATACATTGGAGATGGAATAGTACATGTCATCCCTTCAGTGTCAACAGTTTCGTCAAAGTGGTTTAAATTTGAGTGCAAACAGTAAATGTCACCCTTTTATTGCCCAACACCTTCCCCAAATTGGTATAGATCGGTGTGGGAATAGTAAATGTCACCCTTTTATTGTCCAACATCTTCCCCAAATTGGTACAGATTAGAGTGGGAATAATAAATGTCACCCTTTCAGTGTTCAAAGCTTTCCCCAAATGGGTATATATTGAGGTGGAAATAGTAAATGTCATCCTTTTAGTGTCCAACACCTTCCCCAAACTAGTATAGATTGGAGAGGGAATAGTGAATGCCATCCCTTCAGGTTCCAGCACCTTCCTCAAATTGGTTTCGATTGAAGTGTGAATAGTAAATTCCACCCTTTTAGTCCCCCAGCATCATCCCTAAATCTCTATAGGTTGGGGTGGGAATAATAAATGTCACCTGTTTAGTGTCCAACACTTTCTCCAAATTGGTACAGATTGGAGTGGGAATAGTAAATGTCATCCTTTTCGTGTCCAACACCTTCACCAGCTTGGTATAGGTTGGAGTGGAAATAGTAACTCTCCCCCTTTTAGTATCCAACACCATCCCCAAAATTGTAATAGATTAAAGTGGGAAGAGTAAATGTCCTCCCTTCAGTGTCCACCATCTTCCCCAAATTAGTACAGATTGGAATGGGAATAGTGAATATCACCACTTTAGTGTTCAACAACTTCTCCAAATTGGTATAGATTGGAGTGAGAATAGTCAGTGACAAGTTTTTAATGTCCAACACTTTCCACAACTTGGTATAGATTGGAGTGAGCATAGTAAATGTCACTCCTTTAGCGTCCAACTGTTTCCCCAACTTGGGTTAGATTGGAGTGGGAATAGTAAATGTCACCCTTTTAGTGTTCAACATCTTCCCCTAACTGGTTTAAATTGGAGTGGGAATAGTAGTAGTAGAAAACTTTATTCAATTTTCAAAAGAAATCACCTATACAAGCGAAGAAATATGAAAAGGTCTAAAACACAGTTTACAATAGGCAAGTTAGAAACATGTGTCTAACAATAAAATATAAAAAGTATCATAAAAATCAAGTATGTGCCAACTTTAAACACAATATAAAAGTTCAATGCCCATGCAGGATCCCAGATAAAAAGTGAGCCATGAAAAAACAAATAATGGCGTCTCCTCCACTAAGGCGGAGGAGCTTCGCTCACACTGATCAGGTCAAAAAGGAAAAAACTTAATCATAATAACTCATTGTTATTATCATTTAATGTTTCCCCTTGCCCAGCTGGGTAGGGGCAGGGTTGCTCTGCTCACAGAGCAGGGGAGGAGTAGTTTGACCACTTTAAGTATGCATGAACCTGTGGACGGTCGTCCCGGGCAGGTAAAACGGTCTTTCTCACTTTATATATTCTCCATGCAGGCTGCATTACAGCCATCATGGACAACATGCCCAGTCTCCCATTCTTTGGCTGAGTGCCAATTCACGACACTCAAACCAATCACCGGAGAATATTAAATCTTGGGCATATCATGATAATGTGAAAGAAATCAGAAATGGAAACATCATCGCAAGAACATGCCTGTAACTCCAAAACTTTAGACCAAGTCTCTTTAGGCAGCAACCATTGATAAAACAGATAAGATCTAAAATAGGTTAACAACCTGCAATGGAAATTGGGCATCCCCAAAGTCAAATAGGGTTCCATCAAAGGGACAGTTTTAAACAAGATAAAATTATGCATAGGGCACCTGTGAAGTGCTGTGGACTCTCGTTCCGCTGCCGCCCTGGCGAGAAAAGCCTGTTTTATCCCAAAAATGTCCCACTTCACAATGGGCTCTAGTTCAACAAAGAGCTAAGGATGAACCACAGATGTTAATGTTTGTCTGATATATGAGAGCCATGGACTGCGCAACATACAATCCAAAGCCAGACAGTCTCAAATGATAAGTCTGTTAAGGTTCAAGTCCTCCTTAACCAAATGGGAAGCCAAAGTAGCAAGGGGAGTAACTCAATAAGGTCAGAAATATACCCCAGCCCAGCTTCCTCATGAACCATCTCAGGAGATGTACTCTGGGAATCTCTGAGAAGACTTTTCAGAAAAGAGATTTGAATGACCTGTAATTGGGAAAATGACACAAAGCCCCAAATGTCACACCTGTAGTAAGCCACCATAATACACCCAGCCCTGTATACTTTAAGCATGGTCTCCTTGTGTCTATTACCTATGCGCTTAGACAAGCCACTAACCCCAAAATTGCTGATTTAACCCTAATGGTATTTTGCTCGAGCAAGGGTTGCCAAGTAAGTTTGGAATCCAGTAGGATCCATAGATACGAAAAATGATCAACCCTAGAGGTTGGTTGACCCTTTTTCGAAAAACGTTTAGAGCTAGTGTTTCTAGGGCCCACCACCATTACATCTAATTAATGTAAGTCAAACCCATCCATAAAGATTACAAAAAGGTCTAGAAGGTGCTGCAGACACTTGGCTGTGCGTGACATTAGAAAGGTGTCATCCACGTATAAAAGAACAGACAGACAACAACCTCCTGCGCTCGGTACATCCACCCCTTAGTCCAATAGAGACAGTTCCAGACAATTAATACAGAGACTGAAGAGAAAGGGACCCGAATACACCCCAGGCGCACCCCTCTCTTTAATTCGAAGGACTGGTTGCATTACTTATTCACCCTGCATCTTACAGAAGAAGTCAGGCCCTTATGAAGACTGAACAAGAAGATCAGGACCAGTTAAACCCCCATGGACACAAGCATGGCCCAGAGCTTAGCTCTATTAACTCTGTCAAAGGCCGAGCTTAGGTCCAATAAATCCAAATGAACCGCCTCTTCCTTTGCCCTCGTCCTGGTGTACTTCACAATTAACATGTACAGGTTCAGGGTCTGATCAGCAGTACACTGCCCTGCCCTGAACCCATATTGTACTTCCCACAATACTTTCTTATCTTTAGCCCAGGCGGGAAGGCAATCAAGGAAAACCATCCCTAACTCCTTAACCTCACTGGCCACAATGGAAATGGGACGGTAACAGGCAGGGTCACCTCCTTTTCCCTTCTTAAAGATCAGGACCATGAATGATTGTTTCCAGCTAGAGGGGAGTGACTGACTAATGGCCGCATTACAGTGCTGAGTCAATATAAGGGCCCAGAGATCAACCTCAGATTTAAACTGGTCCCCCGGAATACCATCTGGGCCCAGGGCCCTGCCATCAGGAGTGAACATAGTAGCTTTTGTACCTACCTCCCACTGGTAACAATGACCAGTTACCTCCCAATCTGCAGGCAACAGGACTTCACCAGACTGAAGGTCATAAAGGGCCCCAAAGTGATCTAAACAAGCCTGGGGGTGATGGTCAGGGCCCGCATGCTCACTTGGACTAGGGAGAAGAGGGGATGGTACATTACCCTCCAAACCTCTGCACTGTACCATAGACTGTAAGTCCCCAACAACTTGTGCCATAGCTCCCACTTTAGCATCTTATTCCTCTCTAAATGCACTCTATGATAGCTGGTCCTGACCCTCCTCACATCCTCCTGATTGTGAGGCTACCTGTGCAAAGGGGTCATGAATGCATTGTGAGGCCCACCTACAGGGTCCTACAACAGGAGTGATGATAGTAAATGTCACCCTTTTACTATTCAACACCTTCTATAAATTAATAGAGATTGGAATGGGAATAGTAAATGTCACCCTTTTACTTTTCAACACCTCCAAATTAATAGAGATTTGAGTGGGAATAGTAAATGTCACCCTTTAGTGTCTTTCTTAAAAATGGTTTACGAGGAGTGTGGTTATTTAGTCTTAAAATATTTGTGTGAAATCATTTGTTTAACTTGTATTTGTGTGCAGTATATATTAAATAATTGTATATTTTGCATGCCATTTTTTTAATGTATACTTTAAAATTTAGTAAAAATGTTTTACAACTTTTTTTGACATCTTTTACATGTTTAATTTTTTTAACATTTTTTAATACAGTTATTCAACATTTTTACATTGTTTCATTAATTTTCATAGGGAAAGTGTTGTTTTTTATTTAAATTTAGTGGTCATTTATTTTCACCACTGCTTTTTATTTTGTAGTATAGTTGTGTCAATTTAGTCTATTTTCCGAGATCCAGGTCACAGTAAAGTGCTGCTGTTTGTCGGAACTGGTAAGTAATTTTTCAAGGTATTTTTAAAGTGTTTTAAGGAAAGGAGTGTGTGGGGGAAGGTCTAGAAGTTAATCATAGTTTTGTTTGTATTTTTTTAAACACTTAATTGTGATACTAGTAGTGTTTTTTTGCTAGTTTGCAGTATGGGTTTTTGTACACTGTTTTGCTAATGTCTCTTCATGTTATGTTACATTACGTTACGTTATACATTTTATGATGCTTAAGTGTAATGTACATATATTTCTGGGCTTGTAATGTGTTTTGAGGGTGGTTTTTTTGTTTACTTTACAGGTTTTTTTCAACAAACATGTTCTATGAGCATTGGAAGTTACTGTATTTTTATTTTTAAGGAAATTAATTTGGCTTATAATAAAGGAATATGTTATACTTTAAAAGGAAACAGGTTCAAATGGAAACTGAGCGCGTGTAGTCAGGCGCGTTGTCAAGCAACAACATTCTTTCGCATGCTCGGACGTAGAAATCGCGTGAGCAGTGAAGTGAAGATAGGGGCTCGAGCTATTGAAGTAATTGACATGTGAGGGAGCGCGATCAGGAGGAAGCTCGTGTCATTGGTTCCGACACCATTTAACATAGCGTGTGAGCTGAATGGAAGGAAAGTACATGCAGCGTGGCAATTGACAGAGAATCTGTGATTAGTACTATTAGCTTCTGTGATGAGTGAGGCATCGAGTGAACTACAATTTGGGCGATTTCATCGAAAAGAGATTAAGCCAAAACAGCTATACTTACATTTTAGGGCGCATCAGTCAGTGTTTGTTCACCTTCAGAGTAACATCGAGGAAGTAAAAATAGAAGAAGGAGGAACAAATCTGCAAAATAATACCTGATTGGTTGTCGGCTATTCAATTGCAAAAAGGGAGCCCATTGGTCAGCTGTGTTCGGATCAGCAATTTAGCACAAACTAAAGCTGTAGAGATTTGGAAGGAGGAAAATAAAAACTTACGTTATAAGTGTATCAGAAATTGAATGCTAAATAGTAAATCCTGCAGAGTTTTGTCAGCATCGAAATTCTCTGTTACAAGGAGTAAAATCACCAGTGCAAGAGATTGGTATGAAGTTTCAACTTCCCGTGAAGCTGTGCAGCTTGAACTCTCTGAAGAGATATCGGGTGAGAGATCGCTCACCGGCGGTCAAGAATTTTGGCATGTGCAAGATATTGTGTGCCAATGTAAAGGTTATTTTTGGGTGGTTGCAGGGTGGTCAGTTATGTTGATTTGCTGGTACATCAGTTTCTCTTTTGCTAATGGTGATGAGTGTGTGGGGTAGTAAGTGCCCCAGTGCTGAGTACTTTAGAATGGTCAAGGACAGAGGTTTTTTTTTTTTTTTTACTTCATTGGAGACCCCAGGTGAGAGACTGCTCTTTAGTACAAGAGACTTTCTCTTACATTATATTGCTGGTCAATTTAATGTTTGTCTCGTTGTGTGTATGTGGGTGTCGGTTCTTGGTCATGGTTTGTGTCTAAGGCATGTATCAGTGTATATTGCACTGTGCAGTCATCTTAGGGGAGGTTTTGGCTGTGGTGTATCCTGTCCTGGAGTTATTTGTTAGTTCCTGGGGTGGTATGTGGCCAATGCACTTTATTTTAGGGTGGTGAGTACCCTACGGTAGTGAGTTGGTGGGCTGAAGAGTTTCCCAGTGCTGTGCATTTTGGGAGTGGTTGGTTAGGGTGGTTAGTGCACTACGGAGGTGAGTTTCTGGGCTGGTCAGTGCCCTGGTGCAGTTATTTTTGGGTGGTAAGTGCCCTATGGAGTTGAGTTTGTGGGGTGGTAAGTACCCTAGGGTTTGTTTTTAGGGTGGATAGTGCTCTATGGTGGTGAGTTTGTGGGTTGGTGTTATGTGTCACAGTGTTGTTTATTTCAGGGTGGTGAGTGCCCTATGAAGTTAGTTTGTAGGGTGGTGAGTACGCCAGTGCTTGTTTTTAGGGTGGATAGTGCCCTACGGTGGTGAGGTTGTGGGGTGGTCAGTGCCCCAGTGCTGTTTGTAGGGTGGTGAGTGCCCTATGGAGGTGAATTTGTGGGGTGGTGAGTACCCTAGTGTTTGTTTTAGGGTGTATAGTGCCCTGCGGTGGAGAGTCTGTTTATTTTAAGGTGGTGAGTGCCCTATGGAGGTCAGTTTGTGGGGTGGTGAGTAGCCCAGTGCTTGTTTTTAGTGTGGATAGGGCCCTACGGTGGTGTGTTTGTGGGGTGGTCAGTGCCCCAGTGCTTGTTTTAGGGTGGATAGTGCCCTACGGTGGTGTGTTTGTGGGATGGTCAGTGTCCCAGTGCTGTTTGTAGGGTGGTGAGTGCCCTATGGAGGTGAATTTGTGGGGTGGTGAGTACCCTAGTGTTTGTTTTAGGGTGTATAGCGCCCTATGGTGGAGAGTCTTATATTATAGTATGGTGATGAGTGCCCTATGGAGGTCAGTTTGTGGGGTGGTGAGTAGCCCAGTGCTTGTTTTTAGTGTGGATAGTGCCCTACGTTGGTGTGTTTGTGGGGTGGTCAGTGCCCCAGTGCTTGTTTTTAGTGTGAATAGTGCCCTACGGTGGTGTGTTTGTGGGGTGGTCAGTGCCCCAGTGCTTGTTTTAGGGTGGATAGTGCCCTACGGTGGTGTGTTTGTGGGGTGATCAGTGTCCCAGCGCTGTTTATTTTTTGGGTGGTGAATATTCTACGTTGGTGAGTTTGGTTAGTTTGTGGGTTGGAGTGTTGCAGTTTGGGAGGCATGTGTTTAATTGTTCCCTGGTGTTGTGCGACTAGTTTGAAATACAGCTAGTTTAGGACAACGTTTTTACTGCATTGGAGACCTCGGGTGAGGGACCGCTCACCGGAGCATGGGATTTTTCATTTCATTATGTTGCTGGTCATTATAATGCATGTTTCGTGTTGTGTGTGTGTGTTTCAAGGTCCTTGTTTGTGCTTTGGTGAGGTCAGGGTGGTAGTGTATGTGTCCTGAGGTAATTTATTAGTTTCTGGGTGGTTTGTGGCCAATACACTTTATTTTAGGGTGGTGAGTGCCCTACAGTAGTGAGTTAGTGGGGTGGAGAGTTTACCAGTGCTGTGTATTTTGGCGTGGTAAGTGCCTCATTTATTTGTGCAGTAGTTGGTGTTGACCGCAGTAGTGTGGTTTATTTCTGTGCAAATTTTGGGTGGTTAGTGCCCTGCGGTGGTGAGTTTGTGGGGTGGTTAGTACCCTAGTACTTGTTTTTAGGGTGGATAGTGCCCTACAGTCGGTTAGCATGGTGTGTGCCTTGTGTGTTTTTGGCTCATGTGTTTTGGGGTGGTGAGTGGCTGTCTGTGCCTTGCGCAATTTGTATAAGGTCATGGTTTTGGGGTGGTGAGTGCCCCATAGGGTGGTTAGTGCCCTATGTTGTTTCTCTGGGGTGGTAAGTCCCCTATAGTGGTCACTTGTGGGGTGGTGAGCGCCCCGTGCAGTTGTATTAGGGTGGTGAGTGCCCTATATGTTGTTTAAGGTGCTGTGACTTGTGTGTTGTTGGTCTAGGGTGGTGAGTGCTCTATAGGGTGGTGAATGCCCTATGTTGTTTGTCTAGGGTGGTGAGTGCCCTATAGTGGTCAGTTTTGGGGTGGTGAGTGCCCCGTGCAGTTGCATTAGGGTGGTCAGTGCCCTATATGTTGTTTAAGGTGGTGTGTGTTCTATGTTGTTCATCTAGGGTGGTGAGTGCCCTCGTATGTTGCTTGTGATGTGATGTTTATGGTGGTGACTCATATGTTGTTTGTCTAGGGTGAATGGTGCCCTATAGTGGTCAGTTTTAGGGTGGTGGATGCCCTATGTTGTTTGTCTAGGGTGGTTAGTGCCCTATAGTGGTCAGTTTTGGGGTGGTGAGTTCCCCTGCAGTTATATTAGGGTGGTGAGTGCCCTATATGTTGTTTAAGGTGGTGTGTGCCCTGCAGTTATATTAGGGTGGTGAGTGCCCTATATGTTGTTTAAGGTGGTGTGTGTCCTATGTTGTTCGTCTAGGGTGATGAGTGCCCTATAGTGGTCTGTTTTGGGGTGGCAAGTGCCCCGTTCATGGTGGCGAGTGCCCCGTTCATTCATGCACTAATTGTTATATAACTAGTGTTATTTATGCATGTTTTTAAAAATTATTTTTCCTGAGGGAGGGGGATGGGCAATGTAAATGTTAAGTTTGGAAATGCATTGCTCATCTTTGCAGTTGATGTTTATCTTTTAATGTGCAATGTAATGATTTCTTTTACAATGCATTGTATTTGCAACGTAAATGCTTTCTTTTCAGAATACATTGTATATCCTCTTTGTATGTTTTGATTTTTGTTCATATTTCTTCCTTCACTTGAGAATTATCTTTTCCCTAAGGAAGGGGGATATGTTATACTTAGCTTTGGTGCTTTCCCTGCTACTCAGCTGGTGTGGCTCTTGGAATGCCTGATGTCATAGTAGAATCCTGTGTGTCTGGCCTGTGTGGATTAGCAGTTGATGGCAGGCAGGCTGAGTGGCAGGGAGGCCACTCCTGGTGGGGTTTATTTCTATTCATCTTAACTTATGTGCTTAAACCTGAACTTGTAACTAAGCCTAATTAAACCTACGTGATATTTATACCTGGCTTATGGACTTCCTTTAATTACAACAGAATATTTTTGACTTTGATTCCTTTTCTTTCACGTTTCAGGTTTCCAGGATCATTTATTTTTTTGAAAACTTTTTCAGTTTTGGTATGATTCCTACATACTTTGGCTTGCTTTGATGGCTATTGGATGAATTTTATGTTTACATCTTTGGGGGCTTTTTGGAAAATATTTTTCCTCTTTTTGGTGGATTATTGCTTTTGAACATGTGGATAGAAACAGCAAGCAAGTCGCTCAAAAGAAAAAAATGACATCCAATTCCTCTTTGGTTGATACGACTAGCTCTCCCTGCCATCTCCCGACATGAACAAAATATTAACGCCCCCCCCCCAGACAGTTCTTATAAATTCTATTATTAAAGAACACTGCAATGGCCTGTGTGTGAAGTTGGAATGGTTTTCCTTGGAGAGGATTTACTGATTACATTTGAGCAGGAGATAGGGAAAGATTTGGCATCCCCAGGTCTATATCAGACCCCGCCACCCATAGTGTTTATCTCTAAGCCAAAAACAGATTGCCACTACATTATCACTCATTGACATTATTCTCATTGTCCACTTTACCTCCGGGGACTTCTAGCTCTTCGGCCATTAATCCACCTAGTAGAGACCACCATGGGGAAACAGTACATTTTGATTGTCGCAGTCAAAGTTACACTTGATGTTCTGATATGATGACAATAATATCATACATTGAATAAATGTTCTATACTCTCATCATTTTACTGAGGATCAAACAACTTAAATACCCGCTTTGCGGGCTCCACGCTGTGCTCAGGGGGACGTCCCCTAATCAAGAGATGCTACTTGTTTTTTAAACTAGATCTCTCATATCCCAGTCCTGCTTTGAACAGCAATCACTTGCAGCCTCCTTTGCATGAAGGTAGAGTATCCTCTCCTGTCGATCTCCACTAGTCCCACTTACATCTTCCCCCAGAGTCCGCCCTGTTTGTTATAATTTTGGACCAAGTCCCTCCTTTACATCCAGCAAAGAGGTAGTCTTGACTGGATTTGAAACATAAACCAATCCACCGGAATAGGGCAAACTTAGGCTGTGCAGGTGACCTTTTATCTGGGATCCCGACAGTGAAGAGACGGACATGGGTGGGTAAAGAACGAAAATTATCTCCAGGCGACTGTGCTGCCATACATTTTAGAAGCCCATGGCTGATGGGTAGGGGAAACTGCTTGCAGCCTTGAATCATTTCGCCAATTTTCATAGTGGAATTAGAGCCCTTCCTTAAGGTTTTTTTCTACAAGCCCACTCACACTTTCAGTCAGGTGGGAGAAGGTGTGGGCCAGGACACGGTATGCACAGTGGTGTCAGTCCAGGCTCTGGCGATTTCTTTGTGTAATCGTTTTTCTCCTCTGAACATTGATTGACTCCCACTGTGGTCTGAAGCACAAATTCTCTCCTCCTCCTCTTTGGAAAGTGATCCCCCTCAATGTCTGTTTTAGGGTCACTTCTAAAGCTGACTTTACATCAGGAACTACCAGACATTTTGCTATCTCTAATTTGTTGTTTTGGAATATAGCCAAAGTTTGTGCCAAGTTAAATAATGAAGACTAGTTAGGATACATCAAATAATTTAATGTAATATGATTACAAGAAACTTGGTCGCTGGACAATCTTTATGTTGATGTTTTTTCTTCATTTTGCAACCCTGCAATCCCTTTAACCAGTGGGTGGGCAAATTGAGGTTTGGGTCTCTTGGTTGCTATTAAAACCCCTTGGCTTAATATAGAGCATTTAGGCGCTTCTTGATTTCAAGTATTGAGGCTGCCTAGCTTCCGGCTATGGTTTGTTAATTATTAACTTTCATCATAATATGTTTGATCACCATTGTTCTGACATTGTAGCCATGTTAGAGGACCTGATTGCTAATTTTAATTTAAAAAGTCAAGTATATTGCCTACTTGGGGGGCGCTAGAGGGCGCACTGCGGAATAGCTGGCTAGCTAGACAGCTCTGCCGGACGGCTCAGTTTATTTGCAAAAACAACGTAAATAAGGTCAAGGATTCTGATGCCAAACTGAAAAATCGGACAGCGGCAGATGGCCAGCACACGTTGGTGTAATTATTATCGCCATACAAGCTCCTGAGCGGAAGAATTTTGACTCGTAAATGCTGCTGTTGACCGTGACCTGTGAAGGCAAGATGGCGACTGCCCGGGAACTGTCGGAGCAGTAGATGACACAGACACCTGGATCGCGCGCTACGGAGACGCGCCGATGCCCAGACACGAACCTGTGAGTAACAAGGGCAAATGAATGCGCTGACAGCAGCCACGTCAGGCGAAACTGATTCCATTACGACAAGAACATTGCTCGATTAATTGCGGGGGTTCGCTACTGACTTTCTGTCGGCTTAAGGGCACATGTGTTATCGCTGCACGAGCGTGCCGGCTATTGTCCATTATAGTACGGCAAAATAGCATGAGACACCACAACGATTGCCGCAAGTTGATATTTTGGCGATAAGGCAGGCGCAAGATACCCTGGTACAACAGGACAGAATATATATAAAGGCGCGAAGTACGAGAGCCAAGATGGCGGCGCCCAGTCCGCTGTGATACGTTACTGGCGCCATACCGATACTTGAGAGATCTGGCTGTGGGTACGGTGAGATCACACACATGCAAGCGATCCATGGATGCCCATATAAACTATGAGTGTAATACTGCAAGTACTGTGGACAATAATTAGCATCGAGGACAAACCGCTTGTGCATATATAGCGGCTGACTAAGCAATGGGAGATGTTGTCAGGCCAGACTACACACTAGCCTTATCAACACGGAGTAAAGTTATATATTGAGGGACCGGAGATGGTGCTAGCCCCACAGCTCTTTCCACCATTGATGCTCGGCACCTGATTATAGCCGCGCAGAACAGCAAACAACTTGTACATATGGTGTAACTTAGCGCTGTCAACAGTTTACCGCTGCAAACACAAGAAACGCTCTGCCACGAATGGCACATATGCCGTGTCTACAAAATTGCTGCAATGTGACAAAATGAGCTAATCAATGCTGTCAGATGATCCTGCTGTGCCGCATAGCGCTATGGTGACTCATACTTTGCACGACTAGCACGTGGTGGTGGACACCGAGGTGAGTGCGGATCGTGTATGGGGCAAAATAATGGTCAATGCATAAACAACTGACGCCACATATCGGAAATACACCTGTTTAAATTTAACACAATGAGTGCCAGTGTCAACCAGTGCGTCAAGCATTGACTTACCGACGCCACACATACCAGCTATATGAGGCGCTAACTAACGTACGCATTAACCAAATACCTTCCAACACTAGACTGCACGGACCAATCAAACCTACTGGCGCCAAAAACGATACTGGGACTGAAACATCAACCGCAGCCCTGCGTTCCAGTGCAGCGTCATAGCCAATCACGCCAGATCTACAGGCAGGGAGTGGTAGAGTATACCGCCATCGCAGCACTCCAAGAAGTGAAAACCCCACAAAATGGAGAAACCAGACAAGCAACAACCGAAACTCAACTTTGAGCAACGACGAACTGCTAGGGGATCGCACCCACATTCAGATACGGAGGCTGAATCAGAGCACACACCACCCAAAGGCATGGAGGCGATGCTGAAAGCAATACAGGACAGTCTGCAGGATATGCATGGTAAAATGGATCATCTAACGACGCGAATGGACACCATGGCTGCCAAAGTGGATCGTCATGGTGAACGTCTGGACGAGGCAGAGACCAGATTATCTGCAGTAAAAGATGAATCGCGTGAAAGCACCTCGAAATGTACGGGTTTCGAAAAGATTCTAGAAGTTATTAAGTCTAAGTCCGAAGATTTGGAAGCGAGGTCACGCCGAAACAACATACGCATAGCGGGCATACTGGAATCGACAAACATAGGTAACATGGAGGCGTATGTGGAGGAAATATGCCTTTCCATGTTTGGCAAAGACAAACTATCCCACGTTTTCATTGTGGAAAGAGCGCACAGAACACTGGCACCGTGACCACCTCCGGGAACACCACCGAGACCGATAGTGGCCCGCATACTAAACTACCGCGATAGAGATGCAATCCCTCGCATGGCGCGGGAGCAGAAAGATCTTCAATATCAATCCAACAAACTGGAATTCTACCCTGACTACACACAAGCGGTCCAACAAGCTTGAAGGGAATTCAACAGAACAAAGTCAAAACTACGGGAACTTCAAGTGGAATACGCCATGCTCTACACAGCGAGACTGAAAGTAACCTGGGAAGGTAAATCAACACTTCTCACCTCTCCTAAAGCGGCAAACGACTTCATAAAGAAAATCACAAACCACTGCAAAAACGATCAGCTACGACAACAGGATCAAGATGAAGACTGAAAATGGATGGTATGTTCCGCTCTATCTGTCGAGTCTACTGGGTTGAAAAAGACATGTATTGGTAGTGGCAACAGTTCTTTTAAAATGCCAAAGGGAAAGCACAGACACATCATTGGTGGGTAAGGATTAACTATATCTCCTTATTGACTATTACTGTGTGGACTATTCCCCCCACCATGTACACTGGAAAGTATGAACTGCTTTGTACATATGACGCGATACGGTCAGAGCGCAGGGTAAGAAACAGTTGTAATGCCAGGTCTTTGATAAAGTAAAGATATACTGTCTATATGCACTAATTGGGGCTGATTCGTTGTGTGATGCAAACAAACACTAACTAGGACAATGTTGCTCACCTACATCACAAAGCAGTGCTTGGACCTAACAGCTCACTAATTGTAGATGAAGTCGATGTAACAAACACTGGCTGCTTGTGATGCACAACTGTGCTAAATGCTAACTGTTTCCAAACAATACATCCGGAAGACAATTCATGATTCAGTACTGTGCCATCATTCCTGTTCTTTAGCCCAGATAAGGGGGGATAGACGTTACAACTTCCTATTTTCTACATGGACACGCTCCCCCTGTTATTGTAACTGTACCTACTTAACAAATTACATGTCATCAGCACAATGCGGTAATACACACACCACAAATTATTATTGATACGTTAGATATCTACAAAGGTACATACATGTTGTGTTAAGTTATGTTTATGTACTTGCCCGCATTTAGGTGAGATTATAGAAGACTGTTGCTGTACCATCATTGACTCCCTGATGCTGTGTGATCCATATACATTAATGTTGTATACATGACAGGAATCCTGTGACTTTATGAGATTACGTAACCGTCCACATCCGTTAGTTCGGATGGTGATGTGAAGTCCAGGCGGACCCCCATCTGGGTGATTCCCAACACAGTTTAAATACAAATGGGATGTTCATTAAGGGTATGGCCTCAGCAGGATTGGGCTGCTGTTGTGGGGCGGAGGGAGGGTGGGGGGGTTGTTATTGTTATTTATAGATCAGACCGCTTGAGATGCATTGCCTGCAACCAGTTATGCCACTTCCATCAATACATACACGGAAACCATCTGTACTGTTACTACAATGTGCTGTGGCCCCCCCTAGACGAGGATGGGGAGGCAGTTATACCTGCTCACAACTCTCACTATGGCTTGTCCTGTATCTCAACCCAGAGTATTGAATGTCCTATCATGGAATATTAGAGGTTACACTAACCCCAAGAAAATCCGTCGTATTTTCGCCTGTTTAGACAGATGGAACGTTGACATTGTTATGTTTCAGGAAACGCATGAGTCTCCACACTCACATGCCCAGTTGGGGAGAAGATGGGCTGAATCGATGCACTGTTCGAAATACTCGCCCTATGCTAGGGGTGTTTCTATATTGGTAAAAAACAGGCACGGACTTCAGAGTGAACACAACAACACAAGACGCCAATGGGAGATATGTCATAGCGAAGGGCAACATACGAGGTAGGCAGATAACACTGGTGAACACGTACGGTCCGAACACGGATACACCAGAATTCTTCCGAGAAGTTTGGCAATACCTAAGCACTGATCCTGATCAAATACTGCTGTGAGGAGGCGATTTTAATATTGCACTAGACGATACACTCGACAGATCAGGGACCACGACGGAACATCACACACGTGCTAGAACCAAACTACTAGACATTATGCTAGATTTATCCCTAAAAGATGTCTGGAGGGTGCGACACCCCGGGATCAAAGAAGCGACACATACATCTGTGCCCCACGCTAGCTGGTCGAGGATAGATTACTGGTTGGGAACGGCCGACATTTTGTTATGGACACACGCCATAACACACATGCCCAAAACACTATCGGATCACAACCCTGTCAAATTGTCATTAAACATGCCGAATTACATACCTCCGCCGTACAGTTGGCGTTTCAATTCTAGCGCACTCACAGACCCACTATATGTTGATACCATTGGAAAAGCTATAAAAGATTACTTCAGTCTTAATGCAGACACCACGGAAGACACAGGACTTTTATGGAAAGCATTCAAGGCAACAATACGGGGGGTCTGTATATGCACGACCACTGGTATACTAATAGACATCAGAACACAGATTTCACGATGTGAATCCACACTCCGTGCTTTAGAGCGGCAATATGAATTAACCCCAACTCAAAGCATACTGAGTGACATTAGAAATACACTCACAGAACATCAAAAATTCGCCACCGACGAAATCAAATATCTAAGCAAAACACATGTGGCTAGATCATACGGGGAAGGCGGCAGACCAGGTAGAGCTCTAGCTACTAAAATATGTACTGGACACAAACAACACATAATTACAAAGACTGTTGAGGATGATGGACTAACACACACTGATCAGACGGGCATTCTACAAAGCTTCGTACACACCTACCAAGACTTATATACATCACGACCAATTGCCACACAACGCGAAACACTACAATACCTTGATGATATTGCTATTGGTTGGCTGTCAGATAACCAGAGACAATATTTAGCCCAGCCATTAACGAGGGAGGAAATAACTGAAGTTATAGCATCATTACCAAACGGGAAAGCACCAGGGCCCGATGGATTCACTTGTGAATTCTATAAAACATTCAGTGACTTACTATCTCCTTATATAGTTGATATGTTCAGGGAGGCACTTGAAGCGCAGATTCTTCCAGCTACATTGCGAGAGGCAATTATTATAGCATTACTAAAACCAGGTAAAGACCCCGAAATTTGCAATTCCTACCGCCCTCTGTCTCTGATAAATGTGGATTCCAAAATATTAGCTAAAGTCCTCGCTACCCGATTGCAACCACTTATGTCCGCACTAGTTCTCCCAGATCAATCGGGATTCATCCCCTCTAGGAACACCACGCACAACACCAGAACGCTATTTGCCACGGCACATTACCTTACACCGTCCACCAAGGCAGCAGCAATCATGTTGGACGCTGCTAAAGCATTCGACTCCATTGAATGGTCATATCTAATAACGATACTGCATAGGATGGGTTTTCCTCGGATATTTATTCAATGGGTACAACTACTTTACACCAAACCAGTAGCTAGGATTAAAATCAATGGCTATGTATCAGAAACCATTAATATAGAGAGAGGGACGAGACAGGGTTGCCCCCTGTCCCCTCTACTATTTGCACTTGCACTAGAACCACTAGCCTGCATAGTGAGACAGAAACATCACCACCTGGCACTTCAATTCCCGAACAGACCACTGCACATATCCTTATACGCAGATGACATGTTATTGTACGTCAGAGACCCGGCTGTTAACCTGGATCCACTCCTAAGAGTGTACATTCGATTCGGGGGATACTCAGGCCTGCAAATCAATTGGGACAAATCCTCCATATTTCCATTGACTGACTCCACACAACATCATGCGACAGAATACCCGCTAGAGTGGCAGACAGACCCTATACGATATCTAGGCATTTGGTTCCACCGAGACCCTGAGGTGGTTATAAGAACCAATTATGGAAGGGCGATTGACACACTCGAAGACAAAGTCACAAGATGGATCCAACTCCCACTGTCGCTGGCCGATAGGATGGCGATTGTGAAGATGGTAGTACTCCCTAAACTACTTTATCTTTTCAATAACATTCCGATACAACCCCCAAAAGAGGTGTTCAAACGCATCACGACAATGATACTGAAGCTGATATGGGCAGGCAAAAAAGCACGCATAAAATTAGACACATTAACGCTACCTATTCATAAGGGAGGTTGGGGAGTACCAGATTTTTTTGTTGTACTACCTATGCGCACAGGCCCAATTTGCCACACACTGGTACCACAAAACACCATACCTAACCCACGTGGCAGTGGAGGAAGGCGATGCAGCCCCGATCCCATTAGATGCATTAATAACGCATATCAGACCTCCGCTACATAATAACGACATAAACACAATCGACACTACAAACTCTGCTTGGAGAACCCTAGGCCAAATGATGCGTAAAACTCCCAGTCTATGCTCCAGCACTGCCTCTACATCATCACCCAAATCTGTCTGTCACTGGCGAAGAAGTGGGCATGAACCTATTAAAACAAGTGGGTCTATGTACAATGGGCGACGTCTATAAAGACGGTACTTTCATTACAGAACAGGACTTAGCCTTTATTCAAAATCCGACACTGCTCTTTCGTTTTACATTCCACAGACTTAAAGGGGCATTGAAAAAACACTTTCCGACCTTCCCGAACGAACCTCAGACAATGGACACCCTACAACTGCTGATCACCTCCACGAACACATCACATTTGGTCTTACGACTTTATACTCAAGCACAGACAGAACTAGATCGTAGGGCAACCAAGGCACAGGACAAATGGAATACACTTCTAAACACACCTCTTACAGACAAAGAATGGGAAACTACATGCACACTCACGAAAAAACTCACGCCAAATGGCAACCTACGAATAATCCACTTCAAATACCTACACCAGGTATATTACACTCCAGCCCAATTATATAGATACGGACTACGTGAGGAAGCAAGATGTAAAAGATGTGGACATGACAAAGCTGATTTTATACACCTGGCCTGGAACTGTGTGAAAATACAGGACTACTGGGCGAAAGTAGTGGAAAAACTGACCGAAATGGTAGGAGTACCGATTGCATGCACAGTTACATGTTGTCTACTGGGCCTACTATATAACGTAAAAGCGAAACAACGTAAATTTTGCGTCATAGCAGTGTTATTAGCCAAACGCAGACTTTCTATGTGCTGGGATAGTCCGCACGCACCCCAAATCAAACAACGAATGAAGGACATGACGTATTGCCAAGATACTCTTCGGACATACGAGGAGTCCCTTCCTCCGAGATCTAGACCCAGAGACTACTGGACATACTTCACGACATACTTAGACGCACAAGTAGAGGATTAAGGAGCACACAATACCACTAGCCATAGCTGATAACTAGCATAGAGATTACTGGATAGAGGTTTCGCATATATCGAGTCATTGATTTGTGGAGCTGGAGTTGGAATGCGGTAGTGGACTGATCAGGTTATGTTAGATGTATGTTATTTAAATAAAATTGTAAAAACTGAGACCAACTGATATTGTTATCGCGGCCGGCCCACAGTGGTTGTAGGTGACTTGCTGTGTACTTTAACAACTGTTGTGCATAACAATTGCTCACTTTTATCCGATTCAACAACACGCTGCCGGCCTATACAGGGTTGTGGGCACTAAGCTGTGTAAAATATGTGCATACCGATAATAAAGGTCTTGGAACAAACAAAAAAAAAGTATATTGCCTTCTTTGGGTGGTTTTTTTAAACAGCACTTTGTCTGAGTATAGCTGGTCATGGGTTTGTGATCCAGAGAATCAACATTTTAGACACACCAAGTATAAGGACATTCTGAGTATTTTGTTATTCACTAAGTGAGTGAGTGTGGTCTGACCCCTTTTATGTCCCATCCTACTTGTATTAGGGGCAGCAGCAATAGTATCATTGATGTTGTACTTATTTCAAATGAATTACATTTTTCAGTTTCAGACTTTAAAATTTTACCAAACTGTATAAGTGATCACAACTCCCTGGTATTATTGTTTAAAGCGGTCGACCCGATCTGGAAAATGCCCCAGTTGCTTTTTCTTCTAACAAAGGACTCTGAATTAGATGGGATTTTGTCGACCTGAAAAAGATCTTGGCAGCTGTAGTCGCTGAAAATGTAGGTACAATAAATATGTGTTTATATGCTGATATCCCCCTGCTCTATATTAGAGCATTTTGGCACTGTCTTGCAATTTCCCAATTGTTAACCTCAATACGTAGCCCATCCAGTCTTCCCCAGTTGTGAGGTTCAATGCAGCCTTCTCCAAAGCACATAAACAGCTGAAGGTAGCCTTAAACTGTATCATGAAAGATAGGGAGAACATCAGAACAGCTCGCAAGGTATAGAAAGTTTCTGTGAGGGACAGAAACGTGTATTAAGAGATTGTATGTTTTTATGGTGATATCCTTTTAACAACACTTTTATGACTGTATCGTGTCTTTTATGATTGAAAAATTATCGAATAAAGACTAACTGAACTGAATTAGGAGATCTTGCTTGGTGTGACCCAATAGTCACAGGGAACTCCAGAAACGCTAGACTTTTTGGGAGGTTGTGAATCGCCCGAATTTTACAGAAGGGCCTCCTTCTAAGATAGTCTGCTTAATCCCTGGTGGGTCTTGGCTTCACACAAGCATTTAATTCATTCAATTCACTTTTTACACAACAGAACATTATGGGACTCTCTCCAAAAGACATGGCATTGACAGTTTAGCTATACTATCAGAGTTAATGATGTTGCAGAAGCCACCCAATGCGGAAAAGCACCGGGCCGGAAGGAGTCCCTTTGGACTTGTTTAAAGAAAATATTAACTTATGGGGCCCTTTGCTAACAAATGTATTTAGAGCTGCAATCATTGGCATTTTGGTCTCCACATGGAGAGAACCTATTGTATTCCCCATTTTAATAAAGGGAGACAGGAACAACCCAACCTGGTATTGTTAAATATCTTTATTGGACTCTACAGTAAAGATTCTGGGTAGGGTTCTTTTAGCAAGACAAGAAGAGTGGCCAATTCTAATAATATTTTTTCTGAGGGGCAATTTAGACAAGGCTCGGGCACTATGGAACAATGTTTCAATCTGTCCCCATTAATTGGCAAGCACACCATGGCCAAGAAGAGTCCATTATACCTAGCATTTATGGACTTATCATGCACAGTAAACAGTTACAAACTATGGGTGATTCTTGAAAATCTCGGGGTCGAAGAGGCTTTCATTACCCTACTTTGCTATCTTCATTGGGATACATCTGCCAAGATTCGCGTCAGTTCAAGGGGGGAATGCACACCGCCCATCTCATGTAACCAGGGAGTATACCAGGACTGCATTCTAGCTCAGTTTTTATTTCTTATTTGTATAGCTGGCCTCAAGGATTATCTACTACGGAAGAACCTAGATTTCCCTAGCATTGGTAATCAGTTTATCCAGACCCTCTTATATGCGGCTGATGCCATCCATACTGATAGGAAGGCTTTTGCTTGAAGATTAACCATTCAAAGGCCTTTATAATGGTCTGTGGGTAAACAGGAACAAAAACTAAGACACAGGTGCCCCTGTCTCTGAAGTAGAGAGTTTTAATTACCTACGGCCGGCTTTTGAATAATTTTAATTGGGGATCAATGTTGAGTCTGAGACCACAGTAATCATCTAGATTAGCTAAAGCCGTTTTTCGGTTTGCATCAAAACCGGGCAGTCGGCCAGTGAAAAAGATGATAACCTTATATAAAGCCAAATGTGCTTGATTGCTTCTTATTGGGTGGGAGTGTCGGGTTGTCATAATTGTACTAACCTTCAAAAAGTAGAAAACAGCTTTCTGCATAAACTACTAATGGTCTCTTCGGATTCGCCCACTTTTTTCTTCCATTCGGAAATGGGTCTAAATTACCTGGAAGATTCCATTGAGCTCACCCCACTTGTGTTATGGCTGACAATTGGCAATACCCTGATTTAAGTATTTCCAAATGTATTCTTTTGGATTGTTTAGATTGGACAAGATGGCTAATGTCCCTTGACTAGCTTAATTCGCTAGTACTTTTATCAGACTGGGGATACCGGAGTATTTCACCAACACTGATTTAATAACCACTTCAGCCAGAGCCCGGACAAAGACATCCTTTTATGATGAGGTATATTTTACCCACATATATAACGCACTCCAGGATAATTACCACTTTTTATTAACCAACTGTGGGTTGGAATTTCATCTTAATCATGTAAAACTCATACAATACAGATTTTATCTGACCAGGTTAAGATTGGCGTTTATACATTTTCTCTTTGCTTTTTTCACAGTGAGGTGCCTGGTTTGAGAATCTCCTGGCTTGCCACTCTGATAATCACCCACATCAAAGCTTATTGGACTTTATGCTTTTTGTTCACTCTATAAATCTCTGAGTATGCGTTTTTTAATTCCACTCCTACACCAATTACATTCTAGTTCATATAAAAAGGGCTTTATGCATTTATAGCAATTAGATTCACCCAGAATTTGCAGCGCTGTGATTAGTTATATTAGAAGGTTGCTAACTATTAGAAAGAGATATTCTTAATTAGCTTTTACTTAGTATCGTTCACAATTTTCATTTCTGTATCGGCAATTTTATGATAATTTGTACTTCTAGTTTTATCATGTATACTATCAAGATATAGTGAGATTCTTCTAAATATTATGTATTTTTTTTATTAATTAGAATTAATTGAGATGATTGTATGGAATTGCTAATAAATTTTGATCTTTTATAGCTAAATTTGTCAATAAAATAAATGACTAAGGGCCAGATGTAGGTAATCTCAATTTACCTATTCCTAAATACCGAATCATACCGATTCTGTATTTAAAAATAGGTAAATGGGATGTAGGTAATTTTTTGTAAAAAATTACCGAATCGGTAGGTTTTGGTAATTACCGAATCGGTATTTACCGATTTGGTAATTGCCATTCATTCCTATGGGCCTGGAGGCCCATAGGAATGAATGGCAATTACCGAATCGGTAAATACTGATTCGATAAAAGGGGGAAAACATTGAAGGGTGGCAGGGTGTCACTTGGACACCCTGTTGCACCCCTCAATTGTGTATGGGCGCACATGTGGCACACATACATGCCATAAGGGCATGTATGTCTGCCACATCGCACTGTTGGAAAAGCAAAAAAAATGCTTTTTCAAAGGTTTTCATTATTTACCACCAACTTGTAGTTGGTGGTAAATAACGAATCCTTAACTGAGGAATGCACAAACTTGAGTTATCCCTACATCCTGGATTCGGTAATTTACCGAATCGGTATGGTAAGAATTCGGTATTTTTCCGAATCCTTAAATTACCAATTCAGTAAAATACCGAATCCTAAAAAAAATGCCACCTACATCTAAAAAGCCCAATACCGGTCAGTAACGGCCAAAATTCGGTAATTTCGGCCGTTACCGATCGGTATTGGGCGACCTACATCTGGCCCTAAGTGACTATTTGGGTACAGATAAAGATCTGCAGCTTCAGATCAGTGGTCATATTTATTTTATTTCTTATGGGTGGAAAATGTTACATTTTATTGTTTCTGTAAGTTATGTGATTGTTATTTGTAAATGTGTGGTTCATGTGATGTATTTATTTTACTTGATGGATCGAGATTGCTCTTTGAGCTTTTTGATTGGTGAGGTTTACACTTTCGTTTTTTTAAAAACTTAATTTTGATGCTTAACAGAGAACCAGAAAAAAAAAAGTTGTGGCAGTCATATTTGACAGAAAATGCAGCACCAAACATAAAGTGAGAAAAAGCAAAGAAGTCAATACATGACATATAATATACAGTGGAGAATAAAAATAAAAACAAAACGGTTTACAAATTAGTTATACAACTCAGTTCAGGAGGGAACATAGACACCACAGCATTAAACTAAAAGAAAAGGGCTTTTCTTTTCATTGCTTGAGCCACTCCTCCAACGGAGCCCAGATCTTACGGCCCAACTCACGCCTCCTTCTGCCCCTCCTCAGATACACTGAAGACTCCAGATTATAAAGAGCAAGGATCCTGGCCCTCCAATTAAAGAAAGTGGGAGCTTCCAGACTCAACCATTGTGATGTAGTACAGAGACAAATCATAGACATTGTTATGAACAGAAAAGCAGAGATATATCTTGCTCTTTCGACAGAAGCAGTGCCTTCACACCCCATTATCACCATCTCTGAAGAGATGTTAAACGGGATATTGAGCGTAGAATTTATAAAGGACTCAACATCTGATAAAGATACCGCCAGCTTTGGGCATGAATAGAACATGTGAATGTCATTAGCTGCTGGAAGCCCACACCTGGCACAGCAGTCACCTTTTCGGCCCCCCCATTTTGCGATTTTTGCCGGTGTGTAATTCAGATCAAATAATGCAGTTTAGCTTTGGGTACGAAGCTCCCAGAAACTAGGGCATAGCTTGCTAGATCAAGTGCCAAGCTTATATCCACACCACTATTACTAAGTTTGCCCTCCCACTTAACATTCTGTAATACAAGATCGTCAGGGAAATCCGATAACAAATGCTGACACAGAGTACCTATTCTAGCCCTCCTTTGGATTAATTCGAATAAATAACCTTATCAAAAATGTTGGGGGTTTGCTGCTGGATTTTATCGATGAAACTTCTAACCTGCAAATGTTGAAAAAAATCATGAATGTTGAGATGGAACTTGTCCTTTAAAAAGGAGAAGGAGGCTATTTGTCCACCAATACCTAGATCACCAATGACTTTCAACCCCGATGACTGCCACCTAAAGGTGACCTGATTTTGGAAAATAGCAGGCAAGAGTCGAACAGCCATAAAAGGAGTGTAAAAATTGATATTTGAAATTGACCTTTTATGTCGGATTTTAAGCCAAAATGAGTACATGGCCCCTATAACCTTGAATCTTGTTTTCTTAAAATAACTCGGCTCAAGAATCTGCGTCAAGACTCCCTTAACAGCACAATAGTGTGTCTACTAGAAAGCAGAAGCTCAGCACTAGCGCCCAGCAATGGCGGTTCAAGGTGTTGAAGCATAGCGGACCAATAATATAATAAGAGATTTTGAACTGACCAACCACCACGGTCTCTAGAGAGGCACATCCACTTGGCTGCCCTCAGTGGGCGATGGTATCCCCAAAGAAATCCCCAAAGAAATCTATAACAGCTTTGTTGTGACAACTCAAGTGGGATGGTCCTAAATAGATACAAAAACTTTGGGAGGACCAACATTTTAAGGACGTTACAGCGGCCAAATAAAGAACAACTTGGCAATGACCGAATCGATAACCGGAAGGATATTCAGATCAGGGATATTACCAACTGAAGCAGTGATTTTGACCCCTAAATATGTTGCTTCTGAGACCACTGGGGCTTGAGAGAGGCCCATAGAGGATGTTTGAATGGCCTGTGTTTTTGGAACATTAAGCCTATAGCCTGAGAAATGGCCGAACTGTTCTGCTAGGATCTTTGGAGCAGAAAAAGCGGAGGCAACATCCCAAGTGAAGACTACGATGTCGTCAGCATATGCCAGCGTCTTAAACTCTGTAGCATTGACCCGGACAGGCAAGATATCCAAAGTGCCTGCTATCTTGCTGAGAAAGGGATCAATGTACAGAGCAAAAAGCAGGGGCGAGCAGGGACACCCCTGCCTAATGCCCCTGCTGATGTTAAAAGACGCTGAGACCACACCAGAAATACTTTCCATGTAAATAATATATAATTTTATTATATCAGTCTTGTTTGATGTTGAAGTTTTTTTAAATGTTCAGACTGATATATTAAAATATTATGTTTATTATTTGTATCAAAAATGATTTGTCATCTTGGTTTACATTTTGTGCAAGAAAGCAAAAGACACAGATGATGGACGGAATGCAGAGCAAATCAAACACCCCCAGCCAATCGATCAGGGTTAAATCCATCGTTCTTTTGCTCACTATGACACCCCAGTTTAGACCCAGCCATATGCAAATCCGTCATGACCCTGTGCCTCATGGCAACAGTCCAGCACAAACTGCCAAGCCATGTCCTCCCTGGACCAGAAACAAGCATCCTGAGACCGGTTTTGGGGCATTACCCCTCATCAGCCCGGCTAGCTTGAATCCAATGACACAGTGAGCCCAGGACCCACATCTTTCCATTGTAGCATATTATACATTCTTTTAGTTTGTTTGCAATTTGGGTTACAGAGTGCTCCATTCATATTGTTGACACTCCTGAAATTTCATGTGCAATTTGCGAGTACCTAATTTGGTACTTGCAAATTGCGCATGCAATTCCCATTGGTTCCCCATAGGAATGAATGGGAATGTAGAACCGGCTTTTTGGAGACCCCCCCCCCCCCCCACTAGGAGAGTCAAAGCCAGCGGTGCAGGGGACACCTAGAATCTACAGGTTCTTCTTGCTTAAATCATACATTACCAAAGAGACCAGGACAACCAGCCGTGGAGGGAAGTAAGTTATTTATTAGCTCAAGCTAAGGACAGGGTCCCAGAATGGTACAAAGACAATTCTACGGAGACTGCTGCTTCAATCCGCAGCGCACACATTAATATAGTACTAGCCACGCCCATTTTCACAATACAAGTTCCTCATTTCGATAAGTTCCTCATCTGACAAGTTCATTGTCAGTCTTGTGGTGCAATCGTGGCCAGGGGACATCTGTCTCTGATTGCACAATGTACACAGCCTCGTGCTTCCTTGCTCAATTGTGTGGTCACAGGGCGCAGCCTCGTGTTTCCTTGATCAGATGGTGTGGTCACGGGGCACAGCCTCGTGCTTCCTTGACCAGATGGTGTGGTCACGGGGCACAGGAGTTGGTCATGACAGGCCGAGTTACCAACAATGGACAGGATGTGGCTAAGTCTCTGGGCCAACTGGGGGGGTGAGACACACAGGCAGCTTCTCGGAATTGGCTCGACCACAAGGAGGAAGGAGGGTTGTGCGAGTTTCAACAGGGACGTGGAAAGCAATTCTTCACCAGGTTGCCGAGAGCATGGCAACACAAAATGAAGTCTCATAGGTCATTTTAATTACAGTTCAACAGTCCCTCCTTTTGCCATGCAGAGGCAACAATCAGTCGTCATCTAGGTCAATGTCCATCATCTCCTGGACCTCTTTGTTGATCATCATCATGGCATTGTGATGGTGTGAATTCACTTGTTTGTTTGCCAAAGAGGTGGCACAGAGCCCACACAGCGCGGGCATGCATTGAACACAAAGGCAGCAAGAGAAAAATGTGGCTGCAAGGATGGCAATGAAAATCATTATCTTCCATCACCACTGAGATACAATGCTCCAAAACCAGCCTGTTAGGGACCAGGAACCCTCATCCTGATGGATGTCGGAAGCAATTGTATGCAGACTCTGTATTGCTTGATAGACTGTTGGTGCATTATCAGGTATGTATATACAGCAGCTTGTTCTGTGCAGACTCCCCCACGGTCCGCCAGTATTATGTCAAGCGCCATTCTGTTCTGTAAAGTCATGAGGCGGTCTCCTTGAAGTTCTGCCGTGATGTTACTGAGGGCACCGGCAGTCGCATTGATGGTGGCCTCTACCACCCTGGTGAGATGTCGGAGATTGCGACTGTTGACCATAGGGCCCCAAAAGGGGAGGAACCCTTTAGCAGAGTCACCAAATTCTTGGCCTGCTGTGTCTTCAGTATCAATCACACCTCTCTTCTGGATGTGGTGTGTTGCATCGGCAGTGTAGGTGGGGGGGAGTAACCATGCAATGTAACAGGTGCCAGCCCAAGACTTGGGTAGCCAGGTGTAGGCCTTGCTCCCACACATAAAGTAGGCATTCAGTGAAGACACCAGAGCTGGGCGAGTCAAACCATTGAGCTGAAGTGCGTAGGCACAGTCACTTTCTCCCACCCATACTGTTCCACTGCTCTTCATGCAGTATTGTCCGGGATTTGGGTAAACAGGGAGGTCCCTGAGGGGTAGCAGTCTTTTCTTTCCCCCACCATTGTAGATGTTCGATGGATAAAAAGACCCAAGATTGTTCTCTTATTCATTCTTTTCTGCTGAATCTTTATCCATGCTTGGCCAGTCGGCAGCCATGATGTGGCAGTATGCTTGTCTGCCACTGATCGTCCCCAGGGATCGTGTGGATGTGTCACCTGAATAGAATGCGTCAAAGAACACAGTGTACCAGTCGTAGGCCGAACCAGCTCGAGAAAAAGGAGCAGGAATCAGGGACATCCCAGTGCTTGCAGTATGGGGCGGCAACCCACATACCCAACAGTTTGTTGTGTTCACCACAAGCTGGTGCTGGTGTAACATTTGAATGAAAATGTTGTTAAAGAAACCTGTCCTTCTGTTATTCTCATGGGTGGGTAATGACACATGTTGATGAGGTGATTCTGTAAAGGTAGGAGGCTCAGGTGCTGCAAGGGCTGCGTTTATTACCCATCCGAGGCAGGCCAGTCCCAGTGAAATAGTCATTAGTACGATTAGACAGATCGAGTACCGGCCACGTATTGTCTTTATGTACTCTTGTTTCTTTATTTCTTTGCTCTTCAAGCTTTCAGTGTTCATTTTGTTCATCGTCTGCTTCACTTGGTCTTCCCTAGTTGCTGTCTGTGATTGGTGGTTGCTTCACCGGTCAGTGATTCCGGCGGTCCTATTGGTACGTTCCGGTCCGCTGTACCGGCTCCGGTCAAAAATGCGCCGGTGTATCACAGCCCTGCAGCGATTTGTCGGACCATGTCAAGCAGAGGGCAGAGACCTTTGTCTCTTCAGTCCTTTTTTCTGGGTCGGAGGTTGTACAGGGTGAACCTGGGCGTTATTTGATCAGGAAACAAAGACTCCCGCTGTTGAGTGTCCCGCAACCTCAGATGCGGAGGAACGGCAGATTGCAGGATGTCGTCGTCTTCTCGTTCAGATGAAGCCCAGGCAATGTTGCCGTCACTGAAGGGTACTAAGCGCTGGACTTTCTCACACTCGTCGTCTCCCAGGCTTTCTTTGAACCACCAGTCGTATGGTAGAGGTAGAGGCACCTTCTTGCAGTGCACTCCATGAACCCAGTTTTTTCTTCCTGCCACCTTTACTGCAGACCTGGTAGCCAGCAACGCTTGCTGGGGCGGCTTCCACCTCAGCTCCAAGTTCTTTGTTTTCTTGAAATTGCGGATGCAGACCCATTCGCTTTCTGGATGGTGTGACAAGGGCCCTCGGGTTTGGGTGACAGGATATCTTGTACCTGACAATGTAGGTTAGTGGTCAATTCATGTAAATAATCAATCAAGAATGGGTATTCAATGTCAGAATATTTCTTTGGGCGGGGTGCCCCCCAAACATTTTCTGGCCGACCAAACACTATTTCGTACGGAGATAGTCCGGTATGAGAATGTGCTGTGGCTATAGTTGATAGGAGGGCAAGGGGCAGGGCGTCCGGCCAAGACAGTCCTATGTCAACATGGATCTCTGCCATTTTTAATTTCAGTGTTCCATTGTGGCGCTCAACCAAACCTTCTGACTGGGGGTGATTAGCGGCATAGAATTTCTGTCTGATCCCCATCCCTACACACACTTTCTTCATTATTTCCCCTGTAAAGTGGCTTCCGTTGTCGCTCCAGATAATTCTGGGCATCCCAAATCTGGGGAAAAATTCCTTCAACAGTACTTTGGTAGTGCTTATAGCAGTGTTGTCCTTAAGGGGGTAGGCTTCGATCCACTTACTAAAGGCACACACAACTACCAGGACATATCGGAGATTGTTGCATCTTTCCATCTGTATGTAATCTATTTGGAGCACTTCGAAGGGGTAAGATGGGGGTGCAAAATTCCCAGCAGGTGTTGGTGTGCCTTTTCCCGGGTTATGCATCAAACAAATCATGCAATTCCTGACTAACCTCTCAGCATATTTTGGGATGTGTTTGTTTTGCCATACCGGAGCTAGCAATTTGCAAATACCTTTTGCACTAATGTGAGCTGGGCCATGAGCCATGGTGACCACTTGCAAAACATAGGCTTCGGGTAACAACCATCGCTGTTGTTCAGACAGATCCGTCCAACAGCCATTCTCATTCAATAGGCCTGTTTGCTCTTCCCAGAGAGCCTTTTCCTCTCTAGTCGCCTCTGTCTGTATTTCCTTCACATTCTCAATAGTATCCTTAAGTATCCCTTTCTCCAGTACCCAGTTTGAGGGGCCAGCTACATACATACGGGCAGAGACATCTTTAGCTGTTGCCCTCGCAGTCTGGTCAGCAAATGCATTACCCCTTCCTATGTCATCAGTTACTTTCTTGTGGGCGCTATTTTGACCACAGCTATCTTTGAAGGAAGAGTAAATGTGTTCAACAGCCTGCTGACCAGCTGACCATGCTGTATCTTAGTACCGTGAGAAGTCAAAAATCTCCTCTCAGCCCATAGTCGCACAAAATTATGGGCCACGCCAAAGGCATACTGGCTGTCAATGTAGATGTTGACGACCATCCCCGTACTCAGTTCACACGCTCTTATTAGTGATACTAACTTGGCAGCCTGTGCCGATTGGGAAGGTATTCTCTCACTTTCCACTACTGTCTGTAACGTGGTGATAGCATAGGCAGCAGTTGTGCTACCATCAGGAAGTTTGAAGCAAGAACCGTCCACATACAAGGTACCATCAGGGTCAGTTAGGGGTGTGTCAGTCAAATCCACACGGCCTTCAGTCTCTTCCTCCGTCCGGAGGACATAATCATGTGGATCAGAACTAGTGTCACCATCAACAAAGGGTAGCAATGTGGCTGGATTGAGCGTAGTGCAGCGGTGGATGGTGATATGACTGGCTAAGAGAGTCAATTCATATTCGGACAAACGTGCACTAGTAAGATGTTGAGTTTTTGTCCTATTTAATAAAGTGTCAACTGCTTGAGGAACCATAACTAAGTGCCGTATCAAGGACCAGGCCAGTAGATTGACCAATGGATATGGCAGCGGCAGCTGCTGCTCTCAAGCAACTGGGTAGTGCGCGGGCCACGGGGTCTAGTACTGCAGAAAAATATGCACAGGGGCGTTGTCTGTTACCAAAACACTGTGTTAGCACTGACAATGCGCAACCATTATGCTTGTGTACAAAAAGAGTAAAGGGCTTCTGATAACTAGGGGTGCCTAGCACCGGGGCCCGAACACAATGCTGTTTTCAGTTCTTCAAATGCATGCTGGCACTCATTTGTCCAAGGGTGTGGGTGGGGAACATCTTTAAGTGTGAGGCTCAACAAAGGTTTAATGAGTAAAGAAAAATTGGGTATCCACTGGCGGCAGTAGGAGGTGATACCAATAAAAGCACGTACCTCTTTCTGTGTTTTTGGTGGGGGTATCTTACTGATTGTTTGTATTCGTTCAGGGGTGAGGCGGCGTCCCTCCTTCGACAGGAGATGATCTAAGTAGGTCACCTCATGTCAACAATATTGGAGTTTGGAGAGGGAATCTTTGTGATTGAACTGTGCCAGATGCAGGAGCAATTTCATTGTAGCTCCTTTACATAACGCCACGGTGTCTGCCGCTATAAGCAAATCATCAACGTACTGGAGTAGGGCTGTACCTTGAGGTAGGGACAGGGAATCAAGTTGGCCCTTGAGGGCCTGGCTATAAATTGAAGGGCTCTCTGTATATCCTTGTGGAGCTCTGCAGAACCGGAAACTTCGTCCTGCCAATGAGAATCCAAAAAGGTCCCTACTCTGTTTATCAACGGGTATACTAAAGAAGGTGTTTTTTAAGTCAATGACAGAGAAGAAACATACAGACGGGGGAACCATAATCAGTAGAGTGGTGATATCTGGGACCACAGGAAACTGGGGTACTACTATTTTGTTTATCTCGCGCAAATCAATGCCAAAACGATAAACAGGGGGCTTGGAAGGATCAGTACGTTTTTTGGACAGGCAAAATTGGGCTATTGCACATGTTTCCTCTTGTCTCTTCAACCACGCCCTTGTCAACAAGATCAGAAATGATCTGGAGTAATGCCCTTTCCCCTTCTTTGGGTATTTTGTATTGGGGAAGTCGGGGAGGGCGAGCATTTTCCTTCAGGGTAACAGAAATAGGGGGTTTGGACAAAAGGCCGACATCAGTATCACCTTGGGCCCAAAAAGCAGGAGGGACATTCTGAAGTTCTTGGGGAATGGGATCTGAGGAGGCTAAATATACTGGATGTGTGGTAGGGGGACTATAGTGATGTAAACCCATCAGGAGAACAGTATATGGTTGAATGTAATCTTTTTAATAGATCTAAACCCAACAAATTTTCGCCACATGTGGAAGTCAAAACCAAAGGGGAATCAACTGTGTAGGGTCCTATCGTTAGTTCCAGTGGTTGTGAAATGGGGCTAAATACTGGGGTGCCAGAAAACCTGACAGAAATGATATTTGCGCCAGACAAGGGGGCCCCAGGGACTTTAGACCTAGCAATAGAACTTTTCGTTGCACCAGTGTCGACCAAGAATTTTTCCGTAGAGCCCAGTGTTGTAACATCAACATACGGTCCCTTTTGGTCAACAGGAATAGGCAAGGGTCTCTTCTCTTGTCCTTGGCAATCCTAATGGGACAAAAACCCCGACCCTTCTTCGGGCTCATAATCCTCAGTAAAATAATTGCAGTCTTCATAATTGGCCGTATCAAATCTATTCTCTAGCATGAGGGGGCGCCTGTCCTGCAACTGTGTTCTAGGTCCGCCTCGCCCTCGTCTGATCTGGGGACATTGTCCTGTGAAGCGGTCAGCGGGGCAGAGTTGTTGTGGGCCAACAAGGGACACTCGTCGCGCCAATGACCCTCCTGGCGACAATAAGCGCATTGGTTGGGTCCCAGCGGTGGGCGAGGAGTCACAGGGGCAGGTCTCTGAGCTATTGGTTGAAACTTAGGGGCACCTCTGTTTTGGGTCTGGGTCGGGTATGCTTGTAGGAGTAATACCTTTGTCTTTAAGTCTTTAGTCTTTTTATCCGTTCTATCTTGCTCTTCATTCTCCCTATTCTCATAGTACTGGGTCATTGTCAAAATACCAGACGGGGTGGAGATGGGCCATGCCCTTTCTGACATTTTTAGCTTAGTCCCAAGCTCTGGTAACAGATTGGACACAAATGTATCCACAAACAGTCTATGTCCCCCTTCTAAAGTCATGTCCTGTCCACTATAGTCGGTGAATGTGCATTCGAATTGTGTGAAAAAGTCAAAAACACTTTCATCTTTCTTCTGTTTGCAAGCAGCTAATCTGTCCCAATCGATACAGTGAGGTATCAACATCTTTTTCATGGCAGTAAGTATCTGGGCCGGAAGGGCTAAGATCATGGGATCGGGTTTCTCACCACCAGTTCGAGCTGTCAGCTTCCTCAAATTCCTTCCACGTATGGCCAAATTCTGTCTGATCATTATGGCGTATTTTGGACCATACTTCAGTCGGTACTACCTGTCCCATTAACATATCTATATCTGCTAAAGTAATTGCGCAAGATTGGAGTGTCTGAGTCAATTCCTCATATTAACCTACTGGATTTTTACGCGGGTCAGGCAATTGGATTTTAAGTTGAAGGACGTCAGACCTTTTCCAAGGGACATGGACCCACATTTGTCTAAAACCTGCCGGTGTGTCAGGGTTGCCATCTATGCCAACAACGCGGTCTCTCCAAACAGGCTGTACCTCCCTCATTGGAAAACCCTTATTTATCGTAACACCAGATAAGGAGTCTTTGTAGGTTACCAACGTGATTAGATCGCATAATAGTGCTGGGCCCTGTATGTCCCCTTTTTCAACCTTATGGCGAAGGTCAGACAGACCTGGGGGTGGACCTGCTTCTACAAAATCCTCCCACATTTGGATCAGTATGTCACACATTTCACAAAAAACGCCAATCTGTTGAATGTGTGTCCACTGACCCATTGTCATCCATATATCCTGAGCAGGGTACGTAGTGTTATTTTCCATCCACATATGAGCTTGTTGACTCATAGCGAGTTGTTCCTGTGTACTACCTATAAGTCTGCGCAAGGTGCGTCGTCTGGGAGTGGTTGGTCTGTGCGGAGTTACATAAGGGATATAATCACGGACCACTGACCAGTCATTCGCTAATAGCCCTGCACTGGGGGAAGGTGTCGGATGACTGTTAACAAGAAATTGGTTGGTTGCAACAGGAGTTGAAGGCATATTAGGTTGGACAGGTACGGAACCAGTGGAAGATGCAACAAGGGGAAGGGAAAGGCGGACTTCCATTGGTACAGTGGCCTGAATAGTCGGGGCGTTAGGAACAAGTGGCTGAAGAATCGAACAAACCAGGGCATGGGCAGGGGCAACAACTGGAGCAGTAGTGGGAGTCAATTGGGCGGGATCAAGGGCCGGATTCATGGTGGGAGTATTGGGTGGAGGGGTGTTCAACATGGAGGTCATGAGAGGGTCATCCTCCTTGTCCTGAGCCTTTTCGGGGACCTTCTTTGTAATGTAACATCCGTCTACCTGCATTCGATTTAATCTATCCTGTATTACAGTACCTTCTTCTATTCTCTGATTATCATGATTCTGGGCTTTCTGAATCACAATCATACGCATTATTTTAGGTTCATTCTTTTTGAGTTTGATTTCTTTATGTTTGGACTCCTTGCGCCAAACCCGAAAGGAATCAAACATTGCAGGTCTAGTTTTACTTTGAAACAACTTTTCCTGTAAATTATCTAATACAGGAGGTTCAAAACTACCGTACATTGGCCATTGTAATTTAGCACTACCCTTTGTATATTTGTGTCAAAGTGAGGAAAACATAATCGGGCCAACACCATGTTTAGCATAGACTTCATGATTAGGGGCCCCCAAAGGAGGAATCGGACAAGATTCCTCCAATGCGGAGTCCTGTGTACAATAACAACACAATTCCCGAAACTTACTAAATCCAGGCATCTCTAGACGTGTATCCTGGTTCCAAACATCAAAGGGTAAAATCGAATATTTGCAGCATATAACTGTACTTACCCTCTGGCTTCGGCTTTTGCAAAGGTCAAACAATACCCAAAACCAAAATACAATTCACCAAAGAAGTGGGCCACTCCCACTCTTACCTGACCGTTAATCTTCCATCACACGGCAAGTGTCACAAAGGTCTCGATCTCCAAACACTCGGAACCAGAACTGGGGCATCAGTCGGGACTCACTGGAGGGAGGAATCACGCAATCGGAGACTTCGGGCCCACAAAGACAATTTTCAGCCGCTGTAGTGGCGCCCCTCCCTTGGAATTCGATCACGGACCCCTCACGACCACCAGGTTCGATGACGACCACCGAAGACGCCCAACGTTGGGCGCCAAATTGTAGAAACGGCTTTTTGGAGACCCCCCAATAGGAGAGTCAAAGCCAGCGGTGCAGGGGACACCTAGAATCTACGGGTTCTTCTTGCTTAAATCATACATTACCAAAGAGACCAGGAAAACCAGCCGTGGAGGGAAGTAAGTTATTTATTCGCTCAAGCTAAGGACAGAGTCCCAGAACGGTACTAGTAGTGGAACGCAAAGAAATAGAAGATCAGGAAGCCCAACTGAAAGGTAGTCCGGTACTACAAGAAGCAAAACAAAAACAAGAGGAAATAGAGAAGGACATATCAGGGTATACCGATTATCTAATGAATAAAAAGAGCAACAAACTACGTAAGGACATAGCAAATTACAACCCTGAATATGTCTATCCATACTTACAGTGAGGAAATATAAATGTTATGGTCATGAAATGTTCCCTAACGTGTACCCCACCGTCTCCATGTACGAACTTAAAGTGCATGTAACTTCCCTCCTGTGCCAGCTATGAAGACGCAAACACATTTGCGTCCAACGTTAACATGTCCTCTTTCAGACCCACCCTGAATGGGTTGAATATTCCGTTTCTAAGTATGCCTTGCCAACGTCTTTTTGTGGTGTACTTTACACGTTTTCCAGCCCAGGCGAAGTAGGCCCTGAATTCTGCCATCGAGCCTTTTCCTGCCTTTAGACTCTGAAATGCCTCAGCCTGGGCCGGCCTCTGTACCTGTGACCTCTGCCTTACTCCCTGCGCGGCTCACGGCGCTTAGCTCAGCCTGTTGCCTGCCAAGACTGTATTCAACCTTCGAATTATCTGTTCCGCTCCTCAAAAATACATTCCTGCCTACTAGTTTAAGTAAACATCCTTCCAGCTGCAGAGCAAAGGGCCCGGCCTCACTGTCTCCGTCCAAGTAATTCATAGTCTCTGTTACCATGGTAGGCCCATGCCCCCTCGCATCTCATACAGACACCTAGACGCTTATACACGCACTCACAGTCAGTATAGAATAGCCTCTGTCCGAGAGACCTTTTCCTTCTAGATAATATGGTTCCCAAACATCAGATATCAGATATGATAGAGGAACGAGTTGATCTGACATGCCAGACTTCTGTCTCTTTCCTCTAGTGTAAATGTCAAGTCCCCTGCACCCTCCAGCTTCACGTCAATCACACGTCATGCAGCTGCGCGCGCATCCTAGCTACCGATTCCTGCTGACTCTGCACTCTTCTGTCATAGAGCCACCCACTTCTGACACTTACATGTGACGTTTCTAGAACACACCTCTGTGCACGCCTTAGTTCACGCCTTCTAATTACGTATTGCTAACACGTGTGTATTCTTATCTTGTTTCTCTCAGCTGTTACGCCTTCTGCATTGACTTCTATTGTGTATATTAAGTATAAAAGTAATGTAATGTCAATAAAGTATGCTCTATCCCTTCCTGCACCCCAGTGGTGGCAGGAACCCGATATCCGGTACCAGAACCATTCCTTTTTAAGGAATAAAACCCCTAAGAACTCTAACACCACGGACTCTGCCTCTTTCTTTCCGATTGAGTTATTTTTGTTTAAGTACTTACCTGCATAGAAATTAGGACGGTAAATCAAATATTTACCACATTATTTTGGCGCCCGAACAGGGACCCCTCCCCCACCCCACGCGCCGGTTGGTGCGTTGCAGCCTCGGCCCCCTGCCACAGTCGAGACGGACACAACGCGTACCCGCAGGATTTCCTGTATCTCCCTCAGGCCTACGGAGGTGACGGAGACTGCGATCAGCACCCAGACGAGGCGGTGAGGAGTGCGAAAGAAGCAAGGTCCGAGGTGTCAAGAGGCCCACCAGTTCCGAAGTATTCACGTATCGAGTCGAGTCGAGTCCAGTCCGGTCCAGTCCAGTCGAGTTTTCCGAGGCCTTCTGTTCCGTGCTTCCCGGTGAGTACCATTGCTGGGGACGCATCTAGACGGGTGCATTATTATGTATCCGGTAAAGACGGGTTTGGGTACACAAACACGGTCTGCACTGTTTTAGACAGTGTATCTGTGCTGTTTAGCAGTACATCTAGCATCCAAGTTCTTGCACTGTTCTCAACAGTGTATCTGTGCTGTTTAGCAGTACATCTAGTATAAAGGGTAGTCATACGTGTTCAAAATGTTTCATGTGATTAATGTCGTGGTATGAGTGAACTGTTTTGTGTACATTACTGTGTTTCTGTGTAACTAGCTGTGTTCAGAAGTAAGTAACAAGTATCGAGTATCCAGCACTAAGTAACAAGATGCCGTTTTTCAATAAGTTAAGACAGATAGGAACTAGGAAAGAGATGCTAGAGGAAGAAATTCCTATCCCCCCTAGGGACACTCCTGGAAATTTTATGTACCATAAGCATGGCTTAGATGCCATACTGTACCTAGATTTATGGGCCGATTATACTAAGCACCTAGAAGAAAGACACAGATGGCCCGTTACAGGAACGTGGGATGCCGAGTGCATCATGAAAGTAGAAGAAGCGCTATGGAAAAAGAAAGCCAGACAATCTCAGAAAGACGCCATAGAATTTTGGCGTAAAGAATCACATAAACGTGCCGAAAAAGCACTCCGAAGGGAGGACAGACATAGAGAAGAGTCGGATAAAGTCCGAGAAAACGAATTAGTTAATGAAGGGATCCGAGTAAAAGCAGAACAAGTAGACCGTATGCGAAATAATCTTGTAAATGGCATGTACTTAGTGACCGAGGGTTCGCCTGAAGCCACTTCAGAAATACCGAAAGATCTGCCGCCACCATTGGTTCCAATTAAAGTAAATCACAGGACTACAAAGGACATATTCCTTGCTTCCTATCTAGATGATGTAGCTCCCGCTTACACCAATCCACCTGCCCAAGTACCGCCTACTGATGGTGACGGAGGTGGCAACCCACTCCAAGACAATGTCCCGCCCTTACCACAACAAAGTTCACCCGCCCGAAATCCTGTTCCACCTGTTCCTCCACCACTTCCTACACCTAAGATAAATACTCTGAATCCGTTTGGGCCTGACCCTGGAAAAACACCAGTTCAGTTACTTACACAGACCCCGCCACAGACAAGTCATGCTCAAGCCTCCGCCTCTGGAGGTGCGACAGGAGGTCACCAGACCCCGCCACAACCACATAGGTTAAACACAAGGGACATATTAAAGAACCGTACACCCCGAACATCAAATTTCGACATGCTTAAAGAACCCCTTCCAGTTTGCAGATACGATCCAGTACCCGGTAAAGACGATAGGATGTTATTAGCATCTCTACGCTTACGAAAAGTTACAGATTACTTAGTGTTGTTCCCAGGAATGACTGAACACCTAGATAGAATATACCATTTTATCCAGACTGGGGAAGATCCTGACAGTATTAAAGAGGCCCTGGCTCACCAGAAAGCTGACACTCAAGGTTGTATATTACGCTTCTTCATAAACTGTCTAATAAGAGAACGAGACAGGCCTGGGGTAGACCAGGACGAGATGGATGCACTAAATAAATGGGGCCAGAACATAGCCGAGGGAAAACACGATAAACAGAATTGTATAGCAAGTATGTACAAAAAGATCAGGAAAGAAGTAATGGAGATACACGAAAGAAAGAAACAAGAAAGGGGAACAGATAACAACCGGCTTGATTCCTCCGAGGAGGACGACCCAGAGGAATCCGAACGACAATCTAAAGAAATGATAGCGTATGTGGGTAAGGGAAATTACCTTAGGAAAGGTATTCGCCCAGAAAGCAAGAGAGTTTTCCTTTCCGGTATATCAAAACCGAATTCTTCTGAATATCTGTTTCAAGATACCGATAAAATGCTTCAAGAACGAATGGGGTACCACGTACTCAATTCTATGGATGAACAAGAACTAGCCCGGTCAGCAGTACTATGGGCTGACAATCCTAGCATATACAATGATGATACAGTAGCACAGACATTTCTGAACCTTTCCCCAGACGAACAGAAATTAGCTGGTGTATACATGATTCAGCATCTTCTCACGTTATACAGAAACGAACATTCGGACCCAGGTCCCTTACCTGATACATTAGAAGCACTACTTATGAATAGATGGAGAGGCTTAAGTACCAAGTTGATTCAAATAATTCTAGAACAACGGCACAGATATAACGCTTTCTTAGGCCCTCAACATGTTTCAGCTCCGCCCCCAGAAAGAAAAATGTTTCATTTGGAGCATTTGGACAGACAAAATCCTTTACGAGAAGTACACCCAGTTATGGGTGCCGATAATACCCTGAAACGTGTGTATGTGTACACACCTTTGACAAAGTTAGAATTGTTGGAGATGAAGAAACTAGTACCCTGTCACGATAAAGACCCTGCAGGTTTTCACCGAGAACTTAAGGATATGTTACTCATGGGAGATTACACATATACGGATATTATGAAATTGTTAAAAGTATTGTTGCCTACTGGCATCTATGAGAAACTCAAAGAAAAAGAATGGGAGGTGGGAGATAAAAAGATTATATGGACAGAAATAGAAGACGAGGAAAAAATCCGTACTCCAGGGCTAGGCCTTGGGGAAAAAGCTAAAGCATTACCAGGATTAATAGTACAGGTTTTGCCAAGATTATTGACAACTAAAAAGGAAGACTGGGACGCGATCTCAGCCTGTAAACAGAAACATGATGAAGATACTAGTGACTTCTATTCAAGATTCGAGAAATGTTTCATTATTAATAGTGGCCTGAAACCAAGCAGCGAGTCATACCCACACCTTTTTGTAAGTAAATTAGTAGAAAATTCCCTAACACAGGTTAAGAATCGTGTATATAAAGTCGAAAGTACATGGCAAGCAAATACGCCATCTCAGATGTTGCAAATGTTACAATATCACCAGAACAGAATTAGGGAAGAACAAGAACATGAACAAAGACGTATGAAAGACACGAAAATGAAAATACTAGTTGCCCAGTCAGTCCCAGCTGACGGTCAGAAAAAGGGTGGGACGCAGACAAATAATTCAGCAGCTCCCGTTAAAGGGACATGCAACTATTGCAAGCAGCCAGGCCACTACGTAAATGAATGTCCAGTCCTGAAACACAATATAGCGACAGGTAAAACTAAAGAAAGACCGTGTCAGCCTAGACAAGACCAGGTCCAGCCACAGACTTCACAGAATATACAGCCTATGCATGCTTCATCACACACCGCCCAGACCGTAGCTGTATCACAGCCACAGCCCATTGCCGCGACTCAGCAAGTTTCACAGCAAATGTACCAGTATGCCCAATCTGATTATCCCGATTATCAGCGATACACATGAAACAGCCTAGAGAGGGAGGTTGGCTTGCCTCTTATTGAGATTCCTGTAGATAAAGAGGGTCCTTATGTACATAGTCGAGTATTGGGAAAAGACAGAAAGTTTTTAATTGACACAGGGGCAAGCCGCACAACGATCAGCCATAATGAAGTCCCAGGGGCACCCCTCTCAGGCTCACAGAATGTTTCCCTTGGTTTTTCAGGACAGCCTATTGTAAATGAAGTATCAGAACCCGTCCCCCTAGCAGTAGGTCCACTATCACGTGTTACAGACTTGTTACTCACGAAATCATGTCCAGAAAACTTGTTAGGAATAAAGACGCTGAAGGCTCTAGGAGCTGTGATATGTTGTTCTCCGGAAGGAGTTAGACTTTTTCTGCGTGACTTCAAGGGTCACTATGTATTACGAGATTTTGATGTCAGATTGAAAAATGTACCGGAACACCTGTGGGCACAAGGCCCAACCGATGTAGGTTGTATGCACATTACACCATAGCGTGTTACACTCAAACCAGGAGTTGTTTTACCCCGAATCAGACAATACAAGTTACCACCCGATGCTGTCGTGGCTTTACTGGAAATCATTGAAGAGCTCATTGCCCAAGGAGTGGTCGTAGAAACCGACTCCAATATCTGTAATTCCCCTATCATTCCGATTCTTAAACGTACTGATCCCAATGCACCGCCAGTATATCGGCTGGTGATTGATTTACGAGAACTGAATAAATGCATTGTTCCACAGTACCCTGTGGTTCCCGACATCTCATCCTTATTGACTGCTATTGATTCAGAAGCGACGTTCTTTACTGTAATTGACCTCAAGAACGCCTTCTTCAGTGTGCCCATTGATCCAGAGAGCCAATATCTCTTCGGATTCAGTTTAAATGGACGAAGTTTCAAATTTTCACGCGCACCTCAAGGATTCACAGAAAGCCCCAGCATCTACAGCCAAGCACTAAAAAGACAACTTGATTGTATCCAAATGCCAGTTAACACTGCCTTATTGCAGTACGTCGATGATCTGCTGATCACCGCACGAAGTGAACCCGAATGTGAACAAGCATCACTGACAGTTTTACATTTTCTGGCCGACAAGGGACACAAGGTGTCTCCTTCAAAGCTACAATTCTGTGTTCAGCAAGTTGTGTACTTGGGTCACTTGCTGTCCAAAGTGGGGAGACAGCTCACTCCTGACCGCATCCAGTTAATTGTAAATATGCCACAACCCCAGACACAAAAGGAAGTGCGGGCCTTTATAGGCCTCACCTCGTACTGCAGACAATGGATTCCCCAGTATGCATTTCTAGCTAAACCACTCATTCAGTTGACAACACAGGAGGCAGCGACTTCGACTGCCCTTCCTTGGACTCAGGAACATACACAGGCTTTTGAGGAATTAAAGAAAGCTTTATGTCAAGCACCAGTTTTAGCGACACCATGTTACAGCAAACCTTTTACACTTTTTGTTACAGAACGTGATGGTACAGCGTTGTCTGTCCTCACACAAGATCAAGCAGGTTCCCATAAGCCTTGCGCTTATTTTTCGAGTACATTGGATTCAGTAGCCCAGGCACTCCCTGCGTGCTTAAAGTCAGTTGCAGCGACAGCCTTAGCAATCAGACAGAGCGACTCAATTGTATTAGGACATCCATTGACAGTACAGGTTCCACATTCTGTAGAGGTCCTTCTAAACCGAACCCAGACTCAACACTTGACTATAGCACGACTGACAGGTTATGAACTGACACTGTTCCAGCCACACATAGAAATCAGACGCTGTAACATTCTAAATCCTGCCACGTTGTTACCCTCGGTTATGACAGATTCAACACCACATGATTGTATAGAGATAATTAATGCAGTAACAAATCCCCGACGAGACTTAACAGATGTTCCACTGACAAATCCAGACCTGACACTTTATGTGGACGGTTCATGTATGAGAACAAGTACAGGAGAGTTAGTGGCCGCATACGCAGTAACCACTGAAACCGAAGTCAAAGAAACACATCGTATTGACACACTGTCCGCTCAAGCAGCAGAGCTCATCGCTCTGACCCGAGCCTGTATACTAGCCAAGAACAGAAATGTTAACATATACACTGATTCCCATTATGCTTTCGGAGTTGTACACGACTTCGGAGTGTTATGGCAAGAACGAGGTTTCTTGACCTCTCACGGTGCCAAGATTCAACACGGTCCCCTCATTCAAGCACTGTTAGAAGCAATACATCTGCCTTCAGGCATATCCATCATGAAGTGTAAAGCACATACTAAAGTTACAGACTCTGTTTCCCAGGGTAACGACATGGCAGATCAAACAGCAAAACATACCGCATTGACTCACACCCAGACAACTGATCTAACAAAGGCAATAGTACCGACACATTGTATGGCAGTTAGGGATCCCACACTAGATGTAATCGATATCCAGACACATGCCACTTCAGATGAAATCAAGAAATGGGCTGAGCTAGGAGGGATCCAGACAGATCAGGGATGGATGACGAAGGGAAAATCTACATGGTTTCTCCCCGACTCTATGGTTCAAGTCATAATAAATACAGCACATAGTCCAGCCCACCTGGGAGAAAAAGCCATGTTAGACAGTTTACAGAATCTCTGGTACAACAAACATTTACGAGCAGCAGCAAAACAGAAAGTGCGTACTTGCATGATCTGTTGTCAGTTTAACCCAGGTAAAAGCGTCCCTGTAGAGCAAGGTGGATTTCATCCTCCCGATCACCCTTTTGAAGTCCTCCAGATGGATTATATCCAGATGGAACGTTGTCGAGGATTCAAGTACATCCTCGTAATTGTTTGTGCACTTTCCCGTTGGACAGAAGCATATCCAGTCCCAGACTACACTGCCCCGACCACTGCCAGGAAGCTGGTTCGAGAATTCTTCCCACGGTACGGCTTGCCTCGTATCGTGTACTCAGATAACGGACAGCCCTTCTCGTCCGAGCTCATGAAGCAGGTTTCACTCCTGCTAGGATATCAGTGGAAATTCCACTGCGTCCGACATCCCGAGGCAGCTGGCCTTGTAGAGAGACACAATCAGACACTGAAAACCCGTCTTGCTAAAGTTTGTAAAGAGAAAGGGGTCGACTGGATAGTCGCCCTGCCAGTTGCATTGTTCTATATGAGGATGGTTCCGCATTCGAGATCAGGGCTATCCCCGTATGAGGTGGTCTTCGGCAGACCACCAAATATGTGGGGGACGCCCATGCCTAAGAAAATAACCAATGTTGATTGTAATATGCTGACAGATTACCTTGCCTCCTTGATGTCTGCACTCCAATCATGTCGTTCACAGGTTGCCGCAGCCTTTCCCGACAACACTGATGTAAAGCCACACGATGTCCGCCCCGGTGATACTGTGCTGATCCGCAACTTCGATAGGAGGAGTCCGCTGGAGCCCCGCTGGCAGGAGCCGAAGCTCGTCCTTCTGACCACGAGGACCGCCATCAAGGTTGAGGGCCGAAAGGGGTGGATCCATACGAGTCATATAAAAAAATGCAACAAACTGTTACCAGAAACTGACTCTTCCACCCCCTCAAAGGACTGCCCAGAATCTAGTGACTTTAAAGTTCCCAAGAGAGAGAAAACTCCGCAAGAGGAGTATAAAACGAAATTACGATCTAGTAAGTCAGACAGTTTAATTGTTTAAGTCCTCCCCTAGGTGAATCGGTTAAATTAGTTTCTGACATGTATCCCCTAGATCGAGATAGAGAGAGAGAGAGACAACTCAAGAAACGTGCATATTGTAAATCACTCCGTAGTCACTGTATAGTGACATTATTGGTTTTGTTTTTTCTAAGCCTTCTGATTATTGCTGCTAGTATATTGCTGCCTGTATATTACCCTATCTTCAAGCATACACAATCTGCTTACAATGTCTCTGCCGAACATTCTTTTAGTGAATTACCTTTACACGAGTTATCTTACAGACTTGCGCTGCGCAACAATACATTCATTAGTATGTTACACCACTCCCATCAGACTAACAATGCTACCAACTGTTGGATATGTGGCCGACTCCCTCCCTACCAGAAATACAAGGGAGTTCTGCCTCTTTTTCCGTACCCGTTCACTCACAATGGCTCCTGTGGTGCATGGTTTAGATTAATTAATTCTCTAGATTCTGATATTGCTATTTTCGAAGGAAATTGGGTTTGGGGAAACCTGAACTTAGTTCTGCTTAACGTCTGCTACCCTGACAAGAAGGGACTTCCCACTAGGACAGGAACTGATCTAGAAAATGAAGTATATGGATTAGGTAATTACACAATTAATCTCATGATTCTTACTGTTGAATCCGAAGCCGCACCAGTTCTCCCTGCTATGTCAGTATTACCAGTCACTGGTGATTTATGTCTCAGAAAGAAGGGTTCAGTACACTTAGGTCATAGTAAATGTACTACCATGGTCGAATTCAGTGATCAGGGTAGGTCTACATTTAGAGCTACTCGTCATTCCTACTTTGTTTGTGGCCATACCGCATACATACGCTTACCTCCAGATTGGGATGGTACCTGTTACATTGCCTTCCTTCTGCCCCCTGTTTTCCTAGCCCCTCCTGATTATCACAGAAATACAAATCTAGTAAACAGTAGACTCAGAAGAGATCTCCCGATTGTCGACTATACTGAAACAGCATGGGAGCAATATACAGATTTTAATAAAGGTTTCTTCCCCTACTTAGGTGCTGTTTTTAATAGTAAACTGATACGCAAATTAACTAGAACCCTTGAAGCAGTAGTGAATGAAACTACTTCCGCCCTAGGCAACTTAACGGAGGAGCAGTCCGCCATGCGGGTTGTTGTCCGTCAGAATCGTCTTGTTATTGACGTCATCTTGGCAGATAGAGGCGGAGCTTGTAAGGTCATCGGGTCAAGTTGCTGTGTTTTCATTCCAGAAAACGCGCCAACTGTATATAAAGCTATCACACGTCTTCATAAAATTGCAAGCTTGATACATCAGAATCCAGGCACCTGGACTTGGTCCGGTTGGTTCTGGACAACGTTGACTGCTTGGGGATGGAAGATCCTATCCTTCCTAGGCATTGCCCTTGTCATAGTATTCAGTTGCTGCCTGTGCTTACAGTGTGGGCCAGCGATTTGCGGTCTGTGCGCCACGTCATGTATTCCGCATTCCAGTTTTCATGCAAAACGCGAAAAGAAGAAAGAAGAGCAAATGATGTTACGTGAACAGACTGATCGGTTCATGAGGATCGATATATCATGAAGGGTCCGTAGGGAACAAGGAGGGAATGAGGAAATATAAATTTTATGGTCATGAAATGTTCCCTAACGTGTACCCCACCGTCTCCATGTACGAACTTAAAGTGCATGTAACTTCCCTCCTGTGCCAGCTATGAAGACGCAAACACATTTGCGTCCAACGTTAACATGTCCTCTTTCAGACCCACCCTGAATGGGTTGAATATTCCGTTTCTAAGTATGCCTTGCCAACGTCTTTTTGTGGTGTACTTTACACGTTTTCCAGCCCAGGCGAAGTAGGCCCTGAATTCTGCCATCGAGCCTTTTCCTGCCTTCAGACTCTGAAATGCCTCAGCCTGGGCCGGCCTCTGTACCCGTGACCTCTGCCTTACTCCCTGCGCGGCTCACGGCGCTTAGCTCAGCCTGTTGCCTGCCAAGACTGTATTCAACCTTCGAATTATCTGTTCCGCTCCTCAAAAATACATTCCTGCCTACTAGTTTAAGTAAACATCCTTCCAGCTGCAGAGCAAAGGGCCCGGCCTCACTGTCTCCGTCCAAGTAATTCATAGTCTCTGTTACCATGGTAGGCCCATGCCCCCTCGCATCTCATACAGACACCTAGACGCTTATACACGCACTCACAGTCAGTATAGAATAGCCTCTGTCCGAGAGACCTTTTCCTTCTAGATAATATGGTTCCGAAAACATCAGATATCAGATATGATAGAGGAACGAGTTGATCTGACATGCCAGACTTCTGTCTCTTTCCTCTAGTGTAAATGTCAAGTCCCCTGCACCCTCCAGCTTCACGTCAATCACACGTCATGCAGCTGCGCGCGCATCCTAGCTACCGGTTCCTGCTGACTCTGCACTCTTCTGTCATAGAGCCACCCACTTCTGACACTTACATGTGACGTTTCTAGAACACATCTCTGTGCACGCCTTAGTTCACGCCTTCTGATTACGTATTGCTAACACGTGTGTATTCTTATCTTGTTTCTCTCAGCTGTTACGCCTTCTGCATTGACTTCTATTGTGTATATTAAGTATAAAAGTAATGTAATGTCAATAAAGTATGCTCTATCCCTTCCTGCACCCCAGTGGTGGCAGGAACCCGATATCCGGTACCAGAACCATTCCCTTTTAAGGAATAAAACCCCTAAGAACTCTAACACCACGGACTCTGCCTCTTTCTTTCCGATTGAGTTATTTTTGTTTAAGTACTTACCTGCATAGAAATTAGGACGGTAAATCAAATATTTACCACAACAGAAGGATTTCTATGAGAGAAGCAAAGAGAATTACCCACAGCGTAGACCATGGCAGAACCCTCCCCGCAATTTCCAAAAAAGAAAAGTCAGGTTCTTTGATACTTCTTACACCAGTTCCGAATCTGAGGGAGAACAACAGAACGAGAGTAGAAATACGAGAGATAGAGAAACATCAAACCAAAACCAGTATGGGGGCCACTTGTGCCCCCAGTCTGGCCTGTTTGTACGTATCAAAATTTGACGAACATCATATATACAACACGGTGTCGCCATTCTATGAGAATATATCTATGTGGTCTCGCTACATAGATGATGTCTTTTTTATCTGGACGGGACCCGTATAGACACTGAGAGAATTCATTGCATGGCTAAATCTTGGCGACCAAAATTTGAAGTTCACGTCCCACGTTGATGATCAAAGTACTGAATTTTTAGATATCATCATTAAGCATACTGACGGTATCTTAACAGTGGAACTCTTCACAAAACCAACGGACAGGGACACTATGCTGCACCACAAAAGCAACCACCCTCCCAGCCAAATAAATAATATCCCATTTGGGCAGTTCTTAAGATTGAAGAGAAACTGTACCACATCTCACGATTTTGAAAAACATGCGGAGATTTTGAAAACTAAGTTTCTGGTGCGAGGGTATCCAAAAAGATTAATAAGACATTCATACAAGCGTGCCAAATATTACAACCGCGAAAGTTTATTCCTGCCCAAAAACAATGAAGACTGTACACCCCAGCCAATTGCCTTTGTTACTAATTACAATGCAATCAGTAACAAACTAAAGAACATTATAAACAGAAACTGGCACCTTATCACTGATAAACAACACAACACACTGCCCAAACCACGTTTCTCCTACCGGAGGAACCACACAATTAGGAACAGTTTAGTACACACGTACAGGGAAAATAAATCAGTCAGTTAGCCCTGTATCAACAATGCACCCCTACCTACAGGTACATTTCCCTGTTCAGGGTGCAATAATTGTAAAGATATCATCCGTGGCGACACTGTTACCATCAAAGATGCCATCATCAAACCTACTAGTTTCATGAACTGTCGCACCAAGAGTGTGATATACCTTATCACTTGCCCATGTAATTTGATTTACATAGGAGAAACCTCTAGAGAGGTACGTATTAGACTGAACGAACACAGGTCAGCCCTACGTACCAACGAGATAGGGGCCCCCCTTACTGAGCATTGGAAAACCGCAAAACACAAGCTCACCGACCTGTGTTGGTGCTGTGTAGAACACGTAAGCCTCAATATCAGAGGTGGTAATTTGACACAGAAAAGAAAGAGACGTGTACAATTCTACATGTCCAAATGCAACAGTGTCCGCATTGGCTTAAACAGCAGGGAAGATTGGGAAAGAATAGTCTGATGTAATCTATCCAATAGGTAATGATACATGGCAACCTAGGCTAGGTTAATTAATAGTCTCCCTTACCAGAGCTTAACACAAATATAAATTGAACTAGCACCATGTATGCACAGCGCCTGTTTTACCTCATTTTATTTATTTATTATTTATTTTTTATATTTTTTATTAATTACTTCTTCCTTGAACCGGTAAGGTATACATCGTCTAGGAAAAATATACACTGTATTGCTTTTAAATAAAAAACCAGCGCCAAAATAAAAGAGCAAGTTCTTGGTATACCATTTGATATTACCAGATAAACACGCGTTTCGCAATATCTGCACAGATAAACGAGTAAGACTAACATATTAACGCAATATAGGACTGTGCAAAAGGGTAATACACGAAGCAGAAGGTAAACAGAGCTTACGGACACGTGACTCCCAGAGAGCCTATCAATGCGCAACTAACTGCCGCCCAATCACAGGCGCCGGTACATAAAATAGACACGGAGTGCGTCCACCTCCACATACCAAAATATTGCAGATCCCGGAAGGACCGTAGTAGTAGGAGCAGGGAGGCCGAATCGCAAAGTTAAGGTAAGCCATCCGCAATTCACCATGCCGCTTTCTTGCGTGTAGCAAGATTTCCCTACGTCCTTTAGACTCTGAGACCAAACCGCAATTATGTCTCTAAGCCTACCCGAACATTCGTATCCGACATCGGGACTAAAAGACTACTTACTCTTAAGAGCGCATACAGAAAGCAACCCATAGAGCTGCGCGCGCACTGATGCTAGACTTTATATATTAAGAAATAGGAAACGTACTGGGCAACGAGCCTTTAGCAATTAAAGGAGGTTCGCGCTGGTACTTTGCCGACACTTGTTATTAGGTCTAATTAAATATACCGTATATGCTCAAGGCGTTATGAAACTTGACCACATGCTCATCTACCTCAGACTATAGATGGCGCAAAGGATATTGCAGCCAAAATATAAACATGATTAAAAGAGATACACGCTAACCATAGGTTACTATAGAATTATCTGCAGAGTTGGAGTTATTTTCTACTACCTTTTACAAACTACCCCCTTTTTTCCACCTGCAGTGCAAGGAGTAACGTGCTAATATAAGGCAGCACTCTTTAACACAACGCCAAATGAAAAGGTCGTGTTAAACTGGGGATCCAGTAATTAAAATTCTGGGTAAGTGAACACAATACAGCCCCTTTTGGAATATCGAGAATCACCCCAAAAAACAGTGATTAGAGTATTTGCATCTTCATCTATTTTTCAGCCCTACGAAATACCCATATCGGTGGCTCCTACTACTAAAGTATGAAATTACTCCAGGAAATCACAAGGTAGCTGTACTTTACTATCTGCCCCTTGTCTTATATAGCATGTCTGGTTAGAAACTGATACAGGCTTTGTCACCATTATCTACTCACAGGTACCACAATTATGTCTATACCTGGTAATATGCAGCTCTGCTGAAACCCAAAAGTGTACTTGGGCAGACAGTCTTCTCTGATTTATCTGGATGACAGTTTTTTTATAACAAAGGTAACCAGCTTTATAAAATGTCCTTTCACATCAGGCAAGGGATAAGAGTGAGTTTCCATCTGTTTTAAAAATCAGAAAATGATGGTGATATGCTAAAAACACCTCAATGATATTATTAAGAAATTTTAAATTTAAATTTTTTTTTTGACATTAAGGCAATTAATGCCAGTCGTAACACATAGATCATGTAAATCAAACATTGGTATTTACCAGTGATGTGCCCTTTAGTGATTAAAGATGTCTTTTACATATACCAATATCTTTACCAAAATCTGAAAATAGCTTAGTGCCAACTACAAATAGAAATAAGGTGTTCTGTATCCCTAAATGACAGGAAATGATTTAGGTTCACATGATTGTTGTAAAAATGTTTTATAAATGCACGAAATACTTGTTAAACGCAAAAAAAGTAATTGTATGTTTCTTTTTAGAACTTGGTCCTGAAGAAGGTTTTTAATCGTTTCTCCAAAAACCGAAACGCCGAGTCGACCCCTATTCTTGCGTAATTTCTTGTGAAATTTTTTTGTATGAAATATTTTTGTATGAACTATTTGCTTGATGCGTACACCAATGATTTGTTAAATGTTTTTAAACCTGTTACTGTATAAACTGTTTTTATTACTTGTGTTTTTTGTGATCAACTTGTGACACTGAAATAAATATACATTGTTATATTTTTCTAAAATCTAATGTCCTGTCCTCTTTAAGCTTGATAAAACTCAAGGAGAGTATGAGTATTAAATAAATCCTGAAATGTTTGTATTTAGATGTTGGCAGTTATACAACCTAAGAGAGCTATAAATAAGATTTGGTTACAATAATGTGTGATTGGTATTAGTAAAAAACACAATTTTGGGCACCTACAAAATAATATCACCCAATTAGGGTTATTTGTGGGACTTCCTTGTTTTTTTCACTTATTCTCCCCTGTCCCAAAACCGACAGATAAGGGGACCTCCTTCATTTGTCTTTGTTTTACCCAGCTAGTAAGCTGAGGAGGCACGTTTGCGATACACACATCTCACGCACTACACACATTCTCACTATAGTATTCCCAACGCTCCATTCTTGGTCCCTTCTAGTCTAGCATTAGAGAACATGGAAGGTTTCAAAGTACTCAGCTACACAGAGGACCACTTTAATAAGATCATCCACGGGCCCCCTATAAAAAACATTTCTGCCGTCTGCTTGGACAAGTCAGACGAAGAACAGTGGCGGGCCCTGTGGAATTTAAAAAAGAAGGTAGTTAGGGCAGAGCTACATGCAGAATTCCTAGTGGAATACTGCAAAAAATGAGTGATTCCTAAAGGTCTTCAGGTGGTAAATGAACCAGGGATTTTCATAAACAATAGAACATTTATAGAGAACTGGACATTGGTAGCCAACCGCTGTAGCCGGGATTGGATCCTCCTTATCATTGAGACTGCCCATGAAGTACTAGTAGTGGAACGCAAAGAAATAGAAGATCAGGAAGCCCAACTGAAAGGTAGTCCGGTACTACAAGAAGCAAAACAAAAACTAGAGGAAATAGAGAAGGACATATCAGGGTATACCGATTATCTAATGAATAAAAAGAGCAACAAACTACGGAAGGACATAGCAAATTACAACCCTGAATATGTCTATCCATACTTACAGAAGGATTTCTATGAGAGAATCAAAGAGAATTACCCACAGCGTAGACCATGGCAGAACCCTCCCCGCAATTTCCAAAAAAGAAAAGTCAGGTTCTTTGATACTTCTTACACCAGTTCCGAATCTGAGGGAGAACAACAGAACGAGAGTAGAAATACGAGAGATAGAGAAACATCAAACACCCCAAATCACACCCTTCTTCCTTTTTTGGAACAGCGCCAACAAAACCAGGCTCCACCGAAAGGGAGAGGCAGAGGACGAGGGAACTACAACACGACACCGCAATTCCTACGACGTCCAAACACACGCAGCCAGAAACAATGGGATTAGCCAATCACAACAAAGCCCCTATTATCAATCTCTCCAAAACCACACTCACGGCTCAACAAATCACATTGTTAGAAAAGGGCTTAGGGTACGCAATCTCCTCTAACATTGACAGATATTCCCTAGAGAGAGACCTGCAAAGCTTTTTTAGGAAAATCAGGCTAGCAATCTACTTTGAGGGAAAAGAACGACATCCCAGCCAAAATAAATCAGGGCTAAAGAATAAGTTAGTTTGGAAACCCAGTGTCAACATGATCCCGAAAGACATAGAAGCTTTCGAGCGGAGCGTGGACAAAAGTATAGATGACTTATTGAAACATAAGCACTGGGTCAATCATAATCTCAGCAAAGAGGAGGCATTAGCCCTCAAGTCTTTGCAGAATGACACCGAACTGACTATCAAACCGGCAGACAAGGGGGGTGGTATTGTAGTAATGGACACCCTTGACTACAACAATAGGATGCTTAAGCTACTTAGTAACGAGGAACACTACAAACCAGCCAACATGGAGGAATGGACATCCCTCAAATCGTCCATATCTACCCTCCTTAAGCAAGCCAAAGATGATGACATTATTTGTGACGAGGAATATTCTTTCCTCAACAATCAAGATCCCGTTATCCCTGCCCTCTATGGACTCCCAAAAGTCCATAAGGACATTTTAAACCCGCCCATGAGGCCCATTGTGTCTAGCATTGGGTCTTTAACAGAACCACTTAGTAAATATGTAGATGTTTTTCTACAACCCCTTGTCACTAGCCAAAAAGCGTTTATTAAAGACACAGCAGATATTATCAACAGACTAGAAGGCCTAGAATTCGATCCAGAGTCTCAGCTTCTTGTCACATTAGACATAGAAGCACTTTATACTAATATACCACAGAATGCAACAATAGAAGTAATTACATCTATGCTTAATAATGAAGACCGAGATCTTAATGCACATGAAACTTTCATCATAGACTGCATATCTGTAGTACTAAGAAACAATCTGTTTTTGTTTAATAAACAACTTTTCAGACAGATCAAGGGGACCAGTATGGGGGCCACTTGTGCCCCCAGTCTGGCCTGTTTGTACGTATCAAAATTTGAAGAACATCATATATACAACACGGTGTCGCCATTCTATGAGAATATATCTATGTGGTCTCGCTACATAGATGATGTATTTTTTATCTGGACGGGACCCGTAGAGACACTGAGAGAATTCATTGCATGGCTAAATCTTGGCGACCAAAATTTGAAGTTCACGTCCCACGTTGATGATCAAAGTACTGAATTTTTAGATATCATCATTAAGCATACTGACGGTATCTTAACAGTGGAACTCTTCACAAAACCAACGGACAGGAACACTATGCTGCACCACAAAAGCAACCACCCTCCCAGCCAAATAAATAATATCCCATTTGGGCAGTTCTTAAGATTGAAGAGAAACTGTACCACATCTCACGATTTTGAAAAACATGCGGAGATTTTGAAAACTAAGTTTCTGGAGCGAGGGTATCCAAAAAGATTAATAAGACATTCATACAAGCGTGCCAAATATTACAACCGCGAAAGTTTATTCCTGCCCAAAAACAATGAAGACTGTACACCCCAGCCAATTGCCTTTGTTACTAATTACAATGCAATCAGTAACAAACTAAAGAACATTATAAACAGAAACTGGCACCTTATCACTGATAAACAACACAACACACTGCCCAAACCACGTTTCTCCTACCGGAGGAACCACACAATTAGGAACAGTTTAGTACACACGTACAGGGAAAATAAATCAGTCAGTCAGCCCTGTATCAACAATGCACCCCTACCTACAGGTACATTTCCCTGTTCAGGGTGCAATAATTGTAAAGACATTATCCGTGGCGACACTGTTACCATCAAAGATGCCGTCATCAAACCTCCTAGTTTCATGAAGTGTCGCACCAAGAGTGTGATATACCTTATCACTTGCCCATGTAATTTGATTTACATAGGAGAAACCTCTAGAGAGGTACGTATTAGACTGAAGGTCAGCCCGACGTACCAACAAGATAGGGGCCCCCCTTACTGAGCATTGGAAAACCGCGAAACACAAGCTCACCGACCTGCGTAGGTGCTGTGTAGAACACGTAAGCCTCAATATCAGAGGTGGTAATTTGACACAGAAAAGAAAGAGACGTGAACAATTCTACATGTCCAAATGCAACAGTGTCCGCATTGGCTTAAACAGCAGGGAAGATTGGGAAAAAATAGTCTGATGTAATCTATCCAATAGGTAATGATACATGGCAACCTAGGCTAGGTTAATTAATAGTCTCCCTTACCAGAGCTTAACACAAATATAAATTGAACTAGCACCATGTATGCACAGCGCCTGTTTTACCTCATTTTATTTATTTATTATTTATTTTTTATATTTTTTATTAATTACTTCTTCCTTGAACCGGTAAGGTATACATCGTCTAGGAAAAATATACACTGTATTGCTTTTAAATAAAAAACCAGCGCCAAAATAAAAGAGCAAGTTCTTGGTATACCATATGATATTACCAGATAAACACGCGTTTCGCAATATCTGCACAGATAAACGAGTAAGACTAACATATTAACGCAATATAGGACTGTGCAAAAGGGTAATACACGAAGCAGAAGGTAAACAGAGCTTACGGACACGTGACTCCCAGAGAGCCTATCAATGCGCAACTAACTGCCGCCCAATCACAGGCGCCGGTACATAAAATAGACACGGAGTGCGTCCACCTCCACATACCAAAATATTGCAGATCCCGGAAGGACCGTAGTAGTAGGAGCAGGGAGGCTGAATCGCAAAGTTAAGGTAAGCCATCCACAATTCACCATGCCGCTTTCTTGCGTGTAGCAAGATTTCCCTACGTCCTTTAGACTCTGAGACCAAACCGCAATTATGTCTCTAAGCCTACCTGAACATTCGTATCCGACATCGGGACTAAAAGACTACTTACTCTTAAGAGCGCATACAGAAAGCAACCCATAGAGCTGCGCGCACACTGATGCTAGACTTTATATATTAAGAAATAGGAAACGTACTGGGCAACGCGCCTTTAGCAATTAAAGGAGGTTCGCGCTGATACTTTGCCGACACTTGTTAATAGGTCTAATTAAATATACCGTATATGCTCAAGGCGTTATGAAACTTGACCACATGCTCATCTACCTCAGACTATAGATGGCGCAAAGGATATTGCAGCCAAAATATAAACATGATTAAAAGAGATACACGCTAACCATGGTTACTATAGAATTATCTGCAGAGTTGGAGTTATTTTCTACTACCTTTTACAAACTACCCCCCTTTTTTCCACCCGCAGTGCAAGGAGTAACGTGCTAATATAAGGCAGCACTCTTTAACACAACGCCAAATGAAAAGGTCGTGTTAAACTGGGGATCCAGTAATTAAAATTCTGGGTAAGTGAACACAATACAGCCCCTTTTGGAATATCGAGAATCACCCCAAAAAACAGTGATTAGAGTATTTGCATCTCCATCTATTTTTCAGCCCTACGAAATACCCATATCGGTGGCTCCTACTACTAAAGTATGAAATTACTCCAGGAAATCACAAGGTAGCTGTACTTTACTATCTGCCCCTTGTCTTATATAGCATGTCTGGTTAGAAACTGATACAGGCTTTGTCACCATTATCTACTCACAGGTACCACAATTATGTCTATACCTGGTAATATGCAGCTCTGCTGAAACCCAAAAGTGTACTTGGGCAGACAGTCTTCTCTGATTTATCTGGATGACAGTTTTTTATAACAAAGGTAACCAGCTTTATAAAATGTCCTTTCACATCAGGCCAGGGATAAGAGCGAGTTTCCATCTGTTTTAAAAATCAGAAAATGATGGTGATATGCTAAAAACACCTCAATGATATTATTAAGAAATTTGAAATTTAATTTTTTTTTTGACATTAAGGCAATTAATGCCAGTCGTAACACATAGATCATGTAAATCAAACATTGGTATTTACCAGTGATGTGCCCTTTAGTGATTAAAGATGTCTTTTACATATACCAATATCTTTACCAAAATCTGAAAATAGCTTAGTGCCAACTACAAATAGAAATAAGGTGTTCTGTATCCCTAAATGACAGGAAATGATTTAGGTTCACATGATTGTTGTAAAAATGTTTTGTAAATGCACGAAATACTTGTTAAACGCAAAAAAAGTAATTGTATGTTTCTTTTTAGAACTTGGTCCTGAAGAAGGTTTTTAATCGTTTCTCCAAAAACCGAAACGCCGCGTCGACCCCTGTTCTTGTGTAATTTCTTGTGAAATTTTTTTGTATGAAATTTTTTTGTATGAACTATTTGCTTGATGTGTACACCAATGATTTTTTAAATGTTTTTAAACCTGTTACTGTATAAACTGTTTTTATTACTTGTGTTTTTTGTGATCAACTTGTGACACTGAAATAAATATACATTGTTATATTTTTCTAAAATCTAATGTCCTGTCCTCTTTAAGCTTGATAAAACTCAAGGAGAGTATGAGTATTAAATAAATCCTGAAATGTTTGTATTTAGATGTTGGCAGTTATACAACCTAAGAGAGCTATAAATAAGATTTGGTTACAATAATGTGTGATTGGTATTAGTAAAAAACACAATTTTGGGCACCTACAAAATAATATCACCCAATTAGGGTTATTTGTGGGACTTCCTTGTTTTTTTCACTTATTCTTCCCTGTCCCAAAACCGACAGATAAGGGGGCCTCCTTCATTTGTCTTTGCTTTTAGATGTTTTACACTGTTTTGTAGCTTTACCGTTGTGGGTGCTCTAATATGAAGCAGGTGATTTATTTTCTCTTTAGAGAAAAATTAAGCATCAGTTTCGTTTTAAGTGTTTATTTGCTGGTATTTTCTAGATGTTGAGGTAATTAGATTATTTTTACTCGCTATTGTGGTAATTTTATATTTTTTAATAATTTATGTATACTTTGTTATATCTTTTTTGCTAGTTTGTGGTAGTTTTTTTGTCTGGCAGTCTTTTATTTTAGGCAGGGAATCTAAAGAGATAGAGGTTGGAGATTGTTATTTAAACAATTTTCTATTTTTTTCTATTTTAAGTTTATTTGAAATTAAGTTTTAGTTTAAATATAGGTTTTACTTACTTGGTAAGTACTTGTCGAGATATATTCTTCTTCTTTAAGGGTTTAGTCAGAGAATCAAACAAAGTTCCTCATCTTGCAGAATTTGTACCTAGTTGATAACATTAGTGTGCCTTACTTCCAATATTTTTAGTAAGTTGTATCCATGGCGATGTTATTTTAGTGGATATTGTGTGAATCAATATTTTTGCCATAATATTTGTTTGTTTAAAGGTGGTGATATTTTTGTTGTTGATGTTTGTTTATGACAGAAGTAAAGATCAATATTTTTAACAGCAATATTTGTGTTCTCTATATTTGTTGTTTGTATGAGTTACTTATAGGAAGGCAATCTTTTTGTAACATTTATTTTCTCATATTTATGTGTTTTTATAATCTATATTGTATGCATACATTTTATGTCAGTGATCCATGAAGACTTAGTAATACCATCCAAAGAATACAGAAAATAGGAGTAGTGTGCAAACCTATTTGTAGATTAACAAAAATACTGGGCCACAAGACTATCAAAGAGATGATCCACCTGTATAAATCTAAATGCCGGGGCATTGAACAAATAAAGAAGGCGTGTGGGTCATGAAATCCCACCTAGAAAGAAGGCCTCTGAAAACAAGTTCATTTGCCGGCTACTGTCTATCCCGAAATCGACCCCAAGTTTTAGCTCCCACAGTGAACTGGGTATGGGCTATTTGGAAGATAAAGTTAAAATGGCCCCCCTTTTACTCTGGGTTGAAATCTGGTGTACCCCATAAGCTGGTTTCTCGAGAGACATTTTAAGCAAGTGTCTGAACTTGTAAAATTGATGCTCTATTCTGTGGCTGGCATAAGCTTCAATGATATGGGCCTGAGTAATCTTTTTGATTTTTCAGATACCATCGGGCCCCAAATTAAGGTGTTAGTTAAGGAAAAATGTATTATGATGAATGAAGAGATTTGAATCACAAGGTCAAGCCATTTAACTTCAGACTTTAACTATTTGCCAATTTCTCCTATGTCTGGGTACGAGCAGTATTTAGCTTGGGTGGAAAAACTAGAGCATAGATTTTATCTCACAAGACCCAAGTTACTTTCAATTCATTATTTGGTTGCTTTTCCTAACTGTGGTTCCAGGTTTGAATCCCTTCTGGGCTGTCCATGTGATAATTCCTTACCTAAAATGACAGTGCATTTTATACATTTTTGCACATACTATATAGCAGCTTGAGAAGATGCTTTTTATGACCACTTTTAAAGCATAAGTACTTACATCTCACTAAGAGCATCTGATCTTTTCAAAATATCTAAATTCTTTAACAATATGTTTCTCTGTCCTTAATTATATCTTGTCTGCAATAGAATCAAGGAGGAGGTATGCTTCATAAAAATGTTAATTTTCAGACCGGTTGAGAATGTTAATAGTTTTAAATGAATGTCAATCACCACAGGTGACTAATACACAGCTCCTCCCTTTGGAAGGAGACACCCTGTTGCACAGCTTTGTAATTCAGACGTGTAAGTCTTTCTGATTAATCATCAAAATTAATTCCTCCTCATGTTGGGGTTCCAAAAAGCATTTAATTTTTCATCAAAGTTTCCACAAAACATAAATTTCAGGTTGTGTCTCCAACATCAACATAATCCAGTATCATTCCTTCCCCAATGCATTTCGGGCTAATTAGAAAGCCCTTCCTCAGGGGACAACTCTACAAAAAAAGGAACATATCAACATATCACTGTGTGTGTCGAAGATAATTGCTGTACACACATCATTTCACTTCACTACATTTGTGACCGTCATTCCAAGTCAATCAGAAAGTGCCACGATGTTTGTGTGAACACTAAAGAACCATGCGATTGTTATTGATTTAACAGCCTATTCCTAGGTCACCCGGTGTATTAGTGCGTTTGTAAAAATGAATCTGGCAAATAAACGAAAAAACGCGTGTTAAAACCTCATGCCCCGATCACCGCATAGTGTGTGGGAAACGATCCAAGCTTTTTAAGAAATGCATTGGGGAAGGAATGATACTGGATTATGTTGATGTTGGAGACACAACCTGAAATTTATGTTTTGTGGAAACTTTGATGAAAAATTAAATGCTTTTTGGAACCCCAACATGAGGAGGAATTAATTTTGATGATTAATCAGAAAGACTTACACGTCTGAATTACAAAGCTGTGCAACAGGGTGTCTCCTTCCAAAGGGAGGAGCTGTGTATTAGTTTAGAGTCTCGCTGGGAGGTACAGACAGCGTCCAACCCTGCTCGCACGCTACAAAAGTTTATTGTGGATTATAATTTGAAGTACCGCTGTGCAAGTCCTCCATCTACTGTTTGATCAATCACCACAGGTGCTCATAAAGTAATTTAATACTATTTTCTTTTAAATGTATACATACATTTTATTCATTAATACTTTAAATTCATTTTAATCAATGTGTGAAGATATGATATACATGTATTTTTAAATCTGTGTTTTTATGGTTATTGTGTTATCACCGAATAAAGGCTATTGAACTCTGAACTCTGACTCAGTAATACTTACAGACTTAGAAGTTAAAAATAACTTGTTTTATATGTTATGCCCAAAACGTATATATCAACCAATTGCTAAATATAATTTTCTCAAATGAGCTCAGCATAAGATTTAGATCTATCTGTATAAAGTTGATGTACAATTTTATAAATATTGGCAGCCTCAGGAAAAATCCCACTTCAAAACTAAGAATGAAAGGTTCTTAAAATGAGTTTCAATAATTCAAAGTTCCTCTGTGTTATTAGATAAATGACTTGTGAGCACAACGTGTAATAAAGTATAATCCTTAAGACTCGTATTAGGTAACCAATATGTATTGTGTAATGTGTGAAATGCTACAATGGAAACCCCATCACATATCTGATTAAGCAAGGATATACATTTGACTTTCCAGTGCTTCCAGAAAAATGATTTCTTTTGAATTATGATATATTTATTATTCCTAAGAAGGAGGAAATGAAACATTGCAAATTGAAAAATCACAATAAATTGCCTACAATGGAATGAGTAAACAAAAGAATGTAACATTTATTAATAATATTGAAATTAACATATGCAGCAGTTCCTTGAAAGATAACTCTCCTATGCTCTTTTAAATATAACCCATGGGGGAACATGTGCATTGTCATAATAAAAATAATAGTGCACAAGCTTGTCTTATAATACAAGAAGGGTGGTATATTTTAAAGTCAAGGGACCAGACTCCGCATTCTTGTTTAAGTCTTTTAACTTTAGACAAAGACATGCCGGGAGCTTTACTATTTCCTAGAAAACCTTAAGCAAAGACTCTATTATTGCTCAATTACATTTATGTAGGATTATTAAACATTGAGGAACAACCATTGTCTTATTCATACCCAATAGTCCCCACCATTACAAGGTTATAAGAGACCAGAGAGATAGTAAATTCTGTAACTTATGGCCTGATTATGAATGCAGGTGAACCCTATTGCAAACCGGACTGCCTGACAGGCTGTGGGCGGTCCTGTAGTAGGGATTACAATGCGACTACCACCACGGCATGTTGCAATGCCTATATTTTGCATTGCGGTCAGTGCCCCACGTACCTACAGCTTAGGGCCAGGAAGGAAGTGGGGACCTATTCAGGGCCCGAAATGACCCTATCCTCCTACCTGTTCATGGCAGGTTAACCGCCATGAACAGGCAGGCAGAAAGTGACAGCATAATCCCTTTGGCAGTGCCTGGTATGCACCGCCACCATTGTAGGGAATATGAGGACCTCCGCCCAACCAGCGGGCTCAAAGATCCCGTTAGATGAGTGGCTGTTGGTGTTTACAACCGCCATCACACCGCCCACCATTGTAATATGGCGAGCGTAAACCTGTCTATGATGGTGGTGAGATCACCACCATCGAACTGTCGGTAGCAGTTTCACCACCATCTTAATCATATCCTAATTCATTTTTAAAGATAAAACATTTAACGCTATATTCTTCTTATTGTCAGATGAAAACCAAATGCAAAATGATTTACTGATAACTGAATTCCCCACAAAATCATTAAGTAAAATACATCTAAAGAAAGGACTTCTGTTTTACATATTTTCAAGTTATTACCAAAGATTTGAGCATACAATTGAAATTTTGTCAAAGAATGGATTTAGAGAGGTGATAGAATTGGACATATATAAAACAATATCATCAGCATAAGCTGAAATGATTATCTGTAGCCCATTATGCTTAGAACCCTCAGTAGCAAAATTACTTCTTAAAATCTCAAGGAAGGGATCGAAACATAATACAGATAATAACAGAGAAAGAGGACATCCATGTCTAGTACCATAATTTGAATTAAAGTAAGATAGAAAATAATCATTTATAAAAATACTTACTTTAGGAAATGATTATAGCAAACTAGCTTACCCGTCGTGCGTTGCTGCGATCTCAGAAGAAAGGAAATTTAAGGAAACTTGTCATGATAACATTTAACTTACATTGTGTCATTTTTATGGAAACGTATTCATTTTAATATGGAAAACATTTTAAATGGTTGTTTTAATTCTGTTTATTTATTGGAGTGCTTGTGGATACACGGTATTTTTTGTATTCCGTCTGGAGCGTACACAAATAAATCAGAAGGTTTTACGACGCATGAGCTGGCCAAATACAGTTGTCCATGTGAGAAGCACGGATTCTCCAAATCTAGTCCACACACTTGCAGCGATTGTCCTTGTGCTTTGTTGATGGTCATTGCAAAAGCGAGTCACACCGGAAACTGTAAACGTTCAGCATTGGAAAGATTATGAGTGCCCTGGGGGGCAAGGGGCCTATATTTAACAATTTTTTTTTTGCCAGAGTGTACTCAACAACTTTTAACAATTTTTTGCCAGAAACCTTTGCGGGAGTGTACTGAACAACTTCCCAACGTTTCATGCCGATCGGATGAATGGTATAGTAATGCAGAAAGGACAAACAGACATACTTTCGTTTTTATATATAGATTAGTAAAAGAGATAAACAATGGGCCAAAACCAAAGCAAAGAAGTGTTGCAAACAAAAACTTCCAATTAATACTACCAATGTTTTTTAGCATCTAGAGGAATCACAAGATGACCACATCTTTGCAAGCATTGTGAGCTTTAATTTTGAAGGACAAAGATATGATATTAGCAAACAGATGAGCATTATCAATACTCAATCTGCCTCTTACAAAACCAAATTGGTCAGTTTTGATAAAATATTTCATTACTTATATTAATTGAGAAGCTAGAAATGTAGCATATATTTTGCAATCATAGTTTATTGGTTCTAAGGATCTATAGTTTTTGCTTTATTTAGGATCTTTATCTTGTTTGGGGACACCATTCACTCTTGTGTCAAGGAACTACTAAGTGAAATATTAAGAAACAGTGAATGATTTAAGATAAGTGGGAAACAGCCTTTACAATGCGGTTGGAACTATGCACGTTTTACAATGCATGCATCTTTTACATGTTTGCCTTTACCACGCATATTTTTACAATGCATATGCCTTTACTATGAATGCTTTTACACCGAAAATGCATGTAAGTATATATATATATATATATATTCAGGTCCACATCCTTCGCAACGCCAGGACACCAAGACAGCGGTGCAGTTCAGGGGCAAAGGTAACCCTGTGTAAATATTTTGGGTCCACAATGCGTAGCACCGCTACGCTTCTGCACTCTCCTCGAGAAACCAGGGATCACAATTCAATCCAAAGTGCGCTTTTCCAAATTCATTTATTCATTCAAATGCAGCATCGTGATTAAACACGGAAAACAACCCAACGCGTTTCGGCGAGGAAACTCGCCTTGGTCATGGGTGGTTTCAAAAACAATAAGCAAACAATAAATAAAGTTTCACGTGATCAAGTGACAAAATATATATATATATATATATATTTTTTTTAAATTTATTTTATTTATTTATAAAGTTTTACATAGCGCTAGCTAGACCCGTGGGTATCAGAGCACTTTACAAAAACAAAGGAAAAAAAAAAGTTGCACTACATCACAGGACATGAGGATGTATAAATATATAGGCAAAGACATCGCACTTAAGTATACAGTGAAGGAGTGAAAAACGCAGGCGGTTGGAACAGTCAGATAACCCCCGTCAGTGTGAGAGGGGAGTCCATTAGTCTATTGATGCCTAGGTTGGTTGACTTGGTCAGAGAAGTATTGGCTGAGGAGCAGGAGTTTCAGGTCCTTTTTGAAGCGGGAAGGAGGGGTTGCATCTGAGGTCCGAAGGGAGTGTATTCCATATCCTGGTAACATTACCAGAGAAGGATCGACATTGAGTCGCTTTCCTTTTCAATTTCGGGGGGATGAGAAGCAGTGAGTTGGTGCTTCTCAGAGTTCTTGATTTTCCTGCTTTTACCAGTTTGCTGTTCAGGTAATTGGGGGATTGGGCATGGAGGGACTTGTGTGTAATGCAAGCCAGTTTGTAAATACATCGACCTTCTATGAGAAGCCAGTTGAGTGCGTTGAGGGTTGGTGGGATGTGTTCAATTCTTTTTACGCCAGTTATGAGTCAGGCCGCCATGTTAAGGACTGACCTTAGTGGGGCTTGGCGAGCTTTTGGAGCACCTGTTAGAATGGCGTTCCCGTAGTCCAGTTTAGAAAGGTCTAGGGATTTTACAATTGTCTTGAGATCATCTTGAGGAATGAAAGGTTTCATTTTCTTGAGGTGTTCTAGGGAGTAGAGCCTTTGCAGAGTTCTTTATGGGGTCCTTCATTGACAGGTTCTTGTCCAGGGCAATGCCTAGTGACTTTACTGAGTCAGATAGGACGAGGGAGCAGTTTAGAGCATCCAGTTCCTTGAGCCAGACTTGAGTTGGTAGGTTGTTACTTTTCGGAGAGAACAGTATTAATTCAGTTTTATCCGGGTTCAGTTTTAAGTGGTTTGCGTTAAACCAGGTTTGGATCTTGGTAAGCGCGACGTTGAGGTGTCGGACGTCACTGGGTGATTTGATTTTGTAGTATATTTGTGTGTCATCAGCATATAGGTGGTAATATAATTACAAAGACTTCCATGATGAAGAGATATGGTGATAGAATCGGTCTTTGCGGGACTCCAAGTTTGACTTGTGTTGGTACCAAGAGTTGAATTTAATCTGTTGCAAATGGTGCTGAAGGAAGTAAGTGAACCATTCTAGTACTGTGCCATTGATGCCACATCGGCTCTTCAGAGTCTCAAGTAAAGCTCAATGGTTTACTGTGTCAAATGCTTCTGATAAGTCAATAAGGATGAGGAGGCAGGCAGAACCATCATCTAAGGCTCTGTGGATATCATCTGCAACATTGAGCATTGCTGTTTTGGTGCTTAAACCTTTCCTGAAACCTGACTGAAAGTGTCGAGGAGGTTGAAGTTGTCAATATGTTTGTTAAGTTGCTGGAGAACGCACTTCTCCAAAGTGCTAGGAACGGGAGGTTGGAGATAGGTCGGAGGTTGTTGAGCTCGTTGGGGTCGGCTCCTGGTTTCTTGAGTAAAGGTGTGATTTGTCCTAGCTGAAGGGAGTCTGGGACACAACCTGATGTGAGAGAGGAGTTGATAATTTTTGGCCAGACAGGGGGAATGATGTGGTTGAGTTATTTTACATTTGTGGATGGGAGAGGGCCCATAGTGTGGGAAGAAGGTTTTAAGCTTGCAATTATATTGAAGACTTCAGTTTCCTACATGTGTTTGAAGTTCGACCAATTAGCGTCATTTTTCAGTTGGAGGCGGGTCTGATTGTCTGAGGTAGGATTTCGATTTGTGTGATCCGGGATGGTTAACAGGGGGCAGGTTGCAAGGGAGGGAGGATTTGCGGTTAGGGTAAAGGATTGCTCAATTTTTATGATTTTATCAGTGGAGAAGCAGGCGATTTCTAAGCATTGATCTTTGGTGCCGTTTATTTCTAGTGGGGGGGGGGGTGCAGTTTGATTGACTTTTGACAATGTTGAAGAGGCACTAGGTCTATTCTTAGCCTGGTCTAATTGGGTGCGGAAGAAAGAGGCATTTTCTCTCCCCAAAATTTTTTTTATAGACCGACCAGGTTGAACAAAGTTGTGCTAGGTGAAGAGTCAGAGGGTTAAGTCTCCAAGTCCATTCTGATTATCTGAGTTGTCTTCTTTCGTAATTAAGATCCATATTGAACCAAGATTTAGATTTGGTAGATCTCAGATGTTGAGTTTGAGTGGAGTTACTTGGTCTAACACCTCTGTCATTGTGGAATTAAAGTGGGCCGTGAGTTTGTCGGTCGTCATAGTGGAAGGCCGAGGGTGTCGATGGTTGTGAATCCTGGATTCTAGTTCAGTTATGGAGACTCCTTTGATGTCCAGTGCTTAGATTTGTCAGGTCGTGTTGGTTGGTTTCTGACATGCGCGTCAATATTAAACAGTATGAGGTGGTGGTCAGACCAGCCAATGTGAGAAATCGATCTCAAGGAGACCAGCTCATTTTTGGTAATGATAGTATCCAGAGTTGTTCCTTTGATGTGAGTTGGTTCATTGCAGAGTTGTTTGAGGTAGGTAATTTCAAGCAGGTTGGAGAGGTTCTGGTTTGTGGTGTCTTCTGGGTTGCTCCAGTGGATATTGAAGTCCCCCAGGAACACGTCTTCAGAGTCAGTGAGGGAGAAACAAGTTATTAGGTCGGTTAGTTCTTCCGTGAAGAGGGTACGATCACCCAGAGGGTGGTAGATGGTGTAAAATTTGATGAGCGTGGAGCCTTTGGCTGTAAGTTCAACACCTAGATTCTCAATAGTCAGGTACTCTGTAGATTTTAATTAGGTAAGCTGTATTCCTTCTTTATGGATGATGGCAAGGCCACCACCAGTTTTGATCGGTCTGTCGTGTCTAATGATGTTGTAGCCTGAGGGGGTGAGAAGGTCTAGGATGGGGGTAAAGTGGTCATTGAGACAGGATTCTGTGTGGAATGCAATTTCTAAATCTTCTGCGAGTATGACTTCATCAATGTCTGTGGCGTGTTGTACTGCTGATCTACAATTGAGGAGCATGCACGATAGAGGCCTCAGAAGGTGTGTGTACTGTGTGTATGGAAGTGTATTGAGTAGGGGGTCTGGGTGAGAGAGGTCTACGGATTCTATTAGTGCACACTAAAACTAAAACTGGGATTCTCAACGCAGCCAAGTTCTGGCTAATTTCGAGGTAAGAGTCATTGATAACATCAGCTTCGCGTTCTGAAATGGGTCTGAGTGTTCGGCTGGGACGATGAGCCTGATTACTCAAAGGATTGGTGGGCCATGGGGGCCAAGTAGGGCCATGGAGGAGGCAGTCTGGGGGGAAGGTGTGTAGATACCCGCAGTTTGTGAGGAAGGAGGATTTACTCGGTTGGGGAGGCTTAGGTGAAGTAGAAGGATATCTGCCGCTAGGGAGTCTATTTTCTGCTCCATTCAGGTCAGTACCTGGGAGAGTGTGCTGAGAGGGCATGACGTCTTCGTCAGGGGAAGTGTAGGATCAGGGTCTGTGGAGGAGGAGGGTACTGGGTTGAGAGATTGGGTGGCACCCTTGGGGTTAGGAGTAAGAATAGATTGGACGTGAGGGGTCAGTTTGTTGATGCTTCCCATCAGGAGGTTAGGAGGAGGTGTTGTGGGTCTTGAATCCGAGGGAGGGGAGTGAGCAATGGTAAGGAGTAAGTCTGGGTCCGGGGGATTGGCGGTGTGATTAGCTGTGGGGGCAGTTAGGGCATGTAGCGGAGAGTCGGGGAGGGGGGAGTGAGCAGTGGCTTGTGGGAGGTCAGTGTTCGAGGTATTAACGGTGATGTTGGGTAATGGGCTGGTTAGGGTAGGCGGAGTAGGGACAGTAGTGGAGTTTGGGATAGTATGCGAGGGTAGCGTCGGGTCACCAGAGGTCGAGGGGGTTGCCTGTAGTAGGTTCAGTCACGGAACGAAAGTCGTTAGAGTCCGGTCTGGCTAGTTCCGATTCAGTGGGGACAGTAGTGGATTTAGGGATGGTTTGGGAGGGTAGGGTTGGGTCTCCTGAGAACGAGACGGGGGTGCCTGTAGGAGGTTCGGTCATGGAGTTCAACCTTGTGGTGTTTAATAACAGAGCATTTGCTGTACCTGGTGGTAGCTGTTGAGGCCATTGTAGAGGGTGTTTGGCAGTGGAGTGTAATGATGGCAGTAGTGCAATTGTAATCAGTGATGGTGGATGTCTATAAGTTGTAGCGTGGGTTGTCTGGGGCAGGAGATTGGATTCTTTATGGGTTTTTTGTCAGTGGGGGATTGGGTTTGATTGTATTGGTGGGTTAGAGAGGAGAGTAATGTTGCGAAGTGCCAATCAAAAATGGTGAGTTGCGGGTCGGTGGCCTGTACGAGAATGTTTCCTGTTCTGAAGATAGAGATTGTGAGTTCCCCTTTAAAGGTATGGGTGACTGTTGTGGAGATTCTCTCCATAGAGGATATTAACTGATTTGGTGACTTGAAAGTGAAGAAGGAAGGTGTTTTTCCACTTAGTTGGGTGATTTGTGTAAAAGATGAAGTTAGTTTTTGTGTTGCCATTAGTGGCGGTGTGTTAGTTGTCTAATATAAGTGTTTCCGGGTGCTGTTTTAAGATACTGTGCTTTAGGTTCTTTTTAGCATTACTAGTCAGATTGTCTGAGTACTTTATAGACCATGAGTTGGGAAAATAGCGCACATGTTTAGAGTTCCAGGTGGGGTTTGGGGGGTGCACATTTTATGGCTGAGAGATCAGGCTCTGTATGAATCTATGGGAGGAGCGGTAGCTTGCATATTTGCATCTTGCTGCTGTGGATGGTTGGACTAAGAAGTGAAGGGAAATGTCAGATTATTGATCAGATCAACATGGTTTTTATCTTCTTCGAACATAGGTTGTCTCTTTTTTCTAGATCCATGGGGGGGCTATAAAAGGTCAATTCCATGTATAGTTGTCTAGAGAGGCGGATGGTAGAGGCCTGCAAGGCTCAGAAACTATAGTGGAGGGCGGGGCAGAGCAGCCTTGCAAGCTGATGCAGTCTCATCTCAGCTGGTTAGAGGAAGTAGCCGTCCCTAGAGGAAGTGACCATCTGCACTCTGCGTTGTAGTGGCAATAAGGTCGGCTCCTGAATGTAATACTGTGATAATTCTTGTGTTGGATTCGAGATATATTAAGGTTTCCCTTGCTGTTAAATTAAGCACCACTCCGTGATTGTGGCTCCCTTTAATGTCAGCAATCACAGATCCACAACCTTTACAGGGGCGGGCGCCATGTTAAGGTAGTATTATGGTATGTATCCTACTTCAATTGGTGCAGGCTCTGTAATGCTTCCCTACTGTTTCCAGGCTTGCATTATCACTGTTGAAAGCATAGCTGTGCCGTCGCCATTTTAATGTCAGGCAGTGTTAATTGATTGCGATTACTTTATCTCTCCAGCATTTTCAAGCCAGGCAGTGAGATTCAATCGCTATGTCTTTACCTTGCCGCCATTTTAAAGTCAGGCAACACTCTGCAAACCATCGGGAAGAAGTGAAGATGTGATCGTCGCTGCCACACTACTCCTTTCAGTGATCGTGTCCTTTCCCTACCACACTCACAATCGTCTCCCCTGATGCAGGCCTCAAGACACACTAATGCCAAAGGAGTCCCGGATTGGCTAGACCTCAGGAGCCGCCATTTTAGGCACTGACACCATTCAGTCCACGGTCATCGTAACAACATGAAAATAGCAAAATAGATGTAAATACCTTGATGTGGGAGGGACTGCTTGACGTCTCGTGGGTCAAATGACTGCTGAAGCAGGTAGGGTCACTAATGAGCCTGATAGTTTCAGCGGCAGGGTCACTACTGATCTTAATGTTATCAGTGTTCAAACTCCGCCATTTTCTATTTTCAGATTTTTCGATTTTTTAGTTTGGTATGAGGCTTCTCTTGGTGGTCTCTGGTGATGTGCCAGAACTTGGTCGTAGGTCATGGCACATTCCGGGCGCTGATGTGCTGAAATTAAGTCAATCCACTTCCCGCTGCTGTGGGACTATTCCTGTGGACCTTTGATTCGCCTTAGGTTATGCTGGCGAGTTTTGTCGGGCAGTGGGTCATAGTCCCCACAGTCTCCTCTCCAGCCATCAGGACAGGGAGAGCTGAAGATAGTAACGGAGGGTTGGGACAAGGGTGAGATGAAATGAAGATACAGACTAAGACCACTCGAAGGATCTTCTATATGAACCCTAGTATGCACATACATTGGAATGACATACCCAAACTCAATAATGAGTGTCAAATCATGTAGAGATTGCGATCAAACCTGTTGTTATTATATAAAAAACTAATACTAAATGTGTCAATCATAACAGATATAAGGATAAGGTGGATACTTTTCACTGTCCTTCTACAGAGTTGTGAATTAGTATCTAGCAGGGAGAACATACAAGTTTCAGCAGTGCCAATCATAGTACTGTTAGGAAATGTTTTACACATAAAGCCCACATTACAATAACACTATCATTAAAGGTTTCGCAAATGATGATGTGACACTTCCGGCCTTCATCAGGCAACACCACACAGTGACTATCAAAGCCAAATAGCAGTTGCAACAGTGAGTACAAAAAAGCACTGTTGAATTAGAATACTAAGGCACATGATTTATCTAATAAAGACATCTCAGTTGAAGGCAAAATCTTTTTCCAACATCAGCCCTAGAGTCTTGCATCCTTACGGCAACTTAACAGATGTTAACTAGATTTGCATTATGCACACTTTAAAAGGGACCAAATCTTATTTTCTCAAATTGCTATGTTTATATTTTATAATATAGAATGAAGCATACAATAGTGCTCACTACACATAGATGTTGACATTGAGCAAATGATTACGTAAGATAACTGCTATATTTTGCTGCATGTACTCAATAACTGAAGGGAATCATATATGTTTTCCATGATTCACTCTATCCTCAAACATCACCATCAGCCACATCTGAAACGCATTTGTGTACAACAAACCACTAGACACTGAAGCAACATTTGCTCACAAACTTGGTGGACAAAATGTGTGCAGCCTTTGAGACAAACATTCATTCCCAGGCATCTCTTCGGCCTTTTTGAATTAGGCCTCAGCAAACTCACACAGAACAGAATTGCAAATATTTGTTAGTTCACCCATAAAATCTTGAGTGCCCCAGTCATATATGTTCGCCAATTGGTGTTCTGAATTCTGCCACAACCGTAGGGATCCGCCCTAGGCCTGCCAACATGTGTGTCGGTTAATTAAGACAAACACATGCCATCAGGACCCAGCGGGTAGTGCCACTGTATTTAATTTGTTCTATGTTCAGCAGTGGAGGGCAGAACCCTGTGCCCTTTGTTTTTTTTCGGAACCTGTGGCAAGCTTCAGAAGGGCAATCTGCTGTTCTGTGATACATTCATGCCTCCCAGGCCGAGGGTCGGCCCTGTCATATCCATGCAGTTTATTTTACATAAAGTTGCGTTTAATTTGCTACAATCGACTAGGCAGTATTACTTTCTGTTTTCTATACTTGTAAACGGAATGTGTTCTTTTTATACCGATATAACAAAAATGGTAGTATAGTACTGTAAAACTCAGACTACAGTATCGCCAGTTTAAACGCATAGCCAGTGCAGGATTTTCATATACATTTACAAACTTTTTGTCAACAAACTTAAAAAAAATGGAGAATGAAAAAAACAAACATTTGCATTGTACCCCAACCTCTATATTTGTATAAATGCAACTCTCTGAGCAAACTTCAAAAAGAAATACCTTAAACCCCTATCGACCTTCGAGGAGAGTGTGAAGAGGGGGAGAAAATTAATGATTACACAAGGTGCTGGAGGAAAACAGCGAAGATAGATATTCAAATAAAGCTGGGCCTTAACCACATGACCCATCTTATCCCTGAAGCTCAGTGAGTCACCAGTCTCTAAAACAAATCAGAGGAATAACAACTTGATAAAGTCTAAGTAAAGTTGTTGAAGGTCATAACTCGAGGCACTGATGCTTCCTGTTGGTTGAGTCTAGAAAACCCAGAGGAGTAGCTACCACTGGTGCAGTAGGTGCAGTGGCACTGAGCCCAGACCCCTGAGGGGCCTCCGGAACCCTGGTCATTGTTGTATTTTACTTCCCCAACAGCAATCTTACTATTCTACTGAAGAAACATGGACTGTTTCAGCCAAGGCATAAATGTGGACTGCCTCCATTACCAGTCCTAGTCTGCCTGGGTAAAATAAGGGTAATCCCCTTCTCAAGGCACTTTGCTCCTCCGTCTGTTTTTTGTAGCTCTTGACATTGCTCCAGAGTGGCTAGCATGTATCCAATACACCGTGAACAAAGCCTGTGATGGCTGAAACGCGTTGGTCCGAGCTGGAGAAATAAAGGAATTGTTGTTGACAAAGTATAAACGCTGAGTGCCGCATCATTGGGGAGAAAAAAAAAAAATATATATATATATATATATATATATATATATATATATATATATATATATATATATATATATATATATATATATATATATATATTCACTGAAAAAACCATAGGTTATAGACCATATATAGTTAGGGATTAGCATTTACAAAACCTTAATTTACTCGCACAAAACCATTGAAATTCGCATATATAGTTAGTTGCACTAACTATATATCGCGCACCTGCAATCCACTGCTGATGATGTCACATATTACATCATTCATGACATGGTCAGTGACATCACTGATGACATCACTGTTGATTACTCAAATGACATCACTGACAACATCACTGATGACATCATTCATGTGATAATACGATGAACCTCTTCAGACTCTAATATACCCTTAGATACACTCAGTGTAAACAGACACTCACAGATTGTCACTCATCCATGGAGTTACTCATACACCTAGTCAATCATGCAAAGAATCAATCACACCTCCATTTCCTCAACTGTACAGTTATACACACCTTACTTATTTAAACATATTCTAACACATATTTACTCTCTTATACAATCACTGATACAAGTTTTCAATGATCCATGCAGCCACTCACACATTCACTGGCTCTTATACACAGTAATGTATATATGTCAACTCTCACATGTACTGTGTTTTACATATGTACTTACTTTGACATGTAGCACTGAGATATCCATTCACTCACCAATACACTCATGCACACAGTCAACCACCCTTACAGCTGTTTCCACATGCAGTTTTGAACCCATACATCTAGTGAATCAACTGTTCACACATCTATGCACAGAGTCACACACCTCCCAGCCACCCACACACACACAATCACTCTCCCATACAAATACTTGGGCAACCAATCAATAACCCATATAGTTACTCATATAGCTACCGATCAACACATGCAGCAGTTTACAGAACAACAGATATAATGATGCACAAATTAAGACAGTTTAGTCACTAACCCATGCACTCAGTGAGACACATTTAATCACTCTCTCATACAGTCAGTCATGCACCCACTAAATCCTTCATCCCGACACTTATACATCCACTCATTCTTCAATATGTAAGACATATTTTAACTTTACAGAAACATACAATCACTGGATGATGTCATCAGTGATGTAATCAGTGATGTCATCAGTGATGTCACTGACCATGTCATGAATGATGTAATATGTGACATCATCATCAGTGGATTGCGGGTGCGCGATAAATAGTTAGTGCAACTAACTATATATGCGAATTTCAATGGTTTTGTGTGAGTAAAATAAGGTTTGGTAAATGCTAATCCCTAACTATATATGGTCTATAACCTATGGTTTTTTCAGTGAATTTTCAAGGTTTTGTAAATGCTAATTCCTAACTATATATGGTCTATAACCTATGGTTTTTTTCAGTGAATTTCAATGGTTTTTTAATAGCAAATATCAAAAGCTGTAAAATGTATTCTTCTTTTAAAGGAAAAATATATTTTATATGTTTTTAATATAATTTTTTTATGCATCTGCCAAACCCTGACCTCTTAATAGTGCACTGTGGTGGAAATGATTTGGGCACTATGACTGGGGTTGGTCTGGAAATGCTTTTAAAGGACACCTTTCATCAATTGATGACACTTTTTCCCCAAACTGCCTTGGTATATTCCAATATATGCCAAAGACAGAAATGGAACTGGTCCAACCAATTTTGTCCACAATTTGAGAAAGCAAGGAAACATGTGAATAAATCTGTTTCTGCTTACATGAGAGACTTTAGAATGGGTTCAATATACAACAATAACTTGCGTTACAACATGCAAGACATCTACAGAGGAGATGGTGTGCACTTCTCAGATGAGGGGAATAGAATATTCCTCCTGAATTTAAGACTGTGCATTGGAACCTACTTGTAGGTACCTAAATAAGCCACAGAACCCAATAGCTCTTTTCAGAGCTACCCTACCTCTGATCATTCAAAACGTTTATCATTTTCTAACTTTTTTCACTATTTTTCACCAAAGCACGCTCCCCGGTATGCTTACCGGTGCGTGTACCGGGCGCTCCCCACGCAAATTTTTTTAATTTTATTTTTTGCCTATATGAGCGTCCTAAACCCCCCTCAGAAAACCTAGAGGGTCAGGAAGTGTCTACCGTGCCCCCCTCTACCCATTCCGAATATTGTTTGCCCTCCATCTTGTGTCTCAATTCTACCGAAACACAAAATGGAGGACTCCCGTAACGCTGCCGGTATGCGTACCAGGGCGCGCACCGGTAAGCGCTCGCTAAAAAAAGGTGGGAAAGTAATTTACAGAAAAACCACTGGAGACACTTTCATCAAATATAGAATAAGCCCTACTACATAGCAGTCCCTACCTTTTACCCAAATGTGATGGAATTTCATTGAGACATTTATGCTGTATGCCTGACTAAATATCCTGAGGTAAATTACATGACAAAAACACATATGAAGTGTTAGAATTGACAACCAATTAAAATGTTACTTTCATTTTCTACTATCATTTCATGACATTTGATTGGTTATGTACCTGAATATATATAAAGAAAGAGAGAGAAACACAGCCATTTTGACTACTAATTCCTGAAGTACATTTCAAGAGCATTTTCACTTCTTTTTGAAAGGTAAGATGTTATTTTAAAAATGTGAAAGGAGAACTATGTTATGCACTTTAAATTAATTTAGGAAAACGTTTTGAGATAGTTATATACTGTCCTTCTATAAGAGTTAGTCATTGAGAAAGGCTTAATTATTTAAATTATTGATTGAGTTAGGCTTCTGTGGTATAATTATGAATTTACTTAGGCTTCATCACAGGCACTTTTTAATAGTTCTACTTCCTGCCTGAAACCATACAGTGCCCAAAGATAACTTCACTGTTAAAAACTCACAAGTACCTGTCTGAACTTAAACCCAACAGTGCCCTATCTCTACTGATATATTTATTTTTTATGCAATTTACAGCAAGAAAATGGAAGCACAACAAAAAGAAAATAATATTTCTTTTGAAATTAAGATTGAAAACAATCCTAAGGAAGAAAATGAAGAAATAGACTTTTTGGATGACACTGTAGACCAAGAATCAATTAAAAGTGTTGAAGAATATGAATCATGGAATGAAAAGGAGGACATACCAGATGAATTAATGTTACAAATTCTTTTAGATTTTGAAAAATCAGAACAATAAATTTAAATTTTAAAAGTTAAAATTGTTTGAGACATTATTCTTTTTTATATGAAAATTATGAAATAGTACCCAAAAAGATATAATATAAAGTGAGACTTAAAATATACTGTGCAACTTTTTTGTGTTACATAGTAAGTTTGCTCATAGTTACTTCCTTTCTCCAACTATATTATCTCCAATGTGTATTTAACATCTCTTTATCATCTCCTGCCTCCATATTGTTTCTGCTTTCTTGACAGACTATGGTATGAATTCCATATACCACAATAACTTCTGAAACAACATGCAAGATATCTACAAAGGAGACGGTGTATATTAATTTTTAGACTCTGCATTGGTACCTACATGTTGCTACTTAAATAAAAAAAATAAAAAAAGAACAATCAATAAACATACAATATTTGAAAAGTCTATCTATCTTTTTTCCCCATAGTACGCTCCCCGGACCGCTTCCCGGTGCCCGTACCGGGCGCCTCCCCCGAAAAAAAACGAATTTTTTTTTTGCCCCGCGGGGCCCTTTTAAAGCCCCCACATCAAACCTAGGGGGTCAGGGAGGATCTACTCTGCCACCTTATGGTCTTTTCCCCCTTTGTTTTGGCCACCTCTTGTGTCTCGATCCTACTGAGACACAAGATGGCGACCGCTCCGGACTGTTTAGAATGTTTACAGACACCCGAGAGCCAATCAGCTTTCCGCGCGCAAGTCGCGTAGCGCGCCTGGAGCGCTCTCCGGTGCGCGTACCGGGGCGCGCTTACAGATATATATATTTTTTTTAACCTAAATTATTCAAAATCCACTAGAGCACATATCTTGAGACCTAGCAAAGGCACATCGGACTACCAGTCCCTACAATTTTGCCAAGTTTCATAGAAATCCATTCTGCCGTTCGAGCTAAAAGTCAGTCCAACCGCCCTATGGAAAACTCAATGTTAAAAACACGTTTTGGGACCCCCCTTTTTTCTCAGCCCCCACTTCAAGAAACCCCCCCAAACTTTCGGGGGACGCTCAGAAACAAAATGTGCCATTTTCCTGAAAATTTCTACCAATTCCGTCCATCAACGCCAAAGTTATTCAACATAGAATTTTCAGAAATCCCTATTCAAAAAAATCCTAACTATATATACCTACTGGCGACTGCCAGTAGGTAATATATGTATATATATCTATATCTATATATATATATCTATATATATATATATAGATATATATATAGAGTCTACTGGCAATATTCAGCCTGAACCACTGAACGGAATTACACTAAATTTGGCAGAAAGCTAGATGTTGGTTCAGAAGCATGCTTTGTGTGATTTGGTGTAAATCCATTTAGTAGTTTCAGAGATATTTAGATTTTGAAAATATAGATAACTGGGCGCCCAAAATCCTACTGAAAGCCTAATGCAATTTGATTGCTTGCCAACACTTCAACCAGGAAACATTTCCAGCCCTCTTGGGACCAATATACATGATAACACCATATTGAAATGCATTGTAGTGAATGGCAGTGTTGAGGGTCACAAAAAGGAGAACATAGAAAGGGTGAAAACAGATTTTTGTTATAATGTAAATCATTTGTTGATGGTACTGTACTAATTTTAGTTATAGTGGTGTGTTCTAAGGTGAATTTACTCTGTGGAAAAGCCTTCTGCTGGAATTTCAAGAATCGTGTTTGAGAGAAAACTGCTTTCTCATGATTTCCCCATAGTGGTTATGGAAGGTGCTCCAGAAGCTAAAATGAGAGCATATTATCTGTAAATTCACACTTTCTTTCTCAGCCAAATGAAACTGCAGCCTCCCAGAGTGTTCTAAAGATCAAATAGAGCGTTAACAGTGCTAATTATTTAGAAAGGAGCACAATGAGGGGTTCAGTTTGTCCGAGAAATTATAGTTAGTGCTGTAGAAAGAAAATCTAGGACACATTTTAAGTGAGTTCTCAAATATCATCCTCTTCTATTTCAATAAAACATTCTGACATGCAGACTGGAACATGCACTTGAAAGAGCCGAGTTCCTCCCTACCAAATTACTGTGGAACTCTGGGCCGATGAACTTTTGTTGCCTGCTGAGAAGTGTAGAGGGGAGAAACAACTCATTTAAACAGGACCACAATTTATAAGAACCATGACTCTAGATTCCTTATTATGGGTTTATCACAGAGCCAAGAATAACTAGATGTACAAGCACCTCATTACGAGGTTGTAGAAATACATGGAACTAATACAAATCCAAACCGACGGGCTATCTTTATGCGAGGGATCATAAACAGAATGACAATTTCCAGAAGCAAAATATAGGCAATGATTGCCCCCACATCCAATTCAGTTTTCATCTGGGGGAATGAATGGAAAGCATTAGCCTGTCCCTACACTACCACTACTGTGACATCCTTACTTAGCATTTTCCCAGGCAAGATCAGGATAAAGGTGTCAGCACCTGAAGATTTCCTAAGAAGTTGTGTGGGTCAAGTAGCCAAATCTACAGAACTCGTTCTAAGATGCTCCTTCTCTCTCCTTCGATCTCCTCACTTCTTCTCCTGACTCCACCCCGGGGCACAGTCCCTAATACAAAAGCACAAAACATAAAACACGCCCACAGATCACCTCATCTCGCTGGACACTTTCCATAGGTGATTTTCCATTCAGCGTCGGTACTTCCAGCTCCTGGCTCGATGACCTTGATTCCCAAGCGTTTCTCAATGTCAAGGAAAACCATCTGCCAATTATCAGCTCTCCTTGCTCATTTGCATCACATCGTCCCGAGCCTAACTCTCCTAAATAAAAGCCATTATTCTAACTAACAAAGACGACTTTCTCCACCTGCAACAAAAACGTGAGAACAAATCCAACACACACATGAAATTCTCTAACAGCCCTATTCCAGGGCCCCCAGGGAAAATACATTTCAGGGCTACAAAAATCGGCCAACATAAGAATAAGGTACACATGCCGTTCGAATATAACATTTCATTTAGGCCTTTCTACATTATTGTATTTCAAAGCACATCAAATTCATATATCATTGCGAGCAAATGATGAAATCCTACACGTTAAGCACATTTAGTCACATCACCGTGTAAACTTTAATATGATGAACGTTTAAATCAAATGCATTATTACATATGAACAACTTTGTTAGATAAATGACATAAAATACTATGGATTACGACATTATAACATGAATGCTACCTTGTCCCTTTACATGGCACAACACTTTTCCTACCTTTTACACTTTCACGTATTATTACAGAACACCTTCTAATGAACTAATGTTAACACAACAAATGAATATACAGGGTGTGGACTATCCATGATTATAATGCACCCCTACAAATAAAAGAGCACCATCGCGCTCCATCACACTTTTAACAGATGCACACATGCAGGCTGAAACATTCCCTTTCAACACCAGCAGCAGACTGCCAGTTAACTCCCTGATGATCAGCAGTTTTTCTACAGTGTTCTAATGAGCAACTAGGGTGCTAATATTTCATATTTATGCCAAAGGTGTGGCACAAATGAACGCCAACTTGATGGAATCCAAGTAGAAAACTGAAAGGATTTTCTACTGATGGTACGACAGTAAATCATGAAATTAGGTAGCTTCATAACAAATGAGACTCCCAAGATGGCCACTGGAGAAAAAAGAGCCTAAATATAGCACAAATATTACCCAAATCTAGCCCAAGTGTAGCCCAATGACAGAAGTGTGCAAAGCACCTAATTATTATATTTTTTTGCAATTTTATATAGCGCAGACTTGACCCAAAGTTATAGGAGTGCTTTACATGAGCATCAGTTACATTACACAAGGACACATTCATTTTAGTTTTCGGCATGGGGAGATAAAGCGATTTGCCCAGAATCACAGGATGTTGAGCTGATGTTGAAACTCGAACCTGGTTCTCCAGTTGCAAAGTCTGCAGCTCTGACTGTAATACCACATCCTATCCCTTAAGTGTAAAATATAATTGTTAGACCTTGCACCTTGGCATGGGTCTCCCTTCCATTTTTGATGTTGCCTCATGTGATTTTCCTGGTTCAGATGCTTTGGGAACTGTGCCACTGCTGTCTAGTGCCACAGTGCAAGTGCTCCCTATTGTAAATTAATGTATGGATTAGTGACTCCATGATTGGCTGGTTTGGTTTGCTTGTCAGACCCTAGTATAGTGCACTGAGTGTGCCCAGGGCTTGTAAATCCAAATGCTGCTGGTGGGCTTGCAGCACTGGTTGTGCCACCCACAGAAGCAGCCTCAATAGTGTATCACAGGTCTGCCATTGCAGAGCCTGTGTGCAGTCTAGTACTGCCATGTTGACTGGGCACGTGCACCCACTTGCTAGTCCCTAAACCTTCTCTTTTCTTCATGTCAGACACCCCTATGGTAGGCCCAAGGGCAGGCTGCATTGTATAAGGTAGGACAAGCCCTGATGTGTGTGGCATGTCCTAATAGTGAATTACAGCCATTTTCATTTTTCACTATTGCAAGGCTACCTATTCCCCATAGGCCAGAATGGGCAGTTTGATTATTACATCTTATAATCCTAACTGACTCAGGTAACTCGGAGAAATTCAAGTTTAGTATGCCTGAACTCAGAATGATAAAATGCACCTTTTAGTGAAGTTGGTTTTAACAGTCTGTGTTTGAAAACACCACTTTTAGAAAGTAGGTATTTTCTTGTCTAACTTTCCAAGCCTGCCTCTGCTAGGTTGTGTAGTCCTTGTCTGGAGTTTGAGTGACAGGGGCTGGGTGATTTCAGGAGAAAGGGTGAGTCAGCCCAGTGCTGAATAGAGAGATCTGCATCTAGATGGGAGGGAGGAGTTGCACCTGGTCCCTGAATAGGGCTGTGCCTTCCCTCCATAATGCTGGCTCCACCTCCTGAGGTGCATCTGATGTCTCTGCCCTGCACTGTGAAAGGAAAGAAGGAATCATGTAAACAGAGTGCTCCAGGACTAACCAGAACTGGTTTGGACTAGGCAAAGGCCTCTCTGCCTTCAGAGAACAAAGAGAAACTGTGTATAAAAGAGGGGACCCAAACCCCAGAACTTTAGATCACTCTTGGACAACAAGAATAAACCTTTGATGAGGAGTGGAACCAGAGAGACTGAGGAGAGACTATCCCTAAGCTGAAGTGCTACTTGGGGGATTGACCTGCAGTGGTTGCCTGACTGCCGAAGAAAGGAGAGAGGAACTTTGTGTGTACTTTCATCAACTTGTAAAGATCTCCAAGGGCTTGAGAAAAGAGCTTGCCTCCTGCTGAAGTCTCAGGGACAACAGACTTCACCCACCAGCTCCCCAAGAGTTCTTTTGAAGTACCTGCAGTCATGCTGGACTTTTTGAGGAACTGCGCATCGCAAGGAGCTGGAAGCGTGACTCACGAACAAGAAGCATGACGTCGAACTGCCTCTGCCACTTCACAACACGAGAGCGCCTCGCCTCGCCGGAGAAGAGAATCGACGTCGCAGCAGACACCGATGCATCACCGGGATGCGTGTCGCAGAGCCTGTCGCGGCCCCCAAGAACTGCTGAGTCATCGCAGGGCCCACGAAGCACCTTGCATCATCGAAGAAGAGGATTGACATCACCGCAGACTCTGCCGCAACATCAGGAAGCGTGTCGCAGGGCCTGTTGCGGCTCGCATAATTGTTGAAGCACCGCGCATTGCCGGAGAAGAGGATTGACTTTACAGCAGATGCCGCCGCATCACCGAGAAGCGTGTCGCAGGGCCTGTCAAGGTCCACATCGTATTGCACCAAGAAGAAGACTACATCTTTATTTCTATGCACCAAATCTTCATTGCATCAAGGCGTTGCACGCCGCATCGTCACGGAAGCGCAGTAAGAAACCAAAGCATCACCTCCCCTCACAGAGAAGAACCGACGCATTGCCGTTCCCTACGCAGCAGTAGGGAACCGACGCATCACCATTCTTGCGTGTAAGGAACCGACGCATCACCTTCCCTGCAACACTTTTGTTGGATTGCGTCACGCATTTTCAAGTATCTTGGCTCAAAATGTCACATTTTACAACCAAGAGAGAACTAAGCTAATTCTTCAATTTTTAGTAAAGTATTGTGGTTTTTTGTCGTTTGTGGTCTTTTGTTAAATCTATATAATAGATACTTGTTTTTAATATACAACTTGTGTGGTGTTCATCAGTAGTGTTGTCACTGAGTTACTGGATGTGTTCACAAATGCTTTACACACTGCCTCTGAGATAAGCCTGTCTGCTCGTGCCAAGCTACCAAGGGGGTGAGCAGGTTTTTTTTAGGAGTGTACCCCCTTACCCTGACTAGACGCAAGGGTCCCTATTTGTCACAGGTACCTAGCTATGGCAACTAGAGATCCCCAAATCTAACAATAATCAAGTGATCAACTGGATAAAAAAAACATAAAAATAAAAAATGATTTAAAAGTGCCTTGTTGCTATTTGAGAACTCAGAAAATATGTCCTCATTTTAGTTGTTTAGAGAACTAATCATAATTTCATTGAGAAGGAAACCCTCTGATGGAGGAGGCTGCAGAGGTAACAAGTTGTCCAAGCTGTGCAGGTGAGAGGGGGAGTGGCAGCACAACGGACCATGTAGGGCAGGTAAAAGGGGGGCAGGGGTAACAAGCAAATCGTGCAGTACTAGCAAGAGAAGTTGTGGCAATGTAAAAGACCATTCAGGGCAAAAGGAAGAGGGAGTGGCAGTACAACTATACATGCCAATAGACTCGATTCAAGTAGGAGACTCCAAATGTTTTTAAGTCCAAAAGGCCTTTATTTTACTTGTCCCCTTCATAAAATCTCCTCTTTGTCAATGTAAGTCAATGGGGAAAATCAATTCCACAGGTTTTTATTTTAAAATCTCCCTCTTACCAAGCTCAAAAAGTTGACAAGTTTGTTACATTGGATCACGGAGGGCAGGAGGAATTGGGTAGGGACACAGACTGGATAAGAGAGGGAAGGAGTTAAATGGGCAGGGGAACCAAACTGACCTTACAGGGCAGACGTCAGGGGTCGCAGCAGCATAATATTTCACACAGGGCAAGCGGGCGGCAGTGCAGCAAATTGGCCATGGAAAGCAATAGGAAGGGAACAGGGCAATGCACATGGACAACAGAGAGCAGAGGAGAAAGAGGCAAGGGCAAAAAGCTGACCATAGCGGCAGACAAGAGGGACAGTTGCAGCATAACGTGTCATGAGGGACATGAGGGACGGGGCAGGGAAACAATAGCATTCCAACAAGGCAGGACGGAGGGAATAGGGGTTTGCACATGCAAAAGGGAGGGCAGGAGGCAAGGGGGAAGGGCAGCAATAGCAAGCTGATCATGCAGGGCAGGTGGGATGGGCACTGGCAGCACAACACACCATTGAGGTAAGCAGTGAGACCAAATTGGCATACACAGAGATAAGCAGAGGGAAGTTGGTAGGGGGCCAGGGGCAGCAATCTGACCACACAGGGCCAGTGGGAATGGCTGTGGCAGCACAGAAGACCTTGCATGGCAATCTGGAAGGTTAGTGGCAGCACAACAGCCATGGTGGGCTAGAGGGAGGGGTCAGAGGCATTCACAAATGACCATGGGCAGATGGGAGGGGTAGGGGCTGAACACAGACAAAAGAGGGCAGGGAAAGGGACTTCACAGCTGAACATGCAGGGTGGACAGGAGGGGCAGTTGCAGCACAACAGGGCATAGAGGGCAGAAGGGAGTGGCAGCAGAAAGGACAATTGAGTACAGGTGGGACGGATAGGGGCATGTACCTTGGACAGACAGGGTGGAGGTGGCAGGGAAAGGCAGCAGCCATCTGACCATGCTAGGCAGGTGGGAGGGGCAGTAGCAGCTCAGCAGGACACCCAGAGGAGGTAGGTGGGTGTCAGGTCCATGGAATATGATGGCCAGAAAGGAGGCATCAGGGTAATGCACACAGACATCAGAGGGCAGGGGGAATGATAGTAGGGACAGCAAGATAAGCACAGAGGCTAAGCAGGAGGACAATGATGCTTCATAGAATTTGGTAACGAGGGTAGGAGGACTGGGCAGGGATATCAAGCTAAATGAAAGGCAGTAGCAGCACATAGAACCAGGCAGGGCAGGAGGGAGGGACAGGTGCATGGACTCAAACAACAGAGGGTAGGGAGGAGATGGATAGGGCAGCCATCTAACTGTTTAGGGCCGGGTGGAAGGGCAGTGGCAGAACAACGGCCACACACAGCTTTAATGAGAGAGCAGGGTCATGGACATGGTCAATGAATGGCAAGGAGGAGAGGAGCAGGAGCAGTAAGCTAGGATGGGGCAGCACAATGTCAGGCCAGGCCCTGTGTTCAACCCCACCCCCACTGTGCATTGCGATGGGCATCTTACTTCATGTTTTAAAAAAACTATGAAATTCACTGGAAAACTCAAAGGTTACAGGGACGTTATAGTTAGACTCAGATTTCACTCGTAAAAAAACGGTGAAATTCAGAATTTATAGTTAGCTGAGCTGATTCATAGATCTATACACGCACTCACTAACCCATACAGCCACGGAATCATCCACTCACTCATCCATTTAGGCAGTCACACATTCCCTCAACCATCCACACAGACATTCAAACAGGTATTCAGACAATCAATCAATAACCCATACAGCCCCTCTCATACCCACTCACACACCCATACAGCCACTTAGACATCAACTGACAGACTGATACATTCACAAAACCAGTCACTCACCCATACATTTACTGAGACACCTAATTGCTCACTTATACAGTCAGTCACGGAACCACTGAATCTTCCATACAGGCACTCATACACCCACTGATTCACCAATAGTCCTTGGAACATATATTTAACACTCATAAACTTTTTTTAAATACTCACAATCAATGGATGATGACCCCCCATAATTGGAAATAGCCCCGGGGAGGTAGCAGTCCCTGGACTTTGATGAGCCCTAGGAGGTGGGCATGTGCGCCCCCTTCTGAAATTGACCATGTTCCCCAGGGACTTGGCCCACCCTGGGGTTATTTTAAAGCAAGTGTGGGAGCCTTGTGCTTGCTTTTGTTTTTATTTTGCCAAGAATTTGTGGCAAAATAAAAAAGAAAATTCATTTTACCCCCAGCGGGGTACTTCAGGGACTGCTGAGCTCCAAGTTGGCTGCCAACACTTCCTGGTTGGATTGTTGGCAGCCAATCAAATTTTAGTAGGATCCACGAGTCCACTGCAAGGACTTGTGTTCCCAGATATCTATATTTTTTAAAGATAGACATATCAGAAACTACTAAACGGATTTACACCAAGTCTCAAAAGGCACACCTTCTGGACTAACATCTAACTTTCTGAGAAATTTGGTGCATTTCTGTTCAGCAGTTTGGGCTGTAGTCGTGTTCAAAAAATGAGAATCCCCATAGATTTAACAAAGGGAAAATGTGCTTTAGGACCCCCCTTTTCTCTTGATATTCCACTTCATGACTCACCCCGAAACTTTCAACATTGCAGCGGAGCCAAAAAGGGGAAGTGTTGTGAAAATGTTATTAAGGGGGTATCGGGAAGATCTCCACCAATTATGGAATCCAATTTAAGGACCCACCAGTTTCTCTGTAAAGTTCCTCTTTCATCATTCATACCACTTGAGAATTAGTAATTATTCTAAAGCTGTTCTGCATAGTCTTATCTTTGGTATTATCCTTCAATAGATATGCCCTTTGCCTTTCCTACAGTCTTCTCATCGCTCTATTCAGTATGCCTAGGCGATCTGGTTTTAGGTTTAAACTTATAATAACTGATAAAACTCACCAAAAGGAAAATAGCCATCACCGGTGTAAACATATAAACACTGAAAAAACACCTTTGTAACCGCAAACTAAATACCATTCAAAGAAAGGTAACGATGAATGAAGGAGTCATTTTTATTTCTTCCTGATGGGGCCAATACAATGTAATTTTGTTATACACGGTAGCATCAAGAAAGACTGGGCTAACTTTATTCTACTTGAGTTTTGTTGTTTAGGGTCTCTTCTTCCTTCTACTTTTTTCAGTTTTAGTCTAAAGATGCAGTGTTTAGAAGCATGTTTTAGGTCTTATTTACTTATTTTATATCTGTAGAGAATCAGGAAATATCAAAATCATATTTGAAATTTTGGCTACATTTGATTTCACTGATAGGTAAAATGGCTGCTTTCATAAGGATCTTTCCTAATATGAAGCATCACATTTACTCAGACAGAGAATGGGTGAAATCCTTCGATACATCATCCCCTTTTTCTAGTGAGTCAGCATTGATTGATTGTAAATGAATTGCCAAACACCCCAGTCTTTAAACATTCAATGCAAGATGTAGTGACAGGTATATTTGAAAAGAATGTTGTCACCAAGCATCTGAGATAGTGGTGAAAATATGACACCAGGCGTTTGGGAAACATGGAACACAGTGTCACTTGGAATACACAGTGTCACTTGGAATGCTGCTGAAAAAAGTTCCTACCAAGTTCAATAAAGATTGGAGTGATATTGTTTGTATTTGCAGTAATTCAGCTACGTATATAAAAAAGTTGTATGATGGCCTGTCAAAATCGATACCTGAGCTGAAGTGCTTCCCTGCAAGAGATTCTTGTAAATTGATAGATGGTATGCTGAAAGCATCTTTACAATCTTCAGAGTTAATGAAGAATGCTGTTGACTGTTGTCCGTTCTGGTGCAGTAAAAAAATGCATTTATTTGGTCCTCATATACCCTGTGCACACACTACCTATACACATGCCCCATCAGTGCAGAAAGCAAGCAATAATTAAAATTAAATTACAATTCCATAAACACTGGAAAAACACTGGCTCTGTTGTTTTTAATGGCGCGAAAATGTGTAACCACTGTTTTTTTAAAGTATTGAAAAAACTGAAAAAACCCCACCAGATTTTACCGAAAATAGAAACTGAAAACAGGAAAGCCTAAGTATGCCTCTCTGATAAACTCTCACCTCACATCTTTTTATGCTTTCATTAGCTGCCTTTCTGGAAATACTCCTTTTAATACATAGCAGTTCACCAAATAGAATACTGTTTTTGCAACTTGGTGGGGTGACTCCTGGTGGCATGTAGTACAGAGTTCCCTGCCGTGGGTTTCCTGGATAGAGCTGTGCAGATCTTACTTCCACTAATTAACTATCTGCTCTAACTTACTATGTTGTTAACCCATACATCATGGGTATGCAACCAGGCCACCCACTTCTCCCACCAACCCACAGATACGTTTTCATAGCTGGGGCAAAGCAGGTGGCCATGGCAGTACGCCCTGTTTGTTTATGTAATTGATCATAAAAGATGAAAATGTTTTTATATAGCAGAAGTTTACAAAGTCCATCGGCATAACATTGTGCTCCATATATTTAAGTGGACGATCATTAAGGAAATGTTTATGACTGCCCCCAATCCATCTTTATGGGCTTTGGTGGTGTACAGGCAGGAATCATCCATCACTATCATTAGGAGGCCAGGTTTCCACATAATTCCTTCAATCAGTCTCAAGAAATCATTGGTGTCTCTAATATATGAAGTAAGTTGTGTCACAAAATCAAATTGAAAATTATCGACATAAACAGACATATTCTCTGTGAGATTGCCATTCGATGAGACAATGTGACGTGCTGGAGGATTAGTTCTATTTTCTTTTACTTTGGGTGAACAACAGAAAGTTGGTATCCATGGATGAGTACAGGAGTGAAAATGATATTCTTCCATTGCCAGCATCCCTTTATTATACAATTGTTGAATCAGAGCATTGTCGTAAATATTTAATTTACCATCTTAATTTCTATGCAGGTAAGTACTTAATCAATAATAACTCAATCGGAAAGAAAGAAAACAGAGTCCGTGGTGTTAGAGTTCTTAGGGGTTTTATAACTTAAAAAGGAATCGTTCCGGAACTGGATATCATGTTCCTGCAACCACACAGGGTTCAGGAAGGGATAGAGCAATGTTTTATTGACAGTACATAGCTTATATACTTAATTTACATCATAGAAAGCAATATAGTAGGCGTAACAGCTGAGAGAAGACAAGATAACAGCATCCACGTGTTACTAGTACGTAATCAGAAGGCGTGGACTAGGCGTAACTGGAGGTGTGCTCTAGAAACGTCACAGGTAGGTGTCACATGTGGGTGGCACTAAACAGAAATGTTGCAATGTCAGCAGAAATCGGAGGCTTGGATGCGCGCGCAGCTGCATGACGTGTGATTGGCGTGAAACTGGAGGGTGCAGGGGGCTTGACATTTACACCGACGGAAAGAGACAGAAGTCTGGCATGTCAGATCAACTTGTGCTTCTATCATATCTGATATCTGATGTTTTAGAAACTGAGCTATCTGGGCGGAAAGGTCTCTGGGGCAGAAGCTATTCTATACTGACTGTGAGTGCGTGTATAAGCGCCTGAGTGTCTGCATGAGAAGCGTGGGGGCATGGGCCTTCCATGGGAGCATGGTAACAGAGGCTATGAATTACTTGCACGGAGACAGGCCAGCCCTTCGGCTCCGCAGCTGGGGGATGTTTACTGAAACTAGTAGGCAGGAATGTATTTTCGGGGAGCGGAACAGATAACTCGAAGGTTGTAGTCAGTCTTGGCAGGCAGCAGGCTGAGCTAAGCGTGGTGGGCCGCGCTGGAAGTAAGGCAGAGTTCACAGGTACGGGGGCAGCCTGGGCAGCCTGGGCTGAGGCTTTCAGAGTCAGAAGGAAGAAAGAGGCTCGATGGCAGAAATTCAGGGCCTACTTTGCCAGAGCTGAAAAACATGTAAAGTACACTACAAAAAGACGTTGGCATAGCATACTTAGGAACGGACTATTCAACCCATTCAGGGTGGGTCTGAAAGAGGACATGTTAACGTTGGACGCAAATGTATTTGCGTCTTCATAGCTGGCACAGGAGGGAAGTTACATGCACTTTAACTCGTACATGGAGATGGTGGGGTACACGATAGGGAACATAACTTGACCAAAAATTTATATTTCCTCATTCCCTCCTTGTTCCCTACGGACCCTTCATGATATATCGATCATCATGAATTGATCAGTCTGTTCTTGTAACATAATTTGTTCGTCTCTCTTCCGTTGTCTGTTTGAGAGAAAACTGGAATGTTCAATGCACGATGTGGCACACAGTCCACATATCGCCGGCCCACACTGTAGGCACAGGCAGCAACTGAATACTATGACAAGGCCAACGCCTAGGAAGGATAGGATCTTCCATCCCCAAGCGGACAACGCTGTCCAGAACCAACCGGACCAAGTCCAGGTGCCTGGATTCTGATGTATTAAACTTGCAATTTTGTGAAGACGTGTAATAGCTTTGTATACAGATGGCGCGTTTTCTGGAATGAAAACACAGCAACTTGACCCGATGACCTTACAGGCTCCACCTCTATCTGCCAAGATGACGTCAATAACAAGACGATTCTGAAGGACAACAACCCGCATGGCAGATTGCTCCTCTGTTAGGTTACCTAAGGCGGAGGCAGTTTCATGTACTACTGCTTCAAGGGTTCTAGTTAATCTACGTATTAATTTACTGTTTTGGACGGGGCCTAAAAAGAAAAAGAATCCTTTATTAAAATCGGTGTATTGTTCCCATGCCGTTTCTGTATAGTCGACAAGCGGGAGATCTCTTCGGAGTCTATTCTTTACTAGATTTGTGTTTCTGTGATAATCAGGAGGGGCTAGAAAAACAGGTGGCAGAAGGAATGCAATATAACAGGTACCATCCCAATCTGGAGGTAAACGTGTGTATGCGGTATGACCACAAACAAAATAAGAATGACGGGTAGCTTTAAAGGATGATTTACCATGATCACTGAATTCGACCACAGTAGAACATTTACTATGACCTAAGTGTACTGAACCTTTCTTCCTGACACATAATTCACCAGTGACTGGAAATACTGACATAGCGGGCAGAACTGGTGCAGCTTCGGATTCAACAGTAAGAATCATAAGGTTAATTGTGTAATTACTTAATCCATATACTTCATTTTCTAGATCAGTTCCTATTCTAATGGGGAGTCCCTCCTTATCAGGGTAACAGACGTCGAGCAGGACTAAGTTCAGGTTTCCCCAAACCCAGCTCCCGTCGAAAACAGCAATATCAGGATCTAAGGAATTAATTATTTTAAACCATGCACCACAGGAGCCGTTGTGAGTGAACGGGTACGGAAAGAGGGGCAGAGCTCCCTTGTAATTCTGGTAGGGAGGGAGTCGGCCACATATCCAGCAGTTTGTAGCGTTATTAGTCTGATGGGAGTGATGTAACATACTAATGAATGTGTTGTTGCGCAGCGCAAGTCTGTAAGAAAGTTCATGTGGAGGTAACTCACTAAAAGAATGTTCAGCAGAAACATTGTAAGCAGATTGTTCACGCTTGAAAATAGGGCAATAGATAGGAAGAAGTATACTTGCAACAATAATCAGAATACTTAGAAAAAACATAATTAATAATGTCACTATACAGTGACTACGCAGTGATTTGCAGTATGTACGTTTCTTGAATTGTCTCCCTCTCTCTCTATCTCGATCTAGGGGATACATGTCAGAAACTATTTACCCGATTCACCTAGGGGAGGACTTAAACAATTAAACTGTCTGACTTGCTAGATCGAAGCTTTAATCGATACTCCTCTTGGGGAGTTTTCTCTCGTTCGGGTATTTTAAAGTCACTAGGTTTAATAGAGTCTTTGGTGGGGGTGGGCGAGTCAGGGTCTGGTTTCAGTTCGTTGCATAGTTTAATATGACTCGTATGGACCCACCCCTTTCTGCCCTCCAACTTCACTGCGGTCCTCGTAGTAAGAAGGACGGTCTTCGGCGCTTTCCAGCGGGGCTCCAGCGGGCTTTTCCTGTCGAAGTTCCTAACTAGGACCATGTCGCCAGGACGGACATCATGCGGCTTTACATCAGTGTTGTCAGGAAAGGCTGCGGCAACCTGTGAACGACATGATTGGAGTGCAGACATCAAGGAGGCAAGGTAATCTGTCAACATGTTACAATCAACATCGTTAATTTTCTTAGGAATGGGCGTCCCCCACATATTCGGTGGTCTGCCAAAGACCACTTCGTACGGGGATAGTCCTGATCTCGAATGTGCAACCATTCTCATATAGAACAGTGCAACTGGCAGGGCGACTATCCAGTCGACCCCTTTCTCCTGGCATATTTTGGCAAGGCGGATCTTAAGTGTCTGGTTATGCCTCTCTACAAGGCCTGCGGCTTCGGGATGTCGGACACAATGGAATTTCCACTGATATCCTAGCAGAAGGGAGACATGCTTCATGAGTTCGGATGAGAACGGCTGTCCGTTATCTGAGTACACGACACGAGGCAGGCCGTATCGTGGGAAGAATTCTCGAACCAGCTGCTTGGCAGTGGTCGGGGCAGTGTAATCTGAGACTGGGTATGCTTCGGTCCAACGAGAAAGTGCACAAACAACTACGAGGACATATTTGAATCCTCGACAACGGTCCATCTGGATATAATCCATCTGGAGGACTTCAAAAGGGTGATCGGGAGGATGAAATCCACCTTGCTCTACAGGGACGCTTTTACCTGGATTGAACTGACAACAGATCATGCAAGTACGCACTTTCTGTTTTGCTGCCGCTCGTAAGTGTTTGTTGTACCAGAGATTCTGTAAACTGTCTAACATAGCTTTTTCTCCTAGATGTGCAGGACTATGTGCTGTATTTATCATGATTTGAACCATTGAGTCGGGGAGGAACCATGTAGGTTTTCCCTTTGTGACCCATCCTTGATCTGTCTGGATCCCTCCTAGTTCAGTCCATTTCTTTATTTCATCTGAAGTGGCATGTGTCTGAATATCGATTACGTCTAGGGTGGGATCCCTGACTGACATACACTGAGTTGGTACTATTGTCTTTGCCACATCAGTAGTCTGGGTGTGAGTCAATGCTGTATGTTTTGCTGTCTGGTCTGCCAGGTCGTTACCCTGGGAAACAGAATCTGTAACCTTAGTATGTGCTTTACACTTCATGACTGATATGCCCGAGGGCAAATGTATTGCTTCTAATAGTGCTTGAATGAGGGGACCGTGTTGGATCTTGGCACCATGAGAGGTCAAAAAACCTCTTTCTTGCCATAACATGCCGAAGTCGTGTACGACTCCGAACGCATAGCGGGAATCAGTGTATATGTTAACATTTCTGTTCTTGGCTAGAATACAAGCTCGGGTCAGAGCGATGAGCTCCGCCGCTTGAGCAGACAATGTGTCAATACGGTGTGTTTCTTTAACTTCAGTTTCAGTGGTCACTGCATACGCGGCCACTAATTCTCCTGTACTTGTTCTCATGCATGAACCGTCCACATAAAGTGTCAGGTCTGGATTTGTCAGTGGAACATCTGTTAGGTCTCGTCGAGGTTTTGTTACTGTATTAATGATCTCTATGCAATCATGCGGTGTTGGATCTGTCAGAATTGTAGGTAACAGTGTTGCGGGGTTCAGAATGCTACAGCGTCTGATTTCTATGTGTGGCTGGAATAGTGTCAATTCATAACCTGTCAGTCGTGCTATAGTCAAGTGTTGAGTCTGGGTTCTGTTTAAAAGAACCTCTACAGAATGTGGAACTTGAACTGTTAATGGATGTCCTAAAACAATTGAATCGCTCTGTCTGATTGCTAATGCTGTTGCTGCTACTGACTTTAAGCACGCAGGGAGTGCCTGGGCTACTGAATCCAATGTGCTTGAAAAATAAGCGCAAGGCTTATGTGAACCTGCTTGGTCTTGAGTGAGGACAGACAGTGCTGTACCCTCACGTTCTGTAACAAAAAGTGTAAAAGGTTTGCTGTAACATGGTGTCGCTAGAACTGGTGCTTGGCATAATGCTTTCTTTAATTCCTCAAAGGCTTGTGTATGTTCCTGAGTCCAGGGAAGGACAGTCGAAGTCGCTGCCTCCTGTGTTGTTAACTGAATGAGTGGTTTGGCTAGAAATGCATACTGAGGAATCCATTGTCTGCAGTACGAGGTGAGGCCTATGAAGGCCCGCACTTCCTTTTGTGTCTGGGGTTGTGGCATATTTACAATTAACTGAATGCGATCGGGAGTGAGCTGTCTCCCCACTTTGGACAGCAAGTGACCCAAGTACACAACTTGCTGAACACAGAATTGTAGCTTCGAAGGAGACACCTTGTGTCCCTTGTCGGCCAGAAAATGTAAAACTGTCAGTGATGCTTGTTCACATTCGGGCTCACTTCGTGCGGTGATCAGCAGATCATCGACGTATTGCAGTAAAGCGGTGTTAACTGGCATTGTGATACAATCAAGTTGTCTTTTCAGTGCTTGGCTATAGATGCTGGGGCTTTCTGTGAATCCTTGAGGTGCGCGTGAAAATTTGAAACTTCGTCCATTTAAACTGAATCCGAAGAGATATTGGCTCTCTGGATCAATAGGTACGCTGAAGAAGGCGTTCTTGAGGTCAATTACAGTAAAGAACGTCGCTTCTGAATCAATAACAGTCAATAAGGATGAGATGTCGGGAACCACAGGGTACTGTGGAATAATGCATTTATTCAGTTCTCTTAGATCAATCACCAGCCGATATACTGGCGGTGCATTGGGGTCAGTACGTTTAAGAATCGGAATGATGGGTGAATTACAGATATTGGAGTCGGTCTCTACGACCACTCCCTGGGCAATGAGCTCTTCAATGATTTCCAGTAAAGCCACTACAGCATCGGGTGGTAACTTGTATTGTCTGATTCTGGGTAAAACTACACCTTGTTTGAGTGTAACACGGTATGGTGTAATGTGCCTACAACCTACATCAGTTGGGCCTTTTGCCCACAAGTGATCTGGTACATTTTTCAATCTGACATCAAACTCACGTAACATATAATGACCCTTGAAATCCCGCAGAAAGAGTCTGACTCCCTCCGGGGAACAGCATATTATAGCTCCTAGAGCCTTCAATGTTTTTATTCCTAACAGATTTTCTGGACATGATTTCGTAAGTAACAAGTCTGTAACACGTGATAATGGACCCACAGCCAGGGGAACTGGTTCTGATACCTCATTTACAATGGGCTGTCCTGAAAAACCAAGGGAAACATTCTGTGAGCCTGAGAGGGGTGCCCCTGGAACTTCATCATGACTGATTGTGGTGCGACTTGCCCCTGTGTCAATTAAAAACTTTCTGTCTTTTCCCAATACTTGACTATGTACATAAGGACCCTCTTGATCTACAGGAATCTCAATAAGAGGCAAGCCACCCTCCCTCTCTAGGCTGTTTCATGTATATCGTGGATAATCGGGGTAAGCGGACTGGGCATACTGGTACATCTGTTGTGAAACTTGCTGAGTTGCGGCAATGGGCTGCGGCTGTGGTACCGCTACTGTCTGTGCTGTAGGTGATGAAGCATGCATAGGCTGTGCATTCTGCATGGGCTGTATATTCTGTGAAGACTGATGCTGGTTATGGTCTTGTCTAGGCGGATGCGGTCTTTCTTTAGTTTTACCTGTCGCTATGTTATGTTTCAGAACTGGGCATTCGTGTACGTAGTGACCTGGCTGCTTGCAATAATTGCATGTCCCTTTAACGGGAGCTGCGGTGTGACCTGTCTGGGTCGTACCCTTTCTGTGGCCGTCGGTTGGGACCGATTGGGCTACTAGCATTTTCATTTTCGTGTCTTTCATACGTTTCTGTTCCTGATCCTGTTCTTCTCTAATTCTGTTCTGATGATATTGTAACATTTGTAACATCTGTGATGGCGTATTGGCTTGCCATGTACTCTCGACCTTGAATACACGGTTTTTAACTGCTAACAGGGAATTCTCGACTAACTTTGATACAAAAAGATGCGGGTACGACTCGCTACTTGGTTTAAGACCACTATTAATAATGAAACATTTCTCGAATCTTGAATAGAAGTCACTAGTATCTTCGTCGGGTTTCTGTTTACATGCTGAGATTGCATCCCAGTCTTCCTTTCTAGTTGTCAATAATCTTGGCAGAACCTGTACTATCAAACCTGGTAATGCTTTAGTTTTCTCCCCAAGGCCTACCCCTGGGACACGTTTGTTCTCTTCGTCTTCTATTTCTGCCCATACAATCTTTTTCTCTCCCACCTCCCATTCTTTTTCCTTTAGTTTCTCGTAGATGCCCGTGGGCAGCAGTACCTTTAACATTTTCGTGATATCTTCGTACGTATAATCCCCCATCAGTAACATGTCTTTAAGCTCTCTATGAAAACCTGCAGGGTCTTTATCATGGCACGGGACTAGTTTCTTCATTTCTAACAGTTCTAACTTAGTCAGAGGCGTGTGTACATACACTCGTTTCAAGTTATGATCGTCACCCGTAACTGGATGCACTTCTCGTAAGGGGTTCTGACTTTCAATGCCATGCAGACGTTCTATATGATACATTTTTCTTTCTGGGGGCGGGAACATATTCGGAGCTTATAAAAGTGTCATATCTATGGCGTTGTTCTAGAATTATTTGAATTAATTTGGTGCTTAAACCTCTCCATCTATCCATGAGTAGTTCTTCTAATGTTTCGTGTAAGGGACCTGGATCAGAATGTTGATTTCTGTATTTCGTGAGGAGGTGCTGAATCATGTATACACCTGCTAATTTCTGCTCGTCTGGGGAAAGGTTCAGGAATGTCTGTGCTACGGTGTCATCATTGTATATATCCGGATTGTCAGTCCATAATATGGCTGACCGGGCTAGTTCTTGTTCATCCATAGAATTGAGTACATGGTACCCCATTCGGTCTCGAAGCCTTTTATCAGTCTCCTGGAACTGATGTTCAGCAGAATTCGGGTTTGTTAAGGCAGAGAGAAAAACTCTCTTGCTTTCTGGACGAATGCCTTTCCTAAGGTAAGTTCCCTTACCTACATATGCTATAGTGTCTGTAGTCTTTTCTGGTTCTTCAGGTTCTTCTTCCCCCTCGGAGGAAGCCTTTTCTTTCTCTTCTTTGTGTAGGTCTATCACTGCTTTTCTTATTTTCCTGTACATACTGGCTATGCAAGTCCCCTTGTCGTGTTTTCCTTTGGATATATTTTGACCCCACTTGCTGAGGGCATCTAATTCACCCTGATCTGTCTCGGGCCTGTCTCGTTCTCTTATTAGGCAATTTATGAAAAAACGTAGTATCTGTCCTTGAACGTCAACTTTCTGATGCTCCATGGCATCCTTAATACTGTCGGGGTCTTTCCCAGTCTGAATAAACTGATATATTCTATCTAGGTACTCTTTCATTCCTGAAAACATCAACAGGAAATCAGTAGCAGATCGTAACCGTAGTGATGCCATCATCATTCTATCGTCTTTGCCGGGTACTGGATCATATCTGCAAACTGTAAGTTGTCCTTTGAGTATGTCGAGACGGGGTGATTTGAACGTGAAGGGACTCTGCAAGTCCCCGAGCTGTAACCTGCGCGTCAATGGCGGGGTCCGGAGACCCCCTATCGCACCTCCTGAGGCGGAAGCTTGGACATTATCTCTCTGTGGAGTCTGTATCTGTACTTGAATTTGTCCTTTAGTAGGGTCAGGTAGACGTGGCTTCGGTAGATTAACTTTAGGTGTGGGAAGTGGTGGAGGGGGTGGAACAGGGGGAATCTGTTGTGGTACTGGCGGAATATGATCTTGGGGCGGGTTACCACCCCCGTCCCTGTCGTTAGGCAGGGCGCGGACAGGCAGATTGGTGTAAGCGGGTGCTACATCCTCTAGATAGGAATTCAGGAATATGTCTTTAGTGGTCCTGTGAGTTACTTTAGTCGGAACCAATGGTGACGGCAGATTTTTCGGTATTTCTGAAATGGCCTCAGGCGAACCCTCGGCCGCGAGATACATACCGTTTACGAGGTTATTTCGTGCACGGTCTATTTGCTCTGATTTTACTCGGATCCCCTCAGTAATTAATTCGTTTTCTTGGGCTTTATCTGATTCTTTAAGTCTGTCCTCTCTACGTAGTTCTTTTTCAGTACGCTTATGTGATTCCTTACGCCAAAACTCTATGGCGTCTTTCTGAGATTGTCTGGCTTTCTTTTTCCATAATGCTTCTTCCACCTTCATGATGCACTCGGCATCCCATGTTCCAGTAACTGGCCATCTGTGTCTCTCGTCTAGATGCTTAGTATAATCGGCCCATAAATCTAGATACACTATGGCATCTATGCCAAGCTTGTGGTACATAAAATTTCCAGGAGTGTCCCTAGGGGGGATAGGAATTTCTTCCTCTAGTATCCCTTTCCTAGTTCCTATCTGCTTTAACTTGTTGAAAAACGGCATCCTGTTTACTTAGTACTGAACGCTCAATCCTTGCTACTTAATACTAGATACAGCTAGTTATACAAGAACACAATAATGCACATTAAAAACAGTCACACTCATACCAGGACATTAATCACATAGAAAGACATTTGCGACATATATGACTACCCCCTATATCGGATGTACTGCTAAACAGCACAGATACACTGCTAAGAACAGTGCAAGAACTTGAATCATCGGATATACTGCTAAACAGTACAGATACACTGTCTAAAACAGTGCAGACCGGACTTGTGTACCCAAACCCGTCTAGATACGTCCCAGCAATGGTACTCACCGGGAAGCACGGAAAACAGAAGGCCTCGGAAAACTCGACTGGACTGGACCGGATTCGACTCGACTCGATACGTGGATACTTCGGAAAACAGGTGGGCCTCTTGACACCTCGGACCTTGCTTCTTTCGGCTAGGCTCTGGTCGGGATCCTCCGCACTCCTCACCGCCTCGTCTGGGTACTGATCGCAATCTTCGTCACCTCCGTGGGCCAGAGGGAGATACAGGAAATCCTGCCGGTACGCGTAGTTTCCTTCTAACTGATGGCAGGGGACAGAGCTTGCAACGCACCAACCGGCGTGTGAGGTGGGGGAGGGGTCCCTGTTCGGGCGCCAAAATGTCGTAAATATTTAATTTACCATCTTAATTTCTATGCAGGTAAGTACTTAATCAATAATAACTCAATCGGAAAGAAAGAAAACAGAGTCCGTGGTGTTAGAGTTCTTAGGGGTTTTATTCCTTAAAAAGGAATCGTTCCGGAACTGGATATCATGTTCCTGCAACCACACAGGGTTCAGGAAGGGATAGAGCAATGTTTTATTGACAGTACATAGCTTATATACTTAATTTACATCATAGAAAGCAATATAGTAGGCGTAACAGCTGAGAGAAGACAAGATAACAGCATCCACGTGTTACTAGTACGTAATCAGAAGGCGTGGACTAGGCGTAACTGGAGGTGTGCTCTAGAAACGTCACAGGTAGGTGTCACATGTGGGTGGCACTAAACAGAAATGTTGCAATGTCAGCCGAAATCGGAGGCTTGGATGCGCGCGCAGCTGCATGACGTGTGATTGGCGTGAAACTGGAGGGTGCAGGGGGCTTGACATTTACACCGACGGAAAGAGACAGAAGTCTGGCATGTCAGATCAACTTGTGCTTCTATCATATCTGATATCTGATGTTTTAGAAACTGAGCTATCTGGGCGGAAAGGTCTCTGGGGCAGAAGCTATTCTATACTGACTGTGAGTGCGTGTATAAGCGCCTGAGTGTCTGCATGAGAAGCGTGGGGGCATGGGCCTTCCATGGGAGCATGGTAACAGAGGCTATGAATTACTTGCACAGAGACAGGCCGGCCCTTCGGCTCCGCAGCTGGGGGATGTTTACTGAAACTAGTAGGCAGGAATGTATTTTCGGGGAGCGGAACAGATAACTCGAAGGTTGTAGTCAGTCTTGGCAGGCAGCAGGCTGAGCTAAGCGTGGTGGGCCGCGCTGGAAGTAAGGCAGAGTTCACAGGTACGGGGGCAGCCTGGGCAGCCTGGGCTGAGGCTTTCAGAGTCAGAAGGAAGAAAGAGGCTCGATGGCAGAAATTCAGGGCCTACTTTGCCAGAGCTGAAAAACATGTAAAGTACACTACAAAAAGACGTTGGCATAGCATACTTAGGAACGGACTATTCAACCCATTCAGGGTGGGTCTGAAAGAGGACATGTTAACGTTGGACGCAAATGTATTTGCGTCTTCATAGCTGGCACAGGAGGGAAGTTACATGCACTTTAACTCGTACATGGAGATGGTGGGGTACACGATAGGGAACATAACTTGACCAAAAATTTATATTTCCTCAGCATGATATTGCTTAATACTGTTAGTATGTTCCATCATGATAGTTGGTACATAGCTCGTATAATCTTACAATTGTTTAAGTGTTTCCTTACAATAGTTCTCCCTACTTTGCAGTACGATGTTCACTCCATTGTCTGAGGGTTTATAGATGATCATTTGATCTTTCTGTAAGTCCTTCAATGCTTTCCTCTGTCTTTTGGTGATATTCATTCTGCTGTTACTTTACTCCCTTTCATGAGCAGTGAAATTAGGTCTTTATTTGCAGCTTCTGAGAACATGTCTATCACATCAATGGGAATTTGAGGCAGAAATGTGGATGAGGGTTTAAAAGGACTTGAAGGCCCTACCTGATTTGTTCCTAGGTGTTCAACTCTATCCATGCTATCACGTAGATCTTCCATGTGGAAGTGTTTTCAAGATGTAATTCTTCTAAAATAGCTAGTATCTTTAAATCATTGCCAGTTTAAATGTTCATAGGGGTCGCTTTACCTCCCTTTGCCATTTTTTATACGCTAAAGCCTTTCAATTTACTTATGTAGCGTTTGCTTTCTGGAAAATGTAAAAAAGATCAATCTAAGTTTACATGTATTCAAAATCTACTTGAGGGACAGAAGATAAGTTCCAGCTTTAGCACCTATTCCTCAACAGTAGTTAGTTTCTTTGGGGTAAAATTGACAATCGTTAGATTCTTTGCCCTCATCTGTGTTTGTTCCGTTGTTTGCTTCAGGTAGTACATGGTGAGGCGCTGTTCCTGTTTCCTCCACCCCCCCTTCTTGTTGGTCGTTTCCTCATGGTTCCAGTGGTTTGCCATTTCCACAGTGGAGTAACGTCTGCCTGAGCAAGCAAAACTCCTTGTGAAAAGGGGTCTGTATTTTCATGAATTACTGCTTTTTAGGTCCATCCTAGCGCAACGCACATGCGCTGCTCTAGGAAAACGACCTCTTGGAATCACTCTGGATTTTTCACACGCTTGTGTGTGTGTTTTTTTCTGGCTTTATTTCTATTGGGCTTTGCGTGCGTCTTTCCAAAAAGTCAGGAAAAGACAGCACGCAATTGGGTAAAGGCGGGTGCATGTCCCACCTTTCCCAGTAAATGTATACGGCCATGGCCTACGACTTGCGGTTATGAACAGGGGCGCCATCTGTTCGGGATAATGTTTCTAATAATGCATTCGTGGTCACCGTACGGCCGCGCAGGTATGTTTTTCTCTTGGTGTGAGCTGTTGCATGTTTGTTTATATCTACTCACATCCTCTCTTTGGTCTTAAAACTGTGCACGCAATTTTGCTAAAAACATGTGTTCTTTGTTTCAGCTCAGCAGACATTATGCATTCTCTTAGCTGAGTCTTGCTCTTTCCTCTGTTTATTTAACTAAAGTCGGACCGGCATAATGGTTTCAAAGTGCGTGGCTCGTATATGTGACACTGATAGTCTGTGCTGCCTGCTGCCATGGGTTTATTGCTGCATTGCCACTAACACCAGGCATGCTTGGCTCCAGACATTGCTTCTCCTTCCTTTCTGCTGAGTTAGAATTTTTTTTGTTGATTTTAAAAGCAAAATCAAGAAGCATGTCTTATATATGTCTGCTTATGAGAGGGCATGGCCTCCTAGTCCGATTCCAAGTACTCTGTGACCTTTAACCCAGACAGTGGGTAGCAAGGATGCCAATAGTCAGTACGCAAGGAAAAGGCTGCTCTTCTGCCAGGTGGATAGTAAAGGACCGAAAGAATCAGGGTGCACTGCCACCTCACGCTCTGGGGGCACAGCACCACTGCAAACAGCAGCTCCACTGCTGACAGTAGCCAAGTGCTTTTACACCACATGGTAAGTCTGGAGTGCCCTCAAATCGAAACCCTCTTTCTGCTTGCAATTTGACATTAGTGTTACAGACTGTTTTATTCATCCTGGGCAACAGTACACACAAATTTCAGCAGCATTTCAGCTCAAAACGTTATATCCTAGGTGATGGGGTGTAATGTCTTGTTCCTAACATTTGTACAGCAAACTGCTATCATTCTTCCTCTCAGGGGATGGGTGCCAACATGAATGTGGGGCAGGCGCCGAGAGGAGTCAAATTGCCCCCTAATTGGGAATGTGTGGCTTAACGGCTAGAGCGGTATACTTTTATGCTGGGTACCAGGTTCGAGTCTGGCTGGAGACTCAAAACATACTATGATTCTGGACAAATAACTTAATCTCCGTGTGCCTACAATTGAATGCGTCCATCTGAAATGCAACTGGTGCTCATGTTAAACGCTCTGATACCTTCGTGTTGAGTTTGCGTTTTATAAAACTGCTAAAAAAATGTCTGCAGTGCGCTGCAGAGTAACAGTTGGCGCTGCGCAGCTGCTGGGTGGAATATATTAGTTTAGCGTATTATCTGTATTAATGTAGCGCAAAATCACTGTTGCCCAGCCTAATAAGGCTGCCTCATTGAGCTGCATTATTACCAATTACGCGGCTGCATGTGGTGTTGCATGGGTGGGAACGTGGCAAGTTTTTTTGCCTTGCTCTAAATGGTTTATAGGGGGCTGTGGATGTGCTGTTGAGGGTAAAAAGGCAAGGGGCAATTGGTGTTTAAAGGGGCAGTAGCAATGTCAGCCCATTACAGGGTTCGGGAACTTGGACTAAAAAAAACATTACTTACTTCATCACCAGCACCTCACGTGAATAAATCTTTGCCATGCCGCCTGTGAGGGGGCCATGAGAATTAAATTGTTTTTTAAACTGTGGCCTTTTACTCCCAATACAGGGGCATATTGCCAAGCAATAGCGATAATTATGGCTATTGCTTGGTTAGAGACAAAAATTTACCGCTGAGCTGCGGCGATTTTTATCGCAGATAAACCTTGGCATTACCAAGGTTTATCGCAATGCATGAATATCGCTGAAAAGTCAGCGATATTCATGCATTACTGAGATAATGCTCTTAGCCATGTTATCCACCTCCCATTGGATAACATGGCTAACAACTGCTCAGGGCAGGTGTTAGCTTTGGAGATATTCGCGCTTAGCGCGAATATCTCCAAAAGTTGGTAATAGGAGATAGCGATGTTAGCGACTGTTTCCAGTCGCTAGCATCTTGGCACGCCCACTTTGCATGTCATTAGTGATAAATATCACTGACATGCAAAGTGGGGCCCAAGATGGTCGCTATCTCCTACTAGTTGTCGCTAAATGGTGTTAGCGACAGCTAGGTAATAGGGAGATAATTTTATCTCTGCTTTCTTGGCTTTTAAAGCCAAAAAAAGCGGAGATAACCCCCCTTGATAATATGCCCCACAGTGTGTTTTGGTTTTGTTAAAGGTATGATCAGGGTCATGGTGTTAAATTGGTACTAAGTAGGTGCAACCTATGACCAGACAGCGTTAACAAGTGTAAAAAAAAGACAGAAAAATGAACTAATCCTATCAGAAAATGTGCCGGATGATGCCACATAATTTGTCATTTCTTGTCACTTAATTTAGTCAACCCTGTCGCATAATTTGGCCATACCCTGCCGCACAGTTCCAGGGGCCCTGAATATGATGGTTTGGCACACACCTAAATTAGGAGCTGAGCCATGTGTGTTACACTAGTGAATTGTCAGCTCATTAAGTAATGGGGGAAGCTCTTGACAGGTCCCTGGTGGGGGATTCTTCTAGAATACTTCACATGTTCTGGCTGGTGTACTTATAGTATGATGTGTTGCCAATATTTGCACACGCCTGCATTTTACCACATGAGTGGAAGATATGTTTTTTTAACAGACATTTCCACTGGTCGAATTGCATAGACTGATAGTCTGCACTGACTTCTGCAGCCTAGTGTTACCACTGTACATTACAACGCATGTTTCTGTCCATGGCAAACAGGGATTGCGTCCTTAAACATCATAGGGCATAACATTGGGTGGCTGGATTATTAACAGGATAATGTGTTGCTTGGCTAAACACTTATAAGGTCCCGAAGGCGAGACCTATTGGCTATGCCAATGCTTGTTATATATAAATTCTCCGATATAACAGAATAAGCCGAGTTGTACAGCCAGTGTCGGCTTCTATATTCTATCCCATTCCCCTTTACCCATGCACACTGTATAGCTCCACAATAGTATTGTGGAAATAGTATTGTGGAGTTGGCTGTGGGTTTGGTAAAGTGCGGTCAATATTCTCACTCCTACAGATGTCGATTTCCACTTTAGTACATCCTAATGACAGCTTCTTCTTTAGCACCAGAGGTTTTATTACAAAGTGCTGCATCCTGGTCTTCTGGTCACATAGCATTATTATCAATGATGCAAACAGTTGTGATTGCTGCTACATTGGTCGTATGCCCCAGGTGGAAATTTGCTATATACCCTTCCACTGAAAATGGTTTTCCAGGGTTAGATCACTATAAATAAGTAAACAACTTACATACTACAGTAGAATTAGAGGCCATGCTTTGCCCATACTTTGAGAAAGACTGTCACGAACAACACTACCCTTTTCTGCCACAATCCCTTCAACAGTGCCAGTGCTTCCATAAGACAAAGTAATCAGCGCTTTAAGGCCATTGCCTACTGTTAGCGCCAAATTACAACAAACGCCAGTGAAATATGTTTTTTCAGCATCCAGAGAGAATTTTTTTTTTACCTGAAACGCTGAAAATTCCTTGTAGGGTTCATGTCTTAAAAGTTGTGGACATAATTTAGCTATTTCATCAGTACATTCACATGTCGATTTATCCAGTCATTTAGGGTTTTGCGCCGAGTCAGTGTCATTGCTTGAGGTTTTCATTGATTTTCGGGTTGCTAGATTTATTTTCCTCTCTTCTACCCTAAACTAACTTCTTTGGCTGCCTTGTCTTTGCGGGGCCTTTATGCTAAAAGGGACTTACCCTGCTTGTAGTAAAAAATAAGAACTTCAATCTAATTTAAAAAAAAGTATTGTTAACTAAAGATAATGAAACTCTTGAACTATCCCTGACTTTCACCTTACAGACTCACATTCTCTCCAGCCCATGAGCATTACCACCTACAAAGTTGGACACTTTTTCTCAAAAATTAGGAATGCACCCCCACTGTCTTTTGTCTATGTATTGCATAAATCATCAACTTTTTTTTAATTCAATAATACGTGCAGGAATAATTGTAGGCATCTTTGACTTCCTTAAACCCCTAGAAGTAATGTCTTGCGTAAATATCTCCCTTTGCAGAAATATAGTAAGTGTGCCTTTCTCTGTGCGTAAATGGATGGCAGTAGTGTAATAGCAATTATAAACTTGTAATTGTTTCCACCTGGGACAATTCTTTTTCAAATTTTCACTTGCTACCTCGCCTTTCCAACTTCCAAAATGTAATTACTCAGTTGCTGATGTGAGTAAATCTGCAGCACATTTCAGGGTTGGAAACTACTGGCAAGAGAATGTGACTACCAAGAAAGTAATAAAAAAAATATATATGCTTATCGATTTTTGAGCCTTGGTGCATTGTTATCGTTTTCAGCATTATGAAAGTCAAGTATTTTTGCTCTGTACTTTTTTCTTCATACTGAAGCTTGCACCACCTTATGTAAAGCTTATTCATGTTCACAGTTAATGGGATTCCTTATTGAGTAAGTCACAGATTTATCATTTATTTCAACTAATAATAAATCATACTATTCTGTGCAGTTTCCATTTTGTGAACTGCCGCTTTCAGACTTTCCATCTGCCTGCTTCGACCTGTGGTGTGAGTCATTTAAATAATTTCGAAAAAGAATTTGGACAATCATATTTAAAAAGTCGGATTTGTATTAATCGATGTGTTGTGATTTGTAACCCATTTGCCCGTCACTAAACCAGAAAAAAAGGATTCAAATAAATATTTATAAAAATATAGACGCATATTTTCAAATTACGCGTTGGCAGCAGAGATCCAAAACAGCACTGGAGTGGAGGAACAAGGTACGCATCCTATTGGCTGGACGTCAAACGTCAGAATTACATTGGTGGGAGTGCACTTAGGAAGCGGGCTGTGACTGAGGTCCATTGTGCGTTTTTCTTGCACTTTCTTGGTGGTACAATGTCGCAGGAACTTGCCCTGCAGGCCCGGCTCCAGGAATTTTTATTTGGGTGGGCCAATGGTGCATTAGGGTGGGCCACTGCGGCACTCGCGGCCGGCATGACTCGCGGGGCAAGGAAAACGGGGCAGGGGGTTTACGCGGGGTGCGGGCACGCGGGGTGGTGTTTAACTTAATAATATTAATAATAATTATTATTAAAAAATATAGCTTACCTTTCCGTTGGCTGGGACCCACGTCTTCTCAGCTCCTGCTCTCCTGCCTCTGGTAGGAACAAGATGCAGGCAGCCTGGCTTCCTCCCCAAAGCCAATCACAACGCTGCAAGCAGTGTTGTGATTGGTCGGGACACCGCCCAGCCAGGGCCTTATGTGGAGGCCATGTTCTCTATGCAGGCTGCATTGCAGCCTGTATGGAGAAAGACAGAGTGGGCATGACTAGTTTGGGCAGCCCCAGAGGGCCGACCAAACAGTCTGTGCACTCATGACCTGACAGCTAATTAAATAAACAAAAACCGAAAGGGCATGACAGGGCCGGCTTTAGCACTAATGCGAAAGTCTTGTTTGGCGCCCCACCAATGACCTCTTCATCCGTAGATACCATTACTACCACTCTTCAACAGTGCCCTTCATCCCTCTGTAGCCCCTCTCTCATATGCATTTCATTTGTTGTATAGCGCTACTCATATCAGTGTAGGGTGTCACAGTACTTCACATCACACACACATTATACAGAGATAATGAATGATGCAAGTAGGTAAATCAGTCTATAGGGAATGTCGCATAAGCCAATGAGGATTAGAAAGTGTAGGACTCGTGTCATCCATACTGGTGGGCAATTTATTCTAAGAGGGTATGGTCTGGAGAAGCACAAACTCAGGATTTAAAGCATACCCTAATGGTTGGTGGGTTGGCTATACTAATAAAAATGTATATCTGCCCAAGCTAACTCTTTTTAGCAACATTAGAATAATGAAAGATTGAGGAAGTTCTAACTAGATCTCAACACAAACATAATGTGAAGTTCTAACTAAACTATTCAGGTTTGTATGCAACTCTTTGATGACAGTTCATAGGTCACTGTTCTATGTTAGGATTGTAACTTCTGAGCTGCAAGTAAAACAAGAATCACTGTGACAAAGACAGTAACCCACTGAGCTATCCACATAAAATACAGTTGATCTGCATTTCAAAACTACCAACAAAGGATTGCTCTCCAGCAGGATCAGTAATCATCAGTTATCTGGACATTTTTATTTTTGCCTTGCATCCATGGTCAATATAATGATAACAAGCATTTACAATGCAATAGGTCTCGGGATAATTAAATTTGAGTTATTGGCATTGCTAAATATTGCAACACCAATTGCAACAAAAGTCAATAAATTGTAGGCCAAAAAAATGTGTATGTATTTTTGTAGCAATGGTGGCATGCTGCGCTTTAGATGAATATGTTTAAAAGTAAAGTGTTCCATACTGGGATTGCTACAATAGTTAATTGTGGATGCGTTAACAAATTATGTGTGCACTAACGGCTGTTGGTGTGTGTGCCTGTAGAAATTGTGCACCGACGGCTGGTGGTGTGTGCCTGGTGGAAGCGTGCACTGACGGCTGGTGGTGTGTGTACCTGGTGGAAGTGTGTACTGCTGGCTGGTGGAAGTGTGCCTGGTGGAAGCGTGCACTGTCGGCTGGTGGTGTGTGTGCCTGGTGGAAGCGTGCACTGAGGTGTGGTGATGTTTGTGCCCGGTGAAAGCGTGCACTGATGGCTGGAGGTGTTTGTGCCCGGTGAAAGCGTGCACTGACAACTGGTGGTGTGTATGTCTGGTGATAGCGTGCAGTGATGGATAGTGGTGTGTGCCTGGTGAAAGTGTGCACTGACGGCTGAAGGAGTGTGCCTGCTGAAAACGTGCACCTCCTACAGCGCCACTCAACCCCCAACGCTTACATCACCACTCAATCCCCACCGCGTACAGCACCGCTCAACTCCCAACGCCTACAGCACTGCTCAACCCCCACCGCGTACAGCACCACTCAACCTGCAACGCCTACGTCACCACTCAACCCGCAATGCCTACAGCGTCACTCAATCCTCACCGTGTACAGCACCACTCAACCCACAACGCCTACATCACCACTCAACCCGCAATGCCTACAGCGCCACTCAATCCCCACCGCGTACAGCACCACTCAACCCACAAACTTCTGAATGCAGATTCTCTTCCCGTATACCCTCTCAACTCACCTGAAAGGACATCGGCATGTAAACAGAGGCCAAGTTGGCTGAGGTATGGGGACTAAGGCGCCCATTTTGCAAAGACTTCCCATACCCTTTGGTAAAAACAACCGTCCCAGATGTGTTAATGGGTACCTGGAGGTACCTCTGTGTGTGAGTTCAAGGAGGGGGTCTAATGTGATTTCATTTATGGAATAACTTGAAGCATCATGATGACAAAAAAAAATTCTTTTTTTAGAGGCAATGCAAGGTTGTTGAGTTTTAAAACGTGTACTTTTAATGGTCATAAAAAATGTCTGCAATAGGTACAGTCTGGTTAGCTATTACTACTGCTAAAGCACTTGTTTTATCTGATACAGGGCTGCTGGAATTATGCGATTCTGCATCTGTGACATTTTTCACATAATTATGTATTTGCCACATAATCCACCATGTGCAGTATAACATGCAGATTTAAAAAACAATTGAAGCTCAAATGGATCAAAAGTTACTACAAAACATGGTGACATGTTTGCGTGCATTGGAAGCCCTTTTCAAAGGGTAACTTGCCAACTTTCAGTAGCTTATTTCTGTATTTGGCTGTTAAATTGGTACTAATGGGATGAAATCTTTACCCAGACAGTTCTACCAAGTAAAAAAATTCAAAATAATTAACTTATACTAGTAAACAATGTGCTGCATTATACTGCATAATTTGTCTATGGTGCTCCCCTTCCACATAATTCCATTGGCCCTGATCACATAATCATTTTGTGGCAACCTATGTTATACAGTGTTTATTACAATTCTAGAATAATGCCCTACATATTCACATTGCTTTCTGTTACATGCTGGGACCGCAAAACTATATAAATACACGTCACTATTATGCACTCCACCATCCTGGATTCAATTTTGTGACTGTTCTCATACACATTAACCAAGTTTCATGATGTGTGTGTCCCATCAATTAGTTTGTTTTTAAAACATGTTTTTATTGTAGCAAAGTCTCAGATAAAGCGGGGCACAAAGCACAGCGACATTAGCCCTATTAACTTAAAAGCAACAAGAATATGCAGTTCCAAGGACACTACGCAGCCATGTGTAACATGTCTAACAAGGGAGAAATCCGCATCCGCGCCCTGAGGATAAACGACGTATCAATGCCTTCGCCATTTGTTTTTTTTTTAGCACAGCAGAACAATATAGCACATAACAGTCAAACAACAACAATTTACCCCCAAAATGGCATCTCGAGTACTGATCCAATAGAGTAGGATATTTGTGTGAGGGCCAGCGAAGGCCTAGCCAATGTCAAGACTACATAGACTCATGAGAATCTCGGCTATATACATTCATACTCAGTCAGGGTACTGTAACGTGGCAACAGAGGACACCTACACGGTCCCACGGCCCCCCTTCACCACTCTCCCCTCCAGATTCAGACCCCGAAGCATCAGAAGAAAACAACTCAGCGCTAGTGGCATCCGAGTCATCCTCCGCCAGGCCCTCCATGCACAGCATCCTCCAAGCCAGTAGATCATCCTGCAACTTTCCATCCCTACGGGTATGCTGCATGTGGGTCTCTTCGGCCAACGCCCATTCCCTTGCGTCTCCCATCAATTAGTTTAATGTGCATTTATTTAACACCTCTTTACTCACTTGTAGGCGTAAGCATTATTTTAAGTGCAGCTGCTGAACGTGAAAATACAACAAAATACTTATCAAATATTGTGTTGTTTTTAGCAAAGCTGTTGACTTTAAATGAAGACAGCCTAGAAATGCAAAAAAAAAAAAAAAAAGTTGCTCCTCCAGGCCATCTTCATTCTTCAGTAATTAAAGAGGCATTTGCACCCTCCTGGGACTGCCGCCACTGACCCACAGTTTGAAGACCTTCGCCCTAAGGCCAGGGCAGGAGCTCCCACCACATACTGTGACTGCTGGTTTTGGCCCATTGTCATTCTATATGTGACAATGGGCCGTGATAATCTGTGCTGGTCTGCGCAGAGGCTGCAGCAGCCTCTTGAATCGGATCAGGAGAGCCAGCCTGAACACAGATGGGGGTAAAAAAACGGCTCACATCATGTTTGGGTGGGCCAGGCTCATGTTTGGGTGGAAGTTAATCAAGTGAAAAAATGGACACTTGTAACAAATCCAGACCATTGGTTGGAAAAACTATGGTAACCTCAAAAGACCCAATGTGAATAGGTTTAGCGGTATATATCGTTCCTCCGCCCCTACATTGTGGTTCGTTGGCAGTTATCATTGGATACCATAGAGAGTGTGGGTGCCTGCCTCATCCAGAGGCTCCTCTGGTCTAGGTTGCAGTGTCCAGAGAAAAAAATTAGTGCAAAGAAAATTCAAAAAGACTGTTAAAAATAAGATCAACACCTAAGGAGATTTTAATGAAATGGTGGAGATTTTATAATAAAACCAGTGGGTACTTGTCCTAGATCGAATTATGGGATCCAGAAGTGCAAATTTACCAGGATGTCGACATGTTTCAGCCCCCTTTGGCTCAAGGGAGTCTACAGGGCTTTCGTCAGGACAAAAAAGGACAGACAAACATAGATATTCTACTCACACTTATTATGTGGAGTTCAATGGAAGTAGTGAGGGTCAATTTTTGAGCCACTCAAGTCTTAATAGCCGCGTGTCTGGGATCCTGCGCCACTTGTGCTGACTCTGCCCCTGGACGTCCGGGGGCAGAGTCAGCACAAGTGGCGCAGGATCCCAGACACGCGGCTCTGAGCCTCCCCGATGAAAGCTACATACTCCGCATTAGGGGGCTATTAAGACTTGAGTGGCTCAAAAATTGACCCTCACTACTTCCATTGAACTCCACATAATAAGTGTGAGTAGAATATCTATGTTTGTCTGTCCTTTTTTGTCCTGACGAAAGCCCCGTAGACTCCCTTGAGCCAAAGGGGGCTGAAACATGTCGACATCCTGGTAAATTTGCACTTCTGGATCCCATAATTCGATCTAGGACAAGTACCCACTGGTTTTATTATAAAATCTCCACCATTTCATTAAAATCTCCTTAGGTGTTGATCTTATTTTTAACAGTCTTTTTGAATTTTCTTTGCACTAATTTTTTTCTCTGGACACTGCAACCTAGACCAGAGGAGCCTCTGGATGAGGCAGGCACCCACACTCTCTATGGTATCCAATGATAACTGCCAACGAACCACAATGTAGGGGCGGAGGAACGATATATACCGCTAAACCTATTCACATTGGGTCTTTTGAGGTTACCATAGTTTTTCCAACCAATGGTCTGGATTTGTTACAAGTGTCCATTTTTTCACTTGATTAACTTTGATATTATTTGGGGAAATAAATGGACACGTATTCCTCGTCCCTCCTCTGATTACTCATGTTTGGGTGGGCCCGGCCCGCCCGGCCCACCCTCTAGAACCGGGCCTGTTGCCCTGTGAGCAGCAATTGATCTAGCGGTACAATGGCGTACTTGGGGCCTTTCAGTGTTGCTCAAAATAGAGAAATTCTACGACCTGACAAGTAAGCATCTGGGGCATGTGTAAGGAAAGGGTGTGATTTGTAAAAGTAGGGCCATGTTATAGGGTGTGTATAACTGTGTGGTTGAAGTGGTATATAGGTAACTTGTTTATGACACTTATCGCAGTTTTTGCCATTTCAATTGCTGCGAATAATTAGTGTTGCTATTACCGAAAGTATTTTTTAGATCGACTTCTGAAAGGTGGAAGCCTATTGACCTTGCTATCAGGCTGGCCCTGGACCTCCTTAAACTTCGTGATGGTTGCTACTTCTGAACTCTAAGCTCCCTCTCAACTCTTACTGCGCTCTCCCTGGTCTTGGAACATGTTCCCAGCCTGCACCTTTATTGGCTGAAAGTAGTGAAATGCTCCCACACGCCCACTGCCTCTCACGTCTCTCCCTCACACTGCCCCTACCCCTTACATCTGGCAATTCCACTACCCCTCTCATCTCTCCCTCACGCTCCCTGTCTCCTCTCTATCCTGCCTGCTTACACATGCTACCTTCCTATACAACCTCGTAATGTGCAAAAGTTCAACTCTAGCCTCTCCTACACCCTCTGGGTACCCCTTCTACTAGTCCCACCCTCTCTCTTTTCTCGTACTCTCCCACCTCTCTCTCGCTTTCTCATGCACTCTTTCCACCACTCTCATATTAGTTCACTTCAGGTCTTCATCTCAATTTCTTTCTCTTGCCTTTTCAACATTTCAGTGTGAGGAAGTGACATCTTTCTTGCATTGGTATGCCCCCACTTTTTTCTGAACTGCTGATGTGCTTTGACTGAGTGTGCCCTGGGTTCCGGCCAACCAGGTACCCAGGGCCTGTGTTCCTTCCCTAAAACTGTGTTGAAACTAAAACCCAATTGGCATCTCTGGCCCCCTATCAGCCCCTAGTAAATAGTACCCCAGATACCCAGGGCATGGTGACCAGAGATGACCCCTGAGGACTGCAGCATTCATTGTGCCACCCTCAGGGGCCCTGTACCCCGACACCCACACACTGCCTTTGCAGGCTGAGTGTCTAAGTACAGACCTAAACAAAAAGTTGACATGGCACACATCCCTGTGTGCCATGCCCACAGAACCCACTGCCCTGGCATACTTTAATCACCCCTCTAGCTGGGTGCCCTATGCCAGAGGTGTGGGCACAGGTACATGAGCCCTGTGCCCCTACAGTACCCAGGGCCATTCCTGTAAGTGCAGTGATGCCATTAAAAGTATATGGTGCTGGGAGGTTGTCATTACGAACTCCACAGCACCATAATGGCTACACTGAAGACTGACAAGTTTGGTACCAAACTTCTCAGCACATTAAACCTGCACTGATGCCAGTGTGGGATTTAATGTAAAATGCACCAGAGGGCATCTTAGAGATGCCCACTGAAAACCTAACCTACAATCCATGTATGGGCTGAGTGGCTGCAGAGGCTGCCAAACAGCAGACATGTTGCTGGACCCCTGGGTGCAGAGCCCCCGCTCTCCTGGGCCTGCAACAATGCACATCCTGGGCGAGGTGAAAGGTCTCCTCCCCCAGGATGGGCAGGGGGAAGCTTCAAAGGCATGCCGCCTCTGTGAGCTTCTCCAGACCATTTGCTGTACCCACCAGTCCTGACCCCCACTATGGCGGGAAGGCTGGCGGGAAAAACTACGTCAGGAAGGGGGGTGTGCCAGCCTGTGCCAACCCCACCCCTCAGGTGGGGGAGACGAGGTGAAGCACGACCCCGGGCTCCGGCCATCTTGAAGATGGGGAGCCCGGCCCAATCACAGCTAGGCTCCTGCCCCCCCTCCCACAGGAGAGGAGCAGGCAAGGTTGTGTTCCCACCCCAGGACAGGGACCTATTGGTCCCTGCCCTTGACTTACCTGTAATGCCCCTAAATTCAGTATTTAGGGGCTCCCTGAACCTTCCTTCCACAGATACCTATAAGAAAAGAAGAAAGAAGACCAAGAGGAAGAAGACCCGCTGCGCATCTGCTAACAGGACGACAACAACGGACTTGGCTCCAGCCCTACCGGCCTGCAGCCTTTGTTCCCTTTTTACCTTTTCCATTGGATAACATTGAGCGCCTGAAGGCTCAAAAGAACCCTGCACCCAGCCGCCCGAGTACCGCTGGCTGTGCCACCTTTGCTCTATCCTGCTTCCCCCTTTGCCCTGAGCAAGTGACCAGGAGCCCCGCTCCCACAACCATGTGGCCTGCTAGCCAGCAGCAACCAACCGGAGGCCCCCTGTCCCTCTTTGGATAACATTGGGCCTAACTACCTCTGCACACGGCCGCCCCTGTGCCGCTGAGGGTGAACCAACTGTACCTACCTGACCCTGGGGGACCCCCGAGTCTATGCCCAGCATGACAACTTCACCAGGCGAGTACTCACCTGGAAACCAGTAACTCACTTACTTGCCATTGGATAACATTGACTGGTTTGACTCAAAAAATCTTCTAAGTGTGAAGTTTTGGAAACTTAAAATATTCATATAAAATCAACCGAATTCCGAAGTACTCCCTTGTGATCAGGAGAGAAGCTAGTACTGTACCTTGTAGCCCAGTACTGAACCGAAAAAGTAATCCTTACCAGGTTTACTAGTAACCTGAATTTTCTCCCTAGGAATCCATTGTCTGCTTTTCTATGAAATTTCTTCCAAGTGTCTACTTTTGAAGGCTTGAAATATTCTTTAAAATCATACAAAATACTGAAACAAAATTACTTACCTGTTTTAAGTTGAGACCCCAGTGCTGGACCCAGGAGCCCAGTACTGGATTACCAAAGTAACAAGATCGTACTTTACCTGCAACCTGAATTTTCTCCCATTGTATAACATTGCCAGATTTCTGTTGGAAAGTTTCTAAGTGTGAACTTTTAAAATAGCTTCATATTCCTGAAAAATCAATGCAATACCTAATACTTTTTTACAGAATTGTTTTCAGCTTAGACCCCAAGACTGAATCTAGGAGCCAGTCATGGAACTACCAAAGTAATCTACAAAGTAATCACTGTGTTTATATAAGAAAATCCTTTGAGCTCAATGCTAAATTGTGTGTAGAATTGTACTGCCTACTGCAACCCCTGTACCTATTGTGTTTACAAAGTTTATTGCCTTTCTGCAAAGTACTCATTTGAGAACTCTCATATTGAGAACAGTATATTTTGATACCTGTTGGTTTTCGAAATAAAACAACTGAATCTTTGATATAAAAACAATTGGCCTGGAGTTCAGTCTTTGAGTGTGTGAAACCTTTTGCTGACTGAGTGTGTTCAAGAAATACTGTACACTGTCCTCTGGTACTGCCTTACAAGCTACCACTTTAGAGAGTAATGTCACACCTGGCTTTAACCTCTGTTATACCTCTGGGGTTTGTGGACTCTATACACACTGTACCTTATTCTGGTCCAGTGTATATAGAGCCACTTTCTCGCATTGGTGGATCAGCGGTGGGATACAAACTTGCATTTGTTGGACTACTTAGTTACCACCTGATCACACAACAGAACTCATAAATCGTCTTTAGAATTCTGAAATAGTTTTTTTCCCAAAATACTAAAAGTCTAGTAGGGCCTTGCTTAAGTCCCATTAGGAATTTTGAAAAATATTCACTATAGTTAGGGTAGAGGGTTAGACCTGTCAGGTTAGAATGTCTCAACAGAACACAGCTATTAGCGAAGATAACATGGACCTGGTTGAGGATCTCGACCTTACTTGCACTTGAATTTCAAGGAATTGAGGTCCCTATGTAAAATTAAAAATATAGTCATGTACTTGCATCCAACCAAACAAGGGCTCCAGGAGCTCCTAGCTGAGTATGCAAAAGGCCACCCCTCTGAACAGGATGACACCAGGTCAGAGGAAGAAGAGGAGGAGGAGGATAATACCAATCCCCCATCTCTAGGAAAGTAAGGGTCTCTACACCCCTAACTCCAAGAGTCAGATTCTGGGAGCCTGGGTACCACACAGGTGGACTAGGCCCCAGGGAACACAGTGGGGAGAGCCCCAATGAAGAGGATAACTTTCTAGCAAAGTTGGCCAAGAGATTAGACCTAGAGTCCAGACTCCTGGCTCTAGAAAAAGAAAGGAAAGAGATGGGCTTAGCCCCCATCTCTGGTGGCAACAATACCCATAATAAGGAGAAAGAGCAATCTTATGATCCTAAAATCCCCAAAGGGATTGTCCCTAAATTTGAGTCAATGGATGATATCACCAAGTGGTTCCTAGCCTTTGAGAGGGCTTGCGATATCAGAAGACTAAAGAAACCTCTCTGAGGGGCACTCCTGTGGGAACTGTTCTCTGGTAACTGCAGAGACAGGCTTCTGACCCTCTCTGAGCCAGATGCAGGGTCTTATAACCTCATGAAGAAAACTCTGATTGAGGGATTTGGACTCACTACTGAGGAATACAGAAGTAGGTTCAGGGGGGCTCACAAAACCCAGACCTAATCCTGGATTGATTGTGTGGACTACTCAGTAAAGACACTGTTGGTTAACTGGACAAAATGTGCATGATTTTCCTGGACTTTATATTTTGTTTTTGAAGGAACACATTTTGAGTAATTGCACAAATAAAAAGTTGCATCAGCATTTGGTAGACCTAGGACTCATTTGTCCCCAAGAATTGGGAAAGAAGGCAGACCATTGGGTCAAGACTACGGTGACCAGGACAGGCACTGGGGGTGACCAAAAGAAGGTGGTTACAAAACTTCCCCAGGGAAAAGGTGGTGAGAATCCCCAAGGTAAAAAGTCTGAGTCTTCCAAAGGGCCCCAAAAACCTGTACAGGTGGGTGGGTCCCAAACTACTCCCTATGTGCCTTAGCCCTAAAGGGCGAAGAACTTTGATCCTAATAAGGCCTATTGTAACAACTGTAAAAAGTTGGGACATTTAACTGTAGACAAAAACTGCCACTACAATAGAGCCCCTAAGGCACCCAATACAGCTACTCCAGGGACAGTGAATCTACAGATGGGATCAGAGGAGTGCCCAGAGCAAATCTGGGAATACACTCAAGCTAGTCTAGTCTCCTTAGGGGAAATGGAGTTTGCCACTGTAGCTGGTTGGCCACCCAACTGTAAAAAGTATTTACAATACCCCTCCATTAATGGAACTTGAGTAGAAGCCCTGAGGGATACAGGTGCAAGTATCACTATGGTAAAGGAAATGCTGGTTTCCCCAGAGCAATACTTTATTGGGAAAACCTACCCAGTCACCAATGCTGACAGCATTCCCACCCAATGCCCAATGGCTATGGTGACATTAGGTTGGGAGGAGGTCACTGGCCTGAAACTGGTAGTGGTCGCTCCAAAATTGCCAGCTGACTGTCTGCTTGGAAATGACCTGGAAACCTCAGCCTGGGCTGAGGTTGAGCAAGTAACCCATGCAGCCATGCTTGGTATCCCTAGACTGGTGTGTGTGCAAACCAGAGCAAACAGAAGGGTGAACAAGTAGGTTTGGAGCCTGAAAGTATGGCCCAACCAACCAAGAGAAAAAGCAAGAAAACTGGGGGACCAGCTTCTATCACAGCAAGCCTCTCAGGGCCCCTCTCCTCAGGGAGAGGACTTGGAAAGCCTATGGAGAACTGAGCCCTTGGAGCTTGAGTCTTACCAGGTTGGACTCCTGGCCCCAGGGGGACCCAGTAGGGAAGAGCTGTGCCAGGGTCAGCGAGACTGCCCCACTCTTGAAAGCCTGAGGCAGCAAGCTGTTTCAGAAGCACAGGGAGATGTCAATGGTACCCACAGAGCTTATTGGGAAGAGGGATTACGGTATGCTGAAGCAAGAAACCCCAATCCTGGAGCTACCAGGAGGGTGGTAGTGCCAAAGAAGTACAGGGAGTTCCTCCTAACTTTAGCTCATGACATACCCCTAGCTGGACATCTGGGTAGACCAACACTTGGGAAAGGCTAGTTAGCCACTTCTACTGGCCCCAGATGAACCAAAAGGTGAAGGAGTTTGTGAGCTCCTGTGTTATCTGCCAGGCCAGTGGCAGGACAGGTGGCAAACCAAAGCCCCCCCTGATACCACTACTAGTGGTGAGAGTACCCTTTGAAAGGGTAGGTGTGGACATTGTGGGTCCACTTGAACCTCCCACAGTCTCAGGGAACAAATCCATTCTAGTAGTAGTGGTTCATGCTACTAGGTACCCTGAAGCAATTCCCCTTAGGGTTACTACAGCTCCTGCAGTAGCCAAGGCCCTCCTGGGAGTCTTCACCAGCGTAGGGTTCCCTAAGGAGGTGGTTTCAGACAGAGGTTCCAACTTCATGTCTGCTTACCTGAAAGACATGTGGAAGGAGTGTGGTGTGCAGTACAAGTTTACTACACCATACCACCCACAAACCAATGGCCTTGTTGAGAGATTCAACAAGACATTGAAAGGTATGATCATGGGACTCCCTGAAAAACTCAAAAGGAGATGGGATGTCCTGTTGCCATGCCTGTTTTTCGCTTATAGGGAAGTGCCACAGAAAGGATTGGGGTTTTCACCCTTTGAACTTCTGTTTGGTCATCCTGTATGGGGATCACTTTCAGCCTTATTCATCAAGCTGAATTGCGCTCGCAAAGGGCCAGATTCTGAGAATCAGGCCCTTTGCGAGTGCGATTTTTGCATTTGGGATTCATCATCCCAAATGCAAAAATCGGTAATAGAGATTTCGCTATTTTGCGACTAATTACATTTAAGGAATCTCTATTTGTGATTCCTTAAATGCAATTCATCATCCGTTTTAAAAATGCGAATTCGCAATTTCGGCCCGCTATTTACCGCGAGGTCAAACCTTGTGTGGTAAATAGCGAAAAATTAGAAAAATGCTTTTAAAATTTGCATTTAAGGGGTGCTACAGGGTGTCCTTTGGACACCCCTGGCACCCTTTAAATCGCTATCTTATTTGCGATTAGCTAATTGCTAATCGCAAATAAGGAATACTCCCCATTCATTCCTATGGGCCTTTTGATCCATAGGAATGAATGGGGAGTTATTCCTTATTTGCGATTAGCAATTTGCTATTCGCAAATAATGAATATGTAGGAATCACATTTTATTTTGCGATTCCTACATGAATCCCGTTTTGCGAGTCTCTAATAGCAATTCCTTATGAATCGCTATTAAAGACTCGCAAAACGGGTCTTTGATGAATCAGGCTGTTAGTCTGGTAAAAGAGGGTTGGGAAAGGCCTCTCCAAGAACCCAAGCAAGACATTGTGGACTATGTGCTCAGCCTAAAGTCCAGAATGGCTGATTACATGGCCAAGGCATCCAAGAATCTTGAGGCCAGCCAGGAGCTGCAGAAGCTCTGGTATGACCAAAAAGCTGCCATGGTTGAATTTCAACCTGGACAACAGGTGTGGGTTTTGGAGCCGGTGACACCAAGAGTTCTCCAAGACAGATGGAGTGGCCTTTACCCTATCCTGGAGAAAAAGAGTGAGCTCACTTACTTAGTGGACCTAGGCACCAGCAGGACACCCAAAAGGGTTATCCATGTGAACCGCCTTAAGCTCTACAATGACAGGGCTGACCTCACAATGCTGATGGTGACTGATGAGGAACAGGAAGCAGAGAGTGAACCTCTCCCTGATCTCCTCTCTTCCAGCCCAAAAGATGGGTCAGTGGATGGAGTGGTCTTTTCAGACACCCTCTCTCCCCAACAGCAGACTGACTGCAAGCAAGTCTTGCAACAGTTTGCTAGCATCTTTTCCTTGACCCCTGGTCTGACCAACTGGTGTACCCATGATGTGGACACTGGTGACAGTAACCCTGTCAAAAACAAAATCTATCGACAATCAGACCAAATCAAGGAAAGCATCAAAGCTGAAGTCAGCAAGATGCTGGTGCTAGGGGTGAATGAACCCTCTGAGAGCCCCTGGGCTAGCCCAGTGGTTCTGGTCCCCAAACCTCATCATCAGGGTGGAAAGAGAGAGATGAGGTTCTGTGTAGACTATAGAGGGCTCAACTCTGTCACCAAGACAGGATCTCACCCCATTCCAAGAGCAGATGAGTTGATAGACAAGCTAGGGGCAGCCAAATTCCTCAGTACCTTTGACTTAACTGCAGTGTACTGGCAGATTGACATGGCCCCAGGAGTCAAAGAGAAAGCAGCATTCCCCCCCCCCCCCCCTTGATGGGCACCATCAGTTTACTGTAATGCCTTTTGGGTTTCAAGAAAATGCCCCTGCCACCTTCCAGAGGTTGGTGAACCAAGTCCTGACTGTATTGGAGTCCTTTAGTGCAGCTTACCTTGATGATATTGCTGTCTTTAGCTCCACCTGGCAGGATCACCAGATCCACCTTGGGAAGGTTCTACAAGCCCTGCAATCTGCAGGACGGACTATCAAGGCATCCAAATGCCAGATATGGCAGGGCACTGTGGTGTATTTGGGCCACCTTATTGCTGGAGGTCAGGTCCAACCCTTACAGCCCAAGATCCAGAGTATCCTAGAATGGTCAGCTCCAACCACCCCCCCCCCCACCCCCACCCCCCCCAAGTCAGGGCATTCCTTGGCTTGACTGGGTACTACAGGAAGTTTTTGAAGGGCTATGGGTCCATTGTGACTCCCTTCACAGAACTCACATCCAATAAAATGCCCAAGAAAGTAAACTGGACTGTTAGCTGCCAATATACTTTTGACACCCTGAAAGAAGCAATGTGTTCAGCACCCATTCTAAAAGCACCAGACTACTCCAAGCAGTTCATAGTGCAGACTGATGCCTCAGAGCTGGGGATAGGAGCGTTCCTCTCCCAGATCAATAAGGAAGGTCAAGACCAACCTGTTGCTTTTATAAGCAGGAGGCTACTCCCTAGAGAGCAGTGTTGGAGTGCCATTGAGAGGGAGGCCTTTGCTTTGGTTTGGTCCCTGAAGAAGTTGAGGCCCTACTTGTTTGGAATTCACTTCCTGGTTCAAACTGACCACAGAACTCTCAGATGGCTAATGCAGATGAAAGGGGAAAATCCCAAACTATTGAGATGGTCCATCTACCTACAGGGTATGGACTTTGCAGTGGAACACCGACCAGGGACTGCCCATGCCAATGTAGATGAACTTTCCAGGTTATTCCACTTAGACAATGAAGACTCCCTAGGGCAAGGTTAGTCTCATCACCTTTTGTTTGGGGGGGGGGGTGAGAAAGTGCCATCTTTCTTGCATTGGTGTGCCCCCACTTTTTTCTGAACTGCTGATGTGCTTTGAATGAGTCTGCCCTGGGTTCCGGCCAACCAGGTACCCAGGGCCTGTGTTCCTTCCCTAAAACTGTGTTGAAACTAAAACCCAACTGGCATCTCTGGCCACCTATCAGCCCCTAGTAAATGGTATCACCCTCAGGGGCACTGTACCCTGACACCCACACACTGCCTTTGCAGGCTGAGTGTCTAAGTACAGACCTAAACAAAATGTCCACATGGCACACATCCCTGTGTGCCATGCCCACAGAACCGACTGCCCTGGCATACTTCAGTCACCCTTCTAGCTGGGTGCCCTATGATAGAGGTGTGGGCACAGGTGCATGAGCCCCGTGCCCCTATAGTACCCAGGGCCATTCCTGGGCATTGTAAGTGCAGTGATGCCATTAAAAGTATATGGTGCTGGGAGGTTGTCATTACAAACTCCACAGCAACATAATGGCTACACTGAAGAATGACAAGTTTGGCACCAAACTTCTCAGCACATTAAACCTGCATTGATGCCAGTATGAGATTTAATGTAAAATGCACCAGTGGGTATCTTAGAGATGCCCCCTGAAAACCTAACCTATAATCCATGTCTGGGCTGAGTGGCTGCAGAGGCTGCCACACAGCAGACATGTTGCTGGACCCCTGGGTGGAGAGCCCTACGCTCTCCTGGGCCTGCAGCAATGCACATCCTGGGTGAGGTGCTAGGTCTCCTCCCCCAGGATGGGCAGGGGGAAGCTTCAAAGGCATGCCGCCTCTATGAGATGCTCTAGACCATTTGCTGTACCCAGCAACTGGCCCCCACCAGTCCTGAACCCCACTCTGGCAGGAAGACTGGTGGGAAAAACTATGTCAGGAAGGGGGGGTGCCAGCCTGTGCCAACCCCACCGCTCAGGTAGGAGAGACGAGGTGAAGCACGACGCCGGGCTCCGGCCATCTTGAAGATGGGGAGCCCTGCCCAATCACAGCTAGGCTCCTGCCTCCCTCCCACAGGAGAGGAGCCGGCTAGGGGGTGTACCCACCCCAGGACAGGGACCTATTGGTCCCTGCCCTTGCCTTACCTTAATTCAGTATATAGGGGCTCCCTGAACCTTCCTTCCTCAGATACCTATAAGAAAAGAAGAAAGAAGACCAAGAGGAAGAAGACCCGCCGCGCATCTGCTAACAGGACGACAACAACGGACTTGGCTCCAGCCCTACCGGCCTGTCAATATTGGAACCTGCCCCTGCCTAAATCCTGGTGACTCCTGTGGACAGCAACCTGGGGACACCCAGAGGACCTGCCTCCCTTGACACTCCTAAAGACTGTGACTCCCATCAGCAGAGGCTCTGCTGCAACAACCCCCCTGGTGCAAGCTAGGAAGCTCCGGACCAGCCCACTCTGCACCCGCCGAGCCCAGCCCGTGCCCGAGTGATCTAAGACCACGAGGACGTCCCCCAGTGACTGGAACCCGAAGTCCAGTGCCCAAAGACCCTTCTCGATGAACCAGATGACACCTTCAACCAGGGACCACCCCAACTACGACCAGCTGAGGGTAAACTTTCCCGACACCCAAAGACACCCTTGCTCCCGGCACCCTACAGCCCCCTGTGCCTCCCTTTGGGGTACCTACCTGTGCTCTAAGATCCCAACTTACCTCTCGAAGTGCTGGTCTCCCCTGGAGAGTCTTCACCCCGAGCCTGCAGCCTTTGTTCCCTTTTTACCTTTCCCATTGGATAATATTGAACGCCCGACGGCTCAAAAGCACCCTGCACCCAGCCGCCCGAGTACCGCTGGCTATGCCACCTTTGCCCTATCCTGCTTATTCCTTTGCCCTGAGCAAGTGACCAGGAGCCCAGCTCCCACAGCCACGTGGCCTGCTAGCCAGCAGCCACCAACCGGAGGACCCCTGTCCCTCATTGGATAACATTGGGCCTAACTACCTCTGTACCTGGCCGCCACTGTGCCGCTGAGGGTGAACCAACTGTACCTACCTGACCCTAGGGGACCCCTGAGTCTATGCCCAGAACCACAACTTCACCAGTCGAGTACTCACCTGGAAACCGGTAACTCACTTACTTACTTTCTAAGTGTGAACTTTTAAAATAGCTTTATATTCCTGAAAAATCACTGCAATACCTAAAACGTTTTTACTGAACTGATTTCAGCTTAGACCCCAGGACTGAATCTAGAAGCCAGTCTTGGAACTAACAAAGTAATCTACAAAGTAATCAGCTGTGTTTAAGAAAATCCATTGAGCTCAATGGTAAATTGTGTGTAGAATTGTGTTGCCTACTGCAACCCCTGTACCTATTGTGTTTACAAAGTTTATTGCCTTTCTGCAAAGTACTCATCTGAGACCTCTCATATTGAGAACAGTATATTTTAATACTTGTTGGTTCTAGAAATAAAACAATTATATCTTTGATATAAAAAAATTGGCCTGGAGTTCAGTCTTTGAGTGTGTGAAACCTTTTGCTGACTGAGTGTGTGCAGCAAATGCTTTACACTGTCCTCTGGTACTGCCTTACTGCTAGACCAAGCTACCACTTTAGAGTGTAAGGTCACACCTGGCTTTAACCTCTTTTATACCTCTGGGGTTTGTGGACTCTATACACACTGTACCTTATTCTGGTCCAGTATATATATAGCCACTTTCTCACATTCAGTAGCTCGAACCCACACTCTCCTCCTCTTCTGCGTATACAGGTGCTCCGTCTGTAATGCGTCTATGGCCTGCTATCCCCTTCTATCTCTCTTTCTCCCATACTCTATCTGCTCCTCTGTCTAGAATTTATTCACCACTTCGTGCACAAACTTTCTATGATTTCTGTGCAGTTCTCATCCCTATCTATTCCTTATGTCACTTAATTCCACTACATAAATACACTACACACCACACAATTCCACAATTAAGCAATCTCAATTCAACCCACATAATTCCACTCCAAACCAAAACACATAGATTTACAATGACAATTACTCTAACTCTCGCAAATGCGAGAACTATAGCATTGCAAATGCTTGTTATTTATCTGTAAGAAAGTATGTGCCTGCCACGTTTAGGTGGTGACATATCTTTTTAGGTCTCGCCTTTACCATTCCGCAGGAATGGGGAATGGGGAGAATTCAAGTCGGCAAAATCCTCTTCAAACCAAGGGCTTTCAGCCCCGCGGTTTTCTTGCAGTTCACGTGAGCAAACATGCGCGCGCATTCACGGCCAGGGCTTCTCCTCCCCTAGCAGCACTCCTCCCACACCAGCAACTCCCCCCTCCCACACCAGCACCTCCCCTCTCTCTCCCCGCAAACACAGCCTTGCCATAGCAGCACTCCTCCCACACCAGCACCTCCCCCCTCCCACACCAGCACCTCCCCTCTCTCTCCCCGCAAACACAGCCTTGCCCTAGCAGCACTCCTCCCACACCAGCAACTCCCCCCTCCCACACCAGCACCTCCCCTCTCTCTCCCCGCAAACACAGCCTTGCCGTAGCAGCACTCCTCCCACACCAGCACCTCCCCCCTCCCACACCAGCACCTCCCCTCTCTCTCCCCGTAAACACAGCCTTGCCCTAGCAGCACTCCTCCCACACCAGCACCTCCCCCCTCCCACACCAGCACCTACCCTCTCTCTCCCCGCAAACACAGCCTTGCGCTAGCAGCACTCCTCCCACATCAGCACCTCCCCCTCCCACACCAGCACCTCCCCTCTCTCTCCCCGCAAACACAGCCTTGCCGTTTATTTTTTAATGCAGTAACTAAGCTAAAAAAAAATGCCTAAAAGCGGCAATATTTTCAATAGAGACCCGTAACATGCTAATTCCTCAGATACGGAAGTAAAACATTAGCCACTCTTCGACCATTCCCACAAATAGAGGTGTTGGGGCTGGTGGGGCTCGCCTGTCACACGGACCACCCCGTCCATAAATGGGGACTGTTGCCGCAAGTCTCTGCTTCTACAACTGACTGTTTATCTCATTATACACATGTGAATGTCAGTATGTCACCTTTCTAAAATATGAACCGCCACTAATAATCGGTGTTACGGAAAGCCTCACATTTCTGAAGATACTGAGAAGAGGGGTAGTTCGGGCATGAATTCACTATGCTTTACCTTGAAAAAGTCTGCCCTATACTACAACCCTAGGCTTATGCCCACTGTTTACCAGATTTCTGGAGATTCACAAAAATTGTCTGGAATTGCAGACTGTAATTGTATTGATGCGCGCGCCAGCACCTTTCAAGTGTTTGATTTTCTCTACCAATATATTACTTTTCCTGGTGGGGAAATGAAACGTAAAGTTATCGACCTCCATGTGCAGACTTACTAAAGCCGTTACTATTTTTTTGTCAGCCATTTGAGCGGAAATACCACTGGGAAGGTACGTGAATGCACGTAAAGTTTCAGATGTACTGGTCTTCGCGACCTCCCAATGGCCCCTCTACTGTCCCTCCTCTGGAGACACCCACCCTCTCTCCCTTAACTCTAAATGTACAGTATTACTGCCGAAAGTTTATCATATTAGCACATTTGCCGTTGTTTAAAATGCAGATGCCGACAGATGCGGGGAGCTGAGGTTTACGCGGCTGGTTTAGCACACTTAAGTTAAACACAAATCTGCATCTGACTCAAAGTGATTTGCCCAAGATCACACTGAGCTGGAAGCTAGGAGAAGAATCTCCAGGTGCCAAATTAGGCAATTTAAAGGAGGGAGATAGGAGCTTTTTAATTGAAGCGCAACATCTGTATTTTGAACAATTGAAGCACACACAGACACAAACAACGAAAGCGATGCGTTGGCATTACAACAGAAGCAGTAAAGCCCATAGATTAATAGGTAAAATAATTCTGCCTCGAGCATCTCCTCGGCAGTGGCAGATGTGCCCCTCTGTCGTCAGTGACCGGTGTCGCTGTGTCCCTTTCTTGCTCGGGGGTGCCCTGTGAAGCCCCCCGGTGTGCAAGCGATGCCGCAGCCATGCGTAGGATTACTGTACTGTACTGTACTCCGGAATGCCATAGAATGTTCTGGAAGACATGGAGAAGGATTCGATAGGCATGTAAAGATCTCCGAATTTGCAATAAATAATAAGCGTCATTCTGAGTACCCCAGTATTCTCAATTCGAGGATAAAAGGGAGCGTGCATTCAAACCACCGAAGCAAGCCATGCACAAACTTCACACGGACCCGGCGGGTTTCCCTGCATGGACTACGTCAGAGGAAAATGGTAAAATGTATGAGCGAAAGAAAAAAAATACGATGTTGAAAATTTTGCTAATCTGAAGAGGAAAAACTGAGGTATTCCTGTGAATCCCCCATTATGTCCTCCGGGCCTTGGACCAGCCAGGTTGCAACCCAGGATACACTGCTTTAGCTATGGGCTTTCAATTCAATTCATGAAGCTTTATTCGGCACATTAAAAATGACCATAAAAGCACAAAACATGTATAATAACACTTTTACAAAATACAAAACATGTTAAAAAAATATACCATAAAATACAGACAGCATTCCTAAAATAGCATACTATGGGCTTTCATTTGCCAACATATGTCATCTCCGGCCATAGTTCAGTTTATGTGACCTCTTTCCATCCGCAGTGAAATGGGGTCATGCAAAGCACGCGAGCACAACCAATCAATGTATTTGGCTTTTCTGCACTCCAATGTGCTGTCAGTATGCATCGTAATATTATATGTTCCTTTTTGACTAAAAAAAGCGATGCGCTCTTCAAAGCAAATATTTTTAACATTAACTGGAGAGGCCGGGGATTGAACCCGCGGCCTCATACATGCAAAGCACGCGAGCAGAACCAATCAATGTATTCAAATTATGTGTAAAGAGAAAAAAGTCCCAATCCCGCAACTCAGTCATGCCGTCCCCTAATCTCGGGGAGTTCTATAAGTGAGGATATGTCTCTCCCGAGGACACTCTTATGTCCCGGACATAACAACAAGCACTGGCGTTGCCAATAGGTCTTGCAGTAGGAAAGTTGGAGCTATTACAATTGCAAATAACAATGCCTTTTATTTCTGTTTTCATTTAAAAACATAAAGGGCTTTGTCATTTACAAAACCAATAGCTCCAACTTTCCTACTGCGAGACCTATTGGCAACGCCAGTGCTTGTTTGCTTTATTTTTGGGGGGTTTCTTGCATATGCTTGTTGAGTTTGTGTTTGTATGTTTTCTGGATGGCAGCAAGAATGAGCCAGTGGCTGGATGAATGCATGCATGCGTGCAAGGACGAGTGGCAGACTGTATATATGCTGAGTTATTGAGTGCCTTTACTGACAAGAGGCACTTTCGCAGATAACCCAGCCCTATTGCATTGCCAATGTTTGTTGGAGTACATTGTGGAAAGAAATTACGTTTTGAAACCCTCTAAACTTTATCGACAATGCTGGTGGTTTCATGTTATTCCTTGCTTGCAGAGAGCCAGTGTAGAGTTCTTAGAAGCCGTTTGGCATGGATGATCACTTTGGATTTTTTGTGGGGAACTATGTTCATAAAATTGCAGTACTCACATCTGCTGAGAATAAGAGACCAGATTGTGTTGACTCTGTTTATAGCTGAGGAAAGGGCATACAGTACCTACGTTTGAAGGTGCTTAACGTGCCTCATTAGGGAAATATCTGGCCATGGAGAGGTGGAAGGGGGACTGTAGACGGGTTTTCAATATGCTAAATGTTCCCAAGCAACCATTGTACATATTCAAGGTCAAAGTCTCCCAAGGGCATTCATGTATCCTCTCTTGTCAGCTTTTTGAAGGCGTGTGTAACCATCTGGGTGTTTTTATATAGCTCTCCCATGCCACCTTATGGTCCCTTCGGACCTGAGACCCTGGAAGCATACAGAAAAGCAAAAATCTAACTATCTCGACATTCACGGTTAGTCAAGAGAAAATTGTACATCAAGGGGTTTCCAATAAAACATGATGCACCCACCTCTGATTCACTGTCTGCCATCCCACAACCTGCCGAATGGTAAGACATGCTGTGTTTTTATAAACGTGTTTTTATAATCACATGAACGTGAATGCTGGTACATGATCTAAGAGTGACTCATTTGTTGACAACTACGTTTTGCATGGATACGTATTTTTTAAAAAAAATATTCATGTGTTTGACAGTGTGCTGCTCTGATAGCAACGGGTTATGTTTGTAAATAACACATGGACAATATAATAGAAAATACACATCGTTGTAGTCTCAGTAAAGATTCCGGGTATTGACTTAGCAGATAACATGAACCTTTAAACCTTGACCCATTCAAGGAATTTTTGAGATATAGTCACACAGAGGAACACTTCCCCACAAATACACTTCAAAAACAATGGAATCCCCTTCTAACAAATGTTCCCAAAACTAATCGCAGCTGGATTCACACATGACCAACTTGCTCCTATGCACACACGGATATAGAGCCCAACCCTGGCATTGTTTGCATCTTGGAAAATCACTGCCAGCACAGTGTTCCCGGAAACAGATTTACTGCAGGAGGGCCCCACAGCAAGCTCAGTCACACATTACTGCATGCGTCACTTCCGTGCTTCTTCTTCGGTGTATTGTGCTGGGCGCTGATATCACAGGCAAAGAAATAGTGATCAGCAATCACGAAGTGAACAAAAGAAAGAACAGAAACTCTTGACAAGGAGCCATCTGCCAGCCGGTGCGAATGAGCGCAGATGGTTGTTTTTCACCCAGGGAGCATATGTCCTCTGGATGATTGAGTGTGAGGCAGAGTGAAGTGTAATCATCCCGGGCCAAGGTCTCGCTAAGGACGGTTTCTGTTTAACAACACACCATGCACGGTGGTCTCTGTAACATGCGCACACATCAGCGTACGCACAGTCTTCCAAAACAACATTGTGTTTATTTTAGCATTTTGTGCAGTTTTATAATGCTTACCAGATCGCCATGCGCAACAAAGCGCTTTATGTAAGTTTCAAAGCAGATAGGAAAATGCAAAATAAGACAGTTACAAGATTGAAGGTTTCTTGAAGAGAAATGACAAAATATGTAATTCGAAGATGAATCAAGAAGCAGCTAGGAGACATGTACATGAGGAAATTGATGCAGAGAGGGATAAATGAAAATAGAAAGGCGCACGATTATAACATGCACATTTTACAGAAATTAACATTTAGGGGCAGATTTACAAGCCCCTTGCGCCACTTTTACGTCACTTTTCCCATGGTAAAAGTGATGCAGAAGTGGCGCAAGGGGCTTGTAAATCTGCCCCTTGGTGCTGTTGTATGTGGTCCGCCAAGACGGTTAATGCAGTTCCCTCATGTCCATGGATCGAAAGGAACATCTTTGAAATTCTAGACAAAAGTGGAATGTACACTAATTACCCCCACATGCATCAAGCACTTTTTCATTCGCAAACGGTGCGATTCCTTAAAATCGGCCGTTTGCGAATGCAAAAGTGCTTTTTGGGATGCATGAAGCAATTTTAGAATTTGCAACATTGTTGCGAGTTCTAAAATTGCGGGTGCTTTTAAGAAGTTGCAGATGTGCGACTTCTTAAAAGCAATGCATCATCACTTTGACAAGTGAAAATTCGCACTTAGGGTTCCAAATTTACCGAGTGGTTGAACCACTCGGTAAATTTGGAAAAAGTGTTCAAAATGCTTTAAATGTTTTTTTTTCAACATTCATGTTACGGACACACATGTCCTTAGGACATGTGTGTGTGCAACATGATGCGAAAAATACATTTCAGGGGTGCATGGGGGGGTCCTTTGGACCCCCCCCTGCACCCATGAAATTTTCTAAGTGCCACTCGCAATTTGCATTGACTCCTATGGGCCTTTTGGCCCATAGGAATCAATGGAAATTGCGAAAATTAACTTAAGAATTCGGTATTTCTTTGGGATTCGGTAAAAAATGCGATTTTTACCGAATCACAAAGAAATACCGAAAAAAATGATGCATAGCATTTTGCATTTCCTAAATAGCGATTCCTTAATTTTCGCTATTTAAGAAATGCAAAATCCTAGATTGATGCATGTGGGGGTAAATTCTTTAAACCTCCATCTGCCAAGAACGAATGGACCTAACTTCGAGGAGCTCTCGGTTGACAGTGAAAAAAACGAAAACCCCTTCATACATTGCGCCATAATTTCGGAATAAATGATATCATAAACCCCCACATGCATCAATCTAGGATTTTGCATTTCTTAAATAGCGAAAATTAAGGAATCGCTATTTAGGAAATGCAAAATGCTATGCATCAAGAAATCCTAAAAGTTTTTAGGATTTCTTAATTTTCGGAAATTGCGATTCCTTAATTGCGAAGTGCAATTAAGGAATGGCATTACATTGATTCCTATGGGCCTAGAGGCCCATAGGAATCAATGTAGTCAATTGGAAGGCAGTAGCAAATTGCGAGTGGCACTTAGAAAATTTCATGGGTGCAGGGGGGGTCCTTTGGACCCCCCCCTGCACCCCTGAAATGCAATTGAAAGTGCATGTTTCACACACACATGTCCTAAGGACATGTGTGTCTGTAACTGGACAGATTAAAAAATGCATTTTCAAGCATTTTTAAACAATTTCGCAAATTACCACAAGGTTGAACCTCGTGGTAATTTGCACTTCCAATTTGAATAATCGCAATTTTTTTTTTAATGATGCATTGCTTTTAAGGAATTGCAAATTTGCAATTCCTTAAAAGCAATCGCATTTTGGGAATTCGGTAAAAATACCGAATTACTCAAAAATGCTTGATGCATCCCAAACACATATTTAGGAAGTGCAAACGGCCGAATTTACCGATTCGCACCGTTTGCACTTCCTAAATAGGTTGATGCATGTGCCCCAAATCGACAATATAAGTATTTTGGGTTTGAGGCAGCCATTATTCTTCCACCAGCTAACAAAACACAGAAAAAACTCCGAATTCTAATTTAATGCACTTTGCTTTAATTCTCAGGGGAAGGAAAAGAAGAACATAGAACGGTAAATGTAGAGCATTTAAAGATAAATATAGCTCATTGAATCCAGGTGTGTACGTTTGAAAAATTAGGCCTGTTGAAAAGAGACTATAATACCAAAGATCACATACTTTAAGAATGTTCTCAGTTGAATACCAGGCTATTTCACAGCAGCTGTAAGAAAACACAAAATGTTTCCAGTTTGACAAAAAAAGTCCCGGGGGTACCGACATCTCACTTAATAATTCAATAATTGGTAGAGTTCTTGAGTGAGAAAAGCATACTAATTATTGTCAAGCGGTTTTACTGCGCTGTCTTAAGAAAACCGAGGTGCCAATTGCTGCTAAAAATAGGACGGAAGACTACTTATCCCGCCGTTGGACAGAAACAGGTGCAACGGGGGAGGGACGATTTACACTACTTTTACACCTTTTCCAAATGCCTGGTCCACGCTAAAATTAAACAAGGCGCCTCGCGGCCTTTCTTGAATAGGAATCCGATTGTGTGTGTCAGTGCAGGGTAGTTAGATCATTTATAAGAAATGGACCCTCCTGCAAAGGAGGGAAGTCATGCAGCTTCTCTTCTGCTCTTTCCTCTGATGCGAGATGGCCTTGCATGGCTTGGTAAATCTCAATCTAGTTTATGCTTTTCCCTGCATCCCCTTGCGTGGCGCAATTGGCAATGCAAAACCTTAATACATCTGTCCCTTGGTTACTTCATTAATAAAGTACATGTATCTGTGTCCATGGTTTCACTCACAAAGGGGCAGATTTATGTCGGACTTGCGCCACGTTTAAGCCGCCGTTGCGTCACGCAACAGCGGCCTAAACGTGGCGCATTCCTGTGACCCATTTACAACGTGACGCATCTAGGCAGATGCGTCACGTTGTAAAGCTCTGCGCCACATGTGGGCGTTCCGGCACAGGGTGGGCGTTCCGGGGCAGGTGCGCCTCGCAAAAGTGCCCGCGTGAAATCTACAAGATTTCACACAGGCACTTTTAGGCCAATGCTGCGTCAAAACCCTGCGTCTGCTTGAATCAGGCGTAAGGCTTGACTCAGCATTGGACAGATATGGCCCCCAAGAGCATTGCTGGAGCTGCGTCGCACTTGCGACGCAACTCCAGCAATGCGCCGCCTTTATGGCACAGATGCGTGACGCATCTGTGCCGTAAAGGCGGCGCATTACTGGAGTTGCGTCGCAAGTGCGACGCAGCTCCAGCAATGCTCTTGGGGGCCATATCTGTCCAATGCTTTATCCCATGGTGCGCCGCATTGTAAATGCGGCGCACCATGGGTGGCGGAGCTGTGGTGCACAATAACTGGCGCATCCCTGGGTATGCGCCAGTTATTGTAAATCTGCCCCAAAGTCTTTAGAGTTCCACTGACTGCCAGCCTGCTTCCAGTACAGTTTCTTCTTGATTGATGGTTGTTGGAGGAGTTGCCAATGAGTTTGGGTACTAAGCATTCTCATATCTGCCCCAATGGCCCTATTTAGAGTGTACTGCCATTTGACACTCTAAAGAGGGCAGACGGGACATCTTTTAATTTTTGGCTGATGTCCTGCACCAGCCCACTGTTTAAACAAAGCTTTAGTGATACATGCCACTAATTCAAATAATCCTCTCTTATTAAGATCTAGTCATACTTCCTTCTTTGTTATTAAGCATATTTATATTATGTCTTTGCATCTACCATCTATGGTTTTCTATTGGGAACAGGTTGGGAACTGTTAAACTCCGTTCTCTGGGAGGTGGTGATGGAAGGCCCCAATTGTGTGACTTGGCATCAATTGCTACTGATATTTTGAATGCCCCTAGAGTCAAATGACTCTAGGGGCAGTGGGGGCAAGCAGTCATGGGCTACTCAAGGAGGTAGTGTAGGCTGCTTGAGCTCAGAATTCAACAATCAACCAACCAACACTAAAACTCCAATGTCCAGCTCAGCGGTATCTTCGCAAATAAAGAAAATACTTTTAATCACATAGTTGTACTAAATATTGCAAAATGCACATTAGTGTCTCTGTGGGCAATTCATCTTCATGATGCTACACTCTCCTTGCACCATCTTTGCAAATCCCTTCCTGGTTGCTCATTATATACTAGAACCCCCCTCTCTTGAAAATCAGTAGACAGCATGAATCAAGTGCAGATGCAGCCTTTTCTCGCTCACATTCAAATGCTCATTCAGTGTTTAGTCTTAACCCCTTGCAATATGGCAGTGGTATATTTACGTCCTCAATCATCCCTTGCAGGCTCAGGTAGCACTCCTGCACATCTGATGCAGGGGACATGGTGAGCAACAAGTTCATTGGGCCACCTGCCCGTTCCTCAGCCCCATGAGTCCAAGGTGCCAGCACTGGTGCAGACTCGGCAATGGCAGTCTCCAATGGATGAGATGCTGCAACCATGCCTAGACAGAGGAAAGTCCTTTCCTGGATCAGAACATTTCTGGTCATTGCTGTGTGGAACAGGAGCCCAGACTACTATCGATGCCCGGACGGCTGACGCAAGTCGCCTCTTAGTTCCCATTCTGAATAGTTACCAAATAAAGAGACGGGCGCTGGCAGCAGGAATCACAAGAACAGGATTTATTACTCATGAGGAGAGCCTGTCATTTCGGACACGAAACACAGTGTCTTTCGGGAGGTGCTCTAACAAGTGCTCTGAGGCATCGCCTTTTATACCTTACAAAACACTCCTTATTACAATAACGGCATTGTGAAACAAGGAAAAGACATCCCCGTAATCCTCGTGTCAATCCCAACCCACATATACTCACAATAGAGACGCTTGACCTGCCGATAAGAGGAGGGGGTAATCACACAGCTGAGTGTTCCGTCGATTTTTAGGATATGTGCGCCTGATCGTAGCCCAGGGGGTGGGGAGGCCAGGATCAATAGTGGGTCCTTTGAAGAGGAGTGACTCCATACAATAAGGGGCAGTAAACAGTATCTTCTGGCTTAGGTGATGACCTCGGACATGTGTGGACAGTCAATCGCGGAGGGAGGGTTTACCAACAGAGGGGTTATTCATGAAAGGAAGGGAGGTGTTGGTCAGGCGCGGCCGTGACTCCCAAGGACAGAGTCGCACAGAGAGAGAGAGGTCTTATTGACTCGTGCATGAGAGAGCGGGGGCAGTCAGGTACAGCTGGGGAGGGCTATGTCAGCTGAGGCGAAGGATGCCTCTTCAAGAGGAAATGGGGGGGGGGGTTGCGTGGGTCAAGCAGGAGGGTTGCCTTTCAGGGTAGGGTCGCGCAGAGGGAGAGGGTTTCAGGGTCCATGCATGTGAGAGGGGGGGGTTCAAATACGCGTAGAGGGGAAGCCGGTGATTCTAATGAGCGGGCAAAAGGGCCATGGTGCCTAAAATGGCTGTCATGTACATATGGGCACGGGCTTTTACTGGCGGAGTGATGCGGTCAATATTTTACGGTATTCATGGTGCTTACAGGGAGGGGAGTGGGAAAGGGCAAATGAACGCCGCTTATGTACATCAATTTTCCTAATTTTCCACAGTCGCCGCTTTTTACATAGCAAAGTTCATTTTCCTAATTGATGGGGGTACATATAAACAGGTGCGGTTGAAGAATTAGCATTTGTCAATACTAACATATGGCATATAATCATGGACAGTTGATGTGATTGGCAGAATGCAGCACACAGGAAATTGCATTTGTTGAGTTCCTAACATTCAAACGTACTACATAGCATAAATGCTTCTGACTTTCTCAGAAAATGTGACCAATGAACATTTTGACCAAGTAGTTGAGGGAGGAATTCAGTCCAATAAGATCTCTTCGTCACAGTGTCTTTTTAGCAGTGAGCCATCACTGGTAGGCTCTCGTCCGTGTCCTTTAGTTGGCGCTGCTGAGCACCGGCGGTGGAGCTATAGGTCCAGCTCGGATCTATCCTTACGCGTTGCAGGGTGCGGTCAGTCCTCTGCTGTTAGACCACAGTCCTGTTCCCTAACCAATCCTTTTAGTGGCACCTTATGCTCGGCACCTATATTTCCGTGGCAACACCCTATTCCCACCTAAATGCTGTTCTTCCTTTTGGCAAAAAGTCACGTGGAAAAGAGGGTGTGTGGTTCAAATAGTCGACAGGAGAGAGGGCGGAGTGGGGTCAGATTTCCTGGGACACACCAAAGGGACCAAGGGAGCAAAGGATAACAAGCAAGCAGGCCCATCAATCGGGCCCAAAAAGGGGGACGGAGACTTCAGGCACACGTGGGTTAGCAGACGGAGGACTTCAGGGCAGCCCGTCATTTTTCATTTTCCACGTTTGAAATTGCTGTCTCGTCCCGTATCTTGTTGCTCTGCAGCTCCACCTTTGGTCGAGGTCACATGTGTCTCAAGATCTGCAGCTAGGCTGTACGTCACGTCCGACCCTTCTCCTCCGGTGATCGTATATCTTTGAATAGGTACAAAACAAGCTTTAGAGAACTGGCAGCAGAAGACATTTATGCATGTGAATTCTTCCCTCAATCCTACGCACTTGGGAGATACGCTCATCGGTCACAGTCAGAAGTTTATTACCAAACAGTGCATATGTCGGCATTCCTACTAAGTTCATGCCAAGTTTATTCATCGTCTATTCATGTCACATATGGAGAGAAATCAGACTCTTATCAACTGCGCATTTAATCAAACTCAACATTTCGGAACCTCCAGGGAGACTCGTCTTTCTACCCGAGCCTTAACAGTCTAACATTTCCCTTCAGAGCTGGTTAACCCTTTCAAACAGAGCGGGGGGTGCTATCATCGAGAGTCAGGGTAAAACAAGTTTTTCTCGGGGGACGACAGTTACTCATGGTCATCATGTATATATCGGGGACAGCAGCTGGGGTCAATCAAGTGGGGCGGGGACGCTTCGGGCATTCGCACTTGGGTGCAAAGGGGTGGGGCAATCTGGGCATTGGGGGTCAATCTAGACGGTGGCGCTTGTCTCTGATGAACTAAAAAATAGGGTGCCATTGACATATAGTTCCCCTATAAAAGGCCAGATTGGGGGACCTTAGTCGTCTTGCCTGTCCTTTCTTTCTTAGCCAATTCGAGTTCATTCATTTTGCAGAAAGGAGAGGTAGTAATATGGCGAGATACAATCATTTTAGTTTCGGTCAATTTCGCTGAACACCTTCGCATTCAATAAGTATCCAATCAGACTGGTGCCAGCGGGGCACAATTTTACCATGAAAAGGAAGAGGGAATAGGGAGACTCTCATAGAGAGTGAGAGTCGTCCGCAATCTAAACGAGCCATTCGGTACACGTGTGACATGTAGAGAGAGAGCGAGAGAGAGAGAGAGAGGGAGATAGATAGAGGGGGAGAGAGAGAGAGAGAGATAGAGAGACGTGTACGAAAATAGGTCATTTAGTGCGCTCACAACAAAGAACAGCAAGGGTCAGGTAACAACGAGACGCAAACAGAGGGGAGACATAAACCCGTACAGCACATACTCACAAACTCAGACGAAGGAAGACAGTACATGTATTACATACAAATAGATTCACGATAAAACATAGAACAGTTATTGGCCATAAAGATCTTTTTCTGCATGCTGCGCATCTTTAATATCCTATTTACCTACGTGCTTAGCTCTTTTTACCTTTCCCTCCTTTTTTCTCTCGCTTGCTATTTTTGCGAGCGTTCTCAATTGCCGATACTCACACCTCGGTCAGCCGGTCAGAAATTAACCTGGTCGGGCTATTGCCCACGGTTGGATCTTAAACCACTTTAGAGTTTTCTTCTTTTGGTGAGAAGTTCTTCAGGCGGAGGCAACGGAGGGTATTGATCGGGAGAACAGTCGGACAGCTTAGTTATATCTGTAAGAGTGTGAGAAGGAGGTGGTACATTTTGAACATCAGCAACATTCCTACTTTCCCAGTCGGGTGGTGCCTAGGTAACCCTTTCCCCGGGACTTTTCCTTGTCCTTTCCCTATCTAGTTAAACGTCTAGTTGCACTATCTGGTGCGCTGATTCGAGTCAAATTCCGTCATACAGTACTAACCCATCAAGTTTCTATGTCAGTCCATCCTCCCAGTCGCTACGTTCTGAGGAGGAACAGTCATGTCTAAGTCTACGTCTTTAAAAACTCGTTCACATAAGTACTATGCTCAGATCCCCTCCTTCCCTTTTCGTCGGTCGTTCGATCATCGCTCTTCCATACTTCAGCCGACGTTCCGACGCAACCTGCAGAAGGGAGGAGAAAGAAGGGGGTGGGGGCAGCATTCAAAGCATATCAGCACGCAATAGTCCGAAAATGTTTTTTTTTACCTACCACATACTCGACCTATCTCCACGTAGTGCATTCTCTACCATCTCGACGTTTAAGCCCAGAGGGACCAGTAATTTTAGATAGATAATCATCGATGGTTTGCGTAACTACATGAATCACTTGATCGTGACTTTTTAGGTCGTGTGCAAGGGTGGTGGTCAGGTGGTATTTCTGTGGTGACGCTTAAGGGCGTCTAGAACACCTTTCCGGCTGCCTGTGACACATAATGTAGCCGCTAAATATCGGGCCTTTTTAACCTTCAACCTTAATCATGCTTATTCTTCGCTCATATTGGAGACAGTAGTAACACATTCAAAACTCATTAATGCAACCGCTACAATTATACTTTCTTTTTCAAAATACCTTTAATTAAAAATGTTGGTGCACAAATACGGGCCTACAACCCAGTGGACCGGCCACGGAGCAGACTGGAACTGTGCATAAGAGGAACGAAGTCGGTGATCATTTATTTCATAAAGTGCAGCAGTGCAATAAAATCGTATCGAACTTTCCTACAGGGCGAGTATGATGCATGTCAAGAATTCAAGTTTTCAATAATATTAATTCATTATCCAAATGCTCACTCAGTGCCTACATTACACCAATTCATTGCTTCCAATCATAATTAGTACCCACCCTAAATCAGCTCATTGTCCCAACACATAATCAATATCTATCTTATATCGCTTTCTTTTCTAAGCACATAATCACTATCCATCTTATCGACTTTCATTGTCCAAAAAATGCATACATATCTCGGAGCATCAAGGTTTGAGCAATCCGGGTGAACAAGGAGTTTGAAAGTTTCATTTTTGTATCGGCGCCATTTTGGGCGAGGTCAGGCAGGTCCCAGTATAGTCAGAATGTCTCCAACGACTCGTGGTTGGACCAGAACCTCTTTTGGCAGTTCAAAAAGTTTCTCGTAATGGAGTGACAGATTAGCAATACGAATCATCAGTCAAAAAGTGGGGAGGGAGGCGTTGCCATGTGGCGGGACTACCTGCAACTATCCAGGGCCGAGTGTTGTTGCAGCCATTATAGCTGAAAGAAGCGCCGCCGACCTCGCCTTGGCTTCGGACTTTGATGTTGGCCGGATCGGGCAAGCGAAAGGGGGGGGGGGGTCGGTGGCTGAGGCAAGACATCCCCCCCCCAGGGGCCGCAGGGCGGAAGGGAATGGGGAGACCATCACGACCTTCGGGCCGTCCGCCCCACAGTCTCCCCCTCCGACGGCGGACAGCCAGGCCCTGCTCTGCACGCGCCGAGGCCTCGCCTTCCGGATGGGCGTAACCGCGGGCCTGTTGCACGCCGGGAGCTTCCGGAATGGGGGTAGGTGTCTATGGATTTGTATCTATTTCATGTTACCGTTATTTGGGCGTGGTGGGCAATGAGGCAGACATGTTTGAAGCAGGAATAGGCAGCGGAACCTGGCTACCTCGTGGCTGTCTTGCTGTCAAGCTTTCGCTATTTTATATTTCTTATTACGAACTATTCCTAATGTTTCTTATTTTTAGTGAAGTCGAAAGCTCATCAGGGGGTTACTGACTTAGCCCGATTTCTTTTTATTTTTCCTTCTTTTCCTTAGCGTGTTTCGAGCTAAAGTTTCTGTTACAGGGTACGGTGATCGCTTCATATTTTTATATGTCCTTTTCATTAGGGGTACTCCTGGACGGACCAGATGAGTTTCCTCCAATAAATGGTCCGGGTGGAACTAGATTATCAATCAGTGGGGAGTGGGTAGGCATGACGGATTACAACGGGGACAAAAGTCTGCATTACCTACCCTTTACTACTTGCAAAGACTAGACAGAATATTTCTATTCCACGTTATTTGCAAACAGAAAATACCTCAAACGAACAATTCCTTGGACAACAATGTCCAGTCAATCAATCAATCAGTGGGGAGAAAAACAGGCATGACGGATTACAACGGGGACAAACGTCTGCATTACCTGCCCTTCGCTATCTGCAAAGGAAGACAGAATATTTCTATTCGTCTCTGTTTGTGGACAGGGAAGATCTCAAAGAGCAACAATCGATTATTTAATCGATTTCAAACAATCAGTGGGGAGAAAGGTAGGCCTGACGAACCACAAAGGGGCATAACCTACCCTTCTCCATCTGCAAAGAGAGACGAACGTTCCTATTCGCCGCTGTTTGCAAACAGAGAATGTCTCGTTCTCAAGAAGAGAACCAATATTTCAAGTAGCCACCAAAGCTAAATGAACCAATAACAACAATATCAGTATTTAAATACCGATTCCAATACAATCAATCAATCAATCAGATGGATAAAACCATCCTACCAATCAGGCGTAAAAACACCCTACTTAATCTTACCCGGACCGGACCATGCGGATAGTTCTTCGTCTTCCCCCTCCAGCGCCCGATCGTTCTCTTACTCTATGCAGCATTCCTGTGGGATCCCAGTCAGGACAGTAGGTCACTCGAGAGAGGTCCGTTCAGAATTGGTGAAGTTCATTCAATCGGCAGCCGGACGAGGGCCCTCTCAAGGCAGGTATACTCCGATCATTTAGATGTTCACCTCATCGTCTGGATCTCTCTTACTGGACCTTTTGTCACTGATGGGCCCCGCGTTGGGACGCCAATTGTGGAACAGGAGCCCAGACTACTAACGATGCCCGGACGACTGGCGCAAGTCGCCTCTTAGTTCCCATTCTGAATAGTTACCAAATAAAGAGACGGGCGCTGGAAGCAGGAATCACAAGAACAGGATTTATTACTCATGAGGAGAGCCTGTCATTTCGGACACGAAACACAGTGTCTTTCGGGAGGTGCTCTAACAAGTGCTCTGAGGCATCGCCTTTTATACCTTACAAAACACTCCTTATTACAATAACGGCATTGTGAAACAAGGAAAAGACATCCCCGTAATCCTCGTGTCAATCCCAACCCACATATACTCACAATAGAGACCCTTGACCTGCCGATAAGAGGAGGGGGTAATCACACAGCTGAGTGTTCCGTCGATTTTTAGGATATGTGCGCCTGATCGTAGCCCAGGGGGTGGGGAGGCCAGGATCAATAGTGGGTCCTTTGAAGAGGAGTGACTTCATACAATAAGGGGCAGTAAACAGTATCTTCTGGCTTAGGTGATGACCTCGGACATGTGTGGACAGTCAATCGCGGAGGGAGGGTTTACCAACAGAGGGGTTATTCATGAAAGGAAGGGAGGTGTTGGTCAGGCGCGGCCGTGACTCCCAAGGACAGAGTCGCACAGAGAGAGAGAGGTCTTATTGACTCGTGCATGAGAGAGCGGGGGCAGTCAGGTACAGCTGGGGAGGGCTATGTCAGCTGAGGCGAAGGATGCCTCTTCAAGAGGAAATGGGGGGGGGGGGTTTGCGTGGGTCAAGCAGGAGGGTTGCCTTTCAGGGTAGGGTCGCGCAGAGGGAGAGGGTTTCAGGGTCCATGCATGTGAGAGGGGGGGGTTCAAATATGCGGAGAGGGGAAGCCGGTGATTCTAATGAGCGGGCAAAAGGGCCATGGTGCCTAAAATGGCTGTCATGTACATATGGGCACGGGCTTTTACTGGCGGAGTGATGCGGTCAATATTTTACGGTATTCATGGTGCTTACAGGGAGGGGAGTGGGAAAGGGCAAATGAACGCCGCTTATGTACATCAATTTTCCTAATTTTCCACAGCTGTTGCTATCCCTATTAGGCTAGAGGTAGGTGCGGCCCCAAGGAAGACCTACAAATATCATGGTGGTTGCAGCCCCAATTCACGCCTACTACGATTTCAGCAGTAGGAGCCACCATCTGGGCCTAAGATGATCATGCAGTTACATATCCAACCGGACGTCCACTTATCACAGAAGTTTCAGCTCCTGTCCAGGGCTACTTTGACCACACAGTTGTAGCCCTATCTGGCCCTACACAATCACACAGATCCAGGCAACTTGAGTTGCAATGATCACAGCAGTTGCGGTTCCTACAAGGTGTCAGGATTTAATTTAATTTAATTGCGGGTTTCTAACGCGCTAGAATCGATTCCCGAAGGAGTATCTCTGCGCAATAGACCGCTGGGGAACCCGTCCTGGCTTTCCCTGTGAGATGGTCCCTACTGGGTATCTCCAAGGTGAAACCAGGCATCCCCGGCGTATGTGGGGGGCAGTTGTGGAGATGAGGCAACCTAATGCCCAGAGTTGCCGAGTGTGATCCCTGGTTAGAGTAGGCACCGATGTGAGAATTATCAAGTCCACTGACTCTGGTCCACGACCCTGCCGCGTCGGGAATTGAACCCTGGTCCCGGGCCGTCCTCTGCACCCGGGCCTGCCGCCTCTAACCAGTGAGCCACACCACTCCACAATGAGGGAATGAGGGAACAGGGGTGCTCATTTGACATTTGGGACTTCCCTAGGTCTTAGGCAGGCAGGCTTATAGGTGCTGCAGGGCAGGTCCACAGCTCCTCCAGGAGAAAGTACAAACTCCAGGTGACGTTACCTCACCTCTGGGACACTGGTTGTCAGGAAGACCCCAGGCCTGGTTGCAAAGCAGTCCTTTGAGTACTCCTTGGAGCACTCCCATCCTGGTCATGAATGACCTCAGTTTAGACTCAGTCAGATGCAAATTTGTCTTGACCCTTCTGTCCATGGGAACAGTCCATCCTGAACTGTCAGACCAGGTCCTCCCTTGGCCAGAAACAAGCATCCTGGGACTGATATCAGGGTATCACCCCTCACCAGCCAGGCTACATTGAATCCAGTGGCAAAATGAGAACGGGACTCAGGTCTGGGCATGCCCTTCCGCCTTAGGGTAACTATAGCAAAATAAAAAGATGATGGACAAAATGCTGAACATTGTCAAACATTCACCCTAGTCACAGATCTGGATTAAATCCATCATTTTTTTTGCTCACCATGCCAGCCCAGTTCGCACCCAGCCATATGCAAATCAGTATTGGCCCTGCTCCTCATGGGAGCAGTTCAACCCGAACTGCCAGGCCAGGTCCTCTCTGGATCGGAAAACAAGCATCCTGGAACCTGTTTTGGGCTTTCACCGGAGCAGCGAAGTCCTTTTTAAAAGATTTTTTATGGGTTTGGAGGGTAGGGAGGATATAGGAAGGAAATTTAGAAGTTAGATATAGTGTTGTTTGTGGTTATTTTGTATATTTAGATGTGTTTCTGTTAGGGTCTTTCACTAGCTTGTAGCCTTGCATTTTTGTACATTAGGTTTGTTGCAGTATGTTATGTTAAATTGTGTGATGTTAGTATATTTTGATGATTAACTGTTTTGTATATGTATTTTTGAGAATGTAGGCATTTTGAGGGTGGGTTTTTAAATTTAATTCTTTTCCCTGGACTGCTGGTGTAGCTTATGCAGAAGTGATTGCCAAACTTAATTTCCAGTGTTAACAACCAGTGACTTGTGATAAAAATGGGAGTCATCGCCAAGCATGCAAGCACAGCCCCTATTGCTCTGACTTCTTGGTTATACTGCTTCATGTAGTTTGAAGGCTGTATTTGTAGTGTGCAGCTTATATCCACTTCTCGGGAGTCAGAGGGAAAACTTGAGGTTGTTGCTGAAGGCCTGTTGTTTCAGGCGTGGATGTTTCTGGAAACCAGTCATTATTCAAATACCCCTTCTCTTTCTCATTTTTAAGCAGCTTTGGGCTGGAGAATTATCGGGAATTTAAATATCATGGGCATACAACAGGTTTGAGTGTTAGGAAATTCAGCATTCAAACACAGCCCCTGCAGTGATAGTTTATTGAGGCTTCTTTCATAATTGATATTACTCAGCCTGTTGTCCTAAGGGATGACCTACTATATGTTTGAGTCACCTGTACATGGCCAGACTTCATCACAATACCTATGACATTCCTAAAGGAACTGATTTCATCACAGCAGAACAGCACACTGGTTAATCAATAAAGTATTTGTGAAGCACGTTCCTTCTACACCTTGCAGGCTAAAGCCCTTTAAATAGCAAATACTCATGTTAAATTCATGGATATCCTTTTTGTTCTTAGTTTTCTATACAAATCAACATGGCTTAACATAACATAATATAACATAACACAACATAGTTCAATTTCATGCAATTACCCATTCAAACAAGACAGTCTGAATGATGTAATTGAGGACTGCAGACAATGAGCTTAGAGTTATCTTCTGTCACGTACAGACCTCACCACTAGTTGCTCAAATCTCAACAATCAGTTTTTGAAAGGCAAATTCTTGAGAACAGAAAACACTATGTGGGTATTGCCTTTTGGCTTTGCTAGTGCTTTTTGCTGATGCTGTTTTTTTGCAGGTGCTGATCAGCACTGTCAAAAAAAGCCCATGTGGAATGATATACGTGTCATAATGTTTCTGCAACCCCAGTCTCATGACTTATAAGTATGTGTGTGCACCATCACACATGCACATGCATGCACCATAATGCTGCAGTGGATTTATTTTAATTTATCGTTCCAAGATGTCCAACATCATTATGCAGAGTGCTACCATTACCAGGACCAATGATTATGCTGTAATGGAGGGCCAGTTTTTGCAGTAGACTAGTCTAAATTATGTAGCAAGATAAGGCATCAATCATCAACAAAACTTAAAACATTCTACTTCCAATGAGAGCTCAGTGGTAGATGCACCTTGAAGAGAGCAGTTTCAACAATCTCCCCCATCAACAGACAGAATGTGTTCAACAGTGCAAAGGGAGTTTCCCTAAAATTCAGCATTCTTTACTAAATCATTACGTTTTGGTTTCTTGTTTTTACTGCAAAAAATAAGATAGCATAGTCCAGTATTTCATTGACTATTTTCAATAAACACTGCCCTGCTACAAAGAAATACCTTTTTTCAAGTGAAAATAAACATGATATATGGAGTATACATGGGTAACTGGTAGGTAGAATAAAACCTGATATTTATAGGAGCAACAGAAAACCCCATTGGCATAATTATATGGCGTCACATGTTCATTTGCAATAACGGGTGTATGGGCATTCTATGGATACATTATGGAAGGAAACATCAATCCTTGAAAGAGAATTCATCTAAGAAGGACTTAGTAAGTTGAAGTAATTATCCACGAAAATAGTGAAATCTATATAGATAAAGAGGAAGAATAAACCCACAAGATATGTCACTTTAGGACTGAATACAGCACAATAAACAAAACAAGATCTGAACATATGGTTGGAATCAAAGATTGGATAGTTAATAACAAGTTTGTCAAACCAAACCGTTAATTAAGCAGTAAGAATTACAAGTTATTACAATGAAGGATAGTGCAAATTGAAATAATCATAATTTGTGACTGCACAGCCTATAATTTGAGAATGATACTAAATTGGTGGTCCAGGTGGAGTCCTCCAGAAGAGAAAATCCCATGTGTAATGTGATGTTCACAGACATTTCATTGATACATATTGAAAAATACGTGGAAACGAAAATACATTATGGACTACTATTTGAAACTATACAAAGAGGATTCTTGTACAGAGGAATAAAATAACAAAAAGTTAAAAAAAAATAATGAAGTGGTAAGAATCAGCATGATGGGCGGGCTGTCCCAATGGGGTGGATGGGTATAATACTTAGATAACAAAAGAAGAAAGCATATTCAAATTTTGATAATGTGTCACTAATTGTGATCTTCATCAATCTTTGACAATTTATAACAATATGTTCTTCATATATGGTTCTTCCTAGGTGCAGTATAAAATGAGGAAAATAAGAGAAAAAACTGTTAAATGTGGGGAAAGTAAGTAAATAGTATCATAATACAACAACATGGGATTGAGCAGACGCAGGAAAAGATATAGGGCTCGATTTAGAGTTTGTTGAATAGGTACACCATCACAAACATGACTGATATCCTGACCTCCTTATTATGAAGGCCATAGGCTATAATGCATTTGTGATAAAAGCAATCGGATTTCTATTGTGTTTTTAATTTTTTTGCTTAGTTTGTGCATAGAAAGTTTCGGGGTGATCCATCAAGCGGAGGCGGAAAAAAGTGTGTGTGCCAAACTCAAATTCCCCATGCATTTGCCACAGATTTCTTTAAGAAGCACTACAGCAAACACTGTTGAATATAATTACACAAAATTTGTCAGGAAGCTAGATCTTGCTCCACAAATTGTGTTCTTGTGATTTGGTGTAAACCCGTTCAGTAGTCTTTGAGAAATTAAGATAAAAAATATTTGTATATCTGGATAGTTGGGTTCAAGGGACTTTCGCCAGAGTCTCTCAAACCCAATTTTAATATTTAGAGCATTTCAGTTGGCCTCCCGCAGGGGTCAGACTCCCATGGGAGCAAGAGTTCTGATTGACTGCCAGCAACATGAGAACATGTTGCTGTCTTGGGGACTTGTTCTCTTATCCTGAGGTTATAAAAAAAAATATATATATATATGGGGGCAGGGTAAGAATACTCTGTCCTCCTAGGCCCTCCCAGATGGTCCCCCCCATAGGGCCACACTTGAAAAAAATAGCAATTATTGCCACAATCCAGCTGGACTCCTGCGGGATCAAATAAAAAATTGTGGGTCAGGACTGCATTTGTTTAATTGAGGGGAGGGGTGCAAGTGACCCCCCCGGGACATTTTCAGCCCCAGGGACCCAAACCGCATTTTGCGAGGGGGACCATGCAGCCCCCTCCCTGAGCCATTTTTAGCCTTGGGGTCCCCAACCTCTGGAGCCCGATTTAAATAATTAGGTGCGGGGTCACACAGCCCCCATCCCTGAGCCGCATTTGGACCCAGGAAACCCATCTCGGGCCCAAGCATTAAATAAGAAGAGGGTGGCTGCACTCCCTGAGCATTTAAAAGGTCCTGGGGACCTCATTCCCCAGGGCCGCTACTTACAGTAAAAGAGCCGGTGCCCCTTCCCTGAGCCTTCTATGGCCCCAGGAATCCCTTCTCCAGGGCCAGCTCACATGCTGTGACCAGGGGAGCCCACCGCCAGGACACAGTAGTTTCCCTGCTGGCACTGGCACGGGCAGGGAAACGTGTTTGCACCTGTCTGGAGGGAGCATGTTTAAATCTCACACCAAACGGGAGCAAACACAGTCTGCTCCCAGCGGACCGGAGCTTTAAATATGCCCCTGCCAGCTGGGAGCAGACGTTTGATGCGTAAAAAAGAAAAGTGGGTATTGTAAACCGTGTTTACTCTATAGAGAGAGTTTACACTGTACCATACTGTTCGCAAACAGTGAAATTCTCCATGGAGTATCTACTAAGGCAACACTTGTTCGCTTAAAATAACCAAGATCTGAAGGTGCTAAAAGTTATGCTGCCTGTTGCCTTCATACTGCGGTGAAAAACTTTACAGATCACCCTTCTTCTCAAGCAAAAGAAGCACATATACAAAGGTTAATACCTGTGCACACAGTCTTCTTTGTTATGAAGAAATTGTCATGTTGAGATGATTCTGTCCAATAACTCACGGCTGCTGACCATACTTAGGGTCTGACTCACGAAGGTAAAGTTAGACCAAAAGTCTAACTTTAGAGCTGAAGTCCAAGTTTAGACCTAAAGTCTAACTTTACACCTGAATCCTAACTTTACACCAGAAGTCTAAATGTACACCTGCATTTTAAGTATAGACCTGAAGTCCAAGTTTAGGCCAAAAATCTAACTTATACCAAAAGTCTAAGTTTACTATTTTTCAGTATTCACAAAGGTAAGTTACTACTAGTAACTTTACGACGAGTAGTAACTTTACTACTTGTAATTTTACTACTAGTAATTTTACTGGTAGTAAATTTACTAGTAGTAACTCACCTTTGTGAATACCGAAAAGCAGTAAAGTTAGACTTTTGATCTAAGTTGGGCTTAGGTCTAAACTTAAGCTCCAGGTCTAAACTTAGACTTTAGGTCTAAAGTAAGACTTTTAATCCAACTTTACCTTTATGGATTGGACCTCTAGTATCTATTTTTCTGCAGATCCAAAAATGCTTGTGTGGAACATACTGAACACAAATCTCAACTGTCAACTGCACACAGGGTTATACTTCAATACAAAGGTTTATAACGTGTTAAATACCTCTACATACCTTTGATGCATTAGTAGCACGTGCATTTTGTAAATACTTACACCAATTAGCTGAACACAGGCTGCACAAAATTAGGTAGAAAACGAATATGGTAGCTGCCTTTTGCTACGTAAACTATAAAACAAACTAGCACACTCGCTGGATGAAGTGATTAGTCATGTCTTCAGTGATGTCGTCAATTATGTAATTTGAGATGTCATTAGTGATGTCATAAATGTTGTCATAGAACATGTCATAAGTGATGTAACATGTAAGGTCATAAGCAGTGCATGGTGGGGGTCCAAGTTATAGTTAGTTCTATACTTTGTGAATTTTTGTGTTTCTTTGAGTTCAAAATGTTGTGTCACTGACATAACGTCACTTTAATCTTTATTTCTTTCAGTGCAAATAAAAAATATACATGTGGGTAAGCTCCAAGTTACCCACAGGTAAGGAATGCACTCATTCAGCAGCCCTTATTTCAGCGGGTAAAGGACATCACTGCATCCCAGTCTGCAGCTTCTCATGTCTCGATTGAAAGCCTGACGCGTTTCTGAGCCTACGCTCGTCTTCAGAGGCCCGACTTGAGTTGACGCTTTGACACTCCCACTCGCACTGCTTTGTGGGACTTATAGTCCGTGTCTCTTCCCTGTATGGGTGCGTGTTCTGCCATTTCACAGCCCTGGATGGGCCCCGGGAATGTCTGACTAAATATCGAAACCAAAAATATCGACATACAAAAATATCGGGACAAAAATATCGAAGTCAAAAATATCGGAATCCTATCCCTAACAAGGTAAGTACAAAAATATCGAAAAAATAATATCGTAGTACAAAAATATCGAAATTAAAAATATCGTTTTTTTAAATGTATTATTAATAATGTTAAAATAATTATAAAATACATATAATGTTACAAATATTAAATACAAATATTAAAACATAATTAAAAAATTAAAACGAATACATATACATTTAAAATAAATTAAAAACTTAATAATTTAATGTAATTTTATATTTTGTAATTTCATTTAATTGATTTAATTTAAATTTATTTAATTTTTACCCTGTACGACTGTACCTCAAAAACCCAAAACTGACCCAGAACCCTAAAAATACCCCTTTACCCATGAACTGAAAACTGACCCTGAACCCTAAAAATACCCCTTTACCCAAAAACTGAAAACTGACCCTAAACCCTAAAAATACCCCTTTACCCAAAAACTGAAAACTGACCCTGAACCCTAAAAATACCCCTTTACCCAAAAACTGAAAACTGACCCTGAACCCTAAAAATACCCCTTTACCCAAAAACTGAAAACTGACCCTGAACCCTAAAAATACCCCTTTACCCATGAACTGAAAACTGACCCTGAACCCTAAAAATACCCCTTTACCCATGAACTGAAAACTGACCCTGAACCCTAAAAATACCCCTGTACCCATGAACTGAAAACTGACCCTGAACCCTAAAAATACCCCTTTACCCATGAACTGAAAACTGACCCTGAACCCTAAAAATACCCCTGTACCCAGGAACTGAAAACTGACCCTGAACCCTAAAAATACCCCTGTACCCAAAATTAATTAATATTATTTAATTACCAATTAATTATTAATTAACAATAACAAAAAAAGTAAATATATTAGCACATTTGCTGTAATTAATTTAATTTAAAAATTAATATTATTTTGCACAATTAATTAATTAAGAATAACAATAAATTATATATAAAAATTACTATAATTAATTTAATTAAATAATTAATAATAATTAATTACCAACTAATTAATCATTATAAATATGAAATAAATTATAATAATTAATTAAGTAATTAATAGAAATTAATTACCAATTAATTATTAATTAAAAAATTTACAAACATATATCAATTAATTAATTATTATTAAATTACTTCCCACCCTATTCCCCTATAAACCCATAACCCGCTACAGAACATATTTATCAATTAATAAATTAATTAAAAATAATTTAAAATTAATTCTCAATTAATTAATTAATAATTCCTAATAATTAATAATTAATTTAACATAATTAAATTACTTCCCACCCTATTCCCCTATAAACCCACAACCCGCTACAGTAGTAAAAGACAATATTTAATAAAATGACATTAAAAATAAATAATAAAACATAATAAATACAATATAATATACACTAAATTTATTTAAAAATTGATATTAGTAACATCAAAGTTATTAATTTCGATATTATTAACATCGATATTTACAACTTCGATATTACTGATATCATACCAATATCGATATTTAGACTGTCGATATTACTTACCTTCGATATTTTTGTATATCGATATTTAAACTTCGATATTTTTGCATATCGATATTTAAAAATCGATATTTTGTCTGTGTACCGGCCCCGGGATGCAGATGTCCATTGATCCCTCGGCTGCTGCTTCACAGTAGGCTCGGCGATTTCCGGCCCATGAAACCCTGTGGTTTTTTGAGCGGGGGTGCATACCTTCGCGGCTGGGCTGCCGCGTGTAAATGAAAGCTCCAAGTTACCCACAGGTAAGGAGTGCATTCCTTACCTGTGGGTAACTTGGAGCTTTCATTTACACGCGGCAGCCCAGCCGCGAAGGTATGCACCCCCGCTCAAAAAACCACAAGGAGTCATGGGCCGGAAATCGCCGAGCCTACTGTGAAGCAGAAGCCGAGGGATCAATGGACATCTGCAACCCGGGGCCCATCCAGGGCTGTGAAATGGCAGAACACGCACCCATACAGGGAAGAGACACGGACTATAAGTCCCACAAAGCAGTGCGAGTGGGAGTGTCAAAGCGTCAACTCAAGTCGAGCCTCTGAAGACGAGCGTAGGCTCAGAAACGCGTCAGGCTTTCAATCGAGACATGAGAAGCTGCAGACAGGGATGCAGTGATGTCCTTTACCCGCTGAAATAAGGGCTGCTGAATGAGTGCATTCCTTACCTGTGGGTAACTTGGAGCTTTCATTTACACGCGGCAGCCCAGCCGCGAATGTATGCACCCCCGCTCAAAAAACCACAGGGGGTCATGGGCCGGAAATCGCCGAGCCTACTGTGAAGCAGCAGCCGAGGGATCAATGGACATCTGCATGCATCCCGGGGCCCATCCAGGGCTGTGAAATGGCAGAACACGCACCCATACAGGGAAGAGACACGGACTATAAGTCCCACAAAGCAGTGCGAGTGGGAGTGTCAAAACGTCAACTCAAGTCGAGCCTCTGAAGACGAGCGTAGGCTCAGAAACGCATCAGGCTTTCAATCGAGACATGAGAAGCTGCAGACTGGGATGCAGTGATGTCCTTTACCCGCTGAAATAAGGGCTGCTGAATGAGTGCATTCCTTACCTGTGGGTAACTTGGAGCTTTCATTTACACGCGGCAGCCCAGCCGCGAAGATATGCACCCCCCCGCTCAAAAAACCACAGGGGGTCATGGCCGGAAATCGCAGAGCCTACTGTGAAGCAGCAGCCGAGGGATCAATGGACATCTGCATGCATCCCGGGGCCCATCCAGGGCTGTGAAATGGCAGAACACGCACCCATACAGGGAAGAGACACGGACTATAAGTCCCACAAAGCAGTGCGAGTGGGAGTGTCAAAGCGTCAACTCAAGTCGAGCCTCTGAAGACGAGCGTAGGCTCAGAAACACGTCAGGCTTTCAATCGAGACATGAGAAGCTGCAGACTGGGATGTATTGATGTCCTTTACCCGCTGAAATAAGGGCTGCTGGATGAGTGCATTCCTTACCTGTGGGTAACTTGGAGCTTTCATTTACACGCGGCAGCCCAGCCGCGAAGGTATGCACCCCCCGCTCAAAAAACCACAGGGGGTCATGGCCGGAAATCGCCGAGCCTACTGTGAAGCAGCAGCCGAGGGATCAATGGACATCTGCATGCATCCCGGGGCCCATCCAGGGCTGTGAAATGGCAGAACACGCACCCACACAGGGAAGAGACACGGACTATAAGTCCCACAAAGCAGTGCGAGTGGGAGTCTCAAAGCGTCAACTCAAGTCGAGCCTCTGAAGACGAGCGTAGGCTCAGAAACGCGTCAGGCTTTCAATCGAGACATGAGAAGCTGCAGACTGGGATGCATTGATGTCCTTTACCCGCTGAAATAAGGGCTGCTGAATGAGTGCATTCCTTACCTGTGGGTAACTTGGAGCTTCTATATATATATATATATATATATATATATATATATATATATATATATATATATATATATATATATATATATATATATATATGTCAATCTTCTCCTCCATTCCGGATTCAAAACGCAGGACACAGCAGGGCTTCAATGAGTTAATTTATTGGGAGGCTTGCATGACCGGTTTCGGCAAACTGCCTTTATCAAATGCTGCACTTCCAAACTGTGTTTCACCCACTTGTTGATCTTTAAAGCAGGCTCCTTCTTCCCCAGTGGTGGTTGGCTCACCTGCACCTTGTTATCTCTTCCTACATGAGTGAACAGGAACTACCAGTCCCATAATGCCGCAAGCTGGTGCTTTGGTGCAGTGCGGTGGGGAAACACACAGAAATGTAACATTTTAGCAACTCAACGTCCCTTACCTTCGACCACCAGCCTCTGTGGATTAGAGATCTTGGAGGTGCAGGTACAGTGACGGCGTCTCTGAACATAATAGAGGCCCGCTGAAAACAATCCTTTGTCATGATACCTCGGAGGCTGCGGTGGCGGGTCAAAGTAAATATCCGATACCTCCCATGTTTCTTTGACCGCAAATCTTCAGTGATGTCATCAATGATGTAATTTGAGATGTCATCAGTGATGTCATAAATGTTGTCATAGAACAGGTCATAAGCAGTGCATGGTGGGGGTCCAAGTTATAGTTAGTTCTATACTTTATGAATTTCTGTGTTTCTTTGATTTCAAGAAGTTGTGTCACTGACATAACGTCACTTTAATCTTTATTTCTTTCAGTGAAAATAAAATATATATATGTATATATATATATATATATATATATATATATATATATATATATATATATATATATATATATATATCAACCGCTCCCGCCACTTCTCTCATGCTCTGGAGTCACACCAGCCAGGATATGAAGTACACGGACACGGACCAGTTAAGTGCTTGCGTTTTTTTATTTCCTAGTGCAGGGTAGTCTCATGACGTTTCGGCTCACAGGAGCCTTGTTCACATGTATATATATATATATATATATATATATATATATATATATATATATATATATATATATATATATATATATATATATATATATATATATATATATATATATATATATATATATATATATATGAATTAACAAAAGCCCTTGAGCTCCAAGAGGGCACTTCACTCTGTCCCCACCATCCGGTTTGTTCGCCTCGTGCATCTCGCTTTCCCAACCTCCATTAATTACTGCCATGCCCAACGCATTTCGAGGCTTAAAAAGGCCCCTTAATCATGGGCTGCTGCACAGATGGAGTGAAAGCTCACCTTTTAATTTATTTTTTATTGAATACAACTGCCCTCAGTGGGCGTGGCTAACAAAAATTGCCCAACAGCATGATGGTATTTGTAGTCCAAAAAGGTGAGTATAATTATTTCTCTTCAGTAGGCTCAGTACCTCTGTGTATTTATCCAGCTAAATAACATCCTTTAGCAGGAAGGAAGTCAAGAATGCGGGATAATAGTCAGTCATGTTGATTCATGACTATGCACGGCTGCCCTGGCCATGGAGAGGTGCACCATTTCCTGGCAGTTGGAAAATGGAAAGGCTTTGGAGGGGAACGGTTCCTCTCTGCGAAGCACTCTGTTCCAAATTGAACTATTATCCAGCATTCCTGACTTCCTTCCTACTAAAGGATGTTCCAATTTTTTTCGGAGTCTCGCAACCAAAGCGTACACAACCCGGTGGGTGCGTGGATTTTAGCTGCCATTTTAGAAAAGTCACGAAGAATCCGCATACGGTGTGCAACGGCTGCGTGTTTTTCAGTTACATCATATACATTTAATATTCCGTGATGTGTGCGAATGGTATGAGACCAGTCCGCAACTCCTGCTCCCGCGTTTGCGCGGTGGCGCGTCCCACGTGACGTCATATATGTGCTAGGCGCACTTGGTGCGCGACTCCCGCAAAAAAAATGTATGTTCTAAAATGATATGTATGTGTCTTTAATATACATATTAGGGCAAGACATTATCTAAGATATTCATAAAAACAATATATTTGTACTTATAATAAACTTATATATTTTTAAATATATTTTCGCAAAGTCGCATTGGGTGCATGCTTCGTGATCGCAGAGTGCGTGGATCCCAGGTGACCTAAAAAAAAATATTTTGTTGGCTCATAACATTTCCACTGTAACTATTGAAGAACCCCACCCATTTTAATCATTCTTGTTGGAGCATCTTTAGAGAGACATCTCTTTTCCTACAAGAACCCTTTTGGTGTTTTTCCAAAAATATCTAACAAAATGGCATCTGGACAGCAGCAGGAGGAAGTATCTTCTGAAGAAGAATTCTTGCAGCGGCACCACGTCCACAGAGGCCGGAATCTGTCTTGTGGGAATTCTTCACTTTTCCACCTGGAGAGAAGAAAGTAAATGTGAGAAAGGTGACGTGCAAAATTTGTGACCGAGTCCTGTCAAGAGGCAGTGAAAAAAAATACTCTTGTGGCACTGCTTCTATGTACAAGCATCACCAGACCACACATCCTCTCAATCTTGCTCGGGAGGAAATGAGGGGAGCTGCTTTGAACCCCTCACCTGCTGTGGCAAGTACGTCTGGAACGTCCTCAGGATCACCTGCGATGGACATTAGGCCAGAATTCGCCTTTCTCGAGCAACACTGAGTGAAGTGTAAGAAACATTTGCTTCAGTGAGCAGTCGGTGGATGCAGTTTGTGCTGTGCAACGCAACCATTATTGTTAATTTTTTTGTTTTTGGAATGATAAGTAATTCCAAAAGTTTCCTGTTTTATTTGTACTTTTTTTGGTTAATTTTTTTAAAAAAACACCCAAAAAAATACAAATTTGTTAAAAAAAATAAACAAAACACAAAAGAAAAAAAAGTTCTTATCAGAACTACCTTATCTGGTTAAAGAAAGAACTATGATTGCAAGGCTATGTGTGAAAGTTTGGTTGAATATATGTATACAGCATGATTGACTGAAAGAAAGCATTAGTAGTGTGTGATGAATTTATAGGTGAAGATTTATGAGGAAGTACTGCAGTGTGACACTGCAAGCTCTTTAGCTGCACTGCGACACTTCCGAAGCACAGGGATGTGACATATGTACATGAATATGTTGCTACTCTGTACTTCCCCCTGCACTGCTGCACAAAATGCAGCCATGCGGTGACAGGGGCACTCTTGCACCATTGTGAAAGTATGTTTGTGTAGTGCGGAGATTGTTTTTGTGCAGGAGAGATACCTTCCTGCACAAAAACAATCAGTAAAAGCATTTACCTCTTTCAATGTATGCTGTGGAATGTAACATGCATTGAAAGAGGAAAAAATGAAGAGAAATGGAAACAATTCCCCTTGTTGCGCCTTGCTACACCAACTCTAGGATGGGGCAGCATTCATACACATCTCCATATTTACGATTTCTCATAAATCTGGAGATGTGTCTTGTTCTATGGGTGTTGCGTGGGAACACCCACAGCAACACCTATGGAACGCCCCTTCAACGCAAAGGTCTGTGCATGAAGGGGTCGTATTTACAAGGAGATGAAAAACCACGCAGGGTGGCTTTTCCTCTCCTTGTAAATATGAAGCAGTGCCTGGCACCATCACTACGTTAAAAAAAGTGACGTACTGGTGGCGCAGGGTGCTTGTAAATCTGACCCATAAGTGCTTAGGTATTGGCAGACTGATATAATGAGAACATAGTGCTGGATGGGTGATTGAAGAATCGCATGAGACTGACAGGAGGTATCCTACGCTGCATGGGTACTACTTTAGTATTTAATGGAGTGGACCAATAGTATTTATCTGCTTAGAGATTTGTAGGGATTATGCGCAGAATATTTTATGTGTACTTGCGTTGGTGCCTAGGTAATTTTATAAGTTTACCACTAGTAACTGGAATGACGACAGTGCTGCAAACAGAGTGAACACTTAATTTATAAGTGCATACATATTGGTGGAGTGATAGGATAAGTAGATAGTGGTAGATAAGTGATTAAAGAAGTGCATGGGACAGACTGGACGATTCCTACATTGCAGGAGTACTAACTGGGTATTTAGAAGAGTGTATCAATAGTATGTAGCTATTTAGAGGTCTGCTTGGATAGTGCACAAAATATTATAGCTATACTTGTGTTAGTAGCTAGGCCATTCCATAAGTGCATGACTAGTAACTAAAATAATTACAGTATTACAAACAGAGTGTATAGTAAATTTATAAGTGCTTAGGTGAATGGAGAAGTGCATGAAACAGACCGAAGGATTCCTAGACTGCATAGGTACTAACTGGGTATTTAGAAGAGCGTATCAATAGTATGTAGCTGGTTAGAGGTCTGCATACATAGTGTACAAAATATTGTACCTGCACCTGTGTTGGTGGCTAGGCCATTCCTTAAGTACATGACTAATAACTGGAGTCATTTCAGTGCTGCAAAGAGAGTGCATGCTAAATATTTTAATGCTTAGGTATTGGCAGAGTGATATGATATGTAGACAGTGCTGGATGATTGGATTGAGAAGTACATGGGGCAGACAGAAGGATTCCTAGACTGCATAGGTACTAACTGAGTATTTAAAAGACTGTATCAATGCTATGTAGCTGAATGGAGGTCTGCATGCATAGTGCACATAATATTGTAACTAGTTTTACTGGCTAGGCCATTCCTTAGGTACATGACTAGGACTAGAATAATTTCAGTGCTGCAAAGAAAGTACATGTTGAATTTATAAGTGCGTAGGTATTGCAGAGTGATAGGATACGTAGATAGTGCTGGATGGGTGATTAGAGAAGTGCATGGAGACAGGAGGATTCCTAAATTGCATGCGTAGTACTTTACTAAGTAGCTGTTTAGAGGTTTATATATATAGTGCACAGCTGAATGTAGTTGTGCATTGATAGTGTTTGGATTACTTAATCTTACCTTGCAGTAGCACATATCAAAAAATGCTAAACATTTTTTTCAGTTATTATAAGTGCTTAGGTATTGGTGGAGTAATAGGATAAGAAGCTAGTACTGATGGATTCAGGAACTGATACGGTCAAATTCAGGAACTGATACAATAAAGAAGAGAAAACAAGTGTTAATATGCACACAATGTCATTTCAGCATATCTTGCCCTGTGACCGCCATACCTGTATGTTCGTCAACGTGACTCATTCATAATAAACATACTTAGGATTGCAAACATCAACATAAACAATGGAATACACATTACTTTAAAGTGAAAGGCTATCGGCCATATTAATCTGGGCACGTTGCTTATTATAATGGTTCTTACACGAAAGAAAAGAATAAAAGGGGTGTTATATCCGTAAATAAAGTTCTAGAGATTATAGTTCCATTCCATTCACAGCTCATTTGAGATGTCATGAGTGATGTCATGAGTGATGTAACTGACCATGTCATGAATTATGTAATGTCTGAGGTCATTAGCAGTACATTGTGGGGGCATAAGTTATAGTTACCTCAGGTAACTATAACTGCTGAATTGTACTGGTTGTGTATGAGTGAAATCTGAGTCTACCTATACTGTCCCTGTAATCTTTGTTTTTTCAGCATATTTCTAGTATTTTTTTGTTAAGTAAGATGCATACCACAATGGATGGTTGGGGGTTGGAAGCAGGGCCTGGCATTGTGCTGCCACCACCCAAGCTTGCTGCTCCTGCCTTCCCTCCTCCTAGCCATCTGATGTCCAAGTCCATGTCCCTGCTCCCTTATTACAGCCCTGTGTGGCCGTTGTTCTTCCTCTGGCCTTCCCGCCTTCTCTAAACAGTTAGCTTGCTGCCCCATCCACCTCCTCCCTATCCTCTGTTGTCTGAATTCATGTACTAGCCTCCTCCCTCCTGCCATGCATGGTCTGATGTGCTGCCACCGCCCTCCATTTAGCATGATGTACCAGTCCACTCCTCCTGCCCTCCATTGCCCAATTATATGCCCCATCATTGACATTCTGCTTAGCCTCTGTGCTTAGCTTGCTGCCCCTATTCTCCTTCCCCCTGCCCTCCGATGTCAGTGTGCATGCCCCTGTTCCATCCTTTTTGCCCACCATGTTCCATGGACCTGCCACTCCTATCTACTCTGAGTGTTCTGTTGAGCTGCCACTCCCCTCGCAGCTGCCTAGCATTTTTAGATGACTTTAACCTGTCCCTGCCACCTCCACCCTGCCTGTCCACATTCCATGCCCCTATCCCCCCTCCTGTCCTCCATGATCCATTTTACTGCCACACCCTTCTACCCTCCCTGGTCTGGTGTGCTGCAACTGCTCCTCCTGCCTGCCCCGTGTGGTCTGTTGTGAGGCCCTTCCCCTAAACTCTCTTGTTTGTGCCCAGGTCCTGACCCTCCCTTCTATCCTAGATGGTCCTTTGTGCATGCCCCTGCATCCTCCTTCTGGCCCATCATAGCCATTGTGCTGCCACTAACCCTCCCACTTGCCATGTATGGTCTTCTGTGCTGCCAGGCCCTTCCCACCTTCCCTGTGTGGTCAGCTAGCTGCCCCATACCCCTCCCACCTTCCCCCCATGGTCTGTGTGTATGCCATTATAGTCTCACTGTTGCTCTCTATGGTGTGTCTTGCTTCTAGTGCCCATCCTGCCTGACCTCCATGGTCATCTTGATGCTCTTGTCCTGCCCCTTGTCACCAGCCCTCTGTTTTCACGTGCAGACCTCTATTCCCTCCCTCCTGGCTTGGTTGTTCCATTGTAATGTCCCTATTCCGTCCCTCCTGCCCTTTATGGTCCGTTATGCTGCAGCTTTCTCCCCTGACCATTATGGTCAGCTAACTACCATTGCCTCTTTCCCCCTGTTCTCTGTTGTCCATGTGCATGGTCCTGTCCCCTCCCTATTGCTTTCTATGGATTGTTGTTCTGCACTCCCTTCCCGCATGCCCTGTGTGGTGTATTGTGCTGTTGCAAACCCCTCTCCATGTCCCTCCTGTCCTCTGTTTTCCAAGTCCATGTCCCTACCCCAACTCCTCCTGCCTTCCATGATCCAATGTACCAGACTTGCTAACATTTTAAAATTGGTAAGAGGGAGATTTTGAAAAAAACTGGGGTATTGATTTTCCCCTTTGACTTATATTGAAAAAGAGGAGATTTAGACAGGAGACCGATCAAATAAAGCCCATTTGGGCTTAAAAATATTGGACTTTTCCTGGCTGAATCGGATCTGTTGGCATGTATGGTTGTACTACCACTGCCTCTTCCTTCTGCCCACAATGGTCTATTATATTGCCAAAGCCTCTCTTGCCAGTCCAGTATTGTTGGTTTGTTGCCCCTTTCCACTGCCCTCCATAGTCTGTTGTGCTGCCACTGCCCTTCTTGCCTGCCCAGTGTGGTCAAATTGTTGCCTCTGCACCCTCCTACCTGCCTTCAATTTTCAGAGTCCATGCACCTGGCCTCTGCCTCTCAACAGTATCCTAATGAACAACTAGATTGCTAACATTCTATATTTTATACAAAAGTGTAACGTCATCTTGATGTAATCAAAACTGTAATACCTAGAGCATTTCCTTTAGAAATTACATATATGAGAGGGTCTTATTTGCATCAAAATTATGGTAAGTGCTCTAAAAAACTAAAATGAGGACATATTGTCTGAGTTTTCAAATAGCGACAAAGCACTTTTACATTATTTGTTATCTTTATGTTTTTTTATCCAGTTGACCACTTGATTAAATATTGCACTTAGGGGACAGGATGTGGTGTTACTTCCAGAGCTGCAGACTTTGCAACAGGGGAACCAGTTTGGACTTTCTACTTCAGCTCGACATTCTGTGATTCTGGTCAAATGACTTAATCTCCCCATGTCTACAACCAAAATGAATTTGTTCTTGTGTGATGTAACCAATGCTCATGTAAAGCACTCCAATACCTGACAAGTCTGCACTATATATAACTGCAAAAACACAAAAAATAAATAGTGTTTTGCACTCTTCTGTTATTGGGCTACATTTGGGCTACATCTGGGTGATATTTGTACTACATTTGGGCTCTTTTGTCACTGGTGGCCATCTTGGGAGACTTATTTGTTATGAAGTTTACTAATTTCCTCATTTACTGCAGTCTCCTCAGTAGGAAATACTTTCTGTTTTTTACTTTGGTAAAGTCTGCGGCTGTTATTCAAAAAGCATGTTTCAGTCTGCATGTCAGAATTTTTTAATGAAATAGAAGAGGATTTGAGAAGTCAAAATGTGCCAGAATTTTTCATTCTGCAGCACTAATCATAATTTCTATGGTACAATAAACCCCCTCATTCTGTTCCTTTATAAATTAAAGGTTTTAAGTGTTACCACTTTATTCCAATCAAGATGGCTTTAGGTGTGCCATACTTTTGTCATAAGTAAGACTGTTAGCGCTCTAGTTGTTCTTTAGAACACTCTGGGACACTCTGTCATTTGTGCTACATTTGGGTTCTTTTGTCTCTGGTGGCCATCTTGGGAGAATTATTTTTTATGAAGTTTCCTAATTTCCTCATTTACTACAGTCTCCTCAGTAGGAAATACTTTCAGTTTTTTACTTTGATTCCATCAAGAAGGCATTCAGATGTGTCACACATTTGCCTTAAAATCAGAATGTTAGCACTCTAATTGCCTATTAGATTACTGTAGTAAAGCTACTTCTCACCAGGGAAGTCTGCTGCTGGTATTGAAAGGGCATGTTTCAGTCTGCATGCCAGAATTTATTTTATGAAATAGAAGAGGATTTGAGAAGTCACTCAAAATGTGCCCTAATTTTTCTTTTTCTTTCTGCAGCACTAATCATACTTTCCATGGCAAAATGAACCCCCTCATTTTGTTTCTTTTTAAACTAAATGTTTTAAGAGTTCACTTTATTCCACTCAAGATGGCTTCAGGTGTGCAATCCGTTTGTCATAAGTAGACTGTTAGCGCTCTAGTTGTTCTTTAGAACACTCTGGGAAGCTGCAGTAGAACACAAAGGAATCAACTGACAGTCTCTGCCCTTGTGATGATGTGAATTTACAGAAAATATGCTCTCAGTTTAGCTTATGTATCACCTTCCAAACCTCTGTGGGAAAAGCATGACAATAATAGTTTTCTCTCAAACATGATTCATGATATCCCAGCAGAAGGTTTTTTCACATGGTAAAATCACCTTGGAACACACTACAATCCCTAAAATGAGTATGGTACCATCAACAAATGATTTATAATGTAACTAAAGTCTTAAAACCTTCTATTAACTACAATGCTTTTTAATGAGGTGCTATCATGTATATTGGTCCCAAGGTCGCTGCCAACACTTCTTGGATGAAGTGCTGACAGCCAATCAGCTCTCACGATGAGATGTGTGATTAGACTCCGCCCATATATATATATTTCTTTTTCGGTTAATATTTTAAAAACTACTGAATGTATTTATACCATTTAACAACAACAAGGGCTCTTTCTGAACCAAGGGCCAACTTTTTGCCAAATGTGGTGTAATTCCGTTCAGCAGTACGGGCTGTAGCCATGTCTAGAGTTTCCAATGGAAAATTGCATGGGGAAAACACATTTTGGGACCCCCCTTTTTCTCGGCCGCCTTTGACGAATCACCCTGAAACTTTCAAGATAGGAGCTGACCGGAGCGGGCCATAAGTTTTGAAAATTTCGCGAAGATTCGTCAATCGGCACCAAAGGTATTGGGAATAGAATGTTGCGATTTTCCTATGGTAACTGGGTCCTAACTATAACTACCTACTGGCGACTGCCAGTAGGTAATATATATATATATATATATATATATATATATATATATATATATATATATATATATATATATATATATATATATATATATATATATATATATTATAGTAACCATGAGCTGTGTCGATGCCAGAGTAATTTTTTAAGAATGAATTAAAGAAACCAAGGTAGTAAAGAGTCAGGGGACTATACGATATGTAGTATAATGTATATTTCCTCTTAGAACAGACATTGATTTTAGAATAAACTATGAATAGTTCAAAATAATTTTTTCACTGTATGCCCATTCAGGGCTCAATTGTTGCTGCGCATTCCAACATAACTAGACTTTCCGCGAGACACACCACTACATGATACAATAATTCAGGTTACATCAGAGAATGTTGGACTGTGATTTATTAGTAATTTAAATGACCTGGAATTAATTGTCTTATAACGATTGCCCATCTAGGGCTTAAAACAAGGATGTAATTATTTATCTTGTGTAATGCAAAAACAGATATCACATGTATTTTTCCCAACAACAATCTGAACTGATATACCTGAACTGATTTAATTATGAATTGGTTTTGCCATTACAAGATGGCGCTTATGATTTGGACAGTGGTCCGTTTTTTATGTTTATTGTATTTGCCGTTATTAACTTCCGCCTCGCCGTCGCCAGCTGACACTGACGAAGGCAAGTGCTGAAACGCGTCTGTTTCATTGTTTTTCTGTGCAATAAACCTGACAAGGTTTAACTTACTGCGAGTGCTGGTGTGTCAAGTCTTTTTTGGCAGTGGAGCGATATATATATATATCACTTTTGCCAAGAAATACGATGCCATCAAAGCTTCAAGAAGACAAAAAGTTGCAGCAGCAGCAAATCGCTCCAACCAAGCACATGGAGCAGCCCAGCAGGATGATTCCTCGGAGTCCAACCTCAGTTCTAGTATGAACAGTGACTCAGATTCAAGCTTGGCGCAATCAGGAGGGCAATTGGGGTTTACCAAGCTTACGCCGGCAGAAGAACTAGACTGCATAAGGAAGGATTGGCGCGAGACCCTTCGCCCGAGAACGCAATTGCACTCCGGAACAAAAGATGCAACGCCAAGCGCTACCAACGCCGTAACTATGCAGACACCAGAATTGATCTATACAAATTTGTCCGCAAGATTAAATTGCAGAAGCATTTTACAGGTGGAAAAACTCGCAATGCCCCGACGAGGATTGAAACAGTTAATGATGGGCTCCAAGCTCGTGATGTACCCGGTTTGGAGGCTCTAGAATCCCTTAGACTGGAGCAGTCATCATCCCAGGAAGTCTCTGGATGTGAGCCCAACAGGGTGGGAGGGTTAACGTCTTTTAAACCACGCTCCACTTACACTCCTGTCATGCTCTATGATAACCTCGACATCTTCCATGATGCTGTAGTTAAAGACATCAAGTTGCTACATTCCAAAGTGCTCAACTCCAAACGAAAGAAATTTACACAAAATGACCAATACATGCGACTCATCCAAAAGATTCAGGCCAATGAGAATGTTATTGTTAGACAGTCTGACAAGGGAGGGAATATAGTTTTATGGCCACGAAAACTATATCTGGAAGAAGCCCTCTCTCAATTAAATGATTCGGACTGTTACAGACACAGTGACATCTCATTGATCAAAAAAGCTCAGGAAGATTTCTACTCGCTGCTTATGGGGTGGAGATCTTTTGGCTTACTGAGCATGGATGAACTCAAATATCTCAAGAACAACAATCCAGTCATGCCAGTCCTATACCTAATCCCGAAGATCCACAAGAACCCACACAAACCCCCGGGAAGACCGATTATTGCAGCCTGTGGGGGGTTACTAGAAAAAACAACTGTTTACGTGGACTCTTTCTTGCAGGAATTTGTTCAGAGTTTACCATCCTTTGTCCAAGATTCCAATGATTTTGTGAGAAAGATACAGGACATTGATTGGGACTCGGATTTATGGCTCATTACATTAGACGTCACGTCTTTATACACTAGTATTAACCACCAAGACGGTCTGCGAGCTGTTGAGTTTTACTTAGGTTTAAGACCGATCGTCATGGCTGACCATAACCGTATGTTACTTTCTATGATTTCATTCTGTTTACACCATAATTTCTTTATGTTCAACAATAGATATTACCAACAAGTCCGGGGAGTGGCCATGGGGGCCTGTTTCTCTCCCAGTTATGCCTGCCTTCACATGGGCTACTGGGAGAGGCAGGTCCTCTTTGGTACACACTCTGACATTGCCAGGCGGTCTATTGTTAGATGGTATCGTTATATAGACGACGTGTTCCTAGTCTGGAAGGGCACTCGTCTAGAAGCTGAGCACTTTGTTGATTTGATAAATTGCAATGATTTCAACTTGAAGTTTACCTCAACCATTAGCAGGGACCAGGTGCATTTTCTGGATATGACAGTTACACCAGGACGAACCAAGCTCGAAACCAGGTTGTACCGCAAGGCAACGGCTGGGAACACAATTCTCCACGCCAGCAGCCACCATCCTGCTCATCTCATACGCAGCATCCCGTATGGCGAGATGCTGCGTATCAGACGTCTGAGCAGCACAGAAGCTCAATGTTATCTCGCTCAGCAAGCCAGCAGGGCCAGATTTTTGGCTAGGGGATACAAGGCCTCAGTAGTTGATAGGGCCATAACTAAAGCTAATGCCCTGTCCCGTAATCAAGCCTTGTTGCCCAAAGTCACTAATACGCTCACCACCTCCCAGGACCAAAAAGTAAGATTGATTTGGGCCTACAACAGGCAACATGGGGCACTCGGGAAAATCATCTCCAAGCACTGGGGATTGGTGAAATGTGACCCAGTGATAGGTGACAAAATTCCAAACACCCCGTCTATCACATACAGGAGAGCATATTCCATGCAGAATGCCCTAGTTAAATCCAGCCCAGAAGTCCCTTCAAGTAAGAACTGGCTAGGGAAGAGTAAGGGCTTCAGGAAGTGTTCTTCTTGCAAGGCATGTCAGCATGGACTGAATAAAACGGAATATGCAATCCCTTTCACCCCCAATGCACGCAAGATTAAAAAACAACTAACTTGCAAGAGTGAATATGTGGTGTATGTGCTGGAGTGTCCGTGTGCCCTGCGGTATGTTGGTAGTACCAAACTGCAGGTGCACAAAAGGATACTCCAGCACATAAGGGCCATCAATACTAGTGATCCAGCATATCCGGTGGCTCGCCACTTTAAAGAACACCATAATAATGATAGTTCCCTGCTGCGTTATTATGCGATAGACTGTGTGGGCCCTCTCAAAAGAGGTGGTGACAGAGATGGAGCTCTAAGAAAATTGGAGACCAGATATATCCTGGATATGGATAGCCGAGCCCCGGGGGGGTTGAATTCCACAGAAGATTTTTACACGTGTCTTTAAAAATACCAATAATCGTGTAAACCTGTGGCCCTCCCCCTCTCATTAGACTATGATCCTCCTAGCGGTATCTAAATTGTACTTGTCTGGTGACGAACTATAACGTATTCTCTCACCAACCAGTATATTTTTAGAGGTGCGGATGGTTTCAGAGTGAAGTGCAGCCTAGGCTTAGGCTGCACAAGGATGTATCAAGAGCTCAACACTTTGACCTAACGAAAATGAGAGAACTGATAGTAAAGGTTATAGAGAAAAAAACCAAAAAAATCCACATATATAAAAAAACTTTCACAAAAAAACATGTACACAGTTTTTGTTCTTCTCACCACTCACTGAGATACATTTATGGGAAAGGTGAGGTCCAACCTAGAATGATAGTGTCAGCTGTAGGATGAGGGAGTTGAGGCTGCGATGGTCTCCCAACCTTGCGGTGGGTTAACATCTCCTCTCCTTCCGACCCTCCAGCCTTACATAGACACATGAGCATCAGTATGTACAATACGAATAGGGTGCTGCGACCTCGGTGTCAAGACATTAATGCATTTATGCAGTTATGCCTTTTTGGCTCACTTGAGGTCTCATCCTGTGTAAATAGTGTCTATTGGGTGTATATATATTTATTGGCAATATGCTTGTACATTCATGTTTTTTACATATATATTTATATATTGATGATTCGTTATTTATGGATATATATATTTTTATAAACATTCCTTTAAACTTGATGTTGTACATGACTTTGTACTTGATGTGTATTGTATATATTGTATATATCGATTGCTAGAAAAACTATTCGCATGACACTATTTGCACTTTACCCAATAGTTTGCATTATTGCCCAAATTTGCACTATTGGTTGATTGGATTTTCCAGTGACTCTTAGTATGTATTGTTTACAACGATTATACAGCACTTGCACTTTAAGTACCAGTATTTGTATTCTGCAATATGGGCCGAATTCAGGGATTATCCCGTGATGCGTTTTGCTTACAATCTGTCGTCTATGTCTATGACACTGCAGGACATGTGACCTTAACCTACCAATGTGTTTGCACTTCACTGAGCACTAGCACTTTAAAAATGGCCTTTCCCCTAGCATGCGTCATGTGATCAAGGCCTCTGTGAAGGCCGAAACGTCATGCTGTGGTGTGCCGCTTCCTCGAGGAAATAAAATCTATCGCTCACCTGCACCTGAGGTCTCCTCTTTTCTTCCTGCGCAGCGGTATCCAGTAAAGGGCTCCGGGCGAGAGGGAGCAGGGATTGTCACATATATATATATATATATATATATATATATATATATATATATATATATATATATATATATATATATATATATATATATATTCAAAGTAACACTCCAAACCACTTCCAGCATGCATGCCGGCGAAGAAGGAGAACGGACCACTCCAATGAGGCAAGTTGTTATTTATTCATCCAAGTTTTTCAGCAATGATGCGTTTCGGGCTAGGCAGCCCTTGATCACACATCGGATACAGGGAAAAATGTACCATTTTAAATGTTTGCTCGGTGCACACCTACAAACACCACGTGATAAGTTCATGTGACCATAAACATAAAAGAAATATTTATATTGCGATATAAATCGTTTGCATTGTATAAATAGGCCACATTATCATTGTGTAAATACAAGGCATAATTAAAATTCATTAGTTCATCAAAGCATAAATAAATACTTTATAAAAGACGAAATTCATAACTGTATAAATACTTGATCTCAACCATTTTTCATTTCTGGGAGTTTCTTGATCCAACTGGATTTTTTATACTGTTTAAATACAGAAATTCGATTATCAAAAATAGCTTTTTATACTTAAATCATGCCTATGGCTAATATACGTGGTATACCGAAACACTGTGCAAAATATATTGAAGTACAGAACTCCACTGTGCAAAACTGTGCAAGATATGTGCAAATAAGCAAGGAAAGTGCAAAACCGACAAGGATAAATTCATCTATAGATATTGTTAACAAGAATAGACAATCAATCTGGATATAATTGTTAAAAGCATATAAATAGAAATTTATTTAAAAGACTTATTAGATACTCCTATCGGTAAAATCAGTGTTAAAAAAGGAGGTGCTAAAAAATAATACATATTTATATATATAATTTTATGTAAAAACGTAAGAACAGAGTTATTTACAGTGGTGCCATAAATTTACAGGGATTCTAGATATTAGGGAACCTATATATCAGAATGTTTGCACCACAGCCACTATCTCTCCTACCTAGAGTCATTTTAATTGTATTAGGAGAGAAACTCATTTAGTCTGGTCATGATAGATTGTATACAGGGGAGATACATAAAGAGGACTATACAAAGGACTATAAGAAGTTATGCAAATCCTCAGTATTATTCAGTCTGTTCGGCCATTTGCTGTTGAACTCTAATATCATTTTTGTTTCCAGTCGAGGCAGCTGACCTTCACGGTTGCCTCCTCTACGTTATTTCGGGATTGCACCAATTACGTAGTATTGTAAGCAAGCCACGCCATTGTTATGACTTCGCTTAAAATGACGTGCTACAGGGTATGCAGGGTCACTATGTAAATTGTCCGTAAGTGTTGCAGAATCCTTACATGCACCTGCAGCTTGGTGCTGTTGATATACTTCAGACCGCACGTGCATGTAAGGACTTATATATGCCATATTCTGTTTTACAATTGTAGCTACCAACGATAGCTACCTCCTGAGTGTTAAAAGGAGTCTGATAATGAGTCATATTTACCCCGAATGTGCATGCGCGACAACTACTACATATTCGAAAGCCCAGTACTGGTTTAAGCCATATAGAGTTGGATATTGACTCAGGACTAGTTTTATAAAGCACCCCACCCATATTTCTGGCTCTTCGAATTGTAATGATGGGGTTGTTAGGTAACTGAGACTGAGGACGTTGTCCGTTAACAAGATTGGCCAATTTTTCTTAACAATGGCTCTAATCTTTTTCTCTTCTTTGCAAAATGTAGTGATTAGCCAGGACTACTTTTTTCAATCTGTTCCCTTGTAACAATGGGCAGTCCTACATCCTCGTTGCACATTACCATGGGTTTGAAAAGGCTGTCTCTAGTTCTCATTTTGGCCTTTTCCACAACCTGTTCTAATAACTTGTCAGAATACCCAGGTGCTTTTAATCTAGCAATCATTTTGATGAGACAAAAATCAAAGTCACTGTCAGTACTACATATACGTTTAAGTCTCAAAATCTCCCCATAGGGAATACTGGGTATCAAATGTTGGGGATGATGGCTAGTGGCGTGGAGAGTAGCATTTCCAGCCGTGGACTTTCTATGTAATGTAGTTTCAAGTCTTTTACGTAGACCTTCACATCTAAGAATTCAACACTACTTTTGTCAATATGAGATGTAAAGTGGAGATTCAGATGATTCTGGTTTATTTCATCTACAAACATAAGGGCCTCCGATTTGTCACCTTGCCACAAAAAAATATATTGTCAATATAGCGAAGGTAACAGATTATCTTTTCATTGACCCATGTCCTGTGCTGTTGATTGAGTACCTGTTTCTCCCACCAGCCTACGTGTAAACACGCATAGCTGGGGGAGAAACAGGAACCCATTGCCACGCCTCTTAACTGCTTGTACAAATCCTTGCCAAACAAGAAAAAATTATTCTTTAGACACCACTCAATTAGTTTGATGATTGCCTTATTGTGCTCATGGTATTGACATGGTCGATTAGACAAAAAATGTTTTACAGCTGCAGCATCCATGTCATGATTAATGCTCGTATAGAGTGACTCAACATCAAGTGTGATGAGCCACATGTCATCACTTCACTCTAAATTGCCAATTTTGTCCAAAAAGTCACCTGTATCCTTTACATAACTGGGCAATTGTTTGACCAGGTCTTGTAAAAAAAAGTCAATATATTGGCTGACTTGTTCTCCAACACTTTTTATAGCTGATATTATTGGTCTTCCTGGTACAGGCGATATTTCTTTGTGAATTTTTGGTATCAGATATAAAATGGGGATGACTGGAAACTCATTGTTCATGAAGTTGAATTAATCTTTAGAAATTAAACCTTCCCTCCGCCACAGGGATAGTAATTTGTGTAAAGTCTCTTTTGCACTAGAATATTCTTTATGTGTTGTTTTTTCATAACACATGCTGTCACCAAGTTGTCTCTGCGCCTCTTTAATATAATCCTTTTTTGGCCAAATAACTAAATTACCTCCTTTGTCCGTGTTCTTGATAACAATTTCAATATTCTCTCCAAGTTTTTTCATTAGTTTTGCATATTCCAATTTTTTGTATTCAATTATCTTTTTTCTTGTCCGACTGTTTTTGCCCGTCGTCTGTTGGTATAACTTTTTTATGTCATTAATTATGCAATCATGGAATGTGTCCAATGCTTCTTTGGGCATTAGGGGAATACATTTAGACTTTGCTTTGAATGGGCTAAGCCCCGCACCCTTTTGTGCCATGTTTATTTTGCTTAGTCTTAGTTATGTTAATTGATCTACATCAGGCCCTTCTGGTTGAGAACTAGTAGCATCCTGTAGGTCATGCATCATGAGAAGAGTCGACACATCAGATGATAGCAGTTTATTGCTTTTAATGTCATGGTCGCAATTTATTTTTTCTTTTGCACTTTTTAAGGCGAAGAATTTTTGAAGTTTGAGCTTCCTAATAAAACAAAATACATCTATCCATATATTGTCATAGTTGAAGCTTTGACCCGGACAGTAATTTAGGCCCAATGATAATATTGTTCTTCTGCCTTTGTTAGAACGACCGTTGACAAATTAATAATACTCCTGCTTTCTGACGTTATTTCTTCTGCCAGGTCCTTTTTTTTTCTTTTCCTGAGTTGAATTTTTGTTTGCACTTGCGTCTCCTCTCCCTCCTGCGTTTGTTGCTATTTTTCCTTGTTGCTGCTGTTGTTGTCTTGGCCTTAATGTTTGCAGCCTCTCCACCACTAAAAAATCAATTTCCTGTTCAAGATTTAATTTAGTAGGGGCTAATTTTGCAGAGGAATCAGAATCCAAACTGGAATTGCTTGTTAGGGATATTGTATCAGAATTAGTCAATTCATCATCATTACGTGATTGCGAGCTGCTTGCTGTGGTAGGTACTATAGGTTTCGGGCTATACATATATCAAACTCCAAATCCTGAACCTCGGCCTCTATCGCCAATGTTAACTTCAGGTACAGACCACAAATACGCATAGAATAGAGTGATTTGGTGTTTATTTCTCCATTATCGTCAGCATGACGTGTGTCGGCTGCGTCACCACAGCCTTGTTCACATGACATTACGAACCAATGGGTGTGCTTAAATACTGTACATATTACTTCTAGCAGGTCACCGGACACATAGATATGGAAGATATACTTTCGGATCCGGTACAATAAATATAGCAGCAAACTTATAATTGTGCAAATACGCAAAATACATAATAGATATATACAAACATATATATATATATATATATTCACTGAAAAAACCATAGGTTATAGACCATATATAGTTAGGGATTAGCATTTAAAAAACCTTATTTTATTTGCACAAAACCATTGAAATTCCATATATAGTTAGTTGCACTAACTATATATCGCGGACGCGCAATCCACTGCTAATGATGTCACATATTACATCATTCATGACATGGTCAGTGACATCACTGATGACATCACTGATGACATCTCAAATGACATCACTGATGACATCACTGATGACATCACTGATGACAACACCCAGTGACTGTATGTTTCTGTAAAGTTAAAATATGTCTTACATATTGAAGAATGAGTGGATGTATAAGTGTCTGGATGAAGGATTTAGTAGGTGCATGACTGACTGTATGAGAGAATGATTAAATGTGTCTCACTAAGTGTATGGGTTAGTGATTAAAGTGTCTTAATTTGGCAATCATTATTTATGTTGTTCTGTAAACTGCTGCATGTTTAAATCAGTAGCTATATCAGTAACTATATGGGTTATTGAATGGTTGCCCAAGTATTTGTATGGGAGACTGAGTATGTGTGTGGGTGGCTGGGAGGTGTATAACTCTGTGCATAGATGTGTGAGCAGTTGATTCCCTAGGTGTATGGGTTCAAAAGTGCATGTAGAAACAGCTGTATGGACAGTTGACTGTGTGCATTAGTATATTGGTGAGTGAATGGATATCTCAGTGCTACATGTCAAAGTAAGTACATATGTAAAACACACTCCATGTGAGAGTTGACATATATAAATAACTGAACATAAGAGCCAGTGAATGTGTGAGTGGCTGTATGAATCATTGTGAACTTGTATCAAGGATTGTATAAGAGAGTAAATATGTGTTACTATATGTTTGAATAAGTAAGGTGTGTATAACTGTATAGTTGAGGAAATGGAGATGTGATTGATTCTTTCCATGACTGACTAGGTGTGTGAGTAACTCCATGGATGTGTGACAGTCTGTGAGTGCCTGTTTACACTGAGTGTATCTAAGGTTATATTAGAGTCTGAAGATGTATTATCACATAAATGATATCATCAGTGATGTAATCAGTAATGTCAGATGAGATGTCAGTGATGTCATCAGTGATGTCATTTGAGATGTCATCAGTGATGTCATCAGTGATGTCCTTTAAGATGTCATCAGTGATGTCATCAGTGATGTCACTGACCATGTCATGAATGATGTAATATGTGACATCATTAGCAGTGGATTGCGGGTCCGCGATATATAGTTAGTGCAACTAACTATATATGGAATTTCAATGGTTTTGTGCAAATAAAATAAGGTTTTTTAAATGCTAATCCCTAACTATATATGGTCTATAACCTATGGTTTTTTCAGTGAATTTTCAAGGTTTTGTAAATGCAAATTCCTAACTATATATGGTCTATAACCTATGGTTTTTTCTGTGAATTTCATTGGTTTTTTAAAAGCTAATATCTATAGCTGTAAAATATATTCTTTATTAAGTGACGTATCAAGTAGCCCGTGAGACGCCTCATGATGCATCGCATAACCGTGACGTATCGTCTCTGCAGCGCAAACCAAACCCAAAACGTAAGCGCGCCAGAACACGCTTAAAGATATATATATATTTTTTTAACCTTAATTAGACAAAATCCACACGTGCACATATCACAAACGTTCAAAAAACACAATATGTTGGACTCCCGTTACGCTGCCAGTTAGCTGCCCGGTTAACGTACCAGGAAGCACCTTTACCGCGAAAAATCACAATTTTTTTTTCTTTTGCCCCGCAGGGAACTTTAATAGCCCCCTCATCAATCCTAGGGGTTCAGGAGGGGTCTGCCTTACCCCTTTCATTCATTTACACCTTTTTTTTTCCACCTCTTGTCTCTCGATCCCACAGAGAGACAAGATGGCGGCCGCTCCAGACTGTTTACAATGATAACAGCCAATCAGCTTCTCCTCAGACTCCTGTTACGCTGCCGGTTAGCTTCCCGGTTAGCTGCCCGGTTAGCTGCCCGGTTCGCGTACCAAGACGCGTCTCTACGGCGAAAAAATCGTTTGGTTTTTTTTGTTTTTTTTGGCCCCGCGAGGCTTTATAATATCCCCCTCATCAATCCTAGGGGGTCGGAAGGGGTCTACCTTGCCCCCTTTCCTTCATTTCCCCCTTTGTTTTGGCCTCCTCTTGTCTCTCGATCCTACCGAGAGACAAGATGGCGGCCGCTCCGGACTGTTTAGAATGTTGACAGACACCAGAGAGCCAATCAGCTTCGCTTCGCAAAGTTCCGATACGCGAAAAGTTCGCGAACCGGAGCGCTACCCGGAGCGCTGTTACAGATATATATCTTGTTTTAAACGTTAATTTCTCAAAATCCACTGAAGCACATATATTGAGACCTAGCAAAGGCACATCGGGCTAACAGTCCCTACAATTTTGCCAAGTTTCGTGGAAATCCATTCAGCCGTTCGGGCTAAAAGTGAGGCCAACCGCCCTATGGAAATTAACATGGGAAAAACGCGTTTTGGGACCCCCCTTTTTTCTCGGACCCCCTTGACGAACCCCCCCCAAATTTCCAGGAGCTGCTCAGAAACAAAATGTGCCATTTTCCTGAAAATTTCAGCCAATTCCGTCCACAAACGCCAAAGTTATTAGGCATAGAATTTTCAAAAGTTCCATAGAGAAAAAATCCTAACTATATATACCCACTGGCTATCGCCAGTAGGTAATATATATATATATATACATATACATATATATATATATATATATATATATATATATATATATATATATATATATATATATATATATATATATATATATATATATATATATATATATATATATATACATACATACATATATATATATATATATATATATATATATATATATATATATATATATATATATATATATATATATATTCACAGAAAAAACCATAGGTTATAGACCATATATAGTTAGGAATTTGCATTTACAAAACCTTGAAAATTCACTGAAAAAACCATAGGTTATAGACCATATATAGTTAGGGATTTGCATTTAGAAAACCTTATTTTACTCGCATAAAACCATTGAAATTCCATATATAGTTAGTTGCGCTAACTATATATCGCGCACCCGCAATCCACTGCTGATGATGTCACATATTACATCATTCATGACATGGTCAGTGACATCACTGATGACATCACTGATGACAACATCCAGTGACTGTATGTTTCTGTAAAGTGTAAATATGTCTTACATATTGAAGAATGAGTGGATGTATAAGTGTCTGGATGAAGGATTTAGTAGGTGCATGACTGACTGTATGAGTGAGTGATTAAATGTGTCTCACTGAGTGCATGGGTTAGTGACTAAACTGTCTTAATTTGTGCATTATTATGTCTGTTGTTCTGTAAACTGCTGCATGTGTTGATAAGTAGCTATATGAGTAACTATATGGGATATTCATTGGTTGCCCAAGTATTTGTATGGGAGACTGAGTGTGTGTGTGGGTGGCTGGGAGGTGTATGACTCTGTGCATAGATGTGTGAGCAGTTGATTCACTAGATGTATGGGTTCAAAAGTGCATGTGGAAACAGCTGTATGGGCGGTTGACTGTGTGCATGAGTGTATTGGTGAGTGAATGGATATCTCAGTACTACATGTCAAAGTAAGTACATATGTAAAACACAGTACATGTGAGAGTTGGCATATATAAATAACTGTGCATAAGAGCCAGTGAATGTGTGAGCGGCTGTATGGATCATTGTGAACTTGTATCAGGGATTGTATAAGAGAGTAAATATGTGTTAGTATATGTTTGAATAAGTAAAGTTTGTATAACTGTATAGTTGAGGAAATGGAGGTGTGATTGATTCTTTGCATGACTAACTAGGTGTGTGAGTAACTCCATGGATGAGTGACAGTCTGTGAGTGTCTGTTTACACTGATTGTATGTAAGGTTATATTAGAGTCTGAAGAGGTTCATCGTATTATCACATGAATGATATCATCAGTGATGTGATCAGTAATATCAAATGAGATGTCATCAGTGATGTCATTTGAGATGTCATCAGTGATGTCATTTGAGATGTCATCAGTGATGTCATCAGTGACGTCATTTGAGATGTCATCAGTGATGTCATCAGTGATGTCACTGACCATGTCATGAATGATGTAATATGTGACATCATCAGCAGTGGATTGCGGGTGCGCGATATATAGTTAGCGCAACTAACTATATATGGAATTTCAATGGTTTTATGCGAGTAAAATAAGGTTTTGTAAATGCAAATCCCTAACTATATATGGTCTATAACCTATGGTTTTTTCAGTGAATTTTCAAGGTTTTGTAAATGCAAATTCCTAACTATATATGGTCTATAACCTATGGTTTTTTCTGTGAATTTCATTGGTTTTTTAAAAGCTAACATCTGTAGCTGTAAAATGTATTCTTCTTTAAATCTTAAAATATATTTTAGATGTTTATTAATAATTTTTTTTTCAATATTTTTTTTCTTCGCTTCCAGTTCGCGAACCGGGAAGCTTTCCGTTAGCTCATCTTGATGCCGCGACGTAGTCCGCGAACCGGTAAACGTTACGTTAGCACAACTGTGACGCGTCGCGGAAGCGCGACGTATCACGTTGTCGCGTAATGTGTCTAATGACGCGCCGCGTTAGCGCTCCCGGAAGTGCTCCGGACCGCGAACCGGAAGCGATCCGGGACGCGGCGCGCACCGCGTAACGTAAGCGGAACAGGTCATGTGACTTGTTTATCAAACTTTTCATTGGTTCATTTCACTTTTGGTTTCCAAATGATGTATGACTAGGTCATGTGACCTAAAAATAACACTTTTCATTGGTTCAGAACTTTTGCTTTTCCCAAATTATGTAAACCCCTCCTTCTTTCCTCACTCTGACTTTCATCTTGGTGAGAGAAAGACCATTTTCCTGGAGTTCAGCAATGGCTTCTATACTTGCTGCAGCTGGTGCACCCCCACCACCACCTCCACCTCCTCATAAGAAGAGAGGACCACCAAGTCAATTCATCTCCAACAGAGAGGAGGAAGAGGAGGAACAAGAAGAAGAGGATAGAGATGAACCAGAATTTATACAGGAGTTGCCCCGTGTTTCTAGAAGGAAAACAAGTTTCATATGGCAGTTTTTTTCCATCCCTCCAGGGGAAAAGAAGGTCAATGCTAAATATGCCACCTGCCTCATCTGTAAATACAGATTGTCTAGAGGCACAGAGAAAAAGTATAGTATGGGCAACTATACTATGCATCGCCATATGGCCAGGTGGCATCCCTTAAACTACAGCCGGGCAGAGTTGAGGGACCTACAAGATAATCCCCCGACAACTCCTGTGGCCCGATCAACGTCAACTATATCTTTGACAGGAAGAGAGGCACAGGAAACTGTGCCAAACATTCAGCCAAACTTCAAACACATGAAGTTTACCTGTATATATTGTGGTGCTATGCTCTCATATGGGAACATGAGCGTGAACTTGATCAATATGGTGTACGAAAACCATAAGTGCCCTAACCCACCCAAGCAGTAATTTTTTTTTTGCTCCTGTTGAGCCCTTTTCAATGCCTGTTTTTTTGTTGTTTCCCCTCCATAAAAAACACAAAAAAACATAAAACTGTTCTAAAAATACAAAAAAATCAAAAAATGTTCAGAAAAAAAATAAAATAAATAAAACAACAAAAACAAAAAAAAAAGTTCTTTTCAGAACTACCTCCCCTTTCAAATAAAATTGCTAGAATGTTTATCACTCTGGCAAGCTCTATTTCTTTTGGTTCGCTTTCCCGTTCGCTGCCCGGTTCGCGAACTTGAAGCGAACCAAAAAAATATTTTTTTTAAAAAAAGAAGAGTTAGTATAAGGGAAGTAAACAGAGAGTAATGTTAAAAGAAAGACAGCTATAGGGAGTAAACCAGAGATACTGTTTAATAGATCTATTTATTAATTCAGGATGACGATAAGGTGTGATCTGTCCTGAGGTTTGTTTAAGGTGAGACCTACTCGGGTTACAGATCAATTTTACACTTGTTGAAGAATACAGAGCAGATAATGCATGTGAAGGCCTACCAATGAAGTAAGTCATGTCCTCTTATTACATCATTCATGACATGGTCAGTGCCATCATCAGCAGTGCATTGCGGGTAAAAAGAGTAGAAAAGATTTACCTTATAATTCTTGTTACCTTTTTAAAATATTTTTTCATACTTTCAATCTGTAAAAGAGAGAACAAACATTTCCAAAAATATTAAAACATGTATTTAAAAATTAGAAAAGACAAGGGAAAAGGTTCAAGAACAAACAGTTTTTCAACAACTTTGACATTTACAGAAGCCTCTGCTTCTCTACGTCCCCTACACAATCCTAAACATATATATTTTAAACAAACTGTATCTTGATGTTGATGAACTGAGGCCTATTTTGGAACATGGTGCTTCTTTTGCACTGCTAATGTCTCACAATAGTGATGCAATAGCAGCGCAAAAAAGATGTAAAGCCATCATAAAATTGTGTCTAACATTTTAAATGATTGTTTTAGGATGCAAATAAGATGTGTGCTTTCAAGAGCTTTCTTTGAGGTGAGGCCTATTCATTTTTTTTAAAAAAAAACAGTACCCAGAAGTACAGCACTGTAAGCATTAAAATTGACACTTACAGAAGACTCAGTTTCTCCATATCTACCTCACATTTCTAAATGTATATCATAAGTACAAAAAGCAGAACATTAATTATACATGTTAAATGGTTTATTTTTGCTGTTCTCAGAATGTATCAAATTTCACTTAAATCAGTGACTTGAAGGTATTCATCATGTAACAGCGGGGAAAAAAAAACACAATCAAAATGATTGTGTTTAAAAAACCCATTCAACATAAGAAATCTGAATTCAAAACTCCTTAAAATTAACTTACTTTCAATGACGTCGAAGGATGTCCTATGAACAGCGTCCACTGTGTTGTGCTATAAATATTGTCAGCCCGCCACTTTCTGAAAGAAAACCTCCAACGATTCGAAAAATATGTTACATACAAGAAAAGACTTCTCACATTCTACCACATGTTTCCACTTGGCCAAATCATGTTGCAGCTATTCACAAGTCTTGTAATTCTTCCAATCAAATCCCGTCATTTTCTATTTTCGCAACTTTCAAAAAGAAAACATTTAAGATAATTTTCACAATCCTGGACTACTAATATCTTACCCTTCTTTGTCACTCATGTTCTCCTTTTCCTATGACACTGATACTGCTTACTATGAAGCAGACTTACTTGCATCAGGTTTATATAGTCGGATTTTACAAAATGACATTATAATTAAAAGTTTTGGACCAATAATCTAGACAGCATTGCAGACTTACATTCCCTCAACTTCATGAACCTTTTGCAATTCTTCACAGGAAATCCCGAGATTCTTTCTTTAAAATTTTGGTTTTAAAAACACCAGGTAAGAATTTTTAAGGTCAAACGGCAATTTTTTTTTGAAAGTTACAACGGAATCATTGCAGAATGACCAGCCGTTTCGAGACTTTAAATAAGCTGTATAATGTCCTGAAGTTGTTGAAGGACCATCGTTATAGATAATTGCTACAGTTACAAAAGTCCTTCCTGATATTGAAAGCTGAGAAGCCACAATTTTTTTTATTAAAGTTGACAATTTTGATCCATCAGGCCTACATCGTTGCATCATTAAAATGACATACTGTCCATATCTACGTATAAGTAATGTTGACATCATTTCAGATTTACATTGGCTACACTCCATGTTGTGATCCGCTGCATTTACTAGCTTATTAAAGGAGACTGATTTACTGTCTGGCAAAGTTAAATATATAAATCTTTCTGAGTCTACACTAGTAGTACTTGATACCCTACAATTCTCGCAGTCATGCTGCCATTGATAAGAAAGCCCAAACAGGTGATCTACATCTACACCCTCATCTTGCAATATATCAAGCATATACATTAAAAACTCCTGACAATCTTGCTGATTATTTTCAGAGAAGTCTGTTTGACCTGAACATTCATCTAACAGATAACGAACTTCAGACACACTTTCTACTTTTGTTCGATCAGTGCTACATTTCTCGAAAACAGAATTCAACAAACAGCATAAAATTTGTTCTGAATTCAACAGAATCTGTTCTTTTAAACTCTCTAGTGAAAAGAGAACATTAACCACTACATTTGCATAGCAGTTGACACCAGAACTGTTTTCAAATTGAAAACCGACAACATCTTCAACAGAATCCACTTTCTTTCTGCTAACAATTTTCGGTTCATTGACTTTTAGTCTTTTTGCAACAACCTCCCTACTATTACTGCTATTTCTACGTTTCCGGCCTACCACACGTTTCTCAAACAAAGGATATTGAGGCAAATGTGGCGCATACTCTCTTCTTAACCTATTGTATTCCTTAACACAATCTAGATCCGCACAAATGTTTGTGACATCACAGTCAATCAAGTACAATCCCGATAAAGTTCTAACTCGTGACAATGCCACATATGCCATACCCTCCTTGAACACAGAACTGCCAATATTCACCAATGCACAGTCTACACTTAAACCTTGCGATTTATGGATTGTCACCGCATATGCCAAGCAAACAGGAAACTGTTTACGGCGAACATATACGTCTTTAACAAGCAAAAACCTAGCAGAACAACGACCAATTTGCTGTACTTCCTCAATGCCATCAAATTTAATTCTTAAAAATTCTATTCCATCTCTATTTCTGTATTTCTCAAAATCAACAACATTACCCATTGATCCATTTACCAGACCTCTTTCTACATGTAAATTCCTTCTCAAAATGATTCGGCAATTTAAACACACATTCAAAGTCTTTTCAAAACCCGCTGTTTTAGATATAGTCTTCTCTAATGAATACAATTTTGATTTCAAATTGTCTGACAAAATAATTGTTGATCCCATATGCTCTAATTTGTCGATAGCTTCAAGTTTCACAATCTCTTGCTTTTCTAAATTCAACATTTTGTTGTTGAAGATGGCACATTCTGCAAGAGTTGGCATGAGACATATCCCGGATTTCTTCTCAGTAATTTTCTGAAAAATATTCTCAGGCACAATCTCTTGTTTGGGATATAAATTTGACAGTAATCGTGCATTTAAAGCTTCTTTCCCATGCTCGGTCACTTTTCCAATTCTAATATCTTGTAGAATATTCTTGTAATCTTCATCCTTTGCCTGACGCATATTTTGATGCAGTTCAGCATAATTGAAGTTTAACCATATATTGACGTTGCCAATGCTCCCTAGGCACTTCCTGGTATCTTCATGCGTGAGTATTTTGAACACGGGTTGACCTTTTACTGGTGTCAGCTGCAGAAGATCTCCGAAAACAATGATGTGTTTCCCACCAAATAACACATCATATTCAGTTTTAAGTACTTCTTGCATTCTCAAATGCACAAAGGCAAGCATGACATTGGAAACCATGCTTACTTCGTCAATGATAAGTAGTTTCATTTTCCTCAAGACTCTTGAAACTTCACAGCAAGCATCTCCAGATAACTTGTTGTATTGTAATTTGTTGTCATGCTCCACCGGCAGCATCAGTAGACGATGCAAAGTAATACCTTTAATGTTATGTGCTGCCAGTCCAGTAGGAGCGGTGACAACACAAGACAGCGATGACTCAGTCCTTTCCTGCAAATAACAAGAGATTGCTTTAATGAGGAAACTTTTTCCAGTTCCCGCTTCTCCACTCACGTACAGTCGGACAGGCTTCAACGATGTACATGAGCACTTGTTCTTCTCATGACTTAATCCGTGCTCAATTTCCTTGGTAACTTCATCATATATTTTCCTCTGCTCAACGTTGAGTTGTTTTTCCAAGTCTTCTAAGTTAACTGAATCCTCCTGAGCATGTGCCATGGCTCTTTCTACTTCATTCATAGCAGTGGCAGCTTCATTTTCGATAATAGGTCCTCCAAGTGGATCTTGACTCAATGAAACAGAACTCTGACTGTCCTGAGAACTGTCTCTGGCAATCTCGGCTGCAATCGTTGCTTCCTGCTCAATTTCCAAAGTTAGCATTTCTTGATATTTAGAAAAAGCAGGACATTCTATGGACTCCTTGGCTGCATTGAAAGAGTCTTCGTAACAGAGGAAATCTCCAAGCAGTTCCTCTTCTGCACGCCAAGGCTTGAAAAGTTGCAAAAGTGCTAAATAAAAAAACTCCTTTTTTTCTGGAGATTCACCACTCAATTTTCGATGGTTTACTAATTGGCATTTTCTTTGCTTGACCAGGCATCCCTCACTTCCAATTACAGCATACACTCCTTTCTCAATATCTTCTTTGATGTTCCTCTTGAATATATAATTTTGGAGAACCTCATATAGACAAACATTCTCAAGGTGACTGCTTCGATTTGGATAATATGTATCCAACATGTTGGTCTTCAAAATGTCGGTACTGTTTGGTTCCTTTTCTGCCAAATACTCAATTTCCCGGACAGGTTTTAGAACTCGATTTCGCGTTGCAGCAAGACCAAGACTCGCCCAAACGAGACTCCTGGATTTGGCATAGAGACTTGCTGAAGACAATCGATCAGAACATTCGTAAGCTCCGATTTCTCGATGCGACAACATCTTCAGACTGAAACTGTACAACTTCTTGCTGAGGCTTTTTTCATGGGAAATGTCCTCCCACATATCCTTCAGTTCGGTCTTTTCTTTTTTGGTGATGTAAGATGTCACATACCGAGCCACAGCCATACAGTTGTCAGCCACAAACTGTATATCCATGTTAGCATTCCACATGGACAAAATCACTGGGTTGTAGTCATTGATGTACTTGAACTCTTCGTTCCTTTTCAAATTGTATGTATTCTTGGGTGATTTCCTCGTCACATTATGTCGCAGCCAAGACATCAAACTGTTCACTCTTCCTTTAGAAATCACCGGTCGTGGAAAGTTGAAACGACATTTGGTGTAGAACTTGTCCTTGTTTCTGAATTTACGACGACAGTACTTTCCACAACGATGGCTTTGGAAACGTAGAACTTGTTCTCTTAGACTTTTCTTCTCCGTTGCGTTTGGAACAGCACAAGTAGAATACTGTTCTATGAAATTCATCACTAAGTCATCCGGATCTGTTCCAAATTTAGGTGCATCCTTGATCCACAACAACATATGTATATGAGGGGCACCTCTTGCTTGGTACTCCTTTCTCCAGAAGAAATCCAACACCTCTCCAAGAGGTGGATTCTTTTTATTTGTGATGAAAGACATCATAGCTTCAAATCTATGATTGAAGTACCTGCATACATTCACTGGATCCAAAGAACACAGTTCTCCATGTGTCTTGAATTCAATGTTTTCAATATTTCCATTTGCCTCTCGTAGAAATTCAAGTAAGTCTTCCCAGCCATACTCGGCACAGCTCAGAGTGAGGAACCATGTTGGAGTTCCTAAGTTCCTCAGCATACATTTTAAATCACCATGACGACGGTACCAGTACTCATTAGTACCACGCTGACACGACATGAGATTAATTAAGTGAGAATCCAAAATACTGTCTTGGACATTGACTTTATGCATAAAGTCACTTGCCGAGATGTTTTGCATCTGTATACCACTTTTTAAAATGTGGTTCACTGCATATGACAGTCCTGACAGATCGCTTTCAAACAAGAGATGAAACAAATAGGGAATGCATTGCCGAAACCTAGGATCTTCTGCATACAATCGTAAAGTCCGGTATTCAGACGCAGGAATTTGATGAGGTTGCTCATCATATCTTCCTCCTTGACCTGTGGGAAATAGCTGTGGGAAACACCGAGCTTCCAAACTTTCCTCCCAAACACTAATGGGACTCCCTTTCGCTTGTTTCATTTGAAACAACTCAATTGCATTCCCCATGACTTCCTTGGAATGCAAAGGATGAACACTATAATGTTCATATATTTCTTCACTATTAGACACCTCTACTTTCTCAATTTGGCCAGCACACAAAACGCTATCCTCTTCATCACTTACTTCCTCTTCTGCAACATATACATTCTTATAGTACTTATTATTTTTCTTCAAATACAAAGTTGCATTTTTCACTTTCCTAACATCCACTAAATCTTGCCATATTTTCTTATTCTTTGTCGGAACCCCATTAACCAAGATAACCAGAGGTTCCTCTTCCACTTTCTCAACTCCAATTGTGTTAATGTTTTTGTTCAAATCTAGAGGCAAATAAACAACTCTTCCCTTTAATCCTCTCTGTAAATCTGCTGGAGGCAACTTCCCTGTCTTTGGCTCCATTCTTACAATAGCCTGAAAGGGATGGATACTTTGAATCAAAATAGATTCATAAGTATTTAAATCCTTCAATTCTGAAGGAATCTCAACCAATTCCAGATTATTATGAACCGCCCTAGCAGGCATCTGGTTTTGGTTTAATTTGTTACAACAATAAGTACACACACGTTGGTCCACTCCCAAATCAAAACAATTTTCTACCATCAAGTATGTGGCAAAATCCTTCCATTCACTATTATTTTCCCTTTCACTTTTTGCATATAAATCCACTAACTTAGTCTGATTCTTATAATAAGTGCGTCGACAACATACACAAGTGAAATTAGGCCTCTCACTTGATTTCATCTGAAACGTGGCAATTTCCTTCTGAAAATAATCTGTACTGGAAACCTGTACATTATCTTCAACATTACCCTCTACTTCAGGGTCAATTTGAACATTCTCATCTTTACTACCAAAGTAACAAAACTCAATTTCTTCACAAATATTCTTCACATCTATTTCAGAACCATGCAAAAGAGCAGCACATAATTGTTTAAGCATAATTGCTGGACTCTTAGCATAATACAACATTCTCACTAATTTTCTCACTTTATTATGATGCACTGCTAGCATCCTGAAATGATGAAAAACACTCTGGCATACTCTCCTGGAAAGACAAGCCAGTGAATGACCATGCAAACCTGTCATTTGTCTCACTCTGCAAGGATCTAAATCTTGCAACAACTTCATTTTCTGCTTCAAACTTTTCTTATTAAATGTCCGTATAAAATCACAAAGCAAATTGATGGAAACCTGTCGCACACTGCAAATAGAACTACACTTCCAAATGTACACAGGACCCTTAGGACGTCTTCCTAAAACCTCATCACTTAGCGCCTCTTCTGTCTCTGTTGTCACAAGTTGTTCTTTTTCAACTGGACAACCATCCTTCACTTCATAAGCTCGACCACTGGTGTCAACTGCAAACACCAAATCATTATCCTGAAAATAACTCTCCTCATTAAAAAATGCCTCACAACTTGAACTATGCATCCATTCTCCGGAAAAAACTTCACAAAAGTTAGTACGATTTACTACTCTCTTCCATCTACTTTTTGTTTTGAAATCAGAAATTACCTTGCTTAGTTTCCTAATTCTATTGATTACCAAAATAAACAACTTTCGCCTAATTTCAAAAGCATGATCAATAATTTTCTCTACATTTTTCTTCTTCTTATAAAATGCCGCTTTCTGTTGGCCTTTCTTTTTAATATTTTTCAATAAATTAACTAATATCCTATTACGGAACATTCGATTTCGAATGTCCCTAAACTGTTGTTTCCTTCTACTATCATGCACAGTTATCTCTTCCTCTACCAGTAACATTTGTGATGGGTCTCTCCTTTCCATTTAAATTACTTTTCTTTTTGTGGACTGAAACATTTTTTTGAGCAAAACTTTTTTTACTACAAATATTTCTTAAGAATGATTTCGTGGTCTTACCCGGACCTTTCTTGGTGTTTTGACAAGTATTTGGGGAAGAGGACTGCTGCAATAAAACATCATCCTGCTGTCTTTGACGTTTTCTAGCCTTTCTTATTCTACTTTTTGTAGGCATTTTCCAAACTATGAAAGAATCTGCAGTTGAATCTGTGGAAAAATATAATATAAAATGTTATTAACCACTATTACCAAACAGTAAATAAATAACAGTCATCTAAAACTTAATGCCCTACTAATTATTTAACATAGCAAATGTTTTCCACCAGCACTACATCACAAAAATGACACTCAATGGTACAAAACAGGCATACAACAATCATAAATCACTCCCTAATATTTTAAATGATTAATTCAGGATGACGATAAGATGTAGCCTATCTAAAGATTTGTTTAGGCCCAGATCTTTAGACTGGGGTGAATGTGTGTCATTGATCCACATTCAGTCCATCACCTGTTTTGTTTATTTGAGGTGAGGCCAACACATGGTTGCAGATAAGATTTTCACTGAAAAAAAACAAGGTAAAAAAACATGTGAAGGCCTACCAATGAAGTAAATCATTAAATGAAAACCAATACATTTCTGGAAATATGCACTGCTAGTGCTTCATAAGATGTTTTGGGTCATATTTATAAGGCATTTGAGTGTCTATTATGCTATTTTACGTTCTTCATGGTGCAAATTTCTTGTAAATACACTCCCACCTGCGGTTGGCAAATTTAGATTTTGATTATGGGAGTTACATAGGCATGTTAATAATTTCCCAAAAATGGTGTATGACCCCAAACAACCTTTGAAGCAAATGCTCTTAGCCATGTTATCCACCTCCCATTGGATAACATGGCTAAGAAGTGCTTGCAAATGGGAAAAAAACGGCTGCAATGCATGAATATCGCAGAAAAGTCAGCGATATTCATGCATTTTCCAGCAAATGCTCTTAGCCATGTTATCCACTTCCTATTAAATAACATGGCTAAGAACTGCTCAGGGCCCCATGAGGAACGCTTTCCATTTAAAAAGGGAAAAATAACATCAAAGACAGTAAAATGCCTTCTAAATATGACCCCAAACAACCTATGATGCTCTAACAGTACATATCCTGAAATTTAATTGATTTCAAAATTCGTTTTTAAACACAACATATAAATCAATTGTATACCTGCATTCATGAAGAAATGACTAAAAATGTCCTTGAGACACATGAAAGGGATTTCTGGAATGCCCTAGCACCATTTTTGGGACACTATTAACATGGCTAGGTAACTCCCATAATCAAAATCTAAATTTGCCAAGCGCAAGTGGGAGCGTATTTACAAGACACTTGCCCCAAGAGGAACGCTTTCCATTTAAAAAGGTAAACATAACATCAAAGACACTAAAATGCCTTCTAAATATGACCCCAAACAACCTATGAAGCTCTAACAGTACATATCAAGAAATGTAATTGTTTATCACAAATGCGATTAAAAACGGCCGCAATGCATGAATATCGCTGAAAAGTCATATTCATGCATTATCCAGCAAATGCTCTTAGCCATGTTATCCACCTCCCATTGGATAACATGGCTAAGAACTGCTCGCAAATGCGAAAAAAAACGGCCGCAATGCATGAATATCGCAGAAAAGTCAGCGATATTCATGCATTTTCCAGCAAATGCTCTTAGCCATGTTATCCACCTCCCATTGGATAACATGGCTAAGAACTGCTCGCAAATGCGAAAAAAAACGGCCGCAATGCATGAATATCGCAGAAAAGTCAGCGATATTCATGCATTTTCCAGCAAATGCTCTTAGCCATGTTATCCACTTCCTATTAAATAACATGGCTAAGAACTGCTCAGGGCCCCATGAGGAACGCTTTCCATTTAAAAAGGGAAAAATAACATCAAAGACAGTAAAATGCCTTCTAAATATGACCCCAAACAACCTATGAAGCTCTAACAGTACATATCCAGAAATTTAATTGATTTCAAAATTCGTTTTTAAACACAGCATATAAATCAATTGTATACCTGCATTCATGAAGAAATGACTAAAAATGTCCTTGAGACACATGAAAGTGTTTTCTGGAATGCCCTAGCACCATTTTTGGGACACTATTAACATGGCTAGGTAACTCCCATAATCAAAATCTAAATTTGCCAAGCGCAAGTGGGAGCGTATTTACAAGACACTTGCCCCATGAGGAACGCTTTCCATTTAAAAAGGTAAACATAACATCAAAGACACTGAAATGCCTTCTAAATATGTCCCCAAACAACCTATGAAGCTCTAACAGTACATATCAAGAAATGTAATTGTTTATCACAAATGCGATTAAAAACGGCCGCAATGCATGAATATCGCTGAAAAGTCAACGATATTCATGCATTATCCAGCAAATGCTCTTAGCCATGTTATCCACCTCCCATTGGATAACATGGCTAAGAACTGCTCGCAAATGCGAAAAAAAACGGCCGCAATGCATGAATATCGCTGAAAAGTCAGCGATATTCATGCATTTTCCAGCAAATGCTCTTAGCCATGTTATCCACCTCCCATTGGATAACATGGCTAAGAACTGCTCGCAAATGCGAAAAAAAACGCCCGCAATGCATGAATATCGCAGAAAAGTCAGCGATATTCATGCATTTCCCAGCAAATGCTCTTAGCCATGTTATCCACTTCCCATTAAATAACATGGCTAAGAACTGCTCAGGGCCCCATGAGGAACGCTTTCCATTTAAAAAGGTAAACATAACATCAAAGACACTAAAATGCCTTCTAAATATGACCCCAAACAACCTATGAAGCTCTAACAGTACATATCAAGAAATGTAATTGATTTGAAAATTCGTTTTTAAACACAGCATATAAATCAATTGTATACCTGCATTCAAGAGGAAAGGACTGAAAATGTCCTAGAGACACAGAAAAACGTTTTCTTGAATGCCCTACCACCATTGTTTGGACATTATTAACATGGCTATGTAACTCCCATAATCAAAATCTAAATTTGCAAAGCACAAGTGGGAGCGTATTTACAAGACACTTGCCCCATGAGGAACACTTTACATTTTAAAAGGAAAACATAACATCAAAGACACTCAAATGCCTTATAAATATGGCTCAAAACAACCTATGAAGCTCTAGCAGTACATATCCAGAAATGTAATTGATTTCTTAAATCGTTTTTAAAAACAACATATCTGTTTCAGCTTACATAACAGACCATGGAATGGGCTCCATGTACCACAATAACTTGTGTTACTGCATGCCAGAATGCTACACCGAATATGCAATTACAATTTCTCAAAGAAACTAATTCTATTAGTATATCACTAGAGACAAAACCACATTTTAAAAACACAGCTTTCTTCATCATTTTCTCCTTAAATCATACTATTCTCTATCTAAATTAAATAAATCTTTTCTCACCTTAGCAAATATTTTTTGAGTTTTGAAAACAGTCTCAGAAATACACCAAATTGTCTTCAGCAGAAGAAAAAGGATGCACTCCAAAGGCTGCAGCTATTGAAAGCACAGAAATACAGATATTCATTTCACATATCTCTCATATTAGCCAATCATACCTCTTCCCTCACTTTTTTCAAATCAAAACCCTTCCCCCCTCTGCCCTCTCTGCCTTTTTTCCATAGCAACCACCTCCTGGAAGACCTCTCATGTTTGCAAATTCACACAACAATGTTTCAATTGAACTCTGAACTCTCAGTGCACCTGCGTATCCAGTGCAATCTTTCATTAAATGTTTCTTCCTTGACCATTCAAATTACATGTTTCAAAGAACACATCCATGCACCCTAACTTTCTGTTTTCAGAAATGGAAATGCACCAATCACTGCTAATGATTCATTAGCATTGCAAATCCACACTTTTTTTTCTTTAGAAACTCCTACTGTTCCAACTGCCCTTTCATTACCACACTTCATCTGACTGCAGAACAACCTTCTCCCACCATGTTTAAGGTCTGGATTGTTGGACATAGTTACATCCACTGGGCTCAAAGGTATGCTGAGAACAGAAATTTACCTAACCTCAATTTACAAGATGTGGAAATTAAGTGGTTGGGCCAAAGAGGATTAAAATGTCACCAATTGATACCATTGGTGAAAACCTTTATGCATTTGCCAAAACCTGACCTGTTAATAGTGCACTGTGGAGGTAATGATTTGGGCACTTTGACAGGGGTAGGTCTGGAAATGCTTTTAAAGGACACCTTTGAGCAATTAATGGCACTTTTTCCTCAAACTGCCTTGGTATATTCCAATATATGCCAAAGACAGAAATGGAGGTGGTCCAACCAATTTTGTCCACAAATTGAGAAAGCGAGGAAACATGTAAACAAATCTGTTTCAGCTTTCATGAGAGACCATGGAATGGGCTCTCTGTACAACAATAACTTGCGTTACTACATGCAAGATATCTACAGAGGAGATGGAGTTCACTTCTCAGATGAGGGCAACAGAATTTTCATTCTGAATTTAAGACTGTGCATTGGTACCTACTTATAAGTACCTAAATGTACCATAAACCCAAAAGCTCTTCTCAGAGCTACCCTTCATCTGATCACTCACAATTATTATTTTTTTCTAACTTTTTTCACTAATTTTCCACAAAATACGCTCCCCGGGGCGCTACCCGGTTCGCGAACCGAAAGCTAACCTCGCGGAATTTTAAAAAAAAATGTTTTTTTCCGCACATATAAGCCTCCTCAGCCACCCTCAGAAAACCTAGAGGGTCAAGATAAGTCTACCATGACCCCTTCTACCCATTCTAAACATTATTTGCCCTCCATCTTGTATCTTAATGCGACCGAAACACAAAATGGTGGACTCCCGTGACGCTTAAGGTTCGCGAACCGGGCCGCTTCCCGGAAAGCGGTCCTAAAAAAAAGGTGGGAAAGTAATTTACAGAAAAACGACTAGAGACACTCTCACCAAATATAGATTAGCTCATACTACATAACAATCCCTTTCATTTTCACAAATTTGATTGAAATTCCATTTAGCCATTAAGCCTGTAGACCTCTCTAAGTACCCTGAGGTAAATTACTTCACAAAACACATCTGAAGTGTTGGAATTAACAACCAATGAAAATGTTACTTTCATTTTCAATTTTTTTTTCCTGACATTTGATTGGTTATGTACCTGAATATATATAAAGGAAGAGAAGGAAACACAGCCATTTTGACTACTACTTCCTGAACTACATTTCAAGAGCCTGTTCACCTCCCTGTAAATTAAATTGATAATTTGTAAGTGGCACTTTAAATTAATTTGTAAAAACGTTTTTTGATAATTATTTACTGTCCCCCTGCTATAGTTATAGATACAGATAGACTCCTCTGTTATATTTATTGATTGACTTACACTTCTCTGCTATAATTATGAATTTACTTACTTTAACTTCACTGTTAAAAAAACAGAGCTACCTGTCTGAACTTAAACCCAACAGTGCCCTAACTCTTCTAATATAATTATTTTTTTTATGCAATTTACAGCAAAAAAATGGAAGGGGAGCAAGAAAAAACTAATGTTTCCTTCGAGATTACATCCGAAGACATTGTAACTGAAGAAAATGTGGATGAAGATTTTATGGATCAATCTTTTGACGAACAATTTATTCAAACCTTACAAGAGACAGAAACATCCATGTTTGACGAGATACCAGATGATATAATGCTGGAAGTTTTAATGAACTATGAAAATAATAAATAATTTTTTTTAAAATCAAAATAAATAAATAAATAAAAAAATGAACAAAAACAACAAATAATTAACATACAGTATTAGAAAAGTCTATCATTCTTTTATCCTTAAAGTTCGCTGCCCAGAACGCTTTCCGGTTCGCGAACTTGGCGCTTACCACGCAAAAAAAAAATTTTTTTTTTTTTTTTGGACCCTCCTAGGCCCTTTTAAAACCTCCACATAAAACCTAGGGGGTCAACGAGGATCTACTATGCCCCCTTATGGTAATTTCCCCCTTTGTTTTGGCCTCCTCTTGTCTCTCGATCCTACCGAGAGACAAGATGGCGGCCGCTCCGGACTGTTTAGAATGTTGACAGACACCGGAGGGCCAATCAGCTTCGCATCGCAAAGTTCCGATACGCGAAAAGTTCGCTAACCGGATCGCTGCCCGGAGCGCTGTTACAGATATATATCTTGATTTAAACTTTAATTTCTCAAAATCCACTGAAGCACATATATTGAGACCTAGCAAAGGCACATCGGGCTAACAGTCCCTACAATTTTGCCAAGTTTCGTGCAAATCCATTCAGCCGTTCGGGCTAAAAGTGAGTCCAACCGCCCTATGGAAATTAACATGGAAAAAACGCGTTTTGGGACCCCCCTTTTTTCTCGGCCCCCCCTCCACAAAACCCCCCCAAATTTTCAAGGGCTGCTCAGAAACAAAATGTGCCATTTTCCTGAAAATTTCAGCCAATTCCGTCCACAAACGCCAAAGTTATTAGGCATAGAATTTTCAGAAATCCCATAGGGAAAAAATCCTAACTATATATACCTACTGGCGACCGCCAGTAGGTAATATATATATATATATATATATATATATATATCAATGCTCGAAGGTGTCCACCTTTGAGTAGCACGCGAACAGCAGCTTGGTTTATGCTGCTGTTCACATTAGTGACCCCCAGGGTACCGGGGTGGTGCATACTCCGCGGCTGGACGGCTGCATATAATTCAATGCTCGAATGTGTCCACCTTTGAGTAGCACGCGAACAGCAGCTTGGTTTATGTATAGGTGAGGACGGGGATCCACTCGTAGACGCAGCTCCATACGGGATCTGCCCGACGCGTTTCGAAGCTCCATCTCCTTCTCTTCAGGGGCTTTAACGGAAGCGGTGTTCGCAACCGCCGACCCACTTCCCCATTTTATGTATAACACACCCACCGATGGGAGGCTCAAATGAGACTGTGCATTCTGGGAAGTGTGGTCCGGGAAGCACACAATCAAGTCCTGTATGGACTCCACAAGTGGGCCCGTCCTCGATTCCAAGTACGACTGCTGCTTCACATTAGTGACCCCCAGGGTACCGGGGTGGTGCATACTCCGCGGCTGAAAATTGTGTGAATCCTCCCCTGTGTTCATCCCGTTAGAGATCCTAGTGTCCAATAATACAATATATTTGCTCTCCAACTGTCTGAGTTGTCTTTCTCTGTTGCCCCCCCTTATGCTTTTTGGTACCGCATCAATTATAAAGTAACTAAGATCGTTCAGGTTTTTCTACGGGATAATTATCATCAGAATTTAGAATTGCCCTCAAATGCTGGAGGATACGATTAAAGGCCTGTAATTTGGTACTGCCTATGTATTTGAGCCCACAGGTACATTGCAACACATATACCGCAAAATCTGTGCGGCAATTGTATAGTCCCTTAATCCGAATAGGATTTGGGTCAAAAGCAGAGTAGTATTTGCTGGTGTTAATACCGAATTTACACGCTCTACATGATATGCATTTATAAAAACCTGTTTTGTGGGATAACCAATTTTTCTGATTAATTACCTCAGGGCTAGATTTTACTAAAGTGTCCCTCATAGAAGGGGCCCTCTTAAAGGTAATAGATGGCTCCTCTGGTAGTGTTTGGGCTAAACTGATGTCAGTTTTTAGCAGCGGCCAATGTTTCTTCATGATCCCCCTCACTTTTCTGTCCTCTGTGTTGAAGGTGGTAATGAGACAAATTCTTTCTCTTCCATTACTCGGGTCTTGATGATTAGGCTGCTGCTTGTTACTGCTGATGCCTGCCAAGCATTCCTCTTGACTCTGACTGTTGGCCTTATCTTTTGAAAGCTTGAGTTCCTTAGAGCAGTAGCCCGGGGCCAAGAATCTTTTATAAGCCTCTGTTTGACATGCCTCTAGATCTACATCTGAGCTGCATATTCTTCGCATCCTCAGGAACTCTCCATAGGGTATGCTTTTAATGAGGTGACCTGGATGTGCACTTTTAGCGTGCAAAATTGTATTACCCGCTGTTAACTTCCTATGCAGCCTAGTTTGAATTCTATTATCAGAATTGTAAACCTCTACATCAAGAAATTGAATATGTGTTGTACTTATTTGTGCCGTGAATTTCAGATTATGGTCATTTTCATTTATTTTACTGACAAAATTCATGGCTGTTTCTTGCGTCCCTCTCCATATCATGCAAATATCGTCTATAAATATCCAAAAGTGGACTATCTTGTCTCCCACTAGAGAATTGAGTGTCCCCCTGAGGACATGCTCCTCCCACCTCCCTACATGCAAACATGCATAGGTTGGGGAGAAGCATGCCACCATAGCCACTACTCTTTGCTGTTGGTAAACCTCTTTGTTAAATAAAAAATAATTGTGAGTTAAGCACAGATCTATCATCCTATACACCATTGCATTATGTTGTTTGTATACAATGCTTCGTTTATCCCAAAAATATTTAAGAGCATTAAGACCGTCCACATGTTGGATACTAGTAATAGTGTGCTGATATCTAGAGCAATAAGTACAAAGTCAGATTCCCATTCAACATTTTTGAGTTTGGTCAGGAAGTGACCCGTGTCCTTAATAAACGAGGGTAAATTCGCTACAAAATCATGTAAGAAGTAGTCCACATATTTTGAGACTGCTTCCAATAAACTCCCTTGTGCCGAAATAATCGGTCGTCCAGGTATAGGCATGGTTTGTTTATGTATCTTCGGTATGAGATAAAACTTTGGCATCACCGGATATTCATTTTTTTAAAACAAAAATTCCTGTTTACTTAAAAGTCCATCGCTTTTCCATTGATTCAATTCTTTATGTACTCTGTCTATTAGGCATCTGATATAAATATATAAAAAACAATCCTGCTCCACTTGAGAAGAAGGCACGCACTCGAGGCTGTAGGTATACAGCTTTCTTTATTTCCTCAGGTCTCCCACGTCCCAGTGACTGAAGGACACATTTCGGCTGATGCAGCAACTTTTTTCACTAGGTTTTTCACCATAGAGTCCTTGGGTCTAGACCTCATTTTTAAAGTGCTCAGTGTAAGTACCCTCTTCCCTTTCCTTGGTCATCTAGACCAACAACCCTGCACAGTTGTTTTACTGGCACACTAAGGCAGCCATTTTACATTTCAATATTTACGTAAAGTACTCAAATTATAATATGTACATATTGACATTTTTACAATTTTACAGTTTTATGCATCCCATTCCTATGTACAATTTCGATTTTATAATGGGTTATGAATTCATTGTTGTCGATTATATTCAGTGAAGTACTCTATTACTTCCACATTTCCGGACAAAATTGTATTTCAACATACTTTTTCAGCCAATTCATATTCCCGCTGGTATATATGTACACTATTTACATATTTATGATTACTGTACACAGTCTGTTTTGTATTCCATAATTATGTACATATTCCTTAGTTGCAAATTTATGTGGCTGTGTTTTAATTGGGCGAAGGAAATGAACATTTAAGATTACTGTAAAGTACAGGTATTGTATCAGCTAAGTTCATATCCTAACCACTCCTTTATTCTTTGTTGTTCCTTTATTGTCCATCTCTCTTATTTTGGATTCACTCTAACAATGATTCATATTAACTCTACAAAAAGGGCTGGGATGCTATAGTATTTTGGTTTTGGGTTCTGGCTGATATGTTATGTCCAGTTTTTCCTCACGTCTATTTGCATAATTTTTACATATTATTTATACTCTTTTTAGACTTCTCTGATTCGTGAAACAAGTCTCTCATTTTCTCTACCATTACCTCCTCTTGTATTTACAGGTGAACAAACAATTCGGCATCTAAATTATGTCCAAACGGGACCTCAGTTCCCATGCCCAATATCATTCTGGATTCAAATTTTCGAAGTTGTAAAGTTCGATCTCCACCCCTTTCCGAGACTTTGCTTAACTTGATTCCTGAGTATTTTAATAAGGCAGGGTTACTCTGATGGTGTTTGGCAAAATGTGTGGCCATCGGGTAGCTAGGGTCTTTGTTCTTAATTGCCCGTAGGTGTTGAAGTATTCTTAATTTCAATGTATTGATCGTGCTCCCGATGTAGGATTTGTCACAGGGGCATTGTATTCTGTAAACCACACATTTGGATTCACACGTAATGTGATCCTTTATTTTCATTGTTTTGCCGTTTTGAAATTTGTATTCCTTAATGTTCACGCCATGCTCAAAGGCCTTGCACTTGTAGCACTTCCACAACCCGGGAGCTGTTAACCAGGTTCGTTTATCCGGTTCTCTTAACTCAAGATGGCTTTGTGTTAAGATATCTCTTAGAGACGAAGTTTTCCGGTACGCAATGCTTGGATAAGTTGTTAAGTTCTTTTCAAAGTTTCATCCAGGAGCAAGATTTTCCAATGTTTTTGTAGTGCCCTTTTCATTTCATTGCTTTGGTTGTCAAAATCAATGATTAATCTTGTCACTTCATTCTCATGATTACTTTCCATGTCTATGATGTTTTCAGGCCTTTTGTTTTTCGGTACCAGCAAATCCACTCTATTTTTCGTTGCCATTCTAGATTTTGCAGAGGATATTACTTCTTCAGGATATCCCATCTCAAGAAACCGAAGGCTCATTTTATTTATTTCATCCTCTAGATCCCTTTGTTCAGAGCAGTTTCTTTTTGCTCGCAACATTTGGCCATATGGAATGCTCCATTTTAGTCTCACAGGATGTCCACTATTAGCGTGGAGGATGCTGTTGCATGATGTCGGTTTCCTGTGGATCTTGGAGCACAGTTTGTTGTTCTTTACGAATATTTCTACATCTAGAAAGATCAAATTTGTGGAGCTGATGGTTGAAGTGAAGTGTAGATTGTAATCATTTACCTCCAGGGATTCAATGAATAATATATATATATACATACATCACCTACTGGCGGTCGCCAGTAGGTAGTTATAGTTAGGATTGGCTACCATAGGAAATTCCGAACATTCTATTGGGAATAACTTTGGCGCCATTTGAGCGATCTGCCTGTAATTTTCCTTAAAATGGTCTCGCTGTGCTCCGCTCCTTCCCTGAAAATTTCGGGGGGATTCGTGAAGTGGGTGCCGAGAAAAAAAGGGGGGTCCCAAAAACGTGTTTTCTCCATGTTAATTTCCATAGGACGGTCTGACAAGTCTACAGCCCGAACCGCTGAACGGAATTACGCCAAACTTGGCAAAATTGTATGTGCCTTTGCTATGTTTGGTGAAAATTGCTCAAGTGGGGAGCACACCCGGCGCGCTACGGGAGTGCGCGAGCGGAAAGCTGATTGGCTGTCGGGTGTCTGTCAACATTCTAAACAGTCCGGAGAGTCCCCCATCTTGTGTCTTGGGAGAATCGAGACACAAGAGGTGAAAAAAAGGGGGATTTAATTAAAAGGGGGCAGAGTAGACACCCCCTGACCCCCTAGTTTTCTGAGGGGGGCCTAGAAGGACCTGGAAGGGCTAAAAAACTTTTTTTAATTTTTTTTTATTTTCGCGGGCGCTCCCCGGTACGCTCTCCGGTACGCGCACCCTGAGTGCACCACGGGGAAAAACTGTAAAAAAAAAGAGAAAAAAAATGTTGAGTGTTTAGAGGAAAGTGATGCATTGCTGGAGTGTGTCATAAAAATGATGCAACTCCAGTAATGCATCCTTTCACATGGGGCCAGTCCCATGTGAAAGGGCCTGCGTCAGTCTTACAGCTGCTGTTAAGCAGGCGCAAGATTTGGACGCAACAGTGTTATAAAAGTGACGCAGTGATATCTCTTAGATTTCACTGCGTCACCTCTACGACCCTTTGTTGCATCAATACACCCCTTTTGCATACATTACACCTGACGTAGGTATAATGTGGCGCAGGGGTTTACAAAGTGACGCATCTACCTAGATGCGTCACTTTGTAAATATGACTCAACAAGGTGCATTTTTTACACCACTGGTGCGTCACAAAAAGTGATGCACTGGTGGCGTAAAAGTGACGCATGGCCTCATAAATGAGGCATTCAATCTTCTACTCAGGGCCTGCATCAGTCTTACGCCTGCTGTGATACAGGCGCAAGATTTGGACGCAACAGCGTCATAAAAGTGACGCAGTGATATCTCTTAGATTTCACTGCGTCACCTCTACGACCCTTTCTTGTGTCAATACATCCCTTTTGTATACATTACATCTGACGTAGGTATAATGTGGCGCAGGGGTTTACGAAGTGACGCATCTACCTAGATGCGTCACTTTGTAAATATGACTCAATAAGGTGCATTTTTTACAGCACTGGTGCGTCACAAAAAGTGACGTACCGGTGGCGTAAAAGTGATGCATGGCCTCATAAATGAGGCCTTCAGTCTTCTACTCTGGGCCTGCATCAGTCTTACACCTGCTGTTATACAGGCGCAAGATTTGGATGCAACAGCGTCATAAAAGTGACACAGTGATATCTCTTAAATTTCTCTGCGTCACCTCTACGACCCTTTCTTACGTCAATACACCCCTTTTGTATACATTACACCTGATGTAGGTATAATGTGGCGCAGGGGTTTACAAAGTGAGGCATCTACCTAGATGCGTCACTTTGTAAATATGACTCAACAAGGTGCATTTTTTACACCACTGGTGCGTCGCAAAAAGTGACGCACTGGTGGCGTAAAAGTGACGCATGGCCTCATAAATGAGGCCTTCATTTCTTCTACTCAGGGCCTGCATCAGTCTTACGCCTGCTGTGATACAGGCGCAAGATTTGGACGCAACAGCGTCATAAAAGTGACGCAGTGATATCTCTTAGATTTCACTGCGTCACCTCTACGACCCTTTGTTGCGTCAATACACCCCTTCTGTATACATTACACCTGACGTAGGTATAATGTGGCACAGGGGTTTACAAAGTGACGCATCTATCTAGATGCATCACTTTATAAATATGACTCAATAAGGTGCTTTTTTTACAGCACTGGTGCGTCACAAAAAGTGACGTACCGGTGGCGTAAAAGTGACGCATGGCCTCTTTTACTCTTATTTTTTCTTTCACTTTCTCTGTTTCGTCACTGCCTTACTTACCTGGTCTCACACTTACTTGTCTTTATCCAGTCTGTATCTTCATTCTTTCCAAAACATCACTGCTATTTTCTTACCTTTCCACACCCCCGTTCCTTTACTACATTTTCTTCGCATATCCACATTCCCCATGTTCACTCTCCTTCTCCTCACTCTCCTTCCCCACACTCACCTTCTTTCACTCCCCCTACTTCACTTCCCTTCTCCTCTCGTCCCTTTCTGTGCTTTCTTACCCATTTTCCTCTCCTTTATCAATGCACTCCACTTCACTTACTCTTTATCATTTTTTTAAGAACATAGCTCTTTGATGAGAATTGGAGTTAGTTCTGAAAAGAACTTTTTTTTCTTCTTTTTTCTTTTTTCAGAACAGGAACAAAAACAGGGAATGGGAAACTGCTCACCTGGAGCAAAAACAAAAAAAAAATTTTTTAGGGCTGGGAATGGCAGCGATGGTTCTCCAATGCCCGAACCATGAGCAGAACACTTTGTTCCCCATAGCAAAGTAGCTGATCACAGTCTCTGCATTTAAGGACGCCTTTGTTAAAAGCAGGCTGAATATTCGGAACCAGCTCTTGCGATCTCCCCCTCACCGATGTTGTTGGTCCTCCGGTTGATGTAGAGGCCCCATCACTGGCAACCTCTCCTGCCAGAGCCCTGACACTCTCCCGGGCAAAATTCATCGGTTGCCTCATCTCCACATGGCAAATCATTGTGGAGTTTCCAAAAGAATATTTCTTAGTGGGGTCACCCCGGGACAGGACAGTATGACAAATCCTGCACTCCACTTTTGGAGCGTTTACTTTCTTCTGGTCATCAGGAATTGAAAAAAACTTCCAAATAAAGTGTTCTTTTACTTTTGGCTGAGGAACCTCTTCATCAATAAATTCATTGGTGTCATCTTCACTGCTGGATGGTCTGGCAGCAATGGTAATCCAAGATAATATTACAACAATGATTCAACGGCAAAAAGGCAGGTCTTGCAGTCACAAAAGTGAAAGAAGAAGTGAAGGAAATGGGTGGGGATTTCATTCTTTGTAAAAAAAACTGTTAGCAACCAATGAAAAGAGTTATTTTAAGGTCACACGACTTGACGCGCTTATGCTGCGCGCACAGGAGCGCTTCCGGGGGCGCTTACGCGGCGCGAATGTAGGCGCTTCCGGGGTCGCTTACGCGGCACGAACGTAGGTGCTACCGGGGGCGCTTACGCGGCGCGCAATAGTGATGTTTTGATAGCTTTACGGAAATGAAAATTCATTTTCATTTCGTAAATTATAAATATTGCTTTTATAAGTATGGTACTAATGTCTTGCGTTATTATTTACTTTTCATACATATTTTTTTAAACGAACGCAGAAATAGCGCTCTCGGTGCGCTCTCGGAAGAGCTTACCAGTGCGCGCACCCTGAGCGCCCCAGGAAAAAATTATTTAAAAAAAAAAATTGGAAAAATATTATTATAAAAAAAATTATTAATAATTAATACTTACACAAAACAGCAAATAAAAAAAAAATCGTAGGTTACAAACTCGATATAGAAAGGAATTAGCTTTTAAAAAACCTTTGAAATTCACTGAAAAAACCATAGGTTTCACAATCGTTATAGTTAGGAATCAGCATTTAAAAAACCTTTGAAATTCACTGAAAAAACCATAGGTTTCACACCAGTTATAGTTAGCTGAACAGTTCACTCATACAAAACCATTGAAATTTCCACGTTATAGTTAGTTGGACTCACTATAACTCGCGCGCCCGCAATCCACTGCTGATGATGTCACATATTACATCATTCATGACATGGTCAGTGACATCACTGATGACATCTCAAATGACATCACTGATGACATCACTGATTACATCATCCATGTGATAATATGATGCACCATCTCACACTCTAATCTAACCTTTGACACACCGAGTGTTAAATACAAACTACTATTCCTGTAATTATTGACACACCAATACCAGTAACTTCATACGCACTCACTGATTCCTAGGTCTACACACACATCCTCTCATTCACCCATACAACCACTCATACATACAGACACTCATCAATACAACACTATCATATCCACTAATACACCTATACAGACACTTACATGCTGACACTCATCCACAGTTACTCAAACACCTAGTCAGTTATGCAAAGAATCAATCACACTCCCATTTCCTCAACTACAAACTTATACACACTAAACTTTACTTATTCAAACATATACTAACACATACTTACTCTCTTTTACAATCACTAATACAAGCACACATTGATCCATACAGTCACTTACGCAATCACAGGCTCTGATGTTTAGTCATTTATATATGCCAACTCTCACATGCACTGTGTTTTATATATGTACTCACATGGACATGTAGCACTGATATATCCATTCACTCAGCAACACACCCATGCACACAGTCAACCGCCCATACAGCTGTTTCCACATGCACTCTTGAACCCATATACCTAGTGAATCAACTGGTCACACATCTATGCACAGAGTCATACACCTCACAGCCACCCACACACATACTCACCCTCACATTCAAATACTTAGACAACCAATCAATAACCCATATAACAACTCATATAGCTACTGATCAACACATGCAGCAGCTTACACAACAACAGACATACTGATGCACACATTCAGACAGTTTAGTCACTAACCCATGCATTCAGTAAGACACATGTATTCACTCACTCATACAATCAGTCACGCACCTACTAAATCCTTCATCCAGACACTCATACATACACTCATTCTTCAATATGTTAGACACATTTTAACTTTACAGGAAGACACATTCACTGGATGATGTCATCAGTGATGTCATCAGTGATGTCATCAGTGATGTCATTTGAGATGTCATCAGTGATATCATCAGTGATGTCACTGACCATGTCATGAATGATGTAATATGTGACATCATCAGCAGTGGATTGCGGGCGCGCGAGTTATAGTGATCCAACTAACTATAACCTGGAAATTTCAATGGTTTTGTATGAGTAAACTGTTCAGCTAACTATAACTGGTGTGAAAACTATGGTTTTTTCAGTGAATTTCAAATGTTTTCTAAATGCTGATTCCTAACTATAACGATTGTGAAACCTATGTTTTTTTAAGTGAATATATTTATTTATATATTTGTGTGTGTGTGTATATATGCATATATATATATCTGAAAAAAACAAAGGTAAAAGGAACGTTATAATTAGTTGAAAATGTCAGTTAAAACATACAAAATCACTGAAACAGTTACAGATATCTCAAGTAACTGTAACTCGTGCTCTAAAGTATTTATAACTTTATAGCTTGTGCCACTCGATGCACTGTGTTATCATCGATGATGTAATTTCAGATGTTGCATTGATGCTAGCAATTGTGTCATAGAACATGAGGGATGTAATATGTAAGGTAAATAGCAGTGCATGGCCCATCCCTGAACCTAATCTGCCATGGGTCGCCAAGACCCCATTGCCACACTAATGCCTCACAATTGCATTTGGGCCACGCTGAGTATCACAGTAGTGCCATGCTGCAGTGGACTTTTTAAAAAAATACTTCTTACTTTGACACCAGGGAATGTCCCTCTGCCCTCCCAAAAGAGGAGCAGCGGTTAGGGCACCCCCACCCTGCCCCTTATTCCTTATTTGTATTTGTCTTTGATGACACGGAAACTGAGTCCCCAATCCATAAAATGGCAGCAGTAACTGTTTCTTCATTTTGCAGTCAGCCAAGACCACATCACTACATATCTATTAATTTTGAACTTTAAATTCTCAAAAACTACTCAACGGATTTACCCGAAATAACAAAGAGCTCACTTTCTAGGTAAATATCTAGCAATCTGCCAAATTTGGTGTAATTCCATTCAGCCGTTTTGACTGTATTTGTGACTAAGATTCCTATGGGAAATTGCATGGGAAAAATGTGCTTTGGGACCCCCCCCTTTTTCTTGGCCACCGCTAAATAGATAACCCTGAAATGTTCCAGAAGGGAGCTCAAGAAGTTTAACCTTATTTGTTTGGAAAGTCATGTGAAGATTCGGTAAACTGCATCAAAGTTATCAGCAAACCAAAAATTCAATTTCCTATGGAAATCTGCTCCTAACTATAACTACACAGTGGTGACTAACACTGTGTAATATGTGCACCTATATATCTATATGTGTATATACCAACAGTCTCTCAGAAAGAAACAGACCTGCACTCCAGGGGGCATATACCAATTGAATTTATTCAAACGTTCTGCATTCGGGCAACAAGTGCCTTCCTCTGAAAATTCCAACAATAGTGATAAACAATGACAACATAAATTTCGATGAGGGACACACAGGAAATTGCGTAAACGACCCACACTATCACACTCTTAGTTTTTCCTCTGATTTACATACCAAAAGATCATTACATTCTTAATTTACAGGAGTGCAAAATACCTAAATAATACCATAATTAATAATGAGTAAAAACACTTCCTAAACTCATATCTTAATTTATTATATGAGCTCACTATTAAGCCAAAACCATCCAAAAAATAAAATAAACATAGAATAAAAGAAATTGACTTTTGTTTTTAGCAACCAGTTGATGAAGACCAAAAAGTGCAGTTATGTACAGCATGTTATTCTGTGTCTAACAGGAGTGATAATATGATGGCAAAATTGTCCCCAGCAATTGATTACAATCAAACATGAAATTTGGGCCAGAGTCTTGATTGCATTGTCACCTCCACCCATGGCCAAGTAGACTACTAAAATTGATTTAAAAGGATGAATAGGAACATCTAAAATATGCAGATATATATATAAAAAATATATATGTATAGCACAGATCACAGATCTTCGTGCACAAATGGGCTGTGGTGAGTATAGAAACACCTTGATCTCCTGTGTATAGCTGATCAAAATGAACCCTTCAAAGATGTTCAGCGCCATTGCTGTAGAATAGTTAGTGTGACACTTGCCATGATGCGCATGCAACTGCATATTTCATCCATATCATAAGGGTTAATGAGGTAATCATAACAACAAATTATACCCGCTCCTAATAACAGAAAGACTTTGTCACAAATATCCAAAAATGTGCTGCATATATATATATATATATATATATATATATATATATATATATATATATATATATATATATATATATATATATATATATATATATATATATATATATATATTCAAAAACAAACACTGTGGTTGGACCTCAATTGCCATCAGTGCGAAGGTGTTCATCAGTAGTTCCCCCAGAACGCTGCTACATCTTTCAAGCACAACATGTGTTTGTGTTGATCTGTTTCCTGGACAGGACTCACTCATGAGACATCATAGCATATGACTGCATGCTACATTAAAGTATGATGTCAAAACGAGTGTGGTTGAGGAGGTATGTGCCAGTTTTAAATTTGTGCTTAGTAGATCAGCACCATACTCTGTGTGCCAGAAGAACTCAGCAAAGCAAAACATTTGGGGAACTTAACTGTGGAGAAGTATGCATCCTTAATGTCCATTGTGGCTTCCACGGGTAGTACATCATGACCCCCACAATAACAAAGAGGAGATGGCATCAGCAAATGTCTTTTCAGGAGAATGAAGTTCACAGCTTCAAAAGTAGTCCATCTTCTGTTATCCGTGATTGTATTTTACCTATCAAAAAAATGAAAACATAAGAAAGTTATTTTTCATCTTTTTCACTTATCAATGTTTTTTTAAAGTTTGAATGTGTTAGGGTGGGAAATTCTCCTGCATGGTACAAAGGCATGTGTCCCTGCAATGAGTAACCCAACTGCATTTGATATCTTGTATTCTAACATTTGGTGGGGTAGTTCACACTCTAAACCAGTGTGTGTGCTGAGGTGGAGGCCTTTGACTTTCTAGGTCCAGCATCTGGTACAGAGATCTGGAGGGTACAGTATGTATTGCCTATAGCTCACATAAGCCTACTGTCCAGGTCCTGTGTTTTCATCATTATGTATTCTACCACTGAACAGACCCTTTTCTCTGATACAGAGTGTGGCACATACTGGGCTTGTAAAATGCTGTTTGTATGAGACATCCAGACCCTTGTGCTGACATCCTGATTGCCTGTCAAGTGCTTTGTGTGTATATGAGTATAAGATTGCTGAGACAGGGAGAACCATTAAGATTGTCCCTTGTTTTATATGGGAGTATATTGAGATTGTGACGCAGCCCCACTAGACAGTGGTTGTGTATTACCTGCATTCTTAAGTTGAACGGTGTAACCTTAGATCTTGATGTGCAGCAGATTCAAACAGGGCAGCCTTCATAAAGTCTTTGGTTCACATTTTAGCAGGAAGTATTGATTATTACTTCCTGCGCACTGCCAATAGGTAATACGATTATGCTGTTGGCTAGATCTGCCTCTTTTGGCTCACCCTGAGTTCTACTTTAGGAATGCTCACGCCTGATAGATGTAGTTTCACACGTCATTGTGCTAATGTTTTGGATACACCTGCCTTGAGACAGCATTGTCACTATCTGCATTGTGAATGATCACCTTTACCAAGACAATGTCTTTGCTGCAGAAAGAATATATCTGAAAAAAAAACATCCCAAACTGGATCCTAGGCATTCAAAATTGTATCAACAGGCATTACAAATTGTATCAACATTCCCTATCAGGGAAGTTTGTATACAAGTGTGGTCCACACGACCCCAGTAAGTAATAGTTCTTGGTTCTTTAAGACAAAGGAAGGGAGTGATCCACATACTATTCAAACAACTTCTGATGTCCAGGGCTGGGGTCTGTCAGAGTGCCAATCTTTCAAAGGTGAAGGGTTATCATCTGAAGTCTGCCTTTGACCTTGGAGCCGATCCGACATGCTGAATAGGGGGAGAAGGGTTTCTTGACCTACCAGAGCTCTATCCTGAAGAAGGATAACCCCAGCTACTGAAACAGAAAGAGTGGAAACCAAAAGAGTGGACTCTTTGTGGGAGATTAACTGGAGTTTACTTGAGTCTCCCAGAAGGTTTATCAATTTCTCTGACTGTTTCTACACTTCAGCTACATGAGCCAAACCAGCTCACTAACCCTCCTCCCCCTACCGCTTCTATACTCCAGCGACTGCCACAGGAGGGGGACAACAGACTTGCTCCGACTCTATATTCTGTGCATCAAGACCTGAGACCCACACTATAAGCCAGATGACTAAATCAACCTCTTCGAATGCTGGAACTTACCACATTGGAACTAACTTTCCTATAGCTGTATCTCCTGCACTGAATGGGCCCTGCATGAAAGGAATTGGGCAGGCTGCCTTACTGAATCACTGCACCTTTGTGCTCATCTGATTAATTGTGAGGCTGTGGCTCACACTTAAGCCTAGCAAGGGTCAAGACTGATTTGCATATGGCCATGTCTGAACTGGGGTGGCGTGGTGAGCAAAATAACAATGGATTACACCCAGATCTGTGACTGGGGGCGAATGTTTTGCCAATGTGCAACATTCCGTCTATCACCTTGTGTGTTTTGCTATTCACCCTATGTGGGAAGGGTATGCCCAGACGTGGGTCCCGTGCTCACGACGCCACTGGAGTCAAGCTATCCTGGCTGATGACAGCTGATAGCCAGAAACTGGTCCTAAGATGCTTGATTCCGGTCCAGGGAAGAAATGGCTTGGCAGTTTGGGCTGGACTGTTCCCATGAGGCACAGGGTCAAGACTTATTTGCATATGGCCATGTTTGAACTGGGGTGGCGTGGTGAGCAAAATAACGATGGATTAAACCCAGATCTGTGACTGGGAGGGAATGTTTTGCCAATGTGCAACATTCCGTCCATCACCTTGTGTGTTTTGCTGTTCGCCCTATGTGGGAAGGGTATGCCCTGATGTGGGTCCCGTGCTCACTAAGCCACTGGAGTCAAGCTATCCTGGCTGATGACAGCTGATAGCCAGAAACCGGTCCTAGGATGCTTGATTCCGGTCCAGGGAAGACGTGGCTTGGCAGTTCGGGCTGGACTATTCCCATGAGGCACAGGGTCAAGACTGATTTGCATATGGCCATGTCACAGATCTGGGGTGGCGTGGTGAGCAAAATAACGATGGATGAAACCCAGATCTGTGACTGAGGGTGAATGTTTGGCCAATTTGCAGCATTCTGTCCATGACCTTGTGTGTTGTGCAATTAATTCTTCTCCCTGTTGTTTGACTGTTTGTGTCTTGGGGCTTTGCCTTCACGCTACCTCCCTGCTAAGCTTTTGACTGGTCACTCTAGCTATCCTGAGAGTTAATTGCAGAATCTCTATACTTGTCCAGGGTTACAGAGCCATTGTAGGATAGACCACAGGACACGATTGACAAATGACCCAAACCACCAAAGATTTGGCCTAGTAGCCCGTGCTTGCCTCTGAGACAAAGTCTGACAACATGTGATCATAAGTCGTCAAATAACATTTTATGGCAACTCATTTAATGTCACTTTACCATAGAGACAATCCGCTCATTCCCTTGTCCCTGGAAAAAGAAAAATTCTTCAGAGGTTAGACCCTAGCCAGTATTGTTCAACCATGTTCTGTAAAGGTATAACAGCTTCCAAGTAAAGTGTCTGTCAGTGGCATGTTATACCTTTATCATTTGCTGGTCTTTCAGTCCTTACCCGAGGGAAATACTGCCAATAGAATAAACTAAAATAAATAAGGGTCTAAACGATTTTCAAATGGCAAAGTACAAAATGCAAAAAACACATTTTCAACACCAGTGTCAGCTTGTCTTTCTTGTACAAGTTTTCCCACTACTCCTAATATAGTGATACACAACATTTTGAATAAGAATATATCTTGTAAAGTGATCTTGTAACAAAATAAACGTTTCACCTTTTCTTCTCGCTTTTTTAGCACTTTATGATAAATGTGTTTTTTCACACTCTGCGACTTTAGGTCCCTTTTGAGGCCTTTTGTGAATTTCCACGGCTTGTGTTTTCTTGTGATCAAACTGCTATGCTCCTTTCCTAACCCAGCTGTTTACTTTCGTCTCCTTTTCAAGCTTTGTCTCATTTGTTTAATTTTCCATGGCACAGCTCTCTGGCTCTCTTTACTCTGCCCTTCCCTTTCTTTTGTTCAAGCGACTATCTTCTGTTTACCTTTACATCGCATTTGTTCTTCCAGCTTTTTATTTGCTTTATGCTTGTTCCATTTACTCCACATCTGCAGCTTTGGTTCTTTGAGGTTTCTGTTATCCTCTTTATATTTTTAAGTGGCCTCAGTTTGTATCCTACTCATGCTTCAGTGTATCAGACATTAGTAAAAATAACCAAGATAGCATTTACAGTGATTACGCTAATAATAATATGAGTAAAAATAATACGAATAATGATAATGATAATAATAACACTGCTATCACTAATACCATTCCCAGGAGGTGTTGTGGCAGTGTAGAGACATCCATATGCTTAACAGGACTGCAGCGGTCCCGCAAAGCATATTAGGAGTTTCCTCTCCGCCAGGGTTTTCATGGCGGTTCCTCCTCCATGTAAACCCTGGCAGAGAGGTAACAAAGGGTGCCACATCCCCAAGTGGATGCACAAAGGGTGGCACAAAATATGCAGTTCCTGCAAGGCATGGACTTTTCAGTCCATGCTGTGCAGGAACTGATTTTGGCATTCCCATTGTGGTGCCTTTTTTAGAGGGATCTCTGTAGGAACCCCCCCCCCCCAAAATATCCCTTAAGACAGAAGAAACTCCTAATCTGGCGGGCGGCCTCGCCACAGGTTTATACAGCAAACACAAGGAGAAGATGGATGGAGTGATGAAACTTTCCAGACACTCGCCCCCAGTCACTGGGCTCGATTCACAGAACTAACTTAAGACAAAATCCTAAACTTACTACCATTTTAGTATTCACAGAAGGCACTTACTCATTTTGGTATTCACAGAAGGCATTTACTCATTTCGGTATTCGCAGAAGTTAGGAGTCCTAAATGCCTTCTCTGAATACCGAAAGTCTTACAGTTAGGATTTTTTTCAGTTTAGGAGTAGTAAAGTTAGGAGTCCTAACAGTGAAATCAGCATGATAGCAAACTTTGTTTAGAGGGAGAATTTCACATTTATCAGAATTCAACTTATGGCCAAATATAGAGGCAAAATATGTGATTTCCATTAAGAACGGAGGTACAGAGTCTGGCTTGACATTGTGACAGAAACAATAGGAGATCATCTGCATAAGCAGAAAGTTTTCATTGATGGTCACCATACTGAAAACCATGAACATCCGGATTTAGGTACAGTTTGGTTAAAAGCGGCTTATTGCAAGAATAAATAAAAGTGGAGATAGAGGGCACCCTTACTTAACACCTCTATGCAGGGAGAATTGTGACGATGTAAGACCATTAACCGTGATGGATGCTTTGGAGGAAGACTATTACAAAGAAACAAGATTTATAAATCACATACCAAAACCAATCCAAGAGAGAGTATAAAAAATAAATGACCAAGCAACTCGATCAAAAGCTTTTTCTGCATCTAGTGCAATATCTGCTAAGGATTGTTTTTCTGAATTTACTTAAGACAATGAAAAATAATTGAGCATTATCTGAGAGATACCGACCCTTAATAAAACCAGATTGTTTCTGACCTTTTAATTGAGGATCAAGACGAAGAGTAAGAATCTTAGCAAAAATGTTATAACTAAAATAACAGGAGATGGGCCTATAATATTTACACATTGTTAGATCCTTGTTTTCTTTGGGACTTATACAACTTAGTGCCTCCTGAAACAAACCTCCATTCATTCCAGAAGATAAAAAGTAAGTAAAGAGAGAATGTAATTTGGGAGTTAAGAATTTGGCAAAATGTAAATAAAATTTCATAGTAAAACCATCTGGAACTGGTGCCTTTCCTTTCTTAGGAGATCGTATGGCAAAAAGTATATCTTCAAGAGAAACTTCTTTGTCTAGGGAGGCAAAATGAATATCTGTAAGAGAAGGTAGTGAGATGGAATTTGAATATTGTGAAATATGATCTTGGGATGTTGGGGATTCAAGAGTATATAAAGCACTAAAATAATTAGCAAATTGAGTTGAAATATCCTCATTTATATTAACAAGATTATCATATGGGGACAAAATAAAGTCAATTTTAGTACGCTCTTTTCTAATTTTAATATATATAGCCACAAATTTGCCTGATTTGTTTTGCACCCATAATATTTGGCACTAGATTTAAGTAAATAAGAATTAGCGATTTCTGTAGAATTTTTATTAAAAGTGAATTTAGCTTGAAACATTTTATCTAAACTCTCCTTTGAATACGCCAAATTATACTAATGCTCTAATTGTTTGATATAATTCAAAAGTTGAAATATTTTTTTAGAAGAGGGTTTTCTCTTTTGGGCCACAAATGAAATAATAAAGCATTTAGATGTTGCCTTAAAATAATCCCACACCGTCTGAAAGGAAATATCAGAAGATTAATTTTCTTTAAAGAAATTATTGGAAAACATTTCAAAAGCTTGAGCAGAATTATTATCAAGAAGAAGGTAAATAATGAACTGCCATTGTCTATTTCCAGGGGTATGTGTAATGACATCCCAGTCCAAAATAACCTGGGTGTGGTCAAAAACAAGTATAGAGGCAATTTCAGATTGTAAAATATGCTGCACTAAAGGCTGAGCAACAAGCAATCAATTATAGATTGAAAGGAATGAACTGGAGAAAAAAATGTGTGTTCCTGCAGGGATAGATTACAAACTCTCCAGGTGTCAGGTAAGCCCCTTTGTTTTATGGTGGAAGTAAATTGTGCATGCATATAGCTTGAAGTAAATTTAGAAGCAGAATGTCTGTCAAGGAAGGGATCAAAAACTATGGTACAACCACCGCCAAAAATGAGATTAGTCTTCAGTAGGGAACATTAAGGGGCTGATTCCGATTCAGGAAAAACCATTCCGAATAGCCATACGGAGCGTTTTTCCCGTACGAATCGTACCCTGCAACGTCCCCGTACGTACGATGAAGTACGATTTGTACCAGGAGCAGGACTCCGGACGAATCTTACAAAGAGTGTACGACTCTAATCTCCTCACGATTCTCCCTCGGAACCCGCTGTACGCAACATCCATACGGTTCAAAGCAGGTTTTCCCTGACCCAGCAAGTACGATCCGTCTCGGGTACGTACCGCACAACGCTTTTTTTACGGGAGCCCAAAACGTCCAGAGAAGCAGAGTTCGCCTCGAAACAGGTATGGAACGCCCCCCCGGTATGGTGCATACACCCCATGTCTGCAGGGTTATGGTGCGTACCCCTGCGATCATGGGGTGTACGCACCATACCCCATGATCGCAGGGTATACGCACCGTACCCCATGACTCTGGGTGTACGGTGCGTATACCCTGCGATCATGGGGTACGGTGCGTACACCCTATGATCACAGGGGTACACAACGTACCCCTGCAGACATGGGGTGCACGCACCGAACATTGTGTATTTGATTGTGTGGTTGTCCGTACAAATCACCCTTACCTGACGTGGACCGTACGAATCACGTCCTTATACCCCAGTCCAGATCGTACTCATCGAGTCGTACAGCATGTTTACGAATCGTACCGTTCACTGTGAGGGTCGATGTCGTACGGTTTCACCCTTGCAATTTGTATGGTTCACGACGATTCGGACGAATTGATGGGATACGGATCGTACTACGCGATTCGGACGGACATGTACGATTCGTACGGAGAGGGCTCCGAATACGATTCGGACGGACGCTTTTTCTCTCGAATCGGAATCGGCCCCTTAATCAGTTAGAATGAGACTAAGAACATTTATCTTGCTGTGTGGGAGCATATATATTAAAACTTGTAATGAGAATTTTTATTAATAGTAATAAAAAGAATAATCCACCAGCCTGACTCTTGGGAAATAATCTGAATGTTCAAATATTTATTACATAATGTGGCCACTCCATTGAATTTGACGGTACCGAGAGAAGAAAAGTAATGACCAACCCATTGTTTTTCATGTTTAGCAATTTCTAATTGAAAGTCTTTTGCAATAGGGCAATATAACTATTAAGTTTAGACAAGTGTGTCAAAACTCTTTGCCGTTTGATAGGGGAACCCAAACCCTCAATTTTCCAAGAAATAACTCTTGTAGACATTTATATTGCATAAATAGTTTGAAATAAACTCATCATAATAAAAAAGTAAGTAATAACAAGTGTGCAATTTTCAAATAGCATTTAAATGAATAAGCAATGAGAAAAGAAAATGAAAGGATCTTAAGAAATAAAGTATAAGTAGTGAAAGTAAGTTGAAAATAGAAACCATGAATCTGTATAAAAAGAGAAAAAACTATATAATAGTATAGAAAAGCATCAAGAAAGAGTAAGAGGAACATGGCGGCGGGCCGACGCCGGTCCCGGGTGCTCCGATCCGACCGGGAGTTTTTCCCCGCGCTGACTGACCTTTTTTCCGATGCCAATGGACCCGTTCTTGGTGGTGAGAGCGGGGGGCCTTCTATACCCATTATTAATGATGCCCGGTTGATTTTCTCTTGTTTTCTTTCCATTTCCCCTGTTGCTTCACCCGAGTGCTGGCGCTTGTCAGCGGTCCCGTGCTTTAAGACCCGGGAGGCCGGATCTGCATGGGAGAGGAGATGGAGGTGGAGGCGGAGCCTGAGGGGCTTGAGTTCTGTGGAGGCCACGGAGAGTGCCGTGCAAGACTGTGGAGGAGGATTAGGTCAGCGACGGCAAGGATCGATTTTCATGCCCCTTAGGGGAGAGGAGCTGCGATAATACAGTCTGTGGGGGGAGGGAAAGGCCACACCCAGCAGTATATCCAAAAATGTATTGGTGCGCCGTCACAAAGAGAACTGTTTTTTTTTCAAGTCCTGCCCATGGAAAAGGGCTCTTCTACCTTAGGTTTTGGGAGCATAGATATCGCTCCAAGGCAGTGCCCAGCTACGAGTCCCAGGGTTAGAGAAATGGTCACAGCTACAGAAGACAGGTAGGGGGGGAAGCGCTGCCTGTGAAAAACAGGTACCAGCTTCGCTCCCAGCTAGAGTTGCAGAAAAAAGATTCACTGGTTGCCCAGGGGCAAAGCACAGGGGGGCGGGAGTCGTTGTTCCATTGACTCCTCTGAGAAAGAAAAAAGCAAAAACCACGAAGGTGGGGGAGCTTAAAAAACGTAAGGCACTGAAGGATCTCGCCCCATCACTAAAAACTACGCCCTCGCTCAAATCCTATTTTAAGATAATGGAGCAAGTGGCTATTTCTAAGGGGCAGAAAGCTCCCCCTTTATCCCCCTCTTTATCGTCCTCCACACAGTCTCCCCCTCCTATCTCCATTGAAAATCGGTATTCGCCCTTAACTTGTGACCCAGATATTAAGGAGATCTCCCCCACATCAGAGACATTTAATCTCCCGGGGTCAGCTGAGCATGCTACCTCGACTCAATATTCAGGTTTAGACCATGATCCTACTTTTAGTCCTAATATCAACATCGGTACAGTAGTTGGCCCCCCATCAGTTTTATGTTCAACATCGTGTACTGAAGTAGAAGGTGGGGAAAAAATGAACCAAGGTCCGTCCGGGGGAGGATCTGAGGATCTGAATAACGGACAATCACAGTTGGAGTTGCTACTACAGTCACTTAGAGGGGACTTACTTTCTAAATTTGAAATTTCGGAGGCAAACCAAAAAGGAATCCACGAGAAGTGTGAAAACCTGGAAACTAAAATGGATGAATCTGCAAGCGGACTGGGGTCCTGGAAACAGAAGTGGCCACGCTCTCAGCGGTAGTTCAAGGGCATACAAAAGATATAATGGGGTTAAAGGCGCAGAATAAGTCACTCCAAATGGACATTGAAAGGCTGGAGTTCCATGCCAGAAGGAACAATTAAAATTTTGGGAAAATTCCAGAAGGATCAGAGTGGAGATGTTAAAACATTCATTTGTAAGCATTTTAGAGAGGGAGTACTAAAAGACAGGCCCGATATAGATCTTGAAAAAGAAATCAAAAGGGATCCCTTTAGGCAGCACCCAGATAGGAAAGCTCCTAGCAAAATTTTAGTTAATTTCCACACTTATGCGGTCAAAGAGCTGATACTGGGAAGAGCGCTTACTGACAAGTCACTCCAATTTGCTCGGGTCTAGAATGCCGGAGTTGAGGAGTCTGGGTGCGCATGTCCAGATGAAGTTCCCTGCATTACTGAAGGTGATGTGGAGAAATAAGCTTCATAACTTTACTACCCCCCAAGAAGTTGATACACTTTTAATCTTAATGAAAGAAAACTCCCATTGCGGGCCATTTAGCTGGGGGGGGTTAGGCTTGAAGCTGAAACCTTAGCAGCATTTTATATGGGGTCCTTCTGTCTTATATGATTAGAGTATAAGGTGAAAACAAAAGGTTTAAATGGTGTAGTGAGTTAAATAAAATGCTGCTCTAAAACAAAAAGGGAGGAAAGTTTGTATACAACTATAAGAGGGTCATGGTATGTTAGGTATTAGGTTTCACATGGGGGTTTGTCCTGTTGTCGGATCTAGGGAGGTCCCGAATAGGCAACAAGGATCGCCAAAGGAGATAAGGGTGGGTTCTTCATGGGGGGTTGGGGGGTTGGAGGGGAACACGGGGTAAGGGGTAATTGTGGTAAAATAGAAAAAATGTATCCTCGTACAACTGTGAAGAATGAGAATTACAATGGCCGTGTGGGAACAGTTTTTAGTCTATACAAGGGAGTCCCAAGATGAATAGCACCATTAATAAAATCAAGTTGATCAGCTGGAATGTGAATGGGTTAAGAGATCGGAGGAAGATGTCAAGTGAGCGAGTGAGTTCCTTAACAATTGTAAGGCCCATATTTGCTTTCTAGAAGAAACCCACCTAGAAGCACAGGAGTGCAAGTTGGGGTTCGGTAAGTTTAGTTGGGTCCAAGATCTTCTTTATTCAGAGCAAAAGGGCAGCACCAGGGGAGTTGCAATAATAATCAGAAGGAATGCAGGAATTAAAGTTGAGAAATTTGAGACGGATGAGTCTGGGAGGTGGTTGGTGGCCTCACTATCAGTAGGGGGTTTCCTTCTAGTTTGTGCAGTTTACTATGGGCCAAACAAAGATACTCCAGGGGCCCTCCTGAAATGAAAAGCTAGCCTCTCTGGCACAGCAGCACCCATCATCTTAGAGGGAGATTTTAATTTGATATTTGATGAATTATTAGATCGTATTTCAAAAACCAAATATACTCCCCCTCACAAATCACACCAGGAGCTCAGAAATATCATTAGAGATTTTAATTTGACAGATATCTGGAGAGTCAAAAAAGGACGTAAAAGGGATTTTTCCTTTTACAGTCGGAAGTATAAACATCACTCCAGAATCAATTTCTCCCTGCTGGATCAGACCCTATTTTCATCAGTGGATTCCATTTCATATATTCCAGCTATACTTTCGGATCACTCTGCGGTAGAGCTGATTGTTACCTTTAAACAAAAGGAATGCCAGAGAAGGTTGACTCTGACAGATCCCTATTACTGAAGGAGGAGGTCAAGTTGGATCTAGTGACCCATTCAGATGAATATTTTAGGCATAGCTGTTCTACTGCGAATGATCAGGTTGTCTGGGAGGCTTTTAAAGCCATTTTAAAAGGATTGTTGACTACGATGATGATTAGGGGAAATAAATCTAGGAGAAGGTTGGAGGAGGAGTGCCTCCGGAAGATTAAGGAAAAAAAGCAAGAACTCCAGAGGGCCTCAGCAGTCTGCCAGAATATAATGCCACGTCTGCAAAGTGAGCTAGATGGATTGCGGGCAGAATTCCAAGCTAGTATGGACAAGATTTTAAAAGAGAGGTGGGATGCTAGTAAGCTCCAAAACTTCGCTTACGGTGAAAGATGTGGCTCTCTTCTTGCCTGGAAAGCCAGGACAGATAGGGTAAGGAATCAAATTAAAAGTCTATCTCAGAGTAGCACAGGAACTATTTTATATGATGATGACCAAATTAGGGAGGAGGCCAGAATATTCATGCAGGATCTGTACAAGGAAGACACTGTTTTTGCATCTCAAAGAGCTAAGGAATGGTTAAACCAGGTAGGCCTGCCCCAGTTGTCCATGGCAGATAGGGCCTTTTTATGTTCCAGCATAACAGAAGGTGAAGTTAAAACTCAGCTGAAGAAAATGGCCAGGAGTAAGGCAGTCGGCCCGGATGGGCTTCCGACTGAGCTCTATCTTGTAATACTCTATAAGGTAGTCGCTGTGTTAACAAACCTTTTTAACAGAATATATCTATCGGGCGAGGCTGTCCCTAAGTCCTCGTCTGAAGCCACAGTAACTCTAATTTTGAAAGCTAACAAAGATCCGTTGAAAGTTGAGTCATACAGACCAATTTCTCCGTTAAACATGGATTATAAAAAAAAGTCTGGGGTTTTGGCAGCGAGGACAGCAAGGATTATTAAAACAATAATACATCAGGACCAAAGGGGTTTTATCCCTAGTAGGCAGTTGAATGAATTAACTTTCCAAGCTATTGGGGCAATAGATGTGGCTGTGGATAAGAAGCTACCACTGACGTTAGTAGCCATCGATGCCGCTAAGGCTTTCGACCAGGTGAACTGGTCACATTTATGGGAATCCCTGTCCAGTTTTGGTGTTCCTTGTAATTTTGTTTTGGCAGTTGTCTCTTTATTCTGGTCCCCAGGCAAAAATCTTAGTTAACGGAGCTCTGACGGACTGGGTTACCATCTCCCTTGGCATTAGGCAGGGGTGCCCTTTGTCACCCCTATTGTTCAATCTTTATATTGAACCTCTCGTCTGTCAGCTCATGTCAGATTCTCTGATTAAACATTTTAAAATTGCAGATTTAGAGTTGAAATTTGCAGACGACCTGCTTATGTGCACACCCAATCCTGCGGAAGCTATTCCTAGACTATTCGATCAGGCTGAACTTTTCGGGGAAATGTCAGGCTACAGAATTTATAAAGATAGGACCGTGATTAGGGAATGGAACCAAGATGTGGAAACACAAGGGATCAAGCCTCGAATGAGGTATCTTGGGATCCACTTGGTCCAGAAAATTGAAGATATATTTGAGATCAACTGGACTAGAGTATTTAAAGACATCTGTTGTCTACTTCTGCGGTGGTCAAGCCTCCCTTTAAATATCTTTGGGAGGGTGAACTTGGTAAAAATTATTATTTTGCCAAAGATAACCTTTTTATTTAATTCAATCCCGCTATCTTTTTTGGCATCAGATATCGCGAAACTACAGGGAAAAATTGGCTCTTTTATTTGGAACACTAAGGGCTCCATTATGATTTCGGGCGGATCGCCACTGCCATGGTGGCGGTGGCGATCCGCCCAACAGAAATGCCCATCCGCCACCCTTTTCCCCCCCGCCACATTACAATGGCGGGGGGGACCGCAGCGGGGTCAAACACCGTTCGCCACTTTTCCGCCCCGGTCGCCTTGCGGCCGGGGCGGAAAACAAGTAATATGCAGGCGGTGTCTGTCAGACACCGCCCGCAATATTACTATGGGCATAATTCAATGCCATTCCGTGGCGGCAATGCCGCCACGGAAAGGCATGCGGTATTCACTCTGGGGGGCCCATGTGGGCTCCCAGAGTTACGGCCATAGGGGGGTGGCACACGGGGGGTACCTGTGGTACCCCCCTTCATTTGCATATACAAAGCAGCAGGCACTATATCGGGACCCCCGCCCTTTAGGCGGGCTGTCCCGATCTCCATTAGGGTGGCGGGCGGACTTATTCCGCCCGCCATCCTAATGTACCCCTAAGTCCTCTAGAATCTCCTGGAAAAAGCTTAGGTAGGAGAAGCTTAAACACGGGCGGTTTGGTTCTACCAGATTTACTTACATATTGACACTCATTTCATTTTAAAGATTTACGCTTGTCCGGCGCCAATCTGGGACACGCCGGGCACCCTTGACTGTCTTAGAGATCAACTGTCACGGCCACTGAAATTGGCAGGCCTATCATTCCGGGTTGATCTTCAGAAGGAATCACAGCTGTTGAGTTGGGAATGCCTTTCGGGTATGACAGGTGGCACACTAACCATATTTAAGTATTATCAGCTGTCAGGATGGTGGGCAACAAATTCCTGGGACCATGAAGAAGCAAGCTCCAAATGTGATTCAGTCTCAAGGAGGGGAGGGTGGAAACGGGAGGTTTCGTTTTGGTACTGGGCCCTTCTTGAAGCAGGGAGAGTGACTGAACTTGTACTTCAAAAATGATGGGGTAATGTTCTCAGTGCTGATACTAACAATATCTGTGACATCTGGGGAGATTCCTTCACTATGTTGCAGGCAGTGGTTAAACCCGCTGCTCTTAAAAGAAACCATTTCTACACTGCACATAGGGTATATTTGACACCTAGAAAACTAGCTAAGGTGACGGGCCTAGAATACCATTGCCCTAGGTGTAAGTACCCGGCGGCGGATGATTTTCATATGTTCCTGGATTGTCCGGGGATCTCCCATTATTGGTCTGAGGTACAAGAATTTTTGGAGGACGTGCTCCAACAGCAAGTGGAGGTTAACCCTACGACAATCTTTTTTGGCCTAATGTCAGACTACCGCTTGAATGATCCGGTCTCCAAATTTGTCTTTTACGTCGTAATCCTGGCACGGCGAGAGATATACAGGGCCTGGAAAGCTGTAAATGCCCCAAAGTTTATACAGTGCTTGAAACATATAATCTTTACAAGTGAATCTGATATGGCCTGTGATAGAACAAGCTCTGATAAGATCTGGGCGGCCCTAGTGGCCTGGCGAAATAAGTAACGGTGGTCCTATGATTTTGTCTGAGTTCTGTCGGCTCTTTTTCTCCTAAGTAACACATGGCCCTGTTGGCGGTGTGAACCAGAGTGGATTAAGAAAACAGTACCAGCTTGAGGGATTTTCTTCTTCCTCTCTTCATAGGCCTTAATGCCAGGGCTGGAACAGGTTGGCCAGATGAGAAGGGATGTATGTTTCCCATCAAGAATGCCCATCACAGTGTATGAGGACCAAACAAAAAAAAAAGGAAAGAAGAAGAGAAAGACGAGGAGAAAGAATAGAAAAACACAAACAAATATACAAAAAACAACGAAAATAATCTATACTACTATTATAAAGAGAGAACTCTCACCTTTGAGCCAGGTAAACTCGGGAACCACAGCGCCAATCTACACACCCGATACATCCTTGAAAATGTCAGGGTGTGTAGATGGACATAGGCTACATAAAATTAAAAAAAGCATAAATTAAAAAAATTAACTTTAAAAACAAAGTAGTCCCCTGAAAAAAGCGCCGGCCGTGACGTAGCGCTGGCCGCGACGCGCTGCCCGCGACGTGCGTGATGACGGGATGACGGGACATGGAGCGGCGGTGAGGTGAGGAGCAGCGGATAAGGTAAGGCATTTACAAACACGCTGCCCGCGACGTGCGTGATGACGGGACATAGAGCGGCGGTGATGTGAGGAGGAGCGGATCAGGTAAGGCATTTACAAACACAGAAAATGTCAGGGCGGGAGCGGGGCGGGGGCGGGCGCGGAGGGGGGGGCGGGAGGTGGTCCGTGTCCGTGAACGTGTCCTTGTTCTGACGGCAAGAAGGAGAAGGAGGAGTCCCGTCAGCTGCAGCACTTCGAGCGTAGGGGAGCGGAGCAGAGCTGACCGGCTGAGGGCTGAGGGCGGCCGAGAACGGAGTGGAGCAGGGTGGAGGAGCAATCTGCCAGCGCAGGGGGTTGGGGCTGCGGGGGTCATGAGGTACATCACACCTACCTCTGCTCACTCCACCACATGCTGCCCCCAGCCCCCTTCTGCCCCGGCCAAAAAATGCAGCCCCCAGCCCCCTTCTGCCCCAGGCAACGCTGGGGCGGGCTGCTAGTATACCTATAAAACAAATCAACAGTTGAGCGTAGTGAGACCCCATAAGGCATAAGGGGATGACACAACTGAAAACTCGTCTAGTTACACATGGAGAAGAAGTAGACAACATAAAAGGAACTTCAATGTCTGTACACACGGAACATATAGAGAAAACAAAAGAAAAAAATGACAATATACTACCAAATATAAGAACAAAATATATAAAAGAAACAATTAAGAAGCATGAGAACAACCAAAAACTGGGATATTCACATCCAACACCTCAATTATATAGCAAAAATGAAGACATGAAAAACAGAAGATATCAGATATATTTATATTTTAGAAATGTCAGTTGTTGCTCTTCTGCTGGTGTCAATAAAGTTCTGGAGAAGAAAAAGATCTTCATAAGCGGTAGTTTTATTGTTAAGTCACTTTAAAAAGTAAAGAGTGGAAAATTCAAAATCTTACGTTTAGTACATATCAAGAAATAATTTTTGTCTGTCTGGTGTGGTTTTTGCGAAATCTAATGCAAAACATAAATTGGAACCAGACCAGGAAATATGACCTTTAGCTTTTGCTGCTTTGATAACAGTGAAACGATTGAGGTATTAAAAATATATAATACTTCCTCTGGGTTTGTGTGATATTGAAGCAATGTAAGGGGGATGGCCAGTCTATGTGGTTGCTGAATGCTTAAGGAAGTCAAATTTGAAAGATCCAGAATCTGACGCAGAAATGTTTTGAAGAAAGATCGGGTCTTAATCCTCCGATCCTTAGGCCAAACCATAAATGATTTCTTCTGTTGCAATATTCATTGTCTTCTGCATGTTTTTTAAGGATAACACTTTAGCTTACAATGTATGAATAGTCCATATTAACTTCTCAAGATGATCCACTTTGCATTCAACCTGACTTACTCTGTTCTCCCCTACAGACCATTTCTCATCTAATAGTTTGAGTTGTTTAGTAGTATCTTCCATATAAGGCTTAAGTGCTCTGATCTCTTCAAGAAGATATTGCTGTGTTAGAGTTAATCGGAGAAGGAGGGTCTTTTTCAACTCTTTTGGATGTGGAAATGGTAGAGGTGGATGCAGGTTTAGAAGACATTTTAGTAGGAAATGTGGATAAAGCAGACATATAAGCAGAAGATGTCATAAGTTCATGACCGGTACCCATATTTTCCTCCATATTATCCAATACAGAGAAAGAGTTCAAAGTCTCAACCCTGGTGGTAGATTTAGCAACTGACCTCACAGGAGCATATAATTGTAGGTTCCTGATCTTTCCCATAACTGGAGTTGTCAACAGTTTAAACTAAAGCAATCACCTCAGCAAAAATGTTGAATTGTAATGCCTATATGCAAAATAAATATGAATTAAATCATGGTAACATCCAAATAAATAATTTAGAACATTTCACGAAGCACCACCAATAAAGAATAGGCATGAGATAACAATTATGGGTCCAGTAAAGTATTATTCTGGATATAACAAAAATAGCTCATTGATGTGAAAATGTGAAAAGCCGTAATATAAAATTGAAATGAAGAAATGAGGCTGGAGAAAGAAAATGGTGGTAAACAAACTCAGTTTAGTCAAGACATCTTTCAAGAGGCAGGAAATTGATATATATAAGTAGCAGATCAAGTATACGCAGGCCAAAATATATATTTGACAGAACCACCGCTTGTGCGATTAAATAAAATATATTTTAGCCATTGAAATTAGACGTCAGCAGGGAGCACACAGCTCAGTGCTTTATTTGAAAAATAATAGGTGCTGGTGCTCAAAGTGCTACTAAGACACCAATGGCTGGCACTATAAAATAGCGGATCTTATCTGCACACTCATTTTTCACCCCCTCCACCTCCTGGGCCGCTCTCAGCTGAGTATTGACGCTGAGAGCTGGTCCCGGGGAGGCGAGGGCTGTTTGGCGGCCATATTGAGAGTAGGCGCGACCTCGCGCTCTATTCTCTATAAAGGGGGCTAAGATCGAGATTAGCAAACGATCGCTTTTCACCCTCTGAGGCGGAAGCCGGAGGTTCCTCTCTACTATCCTCTATGCCATTTGACTTGTGACCTATTTTTAGATAGCCTTGTGTATTTTTATCGCGTCTTGTGTAACGCGTGTATTTTACCTGTTTCTGCTTTTGTAAAAGCGGATCTTATCTGCACACTCATTTTTCACCCCCTCCACCTCCTGGGCCGCTCTCAGCTGAGTATTGACGCTGAGAGCTGGTCCCGGGGAGGCGAGGGCTGTTTGGCGGCCATATTGAGAGTAGGCGCGACCTCGCGCTCTAGTCTCTATAAAAGAGTACTCAGCGACTCCGCGCAGCGGACGCGGCAGCGGATGCGCCGGATGACCGCCGGAGTCACGCCAGAGTCCAGCCCGTCTGCGCCCGTCCGCGCTGAGGACGGGCTGGACGGCTGGACCACTGGCCCCTACAATACAGGCGCCCCTGTCCTAAAATATTCTGTAGGTGAGTTGCTGCGGCTGAAGCCCACTCCTGCCCCGTGCTCTCATCGCTATAGACCTGAGGATTATCTGATATGTCCCAGCTGTGCGTGCTTCACGACTGAGGAGGATGAGCCTCTACTCACTCCTGCCTCTGTTCCTTCGGAACCCTGTCCTTTATTAACATCTAAAAACCCTCGCGAGTCCGGTCTCCTTCTCAACGCTCGCTCGCTTATTAAAAATAACGTCGCATTCAAGGAACTGGTCTTAGATAAGACTCCTTCCTGGGTCTTTATTACCGAGACCTGGGCCAAAGACTCTTCCGCTCCTGATCTGGTTGAAGCGGTCCCTGAGGGCTACTGCCTTACTCGTTTGGACAGATCAGGCCGTGTTGGCGGTGGACTGGCCATTCTTTATCGGGACATATTTCATTGTCACACTATACCCCTTTCTGATCCTAAGGACACTTTTCAGGTTTTATACTTTTCCCTCTCGGATTCTGCTAACCCAGCATTCAATGGAATCTTGATATACCGCCCCCCTGGTCCAAGAGCAGGCTTTGGGTTGAAACTGATGCACGTTCTGGAACCCTATTTTGGTCTACAAAATCTGACCATCTTAGGTGATTTTAATTTTCACCTTGAGCTATTGGAGGCTCACGACACGATCTCCCTGGTAGAAATAATGTCAGCCTGCGGTCTCACCCAGCTGGTGAACGGTCCCACCCACCGAGCGGGCCACACGCTTGATGGCATTTTCTCCAACGATCCTAGGTTGACTGTTGCTAGCCCCTTTCACCTCTCCTGGTCGGACCATCTGGCCGTTCCCTTCAACCTGTTGTATCCCGCACAGGGCTATATTAGAAGGGCCTCGAGCACCATGGAAGTGCGAAGGAACCTTAAAAAGATCAGGGAAGACTCCTTCCTCCCATGGACAACTAGGTTGTCCATTCCTCGGGAGGCAGATACCTCCACTGCGGTCTCTTTATTTGAAAATACCATTGCTGAAGCCATGGAGGAGCTTGCTCCCGCAAGGCCCTGCTATTCTGCAAGGAAAAGACCCTCCGCCCCCTGGTTCTCCGAACAACTCCGGCTTCGGAGACAGGAAGTAAGAAGACAGGAGCGCTTATGGCACTCTAGCTGGGCCTCTAAGGACAGAGAAGCCCATAGGGTCTTGCTTAAAAACTATAAACTTGAAGTTATTAAGACCAAGCAGGAATACTTCACGGCACTCACCTCCTCAGTGTCATCTCCTAGAGAACTCTTCAGAATTGTCGATTCTCTTACGACACTTCAGACACCGGATCCTGTGGTTGCCTCCCAGGACCTGTGCAACAAGATAGCGGCCTTTTTCCAGTCTAAAATCGCTGACATCTATGCTGCTTTGGAGGTCCAAAAATCCCTTACCACCGTCCCCCTGTTGCCTGCCCTCCCTGAACCCAGTGTTGCGGTTTCCTCTCCACATCAGGAATTGATTTCCTTTCCTCCTCTTTCCTGTCAGGATCTTGAAATCCTGCTTGATAAAACCAAATCTGGTTCTCCGCTGGATGCCTGCCCGCTAAAGATCCTCAAGCAGTGCAGAGAATCTCTCCTTCCTCCTCTGGTTGACATCATGAACAGAGCGATGAAGGAAGCCATTTTTCCCCAACTGTGGAAAAATGCTGTTGTAAAACCCTTGCTTAAAAAGCCTTCTCTGGACCCCGGGGTGTTAAAGAACTTTCGCCCCATTTCACTGATCCCAGCTCCCGCAAAGATGCTCGAAGCCTATTTAAATAAACATCTGGCTGCATTTGTGGAGAGCTCAGGTTGTCTGGATCTTTCCCAGCATGGGTTCAGGAGGGAACATAGCACCGAGTCTGCCCTCACCATAGTGCTGGATACCATCCGCACCAGAGTTGATGAGGGTCAGACCTCCCTCCTGATCCTTTTAGACCTCACTGCGGCCTTCGATACCCTTTCTCCTGCGGTATTAACATCTCGCCTAAGGGAAATTGGGGTCCGCGGGTCTGCTCTGGGACTTCTTTCCTCTTTTCTCGACCACAGAGAACAAAGGATAATGCTGGGCTCATTCCTATCTCCATCCCTGTCTGTGCAATGTGGGGTCCCCCAAGGGTCAGCGCTTAGCCCTACCCTTTTCAATATCTACGTGACCCCCCTTGCCAGACTCATCAGATCTTTTGGGATGGAGGTAGTTTCCTATGCGGACGATACCCAGATCCTAGTCTCTCTCTCCCAGCCAGCTACGTCAACTGCCGCAAATTTTAGATCCTGCATGGAGGCAGTTGGCCAGTGGATGATCCACAATTCACTAAAGCTGAATGGGGAGAAGACGGAGGTGATGGTTTTTGGAGGAAAGGAATCGATCTGGTCGGCGGAGTGGTGGCCGGATTCGCTGGGTGCATGTCCCGAGCCCACCCTGTCAGCTAAAAACTTGGGAGTTATGATCGACCCCAACCTCAGTATGTGCCAACAGGTCAACAGGACTGTTTCGACCTGCTGGGGGATCATCCACACACTGAGGAAAATCAGGCATTTCCTGTCACCCCAGGCAAGAAAGCAACTTGCTGTCGCTTTTCTGGGCTCGCGACTGGATTACTGCAATGCGCTGTATGCAGGGTTGAACAAGAGTCACCTACAGCGCTTGCAGGTGGTCCAGAACGCGGCAGCGAGATTTGCCCTTGACCTACCTAAGCGTGCTTCTGCCACTGAAGCCCGAAAACAACTGCACTGGCTCCCCGTTGAATACCGGATCCGCTTCAAATCCCTGTGCCTGGTGTATAAAGCTCTTGCTAAACCCAACCTTACAAGTATGGGATCCATTCTTTCTCGGCACAACCCTAGTAGAAATCTTCGCTCCGGTCACAAACTCCTCCTCTCTGTACCCCGTGTCAGAAAAGTAAGATGGGGAGGTAAGGCCTTTTCCTTTCTGGCACCCAAGTGGTGGAATGCCCTCCCTCTCGAAGTAAAATCTAGCCCCTCTCTGCAAACTTTTAGATCTGCGCTCAAAACTCATCTTTTCATACTTGCATACTCCTAGTGGCATTCTGTATTGGTGGCATTCTACATTCTGTATATTTTCTGTTTATTGACTTTGATAGGCGCCTTGATACCTTCGGGTTTAGTCTGCGCAATACAAATTGCTTAATAAATAATAAATAAATAAATAAATAGCAAGAGTGCACAGTCCTGAATCCACTTCAGGCCTCTTTAATTCACTGCCAGTCACTCCCTGTCATTTTATCTCACTCTTAAAGGTGTCTACTTTCTCCCTTGGTGACTGATATTCTGTGTTTCTTTTCCTCTGTCTTTTCCTTTTGTTTGTTTTTCCCTCTGTAGTCCTCAGAAAATATCTAATGCGGCAAAATAAGTGCAGGTCCCCAAAAATAAGTAGTGGTGTCCCCACGGCAACCACCAGCTCAAATTAATCACTGACACAGCTGCGTCAGGAAGCATGATATGAAGAACAAAATTACAGGTGCATTCTTGAAGTGGCATAATATAGAAGCCGGAACACATTGCAATGCTCAGGAGATGTTCCGATAGTAGAAATTGAACAATGGGTACAGAAAGTGGCAGTGTGTCCACATCTGCTTGAGCTTTCCCCAGCGAATACACCGGGGCCTCAGAAGAGAGCAGCCATCCCACGATTGCATCAAGCCATGCCCTCCAAATTCCTGAATTTTCACCTTGTGAAATTTTGCAGTGGGAAATCAAACTTACTCATGACCAAAGTTTTGTGGATTAGGGCCCAGATTTAACAATATTTTGCAGCATGGTTGCACCACCTTTTGGGTTCAACCATGAAGCAAAATGCTAATCGAGATTTACAAGCCACGCAAAGGCCGATTTGCTTCCCCTTGAGACGTTTAAAAAAATGTGAGTAGCACATCTTGCATTGCTTCGGTTAGGCATCAGTTGGGTGGAGCATGGGGGTTCCCATGGATCCACCCATGTATTTTGACACAATCCCAGAATTACTAAAGACAGTAAACTTGGGGTGTGCCCCAAAATGGTGCACCCACCTGAGAGAAGCGTAACAAGAAGAATTAGCTTTATTTCTCCTCTTTACTTTCTCTTTCCATGCATTCTGCAATGAGGCATCCTAAGGCTTTTTCGACACTGGCTGAAAAGAGAAGTTGCTTGTGAGCCAGCTGCACTTTTCAAAATTCTCCTTTGCTTTATTGTGTTTTCATTTACAAAGTACTTTTTCCGGGTGTTTTAGTTTAATTAGATCAACTTATATGAACAAGGACTACAACTACAGGAGAGAAACATTGGTCCCAGATGACATGGGTTCATTGGTAACCTTATCTTTAGTGTTAACAAACAATCCTGTCAATGCAGGAATGCTTTCACTGAGTATCTTACATGAGACATGCTGTTGACCAGGGTGAAAAATCAGACCATTAGGATGTTTACGAGTAGTAAACAGATTATAGAGTCCCCTTCTATATTTTTGTTTTAAAGCAGTCCAGTTATATTTTATCTACCACATGTACTGAATATCTTTTTCTTTAGTGTGTATTGGGTTCATGGAGCACCAGATATTAACTTGTAGCAGCAGTAGCAAGCTTATGAGCAGTGCATATTATTAATCTGTACAATGTACAATGTACCAGAAATGGTTTAACTGGGGAAAAGTATAAAGTATTTACAGTGTAATGCAAACTTTGGTGCGTTAATCATTATTCCCCAAGAACTCATAATAGACTCTATTTATCACAACCGATATATAATGTGCCCTAAGGTATTGTTGGTTATTAGGTACAATAAATAGCAGCTTGTCAAAGACCAGCTCATAATCAGTGCGCTATTGAGCAGCTAACTGGGGTAATTTAGAGTTTTAGAGTTAGCAGTTTTTTATATTTTACATGTACTTCTCTTCTACGTTTAAAGAATGAGTGAGACAAGGGCAAGAAAGAAAAAGTAAGAGCGATGTGAGATACAGCAAAAGAAAGTGAATGTGATGGAGAGAGTGAGTGCAAGAGAGGAGAGGAGAAAAATGAATGAGGCTGATAAATAGAGGTGAGAGGTAGAAAGTGACAATAACTGAAATAAATAGTGACATTCAAGCAAAAATAGCGAGAGAGAATGGGTTGGAAAGATTTAGAAGATGAAAGAGCATGCCGGGTGGCGTTTGTGTGTGTGAGACAGAGTAAGATATAAGTGGAGAGAGTGGGAGAGAACAACAGTATAGAAAGAGAGAAAGCAGAGGAATAGAAAGTGGAACAAGTTGGAGCAGACTTCAACTCTCCTAATAAAACCTCATACATTTCATAGCAATCTTTAACTTAGGTCAGTATAGATACACCTCATTTCACAGTAGAGTACCACTACGCTTGGCATTGAAGTCAGCACATGCAATTAATGGAATGTTTTAAAGTTTTAATTTATTGCTGGCTGTTACTAGAGCTTCCTCTATTGTAATTCAACCTCAAAATCATTTGGAGCATTATAAATATTGAAGATTATGATCCCTTATTTTCCCACAGCTAGCCTTCAATAGTTGAGTGACATAAGTTGTTGAGTATCATTAGCCCCTAGACTTTCTACTGTTCCTATAATATAGAGGCTATTGAGCAAAGAGACATTGACTGAAAAACCTTAGGGCCTTAATAGAGTTTGGTTGATGGGATACTCAAAATAGATATCCATCTGCCATATTTCAAGTGCAATAGGCTATAATGCATTTGAAATATAGCAGACAGGATAGTCAGCCCATTTGTAAAGGAGTACTTTGTCTGCCAAACCTTCAATAAGGCCCTAAGTCTCTGTGAAACACATAATAGCAAATAGTAACAGGTGCACTAAATGGTTAAAGCCCAGTCTTTATCTCTGCCCAAGTACCAAAGCCCTGCATAGCCCAGCGTACCTCTTTCAAATACTGGTGCAATTAATGACATGCAACTATACAGTCGGTCGCCGGCTCATTTTGAAATGGTAAAGCTTTCTTCAGTGCTAGTTCAAACTTCAATTGTGTCAAAACAACCAGACCATGTAAACAGACCCATGGAATGTTATTTTAGTCTAGATACCTGATTTTAGCTGTACAGAAGATAAACCATAGACAAAGGATATCTCTGGGCAATATTAGGTGTAAAGAAGCATGTATAGTCTTGATGAAAGAAGTATTATAGTGTCCACCTTTCTCAATAGTATGACATTTTCTAAGGCCTTTTCTCTAAAAATGTTTCAAGCAATCCAATGCTAAAAGAAGCCAAAGAAGCGGAGATAAAAATATCACCCTATCAACAACAGGGTGCTAACATGCAAAATTGCATGTTAGCACCCTTTTCCACTACGCTTCCGTTTGCATCTCTAATGAGATGCAAAGTGGGCGTTCCAGAGCAAAATAATAGGAGATATGTCACTAAGCAGCATTTCTCCTATTATCAAGCTTCACGCTAACCCTGTTAGAGACTCAAAAAGCAGCGCTAACCAAGGTTAACGCTGCTTTTTTACATCTGCTAATTTTCAGACTTATCCATGTAATCCAATGGGAGGTGGATTACATGGCTAAGTCCACAATGGGCTATCAATAAGGATATCCCTATCCTTGTAGTTTTATTGCTGCATTACCAGCGATAACCTCCCAAAATGACGCTATCGCCGGATTTTTATCCACTTGCCGGATAGCGTTGTTAATAACGCTATAACCAGGCAATATTATCTAGCGATAGTGGAAGTTAACAAAATTACCGCTAAGCGCCCTTAGCGTTTATTTTCCCTGTTCCTTGCTATTATGCCCCGTAGTGTCTTCACAATCTTAGTTAAGTGCCAAAGTTGGCTAAACAGGCATCAAATTACAAAAATCAATTATATTCAACTTTGTGAAGGAGAGAGAATATAATTTAATGAAGGCAGAACATGGATCCATTCCTGTACCCTTTCTTTAGTATGTCTTCAGTAAATTCATTAATTCATTATCAAAATTGGCAAACAAGTATTAAATCAGATGATCTGTTTCTATTGTCTCCGTGGTAGCAATAGCAGCATGTACACATTTGTAGATGGCAAAACATAAAAAAAAATCACATTTAACATTAAAAGATTAAGAAGGCAGGTCTACAAGGAAAAATAAGAGACATTAATATAGACAAATAAATATTACAGCTGTGAAGCTCACGTGTATCAGTGGGTAATCTATACAAACGATACAAATTTCATGCTACCAGCACTCACACACTTTAAAGAACTGTGCTGGAGAAGTCATGAACAAATTATTTCTTCTTCATTACATGTGTAAATATTTTGCAGAGGTTAGAAAGCTCCTGCTTTTCCCTGCTGATACGTTTTTTGGGAATTACATATCTACCCTTCAGGGAAGTGCTTAATCGGTAAAATAACAAGTGCCAGGCCTTGATCAGACACGTTGCACCACCCAGCGCCCCTGTCATTGCTGCCAAAACAACCACTAACCATCACTCCTGTCTGCAAATGCAACAGTTCAGATTATTTCAGGTACCCAAAGCTAAAGGAATACTGGGGAGGCCGGTATTCATAATTTTTAATGTATATTATATTCCGAAATACCCATTGTTCTGCTCATCTCTAAACTAGATGAGCAGTGCCACATGTGGCAGACTGTCCTAAGTGCATTGTTGACAATTAAGTGCTGGTGCTGAACACTGGAAACCAATTAAGTGCTGGTGCTGAGCACCAAAAACCACCGGCTCAAATTAAACTCTGCTTCATGGTCTCACAGGAATGCAAAAACAATCCAGACAATTCAAGACATGAACATTTGTATTACTTATAAGGGATTTTCTCATAGATTCGATGACAACTTTACAAAAATATAAAAAGTGAATACATGAATGAAGTACTACATAGAACAATGTCACATGGACAGCAAGGAACATTTATTATTTTAGCACAGTTCAATTGATTCCTATTGTATGGGCTACAAAATGAAGACTGATATGATATCCTCTCCAAAAAATACTTTAATGAAGATTTCAAAAGTTAGAAGTACTAAATTCTTTTTGAAAAAACAAAGAGCAAATTAGGAACTTATATATAAAATGGAAACCAAACACCCCATCCTTCCCGCAGTTTTGCAGATGTAGTTGAACAAAAATATGTGGCACACCTGTTCCATCTTCAGAACATAATTCAAAATTAACCTGAAGCCAAGGGCTCTCACTTAAGCTAATCTTCAAGGCAGGGCAGGGCTATGTTCATCAGGAAGCACATAGAACTTCATTTTTTTGATTTTTTTTAAAGTGACAGATTCCCAGGATTGTGTCTGTATGCTGTCAAATAAAACAAATTAGTTGTACAGAAGATAAACCATAGACAAAGGATTTCTCTGGGCAATATTAGGTGTAAAGAAGCATGTATAGTCTTGATGAAAGAAGTATTATAGGGTCCACCTTTCCCAAAAGTATGACATTTTCTAAGGCCTTTTCTCTAAAAATGTTTCAAGCAAATCCAATGCTATACTATACTTCCAAAATGACAAGAGAAAATGAGAATCAAAGAGAAACCTTTGTATTCAAATTTTAAAGGATCATATTTTCCCCAAACGTTTTTAGAAGAAACCATTGAAAGAGTCATGTTAAATAGGACTTATGGCAGCTTGCTAAAATATCTTCATGTGTGGTTGTGTCCATAGCTGTAAATCTAGCATTGTGTCTGCCAGAAGAACATCACCCAGAAACTGGGAAAACTGATGACTCCCTTTTCAAGGGATGCATTTGCTTGTATACATTCAATTTGCTTAAGGGCTTTATCTCCGCTTTTTTGACATTAAAAGCCAAAGAAGCAGAGATAAAAATATAGCCCTATCAACAACAGGGTGCTAACATGCAAAATCGCATGTTAGCACCATTTTCCACTAAACTTCTGTTTGCATCTCTAATGAGATGCAAAGTGGGCTTTCCAGAGCAAAATAATAGGCGATATGTCGCTAAGCAGCATTTCTCCTATTATCAAGCTTCACACTAACCCTGTTAGAGACAAATAAAGCAGCGCTAATCAAGGTTAACACTGCTTTTTTACATCTGCTAATTTTCAGACTTAGCCATATAATTCAATGATAGGTAGATTACATGGTTCGTCCACAATGGGCTTTCAACAAGGATATCCCTATCCTGGTAGTTTTATCGCTGCATTACCAGCGATAACCTCCCATAATGCCGCTAATGCTGGATTTTTTATCGCCTTGGCGAATAGCGTTGTTAATAACGCGATAACCAGGCAATATTATCTAGAGATAGTGGAAGTTAACAAAATTACCGCTAAGCGCATTTAGCGTTAATTTTCCCTGTTCCTTGTTAATATGCCCCGTAGTGTCTTCACAATCTTAGTAAAGTGCCAAAGTTGGCTAAACAGGCATCAAATCACAAAAAGAAATTATATTCAACTTTGTGAAGGAGAGAGAATATAATTTAATGAAGGCAGAACATGGATCCATTACTATTCCCTTTCTTTAGTATGTCTGCAGTAAGTTCATTAATTCATTATCAAAATTGACAAACAAATATTAAATCAGATGATCTGTTTCTATTGTCTCCGTGGTAGCAATAGCAGCATGTACATATTTGTAGATGGCAAAACATTAAAAAAACTCACATTTAACATTAAAAGATTTAAGAAGGCAGGTCTACAAGGAAAACTAAGAGGCATTAATATAGACAAATAAATATTACAGCTGTGAAGCTCACCTGTATCAGTGGGTAATCTATACAAATGATACAAATTTCATGCTACCAGCACTCACACACTTTAAAGAACAGTGCTGGAGAAGTCATGAACAAAATATTTCTTCTTCATTACATGTGTAAACATTTTGCAGAGGTTAGAAAGCTCCTGCTTTTTCCTGCTGATACGTTGTTTGGGAATGGCATATGTACCCTTCAGTGTAGTGCTTAATCGGTAAAATAATAAGTGCCAGGCCTTGATCAGGCACTTTGCACCACCCAACGCCCCTGTCATTGCTGCCAAAACAACCACTAACCATCACTCCTGTCTGCAAATGCAACAGTTCAGATTATTTCAGGTACCCAAAGCTAAAGGAATACTGGGGAGGCAGGTATTCGTAATTTTTTATGTATATTGTATTCCGAAATAACCATTGTTCTGTTCATCTCTAAATTAGATGAGCAGTGCCACATGTGGCAGACTGTCCTAAGTGCATTGTTGACAATTAAGTGCTGGTGCTGAACCCTGGAAACCCATTAAGTGCCAGTGCTGAGCACCAAAAACCACCGGCTCAAATTAAACTCTGCTTTATGGTCTCACAGGAATGCAAAACCAATCCAGACAATTCAAGACATGAACATTTGTATTAGTTATAAGTAATTTTCTCATAGATTCGATGACAACTTTACAAAAATATAAAAAGTGAATAGATGAATGAAGTACTACATTGTACAATGTCACATAGACAGCAAGGAACATTCATTATTTTAGCACAGTTCAAAAGATTCCTATTGTATGGGCTACAAAATGAAGACTGATATGATATCCTCTCCAAAAAATACTGTAATGAAGATTTCAAAAGTTAGAAGTACTAAATTATTTTTGAAAAAACAAAGAGCATATTAGGAACTTATATATAAAAGGGAAACCTAACACCCCATCCTTTCCGCAGTTTTGCAGATGTAGTTGAACAAAAATATGTGGCACACCTGTTCCATCTTCAGAACATAATTCAAAATTAACCTGAAGCTAAGGGCTCTCACTTAAGCTAATCTTCAAGGCAGGGCAGGTCTATGTTCATCAGGAAGCACATAGAACTAAATGTATTTGATTTTTTTAAAGTGACAGATAACCAGGATTGTGTCTGCATGCTGTCAAATAAAACAAATTAGTTGTACAGAAGATAAACCATAGACAAAGGATTTCTCTGGGCACTATTAGGTGTAAAGAAGCATGTATAGTCTTGAGGAAAGAAGAATTATAGGGCCCACCTTTCCCAAAAGTATGACATTTTCTAAGGCCTTTTCTCTAAAAATGTTTCAAGCAAATCCAATGCTATACTATACTTCCAGAATGAAAAGAGAAAATGAGAATCAAAGAAAAACCTTTGTATTCAAATTTTAAAGGATCATATTTTCCCCAAACATTTTTAGAAGAAACCTTTGAAAGAGTCATGTTAAATAGGACTTATGGCAGCTTGCTAAAATATCGTCATGTGTGGTTGTGTCCATAGCTGTAAATCTAGCATTGTGTTTGCCAGAAGAACATTTATTTATTTATTTATTTAAGGTTTTTATAGAGCGCGTAGTCACCCAAGAGTATCCCAGCGCTAAACCTCGTAGTCCTGATGGATGAAGTGCGGGAGGTGAGAGTGATTTAAGGGAAGAGGAGGGTTTTGAGCGATTTCCTGAAACGCAGGAGGTTTGGTTCTGATCTTAGTTTCAGGGGGAGCGCGTTCCATTGCTTCGCTGTGTGAACCGAGAAACGGCGGCCTCCTGCGCGGGCCTTGTTCACCCTGGGAACCACAATGAGGTTTTCATGGTCCGATCGGAGCGCTCTAGTAGGTCTGTAGGGGGTGATACAGTTATTGAGGATTGGTGGGCCTTCGTTGTGGAGTACCTTGTGAGCCAGGCAGAGGGCCTTGAATATCACTCTTTCCCTGATCGGAAGCCAGTGCAGTTTTTTCAGTGCAGGTTTTGCCGATGTTCTGGCTGGGGTGTTCGTGAGCATCCGGGCAGCGGCATTCTGGGTTTTCTGTAGTATTTAAAGAGTGGTTTCCGGGGCTCCTAAGTAAATGGCGTTGCTGTAGTCCAACCTGGACACAATTAGGCCTTGGATCAGCAGTAACCGGGAATTAAAAGGGAGTAGAGGGAGCACCTTCCTGCATGATCTTAATAGGCCGAAACAGATGCCGGCCGTTTTCCTTGCCTGCGTTTTAAAGGTGAGATCTTTCTCTAACCATACTCCCAAACTCTTGACCTCCGTCTTGGGGGCAGGAGGTTCACCAAGACAGGCGGGCCAGATGTTTGGGGGTAGATTCAGTGTTTTTTGACCTAGGAGAAGAATCTCCGTTTTTGACCCATTTAATTTCAGGGCTGAGTCGTTCATCCATTGATGTATATTGGAGAGGCAGTCGTGAAGGTTGGAGGGCTCTTGCTTGGGGTGAGATAGGGTTACCACCAGCTGTGTATCGTCAGCATAACTGACGATAGTGACTCCAAATGGTGTGACCAACTCCTCCAGTGGGGCCATCTACACGTTAAATAACGTGGGGCTTAGTGACGAGCCCTGTGGCACACCACACCGGAGGGGGATGGCAGGGGAGCGACCATCACATTCCCAGACTTGGAAGGAGCGTTGGCAGAGAAAGGATGAAAGCCATTTCAGAGCCTTGTCTTTCACTCCGATGTTTTCCAGGCGTTGGGTTAAGACCTGGTGGCTGACAGTGTCGAAGGCCGCGCTCAAGTCCAAGAGGACCACTGCCACTGATCCTCCTGTATCGAGAATTTCTCTGGCCTTCTCCACTGCTGCAAGGAGAGCGGTGTCGGTGCCCTGACCTGGTCGAAAGCCCGTCTGGGAGTTCTTAAGGAGATGGTTGGTTTCCAGGAACTGTGACAGTTTTTTATTTACAAGTTTCTCAGCGACCTTACCAATCCAAGGGAGGAGACAGATCGGTCTATAGTTTGATAGATCCTCAGGGTCTAGTGACGGTTTCTTAAGAAGTCCTTTAACGAACGCCTCCTTCCAGCTAGGAGGGACTTCACCTTGGGCTAATGAGGTGTTGATCAGAGCGGTCAGCGGGGGCACTATGGTGTGGGTGATATTTTTGAGGAATCTTATGGGTACTGGGTCACTGGGGGCGCCACTCTTGACTGAAGCAAATGTTGCTGCAACCTCCTCCATGGTAACTGGGCCTAAGGAAACCAAGTGAGGTGTGCGGGTTTCGTGGAGGAATTCCTCTGTAAGGGAGGAAGGTCCTTATCTCTTTCAGTGGTGTCTGTTTTAGCAGCGGGAAGGGAGGCAAGGATCTTTTTAATTTTTTCATCAAAAAAGGTGGCTAGATTGATGCATTTTTCTTCCGCTGCTTTGGGGTCCATAGGTTTTTGTGGGGGGTCGGGAACATGGAGGAGCTCTTTAAGGATAAGGAAGGTCTCCTTGGCTGAGCAGGAGGAATTCTTTATTTTTTCCTCATAGAAGGCACTTTTGGCATTACGAAGTGCTAGTTTGTATGCTTTCATGGATGACTGAAAAACGTCTTTTTCCTTCACAGACTTATCTTTCCTCCAAATGCGTTCTGACCTTTTGCACTCCTTCCTTAATGCGTTCAGTGTGGGAGTGTACCATGGAGCTGGATTGATCCTTTTGGTGTGTTTAAGAGTGCTGGTTAGTGGGATAAGACTGTCTAGGGAGTGGGTGAGCCAACAATTAAATTCTCTATCCGCCGTTTTGGGATCCGAGGAGAGAGGCGTGATGGATTCTCCTAACTTGGCTTCCCATTCCTCTGGTACCAGCTTGTGCCACCGTCTCCCGAGTGTCCTGGTTTTCTGTGTTTGAGCCGGGGTGATTTGGAGATACCAGTGCATGGGGACCAGTAAGTGGTCAGTCCATGGGAGAGGGGTGGGATCCTGGGTTTTAAAATTCCTAATATTCGTAAAGATCGGATCCAGAAGCTGGCCTTTTTCATGGGTAGCTTTTGAGTTCATAAGACGTAGGTCGACTGATGCAAGATCTGCTAGTAGGTTGGCTGCGGCGTTATCGGCAGGGTCAAGGAAATGAAGGTTAAGATCCCCTAGGAGGAGAAAATTAGAAGCAGTAATTGCTTTTAGTGTGATGTGATCCGTCAAGGTGCTGGAGAATTCCCCTAGTGGGCCTGGCGGCCGGTAGACTAATAGTCCCGACAGTGAGATTGCAGGCGAGATCTGGAAAATGAAGTTGCAATTTTCGCAGTTTTTGACAGTGCCATTGTCGATCCTGCAGGTGATGTGGTCTTTGTAGAGGATGGCTAGCCCACCGCCTCTACCAACTGGTCTGTTTAAAGAGCAAATTTGATAGCCTGGGGGGCTGCATTGACCATGTCGAAGTCGCTGTTCGGCGTCATCCATGTTTCTGTGAGAAACAATATGTCCAGCATAGAATTCTGGACGAGGATATTTATCTCATGAGCGTGTCTTACAAGAGACCTGCAATTGAGAAGGCCGAGTCGAAGTGCTTGAGCACATTCCTTTTCCCCCGTCGGATTGCAGAGGGTACAGCCCGTGAAAGGGATGGCTTCCTTAAGGGTGTACTTACACTTGGGATGTTTATTCGCGTTCCAAGCTCGAAGCACGTCTTGGGTGTAAGTTATGCGCCTTTGAGAATCGGGCATTCGAGATTTACAAGCCACGCAAAGGCCGATTTGCTTCCCCTTGAGACGTTTTAAAAAATATGAGTAGCACATGTTGCATTGCTTCGGTTAGGCATCAGTTGGGTGGAGCATGGGGGTTCCCATGGATCCACCCATGTATTTTGACACAATCCCAGAATTACTAAAGACAGTAAACTTGGGGTGTGCCCCAAAATGGTGCACCCACCTGAGAGAAGCGTAACAAGAAGAATTAGCTTTATTTCTCCTCTTTACTTTCTCTTTCCATGCATTCTGCAATGAGGCATCCTAAGGCTTTTTCGACACTGGCTGAAAAGAGAAGTTGCTTGTGAGCCAGCTGCACTTTTCAAAATTCTCCTTTGCTTTTTTACTTACATTTACCAGCTGACTTTATTGTGTTTTCATTTACAAAGTACTTTTTCCGGGTGTTTTAGTTTAATTAGATCAACTTATATGAACAAGGACTACAACTACAGGAGAGAAACATTGGTCCCAGATGACATGGGTTCATTGGTAACCTTATCTTTAGTGTTAACAAACAATCCTGTCAATGCAGGAATGCTTTCACTGAGTATCTTACATGAGACATGCTGTTGACCAGGGTGAAAAATCAGACCATTAGGATGTTTACGAGTAGTAAACAGATTATAGAGTCCCCTTCTATATTTTTGTTTTAAAGCAGTCCAGTTATATTTTATCTACCACATGTACTGAATATCTTTTTCTTTAGTGTGTATTGGGTTCATGGAGCACCAGATATTAACTTGTAGCAGCAGTAGCAAGCTTATGAGCAGTGCATATTATTAATCTGTACAATGTACAATGTACCAGAAATGGTTTAACTGGGGAAAAGTATAAAGTATTTACAGTGTAATGCAAACTTTGGTGCGTTAATCATTATTCCCCAAGAACTCATAATAGACTCTATTTATCACAACCGATATATAATGTGCCCTAAGGTATTGTTGGTTATTAGGTACAATAAATAGCAGCTTGTCAAAGACCAGCTCATAATCAGTGCGCTATTGAGCAGCTAACTGGGGTAATTTAGAGTTTTAGAGTTAGCAGTTTTTTATATTTTACATGTACTTCTCTTCTACGTTTAAAGAATGAGTGAGACAAGGGCAAGAAAGAAAAAGTAAGAGCGATGTGAGATACAGCAAAAGAAAGTGAATGTGATGGAGAGAGTGTGCAAAAGAAAGTGAAAGTGATGGAGAGAGTGAGTGCAAGAGAGGAGAGGAGAAAAATGAATGAGGCTGATAAATAGAGGTGAGAGGTAGAAAGTGACAATAACTGAAATAAATAGTGACATTCAAGCAAAAATAGCGAGAGAGAATGGGTTGGAAAGATTTAGAAGATGAAAGAGCATGCCGGGTGGCGTTTGTGTGTGTGAGACAGAGTAAGATATAAGTGGAGAGAGTGGGAGAGAACAACAGTATAGAAAGAGAGAAAGCAGAGGAATAGAAAGTGGAACAAGTTGGAGCAGACTTCAACTCTCCTAATAAAACCTCATACATTTCATAGCAATCTTTAACTTAGGTCAGTATAGATACACCTCATTTCACAGTAGAGTACCACTACGCTTGGCATTGAAGTCAGCACATGCAATTAATGGAATGTTTTTAAAGTTTTAATTTATTGCTGGCTGTTACTAGAGCTTCCTCTATTGTAATTCAACCTCAAAATCATTTGGAGCATTATAAATATTGAAGATTATGATCCCTTATTTTCCCACAGCTAGCCTTCAATAGTTGAGTGACATAAGTTGTTGAGTATCATTAGCCCCTAGACTTTCTACTGTTCCTATAATATAGAGGCTATTGAGCAAAGAGACATTGACTGAAAAACCTTAGGGCCTTAATAGAGTTTGGTTGATGGGATACTCAAAATAGATATCCATCTGCCATATTTCAAGTGCAATAGGCTATAATGCATTTGAAATATAGCAGACAGGATAGTCAGCCCATTTGTAAAGGAGTACTTTGTCTGCCAAACCTTCAATAAGGCCCTAAGTCTCTGTGAAACACATAATAGCAAATAGTAACAGGTGCACTAAATGGTTAAAGCCCAGTCTTTATCTCTGCCCAAGTACCAAAACCCTGCATAGCCCAGCGTACCTCTTTCAAATACTGGTGCAATTAATGACATGCAACTATACAGTCGGTCGCCGGTTCATTTTGAAATGGTAAAGCTTTCTTCAGTGCTAGTTCAAACTTCAATTGTGTCAAAACAACCAGACCATGTAAACAGACCCATGGAATGTTATTTTAGTCTAGATGCCTGATTTTAGCTGTACAGAAGATAAACCATAGACAAAGGATATCTCTGGGCAATATTAGGTGTAAAGAAGCATGTATAGTCTTGATGAAAGAAGTATTATAGTGTCCACCTTTCTCAATAGTATGACATTTTCTAAGGCCTTTTCTCTAAAAATGTTTCAAGCAAATCCAATGCTAAAAGAAGCCAAAGAAGCGGAGATAAAAATATCACCCTATCAACAACAGGGTGCTAACATGCAAAATTGCATGTTAGCACCCTTTTCCACTACGCTTCCGTTTGCATCTCTAATGAGATGCAAAGTGGGCGTTCCAGAGCAAAATAATAGGAGATATGTCACTAAGCAGCATTTCTCCTATTATCAAGCTTCACGCTAACCCTGTTAGAGACTCAAAAAGCAGCGCTAACCAAGGTTAACGCTGCTTTTTTACATCTGCTAATTTTCAGACTTATCCATGTAATCCAATGGGAGGTGGATTACATGGCTAAGTCCACAATGGGCTATCAATAAGGATATCCCTATCCTTGTAGTTTTATTGCTGCATTACCAGCGATAACCTCCCAAAATGCCGCTATCGCTGGATTTTTATCCACTTGCCGGATAGCGTTGTTAATAACGCGATAACCAGGCAATATTATCTAGCGATAGTGGAAGTTAACAAAATTACCGCTAAGCGCCCTTAGCATTTATTTTCCCTGTTCCTTGCTATTATGCCCTGTAGTGTCTTCACAATCTTAGTTAAGTGCCAAAGTTGGCTAAACAGGCATCAAATCACAAAAATCTATTATATTCAACTTTGTGAAGGAGAGAGAATATAATTTAATGAAGGCAGAACATGGATCCATTCCTGTACCCTTTCTTTAGTATGTCTTCAGTAAATTCATTAATTCATTATCAAAATTGGCAAACAAGTATTAAATCAGATGATCTGTTTCTATTGTCTCCGTGGTAGCAATAGCAGCATGTACACATTTGTAGATGGCAAAACATAAAAAAAATCACATTTAACATTAAAAGATTTAAGAAGGCAGGTCTACAAGGAAAAATAAGAGACATTAATATAGACAAATAAATATTACAGCTGTGAAGCTCACGTGTATCAGTGGGTAATCTATACAAACGATACAAAGTTCATGCTACCAGCACTCACACACTTTAAAGAACTGTGCTGGAGAAGTCATGAACAAATTATTTCTTCTTCATTACATGTGTAAATATTTTGCAGAGGTTAGAAAGCTCCTGCTTTTCCCTGCTGATACGTTTTTTTGGGAATTACATATCTACCCTTCAGGGAAGTGCTTAATCAGTAAAATAACAAGTGCCAGGCCTTGATCAGACACGTTGCACCACCCAGCGCCCCTGTCATTGCTGCCAAAACAACCACTAACCATCACTCCTGTCTGCAAATGCAACAGTTCAGATTATTTCAGGTACCCAAAGCTAAAGGAATACTGGGGAGGCCGGTATTCATAATTTTTAATGTATATTATGTTCCGAAATAACCATTGTTATGCTCATCTCTAAACTAGATGAGCAGTGCCACATTTGGCAGACTGTCCTAAGTGCATTGTTGACAATTAAGTGCTGGTGCTGAACACTGGAAACCAATTAGGTGCCGGTGCTGAGCACCAAAAACCACCGGCTCAAATTAAACTCTGCTTCATGGTCTCACAGGAATGCAAAAACAATCCAGACAATTCAAGACATGAACATTTGTATTACTTATAAGGGATTTTCTCATAGATTCGATGACAACTTTACAAAAATATAAAAAGTGAATACATGAATGAAGTACTACATAGAACAATGTCACATGGACAGCAAGGAACATTTATTATTTTAGCGCAGTTCAATTGACTCCTATTGTATGGGCTACAAAATGAAGACTGATATGATATCCTCTCCAAAAAATACTTTAATTAAAGATTTCATAAGTTAGAAGTACTAAATTATTTTCGAAAAACAAAGAGCAAATGTGGAACTCATATTTACGATGGAAACCAAACACCCCATCCTTCTCACAGTTTTGCAGATGTAGTTGAACAAAAATATGTGGCACACCTGTTCCAACTTCAGAACATAATTCAAAATTAAGCTGAAGCCAAAGGCTCTCACTTAAGCTAATCTTCAAGGCAGGGCAGGGCTGTGTTCATCAGGAAGCACATAGAACTTAATTTATTTGATTTTTTTTTAAATGACAGATAACCAGGATTGTGTCTGCATGCTGTCAAATAAAACAAATATAGAGTCACAAGGCAATCCCTTTCTTAGAACTGACTAAACTATTTGTCAACAGCAGAATGTGAGCATGCATATTTAATACATGTATTCACAGAACAAGAACAGCTATGGGTTAAAGAATAAATGCTAAGAGGTGCATTAGAGGAGGAGAAATGAGCAGCGATTATCAGAGGTTTGGTCGCCTACCAGAGAGGGATAGGAAGGCAAATTCTTAACCATTAGGAAAAAGACTTGAAAGAGATACTGTATTAATTTTTTTAAGCCTTCAAAGGAATGAATAGATAATGAAACTGAAAGGCGAAGAAACTCTGCAAAATGCAAATATGTACTAAAAGGTTTGGGTAGGAATGAGTATGGTGGAACAAGGACAAGACAATAAGGAAAAAATGTATTTGAGGTACAGAGTTGAAACTATGGGGAAGCAGCGTCATTTGATTCCAGTTAGAATAATAGAGACGCATGAGAGATGGTAATGTGCAAAAGAGGGGATCCGAAGAAGTAGTATGGTGATCATTACTGATAGGGTTGGAAAGGTGTGTTTTAGTCCTTTCAAGAAGATTGTGAGATCTTTTGAGCATCTTGCATCAGCTGGGACTGAGTTCTACATAGAAAGGTCTGTTTCAGAGAAGGATTGGTGGAATTGCAAATTCATTTGTTTTAATTTCCATTATGAATGTGGTAATGCTTCTCACTTTCTTATTACCACCTGCCATTTTAAGAGAAGGTCTGAGTTATTTCAGATGCTGAGTGCACATGGCCTTGATATAAATGCATGGTAGCTTGAATTTAATTCTGGCTTACAGAAGAAGTCAGTGTAGATCTTTTAGTGGGTACCATTTGTGATTATACTTTTCAATATCAGATAGCATCCTGGTCAAAGAGTGCAGAACAGCTTTCATTGGTGTTAAGGAGGTGCATGGCATGCCTTATTGAATGAAGTTGTCAATGTCGAGCAAAGGTAGTACAATGGCCTGTATGGCTCTGTGGGAGTCGAATGTCTGACATAATATCGACAGACAGAATAATACAAAAATATCGGCACAAAAATATCGACATCAAAAATATCGGAGTCATATCTTCATAAAGGTAAGTACAAAAATATCGAAAAAATAATATCGTAGTACAAAAATATCGAAATTAAAAATATTGTTTTTTTAAATGTATTAATAATAATGTAAAAAGAATTTTAAAATACATATAATTTTACAAATATTAAATAAAAATATTAAAACAAAATTAAAACTAATACATATACATTTAAAATAAATAAAACACTTAATAATTTAATGTAATTTTCTTTTTTTTAATTTCATTTAATTGATTTAATGTAATTTTTTTTTATTTTTACCCTGTACGCCTGTACCCCAAAACCCCAAAACTAACCCTGAACCCTAAAAATATCCCTGTACCCCAAAAACCCAAAACTGACCCTGAACCCTAAAAATACCCCTTTACCCAAAAACTGAAAACTGACCCTGAACCCTAAAAATACCCCTTTACCCAAGAACTGAAAACTGACCCGTGAACCGTAAAAATACCCCTTTACCCAAAAACTGAAAACTGACCCTGAACCCTAAAAATACCCCTTTTCCCAAAAACTGAAAACTGACCCTGAACCCTAAAAATACCCCTTTACCCAAGAACTGAAAACTGACCCTGAACCCTAAAAATACCCCTTTACCCAAAAACTGAAAACTGACCCTGAACCCTATAATACCCCTTTACCCAAAAACTGAAAACTGACCCTAAACCCTAAAAATACCCCTTTACCCAAGAACTGAAAACTGACCCTGAACACTAAAAATACCCCTTTACCCAAAAACTGAAAACTGACCCTGAACCCTAAAAATACTCCTTTACCCAAAATTAATTATTATTATTTAATTACCAATTAATTATTAATTAACAATAACAATAAAGTAAATATATTAGCACATTAGCTGTAATTAATTTCATTTAATAATTAATATTATTTTTCCCAATTAATTAATTAAGAATAACAATAAATTATATATAAAAAAATTACTCTAATTAATGTAATTAACTAATTAATATTAATTAATTACCAACTAATTAATAATTAAAAAGATGTAAAAAATTATATTAATTAATTATCTAATTAATATAAATTAATTACCAATTAATTGTTAATTAAAATATTTACAAACATATATTAATTAATTAATTATTAATAAATTACTTCCCACCCTATTCCCCTATAAACCCATAACCTGCTACAGAACATATTTATCAATTAATCAATTAATTAAAATTAATTAAACATTAATTCTCAATTAATTAATTAATAATTCCTACTAATTAATAATTAATTTAACATAATTAAATTACTTCCCACCCTATTCCCCTATAAACCCACAACCCGCTACAGTAGTAATAGACAATATTTAATTAAATTACATTAAAAATAAATAATAAAACATACTAAATACAATATAATATACACTAAATTTATTTAAAAATTGATATTAGTAACATCGAAGTTATTATTTCGATATTATTGACATCGATATTTAAAACTTCGATATTACTGATATCATACTAATATCGATATTAAGACTGTCGATATTACTTACCTTCGATATTTTGTCCCATCAATATTTAAACTTCGATATAATTGTATATCGATATTTAAAACTCGATATTTTGTCTGTGTACCGTGGGAGTCATTAGGGTGCAAAACTGGTTTTAGATTGTTTAATGACCGATGTGAAACTTTGCAGAGTTGTCAGTATGATCCATTGTGGAATTCAATGATGGATAGTTTTCAATTCAAAGACTAAAACGTAAAGGTTCAGGATGGGAGACACAGAAGTCTTTTAAGGAATTTATTTTCATCAGGCCCCTAAAAACTAGCACTGCACCATAAGACACAGATGAGACATTTTTGCTTTAGAGATCTCTAACATTGAGGGTAATATATACATATTCATGCTTCATTGCAAAACTACAATTTCCTCCACTAACCCCAATAAGTGTATGATGCAGAAATGTAATTGATTGCAACCAGCTCACTTTAGTTTCACAATCGTCGCAGCTAGTAGGGATAATTAACACTTTCCCAAAAAACATTACTGTCCCAGATAATCTTTAATCTCAAAATAGTTAAACTCAGTGACATGATCTTTAATTTAGCAAGATTGGCCTTTATGGCCCCCATATCCATAATGTTAGCATATTTAGAGGCCAGTCTTTCCCAGGCCAATTATGACATGAGAATGGAATTGTCCTCATAAAGTAAAAACAGAAAAGTAAGTGCCCCAACCATTGAAATGTGCCATAAACAGGCAACACTTCCAGTCTGTTAAAATACAAAGTGAATATAAAGTCATCAAGGATACGCCCTTGCTGTACATCACTTTCTTAGAGAAAGTTTAACTACACATTCCCTTGCTACAAACAGCAGGGTAACCAAATCAACCATATACATGATCTTCCATAACTTGGACCTGTGAATTTTTCTGAAAATGAGGAAAAGTCCAAGAAAAAGACAAATGAAAGGTCACATTTGTACAGGTGACACATTTACTTATGCAATGACAGTGGTTGGTTCAGACACTGCTTGCTAGTAGGTAATCCTTTTTGAATACCTAGTCAGACCTCAGAAATATATAATCCTCTTTGGCCCTTTCTCTAAACTTGTTCAGTTCCATCCTTCTAGCAGTTAAATAGAAGATTCCAGCAAGAATGGCCTGTAGCAAATTTGGCCGGTCCGATCACCCTTTTTAAAATGTGGATAATATAATAGTGAGTCACCAGAAAAAAAACATTTGAAAGCTTAATTCAAATAGGGAGGTCAGATTTCTAAATTAACCTTTCATACACCAATTGCAATTCCGTCTGGTTCAGGTTCCGTACTAGCTGGACCCTCAGCTTATTTCTTTCTTACAGTATCTTGACATAGCGCATGACTCACTTCTAGATGAGTATCTCAGTGCTTTGCTGATTATGTGAAGCAACAACATTCTAAAACAGCTTAAGCTTTAGAGTTCTCTGCAAGACAAAATACTTCCCACCAAGCCCTTACAGGTGCTCAGAGAATTGACTCCTCTGTGGAGTAATTCCTATGTCCCAGGCAGGGTTTCACCCAAAACACTCAGTAATAGACAATTTTGCAATTTTACAAAGAATATTTGACAAATATATTGTGTCAAAATTACAAATTGTATATTGTGCTTTTAATGATTTTACTATGGCTTTCGATAGGGTAGACAGGCCAACACTCTGGCAGAAATTGGTGAGGTTGGGAATCTCTAAAAATGTACTTACAATAATTATATCTCTCTATTCAGAAACATGGTGAAGTCCAAATGGGGGGATCAAAGGGTTTAACTACAACAATTCCCACGTTAAACGGTCTCAAACAAGGTTGTCTCCTTGCTCCCTCGCTATTCTCCCTTTACTTAAGCAACTTACCAGAGCACTTTATTCAAGTAAAACATTTCCACCAAAACTAGCATTGAGTGACAAACACATTTTAATGAATGCGGACAACATTGTGATTTTAGACCTTACACCAATAGGACTCCAAAGAAACCTAAATGCTTTAAGCAGCTATGCAGTTGACAATTTCTTAACCCCAAATATTTCTCAAAATAAAATTTTACCTTTTAGGGGAAAGAAGCGACTACAACCTTTTAATTGGACATTGAGGGGAAACCACTAGAATTTGTCAAAGAATACACTTACCTAGGTCGGAATTTCTCCCAAACTCTACAGAATTTCTCCCACCTACATCACATATGTCAAAAGGCAGATGCCCATGTAGGAGAAATGCTGAAGCTATACTCCTCTTCCGGCAATAGACATTTCCAACCTCTGTTGGAGGTCTATCTTATGAGAATCCCCCTATCTTAATGTGTGGTCTAGAGTATATACACATAAAAACCTGGAAATCTGTAAAAACAAGGGGAGGAAATTCCCAATGGAAACTGATAAGAGTTAATCAAGCTGTCCTAGCCCAAGCATTACCCCTTGAACTCTCCCCATTGAGCATATACTCAAGGGCTATCTTGAACATATCATGATGAGCAACTTATCTTTTGCATGCTGACCCTGGCTCGATAAGGCACATTTTAAAATTGGAAACTCTTAAAGAAGAGTCGTCACAATACACTTTTAATAAGAATCTTAATATAGCTCACTGCACAGAAGCACTTTTACAAACTTGGACACCAGCACTTTTGAAGCTCTTTTTAAAGAATATGACCCCAAGGTTAAGTTTCGACTGGGACGTAGAACATTGTCTTCAATTAAAACACTATATAGAACATGCAAAAACTATAGACTATAGACTATAAATCCCCAGAGAAATACACATACTTCTCATTAGATCATATGGTCTGGCGCTGTATTCTTTTACTGATGCTGAAAATCCTCCCTTTGAAAGTATATATCTCAAAGCGGAACAATTCTGAAAATACAACTGTGCTTTGTGATTTGTGTAAGGGAGAAATGCAAGATCTAACACATTTTCTATCTGTTTGCCCTAACCCAACCCTAGTAGTAACCCGTAGGAGGTATTTAAGGCCTATGAGTATCAGATACAATGCTTTCTCTATACAAAGCCTATTTAAGTTCTGCAAATCACCACCAGATGAACCCGCTTATTATCAATTGTATACATTTTTAAAAGAGTTTTCTATAGTGGTTTTAAAGTTTAATATGATAATGTTTTAAAATTATAAATATTCAAAGCTGATATTATGATATATCAGCTTTAGATACAACGTCACCTTTTCAAAAGATCTATCTAAGCTCAGATGAATTTATCTGTTGTTAGCCATATAAACATGAAATTCATTTTATCTTTAAGATGTTGCAAAAAATGATGATGAAATGTTTTAACATTAGACATGTTTAAAGCTGATGCTATGGGTGTCATGATAAATCTTTTAAAACAATGTCTGTGTATTTGTTGACATCAGCCGAGGTCTATATCAAATTTAAAATAAAACTGAAAACTTGACTCCTATTTAGGGTACCTGAATCACATAATGAAGGAAAGTAGTCAGCCCACTTATGTTCAGGAATTTGCACATCTAATGCAGAATCCACAGAACCAGGGGTCTTTAAAACTAGATTGTGCTGGTCTACAAGTATCAAAATAGCCTCTACAACTATAAAGACCAAAGATGGATGAAAAATTGAAGAGACATTATTCCTCTTTCCCCTCATCGGAATTTAAAATGATGGCTTCAGTTATAGGTGGATTATTCTCCATATCTCAGTCAACCAGTCAAGAATTCAACACATACTTTGCCACCCTTCTCAACATTGTACCAGAATTCCATTGCCAATATCCCAACCAGGATATCACCTAGGAACATAGATAAATGGAGAAGAGTACCTGAATTACCATAACCGAAATCATTATGAAATAGCTGGTCAAAAGCGATGATGAGACAAAATATTGAGTTGGAAATGCGACTTACACAAATATCGAGTTGAAAATATTGTGATTCAGAAATATCGACAGCAAGAATATTATGGTCAAGAATATTGAATTTAAGGTAAGAAATATTTTTAAAAAATAGAAGTCATTAATATTATATGCAAAAATATAGTTGTTTAAAATATTGATCTTTTTAATTAGTGTTATGTATTTTAGTTTATATTTTAAATGTATGTGATTTATGCTTTTTGCATAAGTATTGTTTATACGTTTTAATATATGTGTTTCATTTTTAGTAGTTATGAATTTTATTGGAATTAAATTTTGCATTTTTTAGTTCCGTAGTGGGTTGTGCGTTTATAGAGGGATAGGTTGGGAAGTCATTTAATTATAACAAATTAATGATTCTTTTTTATTTATTTAATTTAGATTTTATAGTGTTAATTGTGGGAAGTAAGTTATTTGTAATTAATTATTATTTCATTGTTAATTATTATTTATTAATTTATTGATAATTAATTATGGTAATTGTGTTTTTCTTTAGGTGCGGGTTGTGAAATTTATAGGGGTAAAGGGTGGGAAGTCATTTATTTTTAATTAATTAATAATTAGTTGATAATTTATATTAACTAATTAATTGGGAATTGTGTGATTTATTTCTAGGTGTAGGTTGTGGGGTTTAGGGGGTAAAGGAGGGAAGTAATTTATGTTTAATTAATTTAAAAAATAATTGATCATTAACAATAATTAATTTATTGATATTTGTTAGGGTATTTGTTTATTTTTTTGTATGTGGGTTTTGATGTTATAGAGGTAAAGTGTGGAGAGTTAATTAATTTTACTTACTTTATAATTAGTTGTTAAAAAGTACTAGTTTTTTAGTTGAAAATAAGTTTTAATTGTGAAATAAATTTTTTTACAGTTTAATTTTAGCTGTGGGTTGTGGGGATTATAGGGGTAAAGTGTGGGATGTTAAATAATTTTTACACGTTTTAATTTGTTTTTTTCATTAATAATATTTCTAAAATTGGTTATTAATTATGTTTATTAAGGAAGTACAATTTTGTTTTTTAATTTTGCTGTGGGTTGTGAATCGGGTGGTGTTATAGGTTTGGAAATAAAAAAAAGTAAATTTATTTGATAATTAATGTTTTTGTTTCTAAATAATTTCTAATTGAAAATATTTATTTGTTTGGAAATCATTTTTTATTTTATTTAATATAATATTTGAAGGTATTAGTCATATGTATTTAACATTATAATATGTTTTTTTTTAATTAATATTAAATATGTTTGTATTTTAATTTTTAACATATTTATATATTTGTTCATTTATTTAGTTTTTTTAAATATTTGTGTTGCTAATATTTTGTTTGTTTTTAATTTTGAACTGTCTGTAGTGAGAATATTAATTGTTTCTCCTCCGCAACCCAACACTTTCCCTACTGTTGCACTCACAGGAGTGGGAATAGTAATTTTTACCCCTGCGCTATCCAACACTTTCCATACTTTTTACAATTATTGGAGTGGAAATGGTACATTTTATCCCCCACTTTCCAACACTTTCCCTACTGTTGCACTCACTGGAGTGGGAATATAAGTTTTTACCCCTCCACTATCCAACACTTTTCCTACTGTTACACTCACTGGAGTGGGAATAATAATTTTTACCCGTCTGCTATCCAACACTTCCTGTACTGTTTCACTCACTGGAGTGGGAATAGTAATTTTTACCCCTCCGCTATCCAACACTTTCCCTACTGTTACACTCACTGGAGAGGGAAAACTAATTTTTAGCCCTCTGCTATCCAACAATTTCCCTATTGTTGCACTTAATGCATTGGGAAATGTAAGTTTGAATATTTTTAAATAGTTGAATGTTAAATAGAATGTTTTTTTATTAGATTGTATGTAATTTTGCTACATATATATTTGTACATTTTTATATAATTTTAAAATGATAAAATAAATTAAAATTAATAGTTTAATAATTGTTTTAAAGTAAATATGTATGAATTATTATATATGTGTGTTTAACTTTTTTAATTAGGTTTATCTATTATATTTTTTAAGATTTATACTAAATCTACTTTCTTTTTCATATTAATTTTATTATTGAGCACCTTTCATATTTATTATTTTATTTTATTTATGCATATTGAGTTCAATATTTTGTACAACTATAGTTTTTTACATCAATATATTTTTTCTCTATATTTTTGTACTTACCTTTTTAAATATAGGGAGTCAATATTTTTTACTTCTATATTTTTTCATTGATATTTTTTACTTCTATATTTTTTACATCGATATTTTCTCAGTGAATTGTCAAAAGCATACAGGGACCAGCATTTCCTGTTAAATAACAATCAAAATATTCCTGAAGGTATTGCCAAAGAAACCCCACAGCAGGACAAATTAACATAGATCCAAAGTGAAAGACCATCAAAAAGTAAACCCTCTCTGAGGGAACTGATGGAATGTGAAGGTTGTGATATCCATTCATTTGAGGGGACCAGTGACACAGATTTCCTGTAAACATATTGGGCCCCATTACGATGGCGGGTGGACAAAGTCCGCCCGCCACAGTTACAGTAAACCGGACCAACCGCCAGAGATGGTGCGGTCCCGCCAGGCTCATTAGGATGCAACCGCCACCCTGGCAGTCACATCCTGCATATTTTACATTGTGGCAGGCGGTGCTGTAAGCAGCACCCACCGCAATATAAAAGATGCATGGTGTGCAATGCCATGCACAATGTGACAGCCACCCCATGGTGCCTGCCACTTTGTTTATTGCAATGAAGGGGGGGTACCATAGTTACTCCCCAAGTGCAGCCCTCCACGCCCCCACCCCCCTGGGGGCCCGTAGCAGCCCCAAAAGCATTTTCTGCTGGCCTTTCCTTGGTGATATCGCTGCCATGGTAAGGCCTTTTCAAGGGCACATGATAATATGAATGGCGGTGCCTGCAAGGCACCACCACCATATTATCTACCTTTTCATCCTGGGCGGCAATCCGACCAGTGGAAAAGCGGCGGATGGTCTTTCCAACCGCCGTGGTGCCCCTCGCCAAACTAATATGGCAGGGGGTATCACAGTGACATTTGGTGGGCCCGGCAGTGGCGATCTGCCTGGGATCATAATAGGACCCATTATGTGGTGTGAGGAAATAAATGAAAGCCAATCAGGGATGGATAATTTGGCAAGAATTCCAGCAAAGCTGAGGATTAAAAAGAGAGATTGCAGAGAGGATCCCTGGTAAATGAAAGCAGAGCTTTGTTTTCTGTGCCTAATAGATGCATAGTTTAATTTATTGCAGAAAAAACCACAAGAAGTGCAGGGGTTAGAGATGATCTTAGGAGTTCTACACAAGTGTTCCTAAATGTTGGACTGCCAGGTACTAAGGCTGCCTAGTTATGATTCCACTACAAGCCTCTTTCTTTTAACCCCTAAACTTCATTCACTTGTTATCTGTTGGTTTATTCCTCCTTATTTCACTGTTTCACCCTTTTACTCATTTCTCTCTTGTTCTGGATCAAAGTTTGATGATATATCACAAACTACTAGATATCAAGAAATATCTACAGCGTGTAAATCATCTGAGCTGCTGAGCACTGCAGAAACACTTGTAAACAAAATGTGAGAGAACCAGCTATAGACAACCTGTGCACTTTCAATCAGCTTGAGGCAAAGTTCAATGACATTTCAAGCAGTAATACAAACAATGGGAAACCTCACCAACTGTGTTTGCTATTGAATAATATCAATTTTTATTCTAAATCTATAAGTAAGAACACGCCACAACAATTCAAACATCTGTTGGGTTTAATTTTGATTCCCTGCTAAGCCCTCAGACTCCACACAGTTGCAGTGAACTTCAGTCTTAGAGAAGGCCAACAGTGAGATATAGCTGCCATGAAAGATGGTGATGGGGATCCAGTGTGTTTAAGTGGTAGGGGCCAATACTAATGTGGCAAGAGTAAGCGTCTGAACACAGCTCTTTGGGGTATTCACAGTGCCAGCTGGTGCTAAGCAACAAGAGAGAGGTGAAAAGGGAAAGGTTGCCCATCCAACAGTCTACGGGACAGACTTATCAAGACGTTGCACCACTGCAAAGTCCTCCAAAGGGATGAAAGGGTATTCATTTTCCATCTCAAAACTTTTCTACCCAGGAAAAATGCCTTTTTCCAGCACTATCCACACCTTTGCTCCACTTTGTTCATTAAACAGGTGTTGCATGGCTGGTACTTTGGCAAGCACCCATGTCCTTTGACAGACTATGCTTTGCAATAAAAAGTAGACTCCTTCCAGTACAAAACCTATGGCAGCCACCATGCACATACCTTTGCGCCACATGGCACTAAGTAGTCTATTTGTGTTCCAGCCCAGAGGTAGAAAACAGCTGTAGGCCATATTTAGCAAGTATGATTCTGGGCTGCTTTCCCTCTCTTGCAAAAAGCAGCATCTTCGGTTGCTGTGCTGCATCGTGCTATATTTTAGTAAATATTTCCAACTACTCAAGCCAAGGAAGCTTCTGCTGACTCACCATATGCTTCGTGCATGAAGAACCTAATGGGGTCTATTTACAAAGGAAGGGACAATGGGTATAAATACATGCCAGGAATTCATACCATTACCCATTTGCCTGTGCAGAGCTCTCCACCTTCAATGCTCAGTTCTCTGCGCTCAAAAATCCTGCTCAATGCTTGGGAAAGTGGGCATTTGAACGCATTGTTAGCCTTGAAAATGTGGGAAAGTTCACAAACGTGTCCGTTTGTGAGCACTCAGAAACTCCTTTCCTTGCCCTTTACTAGGTGAGAAGAGGAACTGGCCACCCCCAGATTTACTGGAGGTGTAGGGGAAGGGGTTTCTCAAAGGAGGGTAAAGGCAAGTATCCTTCAGTCTCAGACCCTGCCTGGTGTTGTGGTCTATATAGTAATAACATCCTTACAATGTGGACAAATTATTCTCCTGGTGATTTTTAGGGTTTTAGTTCTCTGACATGAACTTTAGAGACAAAGGTTTTGATGTGCAGATGCCCCTAAAAGAATACTGTCCACTGATTTACAGTAACAACGTTTTAAAATAATTTAATTTAATTTAATTTAATTTAATAACGATTTCTAAAGCGCCTGGTGACCCAAGGGCATCCCCGCGCTATAAGATTTGTGATCCTGTTGAGGGGGAGGAGAGGGAGGGGAGACTTACAAAAATAAGTTCAGGGGCATAGTTTTAGAAATGTACACAGCCATTTGACTTTTCAGATATGCAGTGTTGCCATCGTGGAAATGTGACCTTCCAGTTGTGTTCCAATGTAGACTTAAAGGGCACAAGAAATGTAGGCATCTGTGTGACTGACTATGTGCTGGAAGGCCAAGTAAAGCTGTGGAACAATACACAGAGACATGCAATATTTTTTCTTGTATAAGTACACTCTGCTACTACTTTTAATCTTTTCAAAGAAACGTACATTATTTCAATGGCTGTTTTCGTAGGGAAAAAACGTTTTTGGGAATAATGACAAAGAAATCAGCAAAGCTGAATAAAGGCGCAATGCGTCTAATTGTAGAAACGCTTTGATTTTTTCCCCTGTAAAAGAGAGGAAAGCAGCACGCTGAAAGAAAAAGTTATGTCCTTGTCTGCACAGTCGCTCCTCCTTAAGTCTAGTGCTTCAAACAGTTCGCTCACTGTCTGTATTATTCCGTGACAGCACTTAAAATAGAACAGCTTTTCCATTCAGAGTTACTGAAGCGCAACATTGCGCCAGAGCTTACATTGTCATTTTTGTTTTCTTTTGCTGTAGTCGGTCTTGGCCATAATCGAAATTTCTTCTAGCAATCCTAGCAGCAAAAAAAAAAAAAAAAAAAAAAAAAAAAAGAGCCTATGATTAAACCAGAGGTTTTACTTTGTCTTGCAGCGTTCGTGGCTCAGTCTCGGGCTCTTTGTGAACGAAGAATACATAAGACCAGAAATGTTTGCTTTCACTCTGACACAGCTCTCATGTCAGATTTCAGTTTCCGTGAAGACAGGGGTAACACAGGGCTCTGCAGCCTTTGCGATATAGGAGGTGAGGGGTGGGTGGAAATCAGGGTAGGGGTGTCCAGGGGACCGGGAGTCATGTGTGCACCCGTCAGTGCCCCCCCATTCAGCCCAAGGACTATCTATGCGATATGTGAATGTTTGGGGGCGCTCTTCACATTGTGCATGGTGGCCACATTATTTTGCGTTATTTCTTTGCCAGAAGTGGAAGTCAGTTACCCCTAAATATTATAGAAATTAATATGCATGTTAAAAAACGACAGAACAGGTGCTGGGCATACCATTTCAAGTAGGCAATCAATGTACCACAGCCTCTCTGAGAACCACTTGTGCAGTTGCCACTTGAGAATAAGAGATTTTTGCTCTCTGCTACGATAATATGACATCTAGCTGCCGAAGGAGCTCAGCGAGTTGAGCACTTGCTGTTGGCGTCTATGTTTGAGCAGCAGATTTTAGGGCCAAAAACGGCATGACCAACTCAGTATTCCATCATTCATGGGTCCACTTTCTCTATGAGAAATATGTGATGTGTGCATTGATGTCAAGCACAAAACACATTAAGGGCTGAGTACGAGTTTGGCGTGTGGCGTCGGGTCCACCTCGACACTGCACTGCCAAACCAATGGTCAGGCCGCCCACCAGATTACGAGTGTTTCTCGTGTCTGGTGCCCTTTTTTTTACGTTCCCACAGTGGTGCCTTTGAAAATGGGCACCGCAAAGGGAATGCCAAAAAAGAGTTCCTGCACAGCGTGCACTGTAGAGTCAATGCCGTGCAGAAACAGGTGTGCATGCACATGTGCCCCACTGTGTGCATCCACATGGCATGTGGTACCAGGGGTCCCTGTAAGACGTTTGTAATGACAATTCTTTAGAAATTTATACTTTGACATGTGTACTGTATTTGCGAATGCAATACATTTCAATTACAAAGGCACATAAAAAAGATATGACTTTCCTTGCCCATCTTGTGTTTGTCCCTCCCCTGGAGCAGAGCCTATTTATCCAGCCTCTTGACTGGTGGACTATTGCGCTTTTACTGTTTCATTAAAAAAAAGTTATTATGTTTTTATAAACAAGAGAAAAGCACTTAGCATGACATCCATATACAACTCCACATACTGTACAAGACAAAAATTAGCAGTGTTTGAAATTGTTGCCCCATAGAAGTCTTCCGCTGTCTTTTTGGTTAAGTACTCCATCAGAGTTCAAGGATTGTTTACCTCTCTCCCTCTTGTGTTTCCCTACCTTCTAAAATACTTGTCCCCTGTGCTCTGTGTTTGCTCTCTCTCTCTCTCTCATGGCTGCTTGCTCTCTCTCCCCATATACTTCTAATCCACCAAAGCATACTCCATGTTGCTGTCTGTCTTGTGTACTGCTTCCCTCACCCCTCAATTGTTGACACTCTTGCATGCGTCTCCCCAACATCCATGATACTCTCTCCCTTGTGTGGCCCACCCACTCCCCATTGCTCTCTCACCTCCATTGTACTTATTTTTTAAATATATTTTCTTTTATATTTTTGGGAGGGCCATGCAGCAAGTGGCTGCTGGTCTGTCACAAAATCACTGTGCACTCAAGTGTGGATACACAGTAACTCTCAACATTGTAATATCACAAACTCCAAGTAAAATGTGAAATGTCTAAGAAATTACATACAAGAATTAATACGACTGACAAGTGTTACTGCCCATTCAGATATGAATTCAGTCTAGGACTTACCAGGCCTGTAAAGAGGAATACTGGTAATTAGAGTCTGTATCAGTGGCTGCATGGTTGGCTCTATGGATTGGTGAGTGAATGTGTGAGTGGCTATATGGGTTGTTGAGTGGCTGTATGAATGAGTGAGTGGCTATTTGTGAGGCTGGTTAAGTGAGTGGGTGTGTGAGCGGTTGTATGCGTCTATGAATGGGTATGTCAGTGGTTGTCTGGGTGTGTAAGTGGGTGTGTGAGTAGTTATATGGGGTGTGATTGGGTGTGTGCGTGGCTCTGTGGATTATGTCGTCAGTACTGTCATCAGTGATTTCACTAACCATGTCATGAGTGATGCTGAATGTCAATGGTTTTGCATGAGTGAAATCTGAGCCCAACTATAATGTCCCTATAGCCTTTGGTTTGTTCAGTGAATTTGTAAGGTTTTTCTAATTCTATTTCTAAACAATAACCTCTCTTTAACCTTTGTTTTTGTCAGCGAATGTCTACGGTTTTTAAAATTCCATTTCTAAAGCTTTATGTCCTTGTAATGTTTAGTTTTTTTAGATAATTTGTAGGATTTATTTGTAATATTACGGACGTCATTATGATGTCAGTCGGAGATGCCTCCGACGGATATCTCTGCGTTTGCGGAATGACCGGCCTCCGGACGGCTGTCCTGAAACCCCAATTATGATGAGACCGCACATGGTCGGAAACCGGCCGCAGCACAAGCTCCCATAGAGAAATCGGAGTTTCTGTAAATACCTCACTGTGCCTGCCACATGGTGCATAGATTTACAGGGGGGCATCATAGGTGCCTGGCAGGCCCACAACCGTAGGGCCAGGGGAGAAAGAGGCCCTGCTACGGGCCCCCAAAATCAATTTCCAACAGGCTTTCCATATCAGCAAATCTGACATGGAAAGCCTATCGTAAACTGACATCTTAATCCCGACAGCGTAAACGCCATCCATTAGTGTTTATATGTGGCTTCCGACTGGCAAACGGGCTCCTTGAGGCTGTCTGAAGAGAGTCGGATTACCTTGCCATTTTAAATTCTGACGACTGTCCTTGTAATGAAACGTTCAGATTTTTATCCTTTGATGTCGGTCGGGAAGCCTCGACCGCAGGTGGAGGATTTCCGAACCAAAATCCAAATCATGCCCTTAGTGTACTGAAATTTATTTAGATTTTTATATGTCATTTTTGTCAATATACTTTATATATGTTTAAAAATATAAAAATAACATATGTATGTAATTTAAAATAGGTCAACAACAACAGGAGGGCACTGTTCCGACTAGGTTATGTGTGAAAAGATAGAGGAAAAGTGCTAGGTCGCGGACTCAGTGGTTAGAGTGAGGGGAAGTGCTTGGAAAGACAAATCTTGTCTCATGTTGCCCTCAAACACCCCGAAGGATGTCATGCTTCATCATTGGGCAGTTGCTCCTTGTTAGACCTGGCACCTTGGCGTGGGTCTCCCTTCCACTTTTTGTTGCTGTGCCTCATATGTTTTTGCTGGTGTTAGATGCTCAGAGCACTGTGCCACTGCCAACCAGTGCCACAGTGTAATAGCTCCCTGTGTAAATTGCTATATTGATTGGATTCCATCATTGGCTTATTTGGTTTACTGTCAGACCCTAGTACAGTGTACCAGGAGTGCCCAGGGCTTGTAAATCCAAATGCTGCTGGTGGGCTTGCAGCACTGGTTGTGCCACCCATACAAGCAGCCTTTTAAAATGTGTCTAAGGTCTGCCATTGCAGAGCCTGCATGCAGTATGTTACTGTCATGCTGACCGGGCAAGTGCATCCACTTGCCAGTCCCTAAACCTTCCCATACCTTCATTTTACTCACCCCTATTGTAGGCCCAAGGGCAGGGTGCATTGTAAGTATAAGGTAGGACAAGCCCTGATGTGTGTGGCATGTCCTAATAGTGAATTACAGCCATTTCCGTTTTTCACTATTGCAAGGCTACCTGTTCTCCATAGGCCAGAATGGGCTGTTAGAATTATTACATTCTATAATCCTAACAGACTCATGGAACATGGTAGAAATTCGAGTTTAGTATGCCTGAACTCAGAATAATAAAATACATATTTTAGTAAAGTTTATTTTCATATTCTGTGTTTGCAAATACCACTTTTAGAAAGTAGTTATTTGCTTGCCTAACCTATCCAGGCCTGCCTCTGCTAGGATGTGTATCTGCTGTCTGATTTCTGTGAGTGACAGGGCTGGGGAATTCCAAAGGGCAGGGCTAGGTAGCACGGTGGTGAATAGAGAGATTTACATCCAGATGGGTGGGAGGAGTGCACCTGGGCTCTGAATATGACTGTGCCTTTCCAACACAATGCTGGCTCTACCTCCTGTGGAGTGTCTGATATCTCTAGCCTGCTCCCTGAATAGAAAGCGATACAAAAGGGGATGATGGACGGAGCGTTTGAGCAAATCAAACACTCACCCCAGTCAACTGATCTGGGTTTAATCCATCACCATTCTTTAGCTCAGGTTTCAGGTTTAAAGTCTTTATTTCGATTTTTTGACAAATCATAAAAGACACATTAAAATACAAAGGAAATTGACTAATTCATTCAATTTAAGCAAAAACAGAAGAGAAAAAGAAAACTTTTCAGGAGTAGAAAAAAATAAGCAACCATAAAAAAACATGCACAAAAGGGCATTTAAAACAAATAGATAAAACAGAATTAAATATCAATCAATGAAAAACCTGAATAATTTATGAAAAGCAGAATTATATTAAATTAAAAGGAAACATTACAGTTCGTATTCGTTATCAGTGAGCCCTTTCTTGGCAGGAATACATGGAATGCAGGTGAAACAGCCAGTTCTAATCACAGATCGTTTAACTGATACATAATCAATCGTGACAGATTTCGAGCCCTTTTGGTCAACCTGCAAACTATGGCATGTTCTTTAACCTTAGGAGCCAGGCCCATCCCAGATATTTTGCCAAACTTACGACAAAAAGTTCGGAGGTGTTGGTCCTATGCACCCAAATTGCTTCCATCGATGTTTTGAATGGTAATTTTTGAAACAAGGGTTTTAACCATTTCTTTCGGGGTGCAGCATATCTAGGGCAAGCGAAAAGGAAGTGTCCTTCAGATTCAATATGACCTGGACAACATGCACAGTTGGGCGTTGACCCTGTAGACCATTTGGTTGAGAAAGGGTTCAGAGGCAAAGAACCCACTCTAAACTGATGGTACAGCTTTTTGTCTAACGGTCTAGTTATTATGTCCCAGTAGGGCTCTCGCGAAAGGTCAATTTTGAATGTTAAGAATCTGCCTGTGAGGCTATTTTTGTTGGAAAGTAGGACTCTTTTTAAGCGAGTCGTGGCCCAGTACAGGGATTTGAGCTCATCTTTAGAAGGGAAGACATTAGATTGAGGGGATGACCAGAGGTGTTCTAGGCCCATATCAGTAAGGATAGTTTTAATAGCAGAGAGCCATGGGATTTTCCCTGAACCCGTAATAGACCTAACTTCGGCCAGTTCTCTTGCAAATAGGGATAGATCTGGAGACGTCCATATCCGTCTCCACAGGGCCACCAGCCTAAATCTAGCCATCTCATTAATCGGAGGGGAGCCAAGGTCCAGGCAAAGGGGGATCGAAGGGGTCGACTGTGGGAGGCCTACTAAGTTACGAAGGAATCTACATTGGATTTTAAACAAGTTAAGCAAGTCCATGTGGCCCCAAAGATCCGCGCCATATAAGATGGCGGTAGAGATTTTAACATCGTAGATCTTGAGGGCCGGTAGGACCCGCTTTGTAATTGATTCCTTTTGCTCTTTAATAAGGCAGCCAGTCAGCCTAGCAAGTTTGAGATGTTGGATATTAATTTGATCCTTCCATCTCAGACGGCTATCGAGGGTAACCCCTAAGTAGGTCATGGTGTCGACCTGCCCGAGGTTTACTCCATTCAACCTCACGGAACTCCGAACAGGGTAATTTTTAGTTAAAACCATGAACTTCGTTTTCCCCACATTTACCACCAGATTGTTGATGGCACAGAACTCCTCAAAGCGTTCCAGAAGCCGCAGGAGTCCGCTACGTGTTTTTGAGAGGATTAAAGTGTCATCTGCGAAGATGAGAAGTGGAAATCTCATCCCAGCCAGCATTTGGGCATCAGTGGGGGTGTCCATAAAGAATTTGACAACTTGATCAATAAAAAGGAGGAAGAGTGTTGGGGCCAGAACACACCCCTGACGGACACCTCGAGTTACGGGAAATGTCTCCGTCACTTGTCCCTGGCCACCCCACCTCACCCTCGCAAAGTTGTCCTCATGGAGTCTAACAATGAGGTCTAGCAGTTCCAATGGGCACCCCAGGTTTTTCAGCACACCCCACAGTTTATCCCTTGGCACCAGGTCGAAGGCGGACTTCAGGTCAATGAATGCGTCAAAGATGGTACCGCCGCCAAGCCAAACCACCTTCCAATAGATCAGGCAGAGTCTAAAAACCTGATCTATGGTGCTCATTCCTGACCTGAAGCCCGCCTGCATCGGAGACAAAATGCCCTCTGTTTCAATCCATCCCTGGACCCGTCCCAAGACCATACATGCTATTATCTTTTGAATCGAGTCGATCAAACTGATAGGGCGGTAATTTCCTGGGATGGACTTATCGCCCTTTTTATAGATCGGGACTATTTCTGCTCCCCTCCAAGATTTCGGGACTGTGGCTCCATAGGCTAGGGTGTTGGCTATCAATGTTATATACGGGAGCCACAGGGCGGGATTGGATTTAAATAAATCCGCCGGGATCAAATCCATGCCAGGAGCTTTCCCTCGGAGAGTCAAGGCCAGGGCCAGCTCGGCCTCAGCAACTGTGAAAGTTAATTTTCCCCCATGGGGGGTCAGCAAAAGTGTATTGCCCGAGGGATTCCTAACTTCGGGGTCATCAGCTCTGAATTGGGCAGAATAAAATGATACCCAATCCTCAAGGGGCACATTGTTGCCCGGGGTAGAAGAGTCCGAGTTTTTTCCCCATTAAATTAAATCCCAAAACCTTTTTTTGGTTGTTAGAGGAGGATGCCTCCAAAAGATCTGACCAGAACTTATCTTCCCACTCCTGTTTAGCTTCTCTAAGGGTTTTCCTATAGTTGAGCCTTGCAGCTTTCACTCCGACCATGTCCCGTGATTTGATGGCTGTAATGAGAGCTGCATGTGCCTCCCTGCATTTCCTATTGTACCATTTTTGGGGCAAGGGATTAGTAGGAGCGTTTCGGCACGGGAGGGAAAGAAGGGATTTTAACTGGTCAAAACATTTAGTATGTAGTCCCATCACATTATTAGCCAAACCGGAGTCCACCCCCAGCAAGTCAATTTGCGACATTTCATTAAAAGTATTTCTTACCACAGTATTAATATTGTCCCATAGACACTTATCCTCCATGATCCTGGACCATTTCAGTCTCCTCCTATCGTTAGTAAGTTGGGCGTCCCCTGTGTAGGTGACGGTGGGCTCCTCCTGTCTCTTTAAACCTGGTATCCTCAATGACAATGACAGCGGGTTATGGTCGCTTTCCGGGCGCTGCAGTACTGCCATGTCAATTAATAACTGCCAATGTTCCATATTCAGCAAGATGTAGTCAATGCGGCTCTGCCTCTGCCCATTGTCAAAAGTACAATTTGCTTTAATGTCCGAAGCCGAGCGGCCGTTACATGCACGAAGCCCCTTTTGTAGGCAGAATGCCATCCAAGACACTGCCGCCTCTGTTGCTTTTACCATCTTTACCATTTTTAAATCGGGGATGCCCCAAACAGAGTCCTCAGCCATGCTCCAGGTATCTCCCATATCAAACAATGGTTCTATGGTGCAATTTAGGTCACCAGCAAGAATTGCAACTTTTCCACTGTCCATTTCCGAAGTAATATGGTCGATAAAGTTCAACAAGGGCGGACTTCGACCACCGGGCAGACCTCTAGCATAGATATTAAGAATGTTCATAATTTGCTGGGTCCCTTTGCTTAGAATGACTTGAAGGAGATCCGGGTGCTCCACAGGGAGTTCAGTTGGATGAAAACCCAGAGATTGTTTCACCCAGATCGTCAGGCCACCTGAGGCCCGCCCCTTGCCCCCTTTAATTGCAGGTTTAAAAAAATTGATGTAACCCAACTTGTAGACAGGCTCGGTTGCCCAGGTTTCCTGCAACAGAATGATGTCATAGTTGTCCACAAAGTTCAACCAATCAGTAGAGGCAAGGCGGGCCTTAATACCCGCTATGTTCCAGGACAAGATTTTCAAACTCAAATTATCATTCGAATGGACCAAGGGGGGAGGTTGCAAGGGTAAGGGCTGTACAACTCCCTGTGGGTGCCCTCTATCATCTTTAACCTCTAAGCGCCTAGCACGGTCTATTGGTGCTATGGAATTATCCTTAGTCGGGACCTCTTGAGCAACTTTGCGGGGTGGAGGGCTAAGTAGCTGAGAAACTGGATCTCCACCCTCATCTACTAGATTTCTAAGTTGATATGGACTCACCATGCTACGTTCGATAGGCTCTTGGGCTACTGCTTTCACAGGGAAAGGCTCACTGGGTGGATCGTTGAGTCAATCAATAGCCTCAAGGCCAGAAAGGGGGCCAAAGTGATTAAAGAGAAACGGACGCTGACAGTCGAGAGGGGTTAATGCCAGGGGGTGTCTTACAGCTGGGACCTGGCGAAATAAAGGGTAGTGTTGGGGGGGTATTTGCCTATGTGGGTAGAAATATGATAAGGCTAAAGTTTGTACATCCCCCTGCCTTGCAAACCTCGGTTCTCGTCGGATGGCATCTACCACCCACGTATCTTTGAACGAGATTAAAATACAAAATCCCTCCAAGTCTTTGGTCCCATGTCCCACCCAATCTACTCTCCTCACGAATAATATCTCCGTAGGAGTGGAGGGAGGTAACGGGCGGTTTTTATTTAGCCAAAAAATGACTTTATTACGTAGGTCCCCATAAGACTCCCTAGTACCTGGTTTTAGCGGTGCTACACCTGTCAGGACAATAGTGTGTTGAGCTGCTTCAGGTGGTAACTCAACACAAGGAGTAGTTGGTCTTTTGCGTCCCCCCCTCCCTGTAATTAGTAAGGGCAGGACGTTGGTCCCTTTGCTTGCTAGGGGGGACAGGGTTTAAAGTAGATTGTGGGGGAGGTCCCATAGTTTGACGCCCACCAGTATTTTGTTTATCCACTGCTTTTGAATGGGGCTTTGGTGCCTGGATGTGGGTGCTAGTGCCTGGCTTAGAAGATATAGTATTAGATTTTTCACCCCCTTTAAGCATGGTAGTGTTCGGCCCTGAGGTTTTATTAGAAAGTGGTTTACCCCTTGCCACATTGTTGTTACCAGGGGCCTTAGTAGCTGTTAGTGTTTTACTGGCACCCATATCATTTGAGCCAAGTAATGTTTGTAGCATCGCATGGTTTGAATTAATTAAAGCCTCCATGCTATCAATTTTTGAGGTCATGAGCCTTGTCCGCTCCAGGACAGGTAGAAGTAAGGTTTTAAACATGGCCTCCATTTTTGCTAACAAAACTTCGTCGCTATTAAGGCACATGGGGCAGGTACTTGAGGAGCCTAAGGCCGAGAGGGAAGGGCATAGCATGTTAGTGAATACAGAGGGGACTAGAGGGTCTGGATGTAGATGTAGATGTAGATGTAGAGTCCATTTATAACGCGCTAGCAATCGCTCCAAGGAGCATCTCGGCGCCAATATAAGGACAACCAGATGAAAAGGTTGCCTTACTGCTTAAGGAGACCATAACCGGGATCACACTAGCGCTCTGGCCATTGGGTCTGGAAGATTGTAAATCCAGGTTTTCAATTGCTTGCGGAACTCAGACTCCTTGTCCAGTGCTCTTAATAGAGGGGGTAGGGCATTCCATGCTTTGGCACCCAATACCGCTAGGGATTTAACCCCGCGGGTTTTGAGTCTGAAACTAGGAATGGTCAAAAGATTGGCATTTGAGGATCTTAATGCGCGATTTGGACAGTATTTTACAAATTTATTTCTTAGGTAAGTGGGGCCTAAATTATGCACAGCGCGAAAAGTGATTGTTAAAACTTTGTGGAGGACCCTTTTAGTTATAGGCAGCCAGTGTAGTGCATTGAGGGCTTTGGTTGCTGAGGATCTTCTTGGCCATTTCAGAACCAGCCTTGCAGCTGCATGCTGCACCATCTGGAGTTTATGGGTAACCATCTTATTGGTACCAGCATACAGGCTATTGCAGTAGTCAATGCGGGAGGTGACTAATGCAATCGTAACAGTTTTCCTTGTTTCGAGGGGCAGCAAGTCGAAGAACTTTCTGAGCATTTTTATTACCCCGAGGGAGGGGAGGGAGCTCAGACCCCTGTCTCCTATCATCTTGGGCTTCCTTTACTTTAGGAATTTTTAGATCTCTCTCTCCCGACAGTCTAGAGTCCAACTTTCTCTTTTTAATGTTGGGACCAGGGTTGGGTACGGGATGATTGGAAGTTTCAACAGGATTAGAGTTGTTAGAGTGATTAAGGGAGAGGTGTCCAGAAAACTGGCTAAGATCAGCCCCCCCACTAATCAATGAGTCATTGTCATCATCCCCCTGGCTACATTGGGAAGCTTCTATACCGTGACTTTCTACCTTCAAAATATCAGCTGTTGGGCTCGCCCCTATACTTTCTAAATGGACGATTGTGTCCGTAGCGGTAGTGTGGACGCAGTTAAAGGCAGCGTGTGGGGCAGTGGGCACAGGGGAGGTGGAAGTAGCTAAGGCCCCCAATGACGATATCTTGCCACTGATGAGATCTATTGAAAGTCTTTTCTCTACCATGGCAATTTCCTTCTCCAGGATTCCAGTAGCCTGTGATATAAAAGCGTCAAGGGGACCAGATACGACACCCTTGGTAGTATGGATTTGCACAGATCGTTCTTTGCCTGAACGTAACGGCATTGCGGGGGTACAAATGACAGAGTTTTAAAATAATGTCAAGCTATGTTAGCAACACCAAGAGACGGGAGATGTTCGGGCGGAGTCCGCCGCCTACCTTATGGCCTTCCAATCGACCAGGGGGGGTGGGCCTAGGCCGGACTCTGCCGTACTCGAACGGCCTCAAACGGCCCGCTCTTTGCCCGGTCTTCGCCCCGGTTGCTCCCGGTTGCTCCCGTGCGCTCCCGCGCAGCGGTAGACCCGCCCAGTTATGTAGGATGTTGACAGGGCAGGGGGCGTGTCCGGCAGGGAGAGCGGCCACAGGTGTTCCGCGCAGGGACTCCTGGTCAACGGAGTCTCTGCTAGGCTGCTCGCAGCCCTGCCGGTGCGGGTGGGGTCAGTTGGTCTTCTCCTCCGCTCCCTCGATGGCTGCCGGCGCAGCGGGACCCGCGAAGCGGGTCCTGCAAGTTGCAGCGTCCTCCCCCACAGTACAGGGCACCAGGCAACAGGTGGTGATTCCGGTCCTCTGAGCCGGTAAGCAGCACGCAGACAGCAAGGTTTCCCGCAGGTTAGAGGCACAGAACAGCTTTTGAACTGTCAGGGGCGTGTCCGGCAGGGAGAGCGGCCACAGGTGTTCCGCGCAGGGACTCCTGGTCAACGGAGTCCCTGCTAGGCTGCTCGCAGCCCTGCCGGTGCGGGTGGGGTCAGTTGGTCTTCTCCGCTCCCTCGATGGCTGCCGGCGCAGCGGGACCCGCGAAGAGGGTCCTGCAAGTTGCAGCGTCCTCCCCCACAGCACAGGGCACCAGGTAACAGGCGGTGATTCCGGTCCTCTGAGCCGGTAAGCAGCACGCAGACAGCAAGGTTTCCTTTAGCTCACTCAGACACCCCAGTTCAGACTGATTTGCATATAGCCATGTCTGAACTGGGGTGGCAGAGTGGGCTAAAGAACGGTGATAGATCAAACCCAGATCTTTTGACTGGGTGTGAGTGTTTGATTGATTCAGATGCTCCGTCCATCACCACCCCCTTTTGTTCCGCTTTTGGCCGCCATAAGTGTGGCAGGGTATGCTCAGATGTGAGTCCCTTGCTCACTTTGCCACTGGATTCAAGCAAGCCGGGCTGAAGACGGCTGAAATGCCAGAAACTGGTCCTCGGAAGCTTTTGTCCAGACAATGTCCAAGAGCCGTAGCTCGCACCGTGACAGGTGGACAACGCACCGTACAATGCTTTCTTTTTCACATTGCGCCATCCCTGCCGGGCGCATCAAGATAAGGTACTGTGTACGACTCGCACAACATTCTGTACGCATTGGACCGAAGCATCCGCTGCGCTTGCTAGACTCTTTGTGTTCTTTTCATCACCGTGAGAACCGGGCAGAGGGTACGAATCGCACAGAACTCTAAGAATAGACATTTTAACAAGAACTCTTTATTGCTGATAGTATTGTGGATTATTTTTGTCGATATTTGGTCTTGTGCCAAGTCTTTATATAAAAGCTAACTATTTTTGATATACTACCAATGTGGTGTCCATTTGTAGTGTTGTCACTTGATTACTGTATGTGTTCACAAATGCTTTACACACTGCCCCTGAGATAAGCCTGTCTGCTCGTGCCAAGCTACCAAGGGGGTTAGCAGGGGTAATTTTAGGAGTGTAACCCCTTACCCTGACTAGAGGAGAGGGTCCCTACTTGTCACAAGTACCTACTTGTGCCAACTAGAGACCCCCAATTCTAACACTCCTCGTCGGGCTGGCTGTGCAATGCACTACGGGTCCCCCGAAGGGTGACTTTAGCAGTGATCTTTTAGCCAACTGCCGTCAGGTGCATGTGGCTGTGTGGGTGGAGTCCTTAGAAAAAGAGTGCTGTCGTGCTTGCGGTGAGTATTAAAACTACCTAAGGGTGTACCTAAGAAACCTTTAATGAAAAGGCACCCTTGGGAGAGTAAAAGAACCCGTAGGTTCAGGGTTACCAATGCAGGCGTAATGTGCCCAGGTAACTAATCAGGTCGACATGTTTCACGCCTTGGCTGGCCCAAAGGGTCCCTGGTGTTTCTTCAAGACCAAAAGTGAAATGATGATAGTGTAGTGCACGATTGTAAATATTGTTAAAAGAGGGGTAACATTGGCCCTCTGAAGGATCTGGGAGGGCCACTCTATGAAATGAGTAAAGTAGTGGCTTATGACACTGCTCAGAAGATCATGACCTAGATGAGGAAAACAGCAGAAAAAAGGGGAAGACAAAAGCAAAAACAATATAACACACGTTGTGGTGGTAATTACAGGAAAGCACGTACTTCTACCTTAGGATAGGGAAGACACGTGTGGAGAACTATAAAAGAGAGCCATGACTGAGAGCTACACCACTCATCATTGTGATTCCTGTGTGCTGGCGCACCAAGAGCGCGGACAGCGTGACATATCAGTTTGAGCAGCACATTGCATCACTCAAACCGTGTAGTCACCCATCCGTGTCTAATGCGCCAACTCACCCCACAGGTCTCAACTAGCTGAAGTGTGCTCGGCATTATCCCCACAAGTTGAAACATATCACACTTTAATTGTGCCCTTGCCCCGTCATCATACTGTGTTGTTCAATACAATGCGGCTGGGTCTTTAATGATGACGATACTCTGAGCACACTTTAGATGTCTGAAAATGCTAGGTACTGTGGATCTGTAGTCATTGCTTAAGTATGAATAGATATAATGTATCCTGTCTTACCAAAAGGAGCACTAGAGGTGCTCCATAAGCTTATAGCATAGGGGCCCCACACCTGGTTGGGCTGCGGGGGGGGGCAGACAAAAGAGAAACAATGAGTCTCCTGGCCCGTGTTAGACGATTAGATACTGTCACTCGCAAACTTACTTGGAATGAAGAATCTCCCTGCGAGGTCCCATAGTTCATACTCACTTAAGTGATCGGGTGCCAGTTCGAGAAACCTGCCCCGTCCCGACGCCTGCTTGTATGACAGGTTGCATTGTACCAACGTCGTGATATATACTAATCCGGTTGGTTAAGGTGGGAAGGTTCCGTCTTCCGGTATTCTGAATCATCGGCAATTCTGCTGCGGCTGCGTGAGAGTATAGTGTGTTTTGGCACATGCGCAGTAAATAGTGCTCTATCGTGCATGTGTTTAGTGCGGCTAGTGTACTAAACTGCTGTTGGCAAGTATCAATGGTGCTTGCTAGTGTGATAAGAACGTGTTTTGCGGGAAAGTGTGAAAAGATATTACAAAACAGGAGCTAAAAATGGCAACTCAAAACTGTTTGAAGTTTTCAGAGGATAAAAACAGATTCCTGTTGGTTTCTAATCCTGATCATGTGAGTCTGATTTGCTGAAAATGTTATCAATTATTTTAAATATGTACGCCCCTCCATTGTCATTAATGACATCATTGTGAACATATTGAAAATGATATATAAGCCACCTTATATCTGTTATTCAACAACGTTACCAACTTTATGAGTTTTGTCAATCTATGAAACTATGTACCGGATTTGCGAATTTGCTTGAGACCACACCCAATCCTTGTCTTTTGATTGGATATATGAGGACGCCACCCAATGTACATGAGAAACCACACCCAAAAACAGTTAGATCTCCACTAAAGTCTCCTTGAAAAGGATTGAGAATAAGACGTGCAATGGGTTTACAGAATGGCTAAAGCTACATCTTCTGTACAGAATGAATATCCACAACCTGATGAGGAGGAAGATACAGTTCCTTGAAGAAAAGAAAGTGAGGTCTGGAAGCACTTTACAATACCTTCTGCGGTAAAGAAGGTAACAGCAAAATATGTGCAGTGCCCAATTTGCGGCAAACATATCCAGAGGCACTGCCAAGAAGTATTCATGTGTGAAAAGTTCCATGAGAAAGCACCTAAACATAATTCATGAAAGGGTTTACAACCAGACGATGTGCTAGAAAGCAGGTGCAGGAGGATAGTCCACCTCTACAGCACCCTTAGGAGGACCATCATCACATGCAGTGATTGCAATACCCGCTGCCTATGAATAATTGAGTCAGATGATTGCTCATTTTGTGAAGTTCTACATGCTTGTTGCTGTAAAAATATCCTCTGTCGGTGCATACTTGAATACAGTAAAGAAGCATCACTCTTAATTTTGGCTAACTATAACTCGCGCCCCGCAATGCACTGCTTATGACATCACATATTACATCACTCATGGTCAGTGACAGTACTGATGGCATCACTGATGACATAGGATGCAAAGGGGAGGTTGCTGTACTGTTCCTATGTAGAAAGGAGGGAAGGTTTAGCTGGCATGACCAAAGGTGTTTGAATAGCACCCTGGGGCATCCATTGTGTTGGATGTATTTGCCTCACACACCCCGAAGGATGTCATGCTTCATCATCGGCGTTTGCTCCTCGTCGGGGAGGCGGTGCAATCCCCGATGGGCTCACCTCAAGAGGGGCTCTTTGGCGGAGATCTTTTATCCAACAGCCTTATGGTGAAGTGGGGGTGTGTGGGCAGGATGGTATGTGATGATTGGATGATTGCTAAAATGTAGCTAGGGGTACCGGAATTCACTTTATTCTGGGGGTCCCCTGGCTGCAATTAAAACGTGGGGCTAGCCTACTAGATGTCAACAGATTAGGTTGAGTGACACTAGAAAAGACTAGAAATCAAAGTGGTCAACATGTTTCTCGCTAGGGGTCGAGTCACCCGCGATTCATCAGGACCTTTACAAACAGTGAGAAAAGGGGGAACATGCTCGTGTCATGTATGTGGTGCGTGTTACCTCTGTGGGGTCTCCTATGCCCGGGGGTCAGGGACTAGAAACCACATGAGGGTCGGCGGGATTGGATAACAGGGGCGAGCCCATCCTGCCCACACACCCCCACTTCACCATAAGGCTGTTGGATTGCATCGCCTCCCTGACGAGGAGCAAACGCCGATGATGAAGCATGACATCCTTCGGGGTGTGTGAGGCAAATACATCAAACACAATGGATGCCCCAGGGTGCTATTCAAACACCTTTGGTCATGCCAGCTAAACCTTGCCTCCTTTCTACATAGGAACAGTACAGCAACCTCCCCTTTGCATCCTCTGTACCGGACACAAGCTGTTACTGGACCTTCCACCATCCTTGGTGGTAATCTGTGTCCGCTGATCAAGAGATCAATTTTCCTCCCTCCTTTTTGATAATCACTGATGACATCCCATGTGACACTTTTGATTTGATTGGTCAAACATCCTGTCATCATTAAACTTGCTAGATCCCACCCTCTTTTTTCTACTTTAGGGTGTGGTTCCCACCAGTCTCATTCTAGGAGAAGCTATTTTGCAGGAGGTTTGTCGTTTGTTACATTTTGATTGTGAAAATTTAAAATGGCTGTATCAAAAGACCTGTAAGTGGAGGAGGAAGAGGATGAGCTCCCATGTAGGAAAAAGGAAAGTATCGGGTGGGAGTTTTTTTTACGAATCCGGAGGGAACTAAGAAAGTAAATGCAGAGAAGGTGACGTGCAAGGTGTGTCAGAAGGTGCTATCTTGGGGCATGTCTTCTATGTGCAAGCATTTGAGGAGGATGCATGGAAACTATCTCGCAAGAGCAGAATTGGCAAGACTGAATGCTTCTGATGGTGGACAAGATATGCCCTCATCCACTGTAAAACCTGGTGACAAGCTGCAGAGTATTCCACCAACTCTGCCTGATTTCGGGAAACTTGCACTCTTGTGTCCAAAGTGCATAACTGTTTTGAGTGTGGGGGAGCAGGTTGTGCAAACAATGCTGGACACTATAAATAACCACCATTGTTTTTCTTCCTCCAATTAGGCACATATTTTTGTGCTTGTTTTTTTATTTAAATTTTCACTTTTAAAATGTAAAAACACCCAAAAACTCGAAAATAGTTAAAAAAAACTCAAAAATATATATGAAATAGTTTTAAAAACCCCAAAATAAAATGGTTCTCACTGAACAACCTATTCTGGTTTAAAAAGAAAAGATATATGTTGTGTGTATAAATGAGTCAATGCGTATTGAGTATGTTATTGGATGAGTGGATGGGTAGTGGCTGACTGAATGGGTGACTGCAAGAGCAGTGTCTGGGCGATTCTATGAGTGCATGTATAGTACCTGGGCACATGAATAAGTGTATGGGTAGTGCCTGGGTGATTGGATGTGTGCATGGGTAGTACCTGGGAGATTGGATGAGTGCAAGGGCAGTGTCTGGGTGTTTGTATAAGGCCATGGTTGGTCCCTGAGTAAATTGATAAGAGTATGGGTAGTGCCTGGCTCATTTTCAGAGTGCATGGGTATTGTCTGCGTGATTGCATGAAGGCATGGGGAATGCTGTGATCACTGCCTCACTGGATGGGCACTACCAGAGTGATTCGATGAGTGTAAAGATAGTGACTAAATGAATGTATAAGTACAAGAGTCTGGGTGATTCTATGAGTACATGAACAGTACCTGGGTGAATTAATGAGTATATCGGTAGTGCCTGGGTGTTTGGATGAGTTCATGGGTAGTACCTGTTAGTTTAGATGAGTACATAAGTAGGGCCTGGGTGATTGCATAAGTGCATGCATAGTGCCTGAGTGAATGGATTAGTGTAATAGTAGAGCCTAGCTTAATTGGTGAGGGCATGGGTAGTGTCTGTGTGATTACCTGAAGGCATGTGGACTGTGCCAATCTCTGTATGACTGCATGTTCAGAATCTGAAAGAATTGATAAATACATGGGTAGTGGCTAGATGAATAGGTGAGTGCAAGAGCAGTGTCTGGGTCTATGAGTTTATGGCTGGTACCTGGGTGAATTAATGAGCATATGGGTAGTGCGTGGGGCCTGCCTCGATCACTACGTGACTGTGTGGGCAGTGCCTGAGTGATTCGATGAGTGCATAGATAGTGGCTAAATGAATTGGTGAGTGCAAGAGCAGGGTATTGATAGTTCTATGAGTTCGTGGAAAGTGTGTGGGTGAATTAATTAGGGTATGGGTAGTTCCTGGGTGATTAGATGAGTGCATAGGTAGTGCCTAGGAAATTGTATAAGTGCATACCTAGTGTCTGAGTAAATGGATGTGTGTAAGGGTAGTGCCTGGCTCATTGTATAAGGCCATGGGTAGTGTCTGTGTCATTGGATGAATGCATGGGGACTGCTTCAATCATTCCATGACTACATGGACAGTGCGTGAGTGACTGAATAAGTGCAAGGGTAGTGGGTACAAGAATGGGTGAGTGCAAGAGTAGTGTCTTGGTGATTCCATGAGGGCATGGATAGTACCTGGGTGAAGGAATGAATATATAGGTAGTGCCTGGGTGACTGGATGAGTATATGCATAGTGGCTGTTTGGTTTTATAAGTGCATGGGTTGTCCTTGGGTAATTCTATGAGTAAATAGGTAGTGCATGGCTTAAAGGAGGAGTGCTTTGGTAGTGTCGGGATGATTGAATGAGTGCATACATTGTGTCTGAGTGAATGTATGAGTGCAAGGATAGTGCTTGAATGTCTGGATGAGTGCATGGGTTGTGCCATATACAGTAGATCCTATCCTTTAACGCAGAGGTCTTCAAACTTTTGTAGGTCGAGCCCCCCCAGCTGAATTTTTTTAAATGTTGCCCCCCCATCACCTGACGAAAATTTCTGGAATCTGGAACACTTCATAATCGACCGCCACACGCACATCACGGGCCATATCCAGCAAATAATGTTCAACTCTATAAGAGTGTTTACTAAACTGCAGGTCTGTGAGTGGGTGTGGTGTGGTGAAATGGCAGAGGCTTTTTACACATCTCAAAACACCATTTTCCAAGATAAAATGTGTGCAAATTCTTTTTACTAGGATGCTTTGTTTTACACATGACATAGATTATTAATAACACCACCAACATGAATGTGACGGGTGTGCCGTTTTTTAGCCACATAGACTGTCAATCTGTGGATGGATTTTTGCTTCTGCCATCCTCAGGTTGTGCTCCACATTCAGTCTTGGAGGACACTGGGGGCTCCATTATGATGTCGGGTGGATCGCCACCGCCATGGTGGCGGTGGCGATCCGCCTGACAGAAATGCCCGCCTGCCACCCTTTTCCCCCCAGCCACATTACAATGGCGGGGGGACCTCAATGGAGGGAAACACCGCCCGCTACTTTTCCACCCCGGTCGCCTTGCGATGCCCCCACGGAAAGGCATGCGGTCTTCACTCTGAGTGAAGTACAGGTGGGGGGTGCACATGGGGGGTACCTGTGGTGCCTGCCGCTTTGCAAATGACAATGTTAAAGTGCATTTTCAGCATTGTGGTGGGCGGTGCAGAGAGCACCGCCCGCCACAATGCTGAAAATACAGGATGTACCCGCCACTGTGGCGGGCACATCCTAATGGCACCCCCGGGACCCCCGCCCTTATGGCGGGCGGTCCCGATTTACGATGGGATGACGGGCGGGCAAAGTCCGCCCGTCATCCTAATGGACCCCTTAGTCTTTAGTACCACAAGGGATGGGAACCTGATCTCATATAAATAGGACGAGCTGAAATGCAAGGGAGTTTTGATAGCAGTTTCTCTCAAAGCTGAATATTCTGCAGACATTTTCATCCAAAACATTGACTGCTAGGGAGACAGTGTTATCAGATTTTTCAAGCACTCCCCAGCTCAGAGTTGGTACACGAGAAACAATTCTTCTCTAGAAACCGTTAACAAACGTTTTAGCCAGCATTATGATGGGATAATTGCCCAACAATCAGTTATGGACCTGAAGACAAAGGTGAAAGTCCGCAGAGAGGGCGCTGAACAAGCATCTAATTGGGAATTCCTAAGTGGTACGATAAGTTGCTTGTCTAAAGCAGTGGGGGTTTAGGACACGTCGGGCTTATGTTTAGAAAAATAGAAATTATAACAATTACGAAAGGGTCTATAATTATCATGAGAGCCTACTAAGTCCCAAACCACCAAGTGATCACCCAGTGGGAGTAGCAAACTGTGTTCGAAGAAAATATATAAAACATATATAAACATTCGTGATATACGTGATAAGATCAGATAACATGTGATGTACGAACCGAAGGCTCGACAAGCGGTTGAATCATTGAAACAGTGAGGTCCCAGGAAGGGTACTTACTATATCGTGACTACGCTCGAACTCCTCCAATTTCTCATACGCGAGGACTCCTTTTGATCTAAAATAAACTTTTTTATGGTTGTTGCATAAAACGAAAACATTTCTCTGCAAATAGTAATAGACTCTCACATCAATCACATTAAAAATAAATTAAACAAAACGGTATTTACACCTTTCTGGCAAAACAATTTTATTTTTATAGCACTACTCATTGTTTACTCACATTCAGTTCTTTGATCTGCACAGTACATGTTCTTTGTAGCAGGTATATTAACCCTCTGTGATGTGTGGGTGGCAGGAGTGCCATGTGAGTGCAGGGTGAGCCATGCAACATTGTGATAGGGTAAGAGGAATGACTGCAGGGTGAGTGAGGTGACCATATGAATTTGCGTGCGGATGTAAGTGCATAGTGGGATGAATTAATGTATGGTTAATAATGGTCTTATTTGCGTGAGATTGCACATTGAGCAGTAAGGAGGACAAGTGAGTGAAGTGTCACATGAGTGCCGGGTGAGTAGTTTGCTTGTGTGACTGCAGAGTGAGGTACAGGGTGAACAGCGCAAGTGCATTGATCGAGTGAATTGTGTGAGTGCAAGGTGATCAGTGTGTGCATTGTGATTGCTGTGAGTGCAAGGTGAGCGTGAAAGTGAAGGGCGAGAATGAAGAGTAAGTTGTCTGAATGCAGGGTACATTACCGGACACTTGCAGTAACTCAGCATGCTACTGACGACAGCGTAGGGTTTAGGATATGTTAAACTATTGCTTTTATAGCATTAACCAGGGATCAGGGTGAAGGAAATAAATGTGCTGATCTTACAACAAACTTCCAGTTTTATGATTAGGGTTGCCAGCTCATTAATTTGATGTCCCAGGCAGGTACAAAAATAAAAAAATAGTCACCAAAAGCTGTATTGTCAGCACTTGTGTGTGCATACCTTGAACAGCATATATAAATAGAAGCACTGTTAATTGTGTTCTAGGGCTGCCTGAATGATCCAGGACTGATAATAAAATTGAACAAAGACAGAAAGGTCACATTACAAATGTATACATACTTCTTTATTTATTTAAATTTATTTTATTTATTTATTTTATTTAATGCATTCTTTTAAAGCGCGGACTTTACCCGAAGGTGTCAGAGTACTGTACAATAGAACCAGTTACGTTACATGAGAGAACTGTTACAGGAATGGAACTAATAAAAATAGCATGCCATAGAATCAAAGCGATGCACGCATAAGGCACACATTCTCAAGCACAGCAAGCACAGACAATGAATTGGCAGGCTGTTTAAACACATGGCTGGCCGGCATTTTTCTTTTGGCTACTTGAAGCCCTGTGTAAATTTACAAGAAACTTTGTTTCCTTTTGCTAAGAGCTAACCTTCCCAGGACAGGGTTAAACTTGTAGAGTTGAAATGCTTCAGCTGCAGTGGGAGGCAGGATGTCTCCTCTTCTAAAACTGAAAGCAAGGAACAGGGTCATTTCAGCTGCAGTGGGAGGCTAGGACTCTCCACAGCTATGAAATCAAATGTGAAGGAACAGGACTGTCTTTTTCCTTGCTTTCATTTTTAGCAGGAGACTCTGTGCCTCCCACTGCAGCTGAAGCATTTCAGCTCTGAGAATAACCCCCTCCTGGGACAGTTAACTCAGTTAACTCAGCTCTTTACATTACAAAAACATGCTCTTCGTGCCTAATCTATTTCCCCGCCCTCCCCCCTCCAACCCTCTGTTACCGGAGCTATACAATAAATACAAAAAAACCCATTTGAAATGGGTGAAGACTTGCGACTGGGACAGCAAAACCCCAACAAAGGAAAGATCTTATTGTGGAGTGCGCGCCCCCCCTGAGATGGTGTTGCACCCCCCTTGGGGGGCGCGCCCCACAGATTGAAGAACTCTGCTTTAACGTTTAAGCCGTTTAGCTCTATAATATGTCTTAAAATACTTTTCAAATGAGAACATACTTCAGAAATTTCACATTTTTAAATATATTTTAAAGCACTTTCAATACCCACCACACAGTAAGAGAAGGAGAAACTAATACATACACCTTCTTGAAGACAAATCTAGAGAACACGTGGTGTGAAACAGACATATTCAAGTATGTGTAGGCTTATACATCTATTCTGAAACATGTGTTGAATGTAACTTCAAAACTATGTAATTTATCATACATGTGCACAAACCTTATCAGTTGTACTAGAATATTGAGTCACAAAAGCAGCTATCTGTTATCTAAGTATGCATCTCAAAAGTCCTTGGATAGAGATTTTAATACACACCTGCCCTGTATAATTAGGAGTAAATGTATTTTAATAAAAGCACTTTTATTAGCGTAGGTACTTTTGTAAAATGTGATATTGCTCCTCAGAAATATAATGATACTTTTCAAATAGTGAAAAGGATGAACAATATTTAAATAAGAATCAAATAACATAGAAATACATTTTAAACATTATTCCCGGTCATCATGCATATTGTATTATGTATTCTTACCTTTCAAGTAATTTAGATACATAATTCAAGAAATCTATTTCACATTAGTAACATTCTGAACAGTTTAAAAACTGTTTTCGAACTTCACAGTAGCTACTTTCAAGAAGAAATGTTACTTAATATTGGCATATTAGGGAAATTATAGAATTACATTTTAAAGAACACAAAATTAATTTAGAATTTCAAAAGATTTTCAATTTCCCTTTTTTTCTGTTCTCATATTGCACATAACTAACCATGGACATTTAACTCTGCTCTGCGGACCTAGTGTGCAGATTTTTTGTGACTCAGCACTCCGCTCAGAGTCCGGAGTTCACCATAAAACACCGGCTCTGTGGTGCAGCAGAATGAGCCCTGCCACAGTGCCACCCACCCCAAGGACCGCCAAAGGCTTACCTGGTCACAGTGCTTTAGTGCCATGCCCCTGCTGTCCTCCTTCTGTCTGTCTTCTCTCCACTCCAGGCTCGCTCCCAGGCAAAATGAAACCCCTACATCACTCTAGGGATGACTGCGAATGGTCACGCGCAGCCATGCACAGTCGTCCCGAGACGTAGAACATAGGAGTTTTGTTTTGCCTGGGAGCGAGCCTGGAGTGGGAACGGAGACAGCCAGGGCAGGGCACGGAAGCGGAGAAGTGTGGCGCCGTGACCAGGTAAGCTTGCAGCAGCCTTGGGGTGCATCAGGTCAGTTGGAAGGGGACGGAGCGTAGTGGAATTCCATGACGTTTTTAGCCAACTCCGTGGAATTCCTCAAGTGGCACTCCACCAACTCTGCCCACCCTTACACATAACTTCACCATACACAGTGATTTCAATGTATGATCATCATTAAACAGCAGGGAAAAACAATCAAATTCATTGTGAAAAAAGAACCAAATCATCTTTATCAATATGTGTACCTATGCATTCTTCTTTCTATATTTCTTAATCAGTTCTTTCACATTAACTCTATTATTTATCACAAAAAAAATCACAAAACATATAATCACATTTACATCTGCAACAAAATAGACAACAAATATATACAATATTTGCTTTTAAACACAATTTTCCAAATGTATTGATTAATTAGGGCAAATATTAAACCAAACTCTATTTATAAACACCAATAGTTTACAGTGCTGTCTACTTCCTCTTCTCATCTTCCCCAATAAGCCGGATGATGTACTCAAAACTTTGGCTGCAGAAATAACATATAAGAATTTGGCAATTCATTAGGCAATCTAGCTTTGAAATTCTAAATGGCATCATTGCAAAGTGTTCCTCCTTTATTACACTTCAAATAAACAGTATAGTATCCAGGTGTTGTAGTAGGTCCATCATGGAAAATAATAGCCACTGCTGTAAAAGTTCTTCCTGAAATTTATTTTTGACTTCCTTTAAAAGTTGAAGTTTTTGTTTGCAATTTTCTTCCCTTTGCTCTACAATGCTGTAGCATTAAAATTAGATATTTTCCGAATCTTTCTATATGTAATGTAGACAACATTTCTGATCCACGATGTGAGTATCTCATTTCTTGATTTGCTGTGTTTATCATTTTGTTAAAAGGTACTGATATGCAGACTGGTATTGATAAGTATAGGAAACGTTGTCTTTTTATTTGAGCGGTAGAAGTAAATTAACACTCTTCACACTGTAACTTAGTCCAAATAAGTTTTCAATGTGTATTCCTTCATGTTCTAATGCTTCAAGCATAAGCATCAGAAATTCTAGTGCATTTTGTTGTATGTTGAAATTAAATGCCAATGAAGCAGTACATATATCTAAAAGATGCCGAATGCCAGAAGCAGTATGCATTTTACCTCTGTCAGTTACCAATTGTTGAAATACATGATGTAGTAAAGAAACCGGAGTCGATGGCACCGGCGTCGGTAGGCCAAGGTTGCAGTGCGGGATGAGGGTGGTGCGTCTTGTGACTTACGAGCGGGGCCCTCGAACCACGATGCAAGAAGCTGCATCAATTGTGGCGAGAGGAGGTGGCGTCAGGCTGGCCAGGACGCTCTCGTGAAGCAAGGCCGTGTGGAGTGTAGTGCCCACATGTTGCAGTGCAAGCAGCGGCATGGTGGTGGCATCAACAGGGATCGTCGGTGAGACCAAGGTTGCGCTGGGACATTGCGCTGGTGCTCACTGCAGTGCCAAAGCTTCGGCGTGAAGTGAGGCAGTGCGGAGTGCGGTGCCCACAGGTCACGGTGCAAGCAGCGCTTCGTGGTGGAGTCAACAGGTATCGTCGGTAAGACCAGGGTTGCAGTGCGGCACTGCAGCAGTGCCTTCAGGACACGGAGTCGGTAGTGGCGTCGTAGATGCTGTCAAGTTGGTGTTCTTCGGGTTGCAGCTCAAAACACACAGTGCCCAGTGCTGCGGGTCGTAGAACTTGAAGTCTTTGCTGTTCCTGAGACTTCGTGAACAGGGGGCAAGCTCTATCTCAAGCCCTTGAAGAGACTCACAAGTTAGGTTGCAGAAAGTCCAGTCCAGGCCTTTCACTGCCCAAGACAGAAGGAGCCGCTTCAGGTCAGTCCTTCAAAGCACCCAGCAAAGCAGTAGTTCCTTTTCGCAGCTTCTCCGGCTCTTCATCTTGGCAGTCTTCTTGATTCAGATGAGTTCTAAAGTTCAGGGGTCTGGGACCCAGTATTTATGTCCAAACATCCTTTGAGCTTTCAGACAGAGGGTGTCTGTGCCTGGCCAGAACCAGTTGGGCCTTCTCTGGTGTGAATTCCTGGCAGGAGACAGCATTTGTCAGAGGCAGACCAGGCCCTTTGAGGTGCAAGGAAATCTTCTCCTGCTTCCCTCATTATAGCCCAGGTCTATTCAACCCTATCCTGACCTACCTAGACTATCTGGAGCCCCTCTGGCCCCCAACCTTCTGTCATCCAAAACCCAGACAGGCAATCCACAGTCCAGCAGAGGCACACGGGATGACTGAGCAAGAAAATACCCACTTTCTAAAAGTGGTATTTTCAAACGCAGAATGTAAAAATCACCTTCCCTAAAAGATGCATCTTTAGATTCTGAGTTCAGGCATACTACATTTTATTTTATTACTGAATTCCCTGGGCCAGTTATGTTTATAAGATGTCATAAACAAACCTCCCATTCTGTCCTATGAGGAACTGGTAACCATGCAATAGGGAAAAACGAAATTGGCTGTAAATCACTATTAGAACTTGCCACACACACCAGGGCATGTCCTACCTTTCACATATACTGCACCCTGCCCACAGGGGTACCTTGGGCCTACCTTAGGGGTGGCTGACCTGTAAGAAAAGGGAAGATTGGGGACTGGTAAGTGTGTGCACTGGCCAAGTCGACACTGCAGCTACAAACTGCGCGCAGAGTCTGCAATGGCAGGTCTGAGGTACCTTACAGGGCTACTCACGTGGGTGGCATAATCAGTGCTGCAGGCACACGAGTAGCATTTGATTCACATGCCCTAGCACACTCAATGCACTTTACTAGGGACTAACAAGTAAATCAAATATCCAATCATGGAAACATCAATCCATAGCACAATTTACACAGAGCGTCTGCACTTTACCACTGATCAGCAGGGAGAAAAGTTCGCCAAAATGTTACACCAGCTAAAACAGAGTCAAAACCGGGAGGTCAGAAAGCAAATAAGTCAGGGGAAACACTCCAAAAGATGCCAAGTCTAACATACATCCCCTCCAGCTGAAAGTAGGGAGAGCTACACGCACACCTGGGAGTTCTCTTCACTAAGGCGGAAGAAACTGGACAGGCCATCTGCGTTGGTGTGCTCTGTGCCAGGGCAGTGTTCCACCATAAAGCCCATTCCCTGTTGAGAGATGGACCTCATCAGCAGTTTTGTATTTCCCCCCCTCATCTGCATTCACCATCTGAGGGGCTTGTGGTCTGTCTGAACTCGGAAGTGAGTCCCATACAGGTATGGTCTCAGCTTCTTCAGTGCCCAGACCACAGCGAAATCCTCCCATTCCATGGCACTCCACCTCTGCTCCCTGGGGAGTGGTCTTCTGCTAAGAAAGACTACCGGGTGGTCTAAGACTTCTTCGTTTAGTTGTGAGAGCACCGCTCCCACTCCATGCTCTGACGCCTTGGTCTGCACAACATATTCTTTGGAGAAGTCGGGGGCATTAAACACGGGGGCTGGCGCACATGGCGGCCTTCAGGGCATCAAATGCCGTCTGGCAGGACTCCGTCCAGATCACCTTTTTTGGCTGCTTCTTGGATGTCAGCTCAGTTAAAGGGGCAACAGTGGTGCCATATCCCTTAACAAACCTCCTGTAGTACCCGGTGAGTCCTAAGAATGCCCTCACCTCTGTCTGGGTCTTGGGGGGCTCCCAAGCCAGCATGGTGTCATCTTGGGCTGCAGGGGCACCACCTGGCCGCTCCCTACCTGGTGTCCCAAGTAAACTACAGAACCCTGCCTGATCTGGCACTTACTGGCCTTAATCATGAGGCCTGCCTTCTGCAGCGCCTTTAACATGTCCCCGAGTTACTGCAGGTGTTCGTCTCGACTGGAACTGAACACCGCAATGTCATCCAGGTATGCAGCGCTGAATTCCTCCAGCCCTGCCAACACCTTGTTGACCAACCTCTGAAAGGTGGCAGGGGCATTCTTCAACCCGAAGGGCATCACAGGGATCTGGTAAGGTCCTTCCGGTTTTGAGAAGGCGGAACTTTCCTTGACCTCCTCGGTTAGAGCAATCTGCCAGTACCCCAATGTTAAATCAAATGTACTAAGGAATCTGGCAGCTCCCAACCGATCAATGAGCTCATCAGCTCGGGGGATGGGGTGTGCGTCCGTCTGAGTTACGGCATTAAGCCCCCTGTAGTCTACATAGAACCTCAGTAGACTGAGCAAGAAAATACCCACTTTCGAAAAGTGGCATTTACAAACGCAGAATGTAAAAATCATCTTCCCTAAAAGATGCATCTTTAGATTCTGAGTTCAGGCATACTACATTTTATTTTCTTACCGAATTCCCTGGGCCAGTTATATTTATAAAATGTTATAAACAAACCTCCCATTCTGTCCTATAGGGAACTGGTAGCCTTGCAATAGGGAAAAACGAAATTGGCTGTAATTCACTATTAGGACATGCCACACACACCAGGGCATGTCCTACCTTTCACATACACTGCACCCTGCCCAGAGGGGGTACCTTGGGCCTAAATTAGGGGTGCCTGACATGTAAGAAAAGGGAAGGTTGGGGACTGGCAAGTGTGTGCACTGGCCAAGTCGACATGGCAGCTACAAATTGCTCGCAGACTCTGCAATGGCAGGTCTGAGGTACCTTTTCAGGGCTACTCATGTGGGTGGCATAATCAGTGCTGCAGGCACCATAGTAGCATTTGATTCACAGGCCCTGGCACATTCAGTGCACTTTACTAGGGACTAACACGTAAATCAAATATCCAATCATGGAAACACCAATCCATAGCACAATTTACACAGAGCACCTGCACTTTACCACTGATCAGCAGTACGAAAAGTGCGCAGAAACATTACGCCAGCTAAAACAGAGTCAAAACCGGGAGGTCAGAAAGCAAAAAAGTGAGGGGAAACATGCCAAAAGATGTCAAATCTAACAATTGTTATTTATGAATAGTTATTGCATATGCTAGAGATGGAGTAAACTGTTGTTTGCGAACATACAAATCTTTTACAAGCAAAAAACGTACAACACAACGCCCGATCTGTCTTACCTCATCATTCTGATCAAATTTTGTAAACAAAAATCTCATTCCACCTCTATTTTGAAAACTACAAAATCAACAACTTTTCCCATTGCTACATTTACTAACCCTTCTTCTACATTCAAATTATACCTCAAAATTACTCAACAGTTTTTTATATACATGTATAGTCTTTTCTAATCCTGCAGTTTTAGATACAGACTTTTCCAAAGAATGCATTTTAGCCTGTAGTTTCTCTGTAAGAAGAATAGTTACTCCCTGGTGTTCAATTTTATCAATAGCTTTAATTTCCACAATTTCTTGTTTTTCCAGTTTGAGAAGTTGTTGATTAAATGTAGAACACTTTTGCAGTGTAGGCATTAGACAAACTATAGATTTGTTTTTTACAAGCATATTGTACATTTATTTAGCTGCTGTTTCTCCAGTTGTAAACAAGTTCCTTCATAGTCGACTTTCTAAAGCTTGTTTTCCATGTTCTGTCAAGACATCAATTCCTATATGTTTAAGAATATTGCCATAATCGATGCAGGTGGGGAGGCAAGATGGCTGTCGACTGACCTCAATGAGAGTTGCTGCTGCTTCTCTCCCTCTGCGCTCATCAAGGATGCTGTGACAAACACCCAATCATTTTCCCTTTCTTGGTACTCACCTCTGTGATGACATGCGGCTACTGGGCATTGGCTTCCAGCTAAAAACCAGATCGCTTGCCACAGCTCTCTTCTTGCTGTTTCGAAGCCCCGGTACTTTCCTGGCGTACCTCGCATGAGCTGTTGGTGCCTTGAACGGAATATGGCCCGAAAAGGGAAAAAGTGGATAAGACGGCCAAAGTTCTTAACCCCTTCGCTGCTCATGACGAGCTCAGCTTGTCATGAGGCACACTGGAGCTGTGCTTATGGCGAGCTGAGCTTGTCATGAAACTATAGTATTTCAAGCCTTTCAGCACAGAAGGGGAAAAGCCATAGCAGCCAAGGGGTTAATAAGGATGCTCTGAATACGTCTGTGGGCGTGGGGGGGGGGGGGGTGCTGGGTCCTCCGGTAACAGCAAACCGAAAAATGCTAACATTACCCCTGGTTCTATACTGGGTCCGAATCCCTCTCGAAGAGTAGGTCTGATGAAGAAAGCTGATGGCAGCGGGAAGGAAATTGGCACCGCAGAGGGACACGGCTTCGTGCGGCGGCGGCCGCAGAGGGAGCATTAAGACAACCAATGGTGGCAGAGGATTTTTCGATGTCTCTGACCTCGGCTCCCGCCATCAGTTTCCAAAAAGTAGCAGAGAGCACTCCGAGCTTGCTGGTGGCAGGAGCAGTGGAGACTAGGGAATCCACACAGCCCAGTTTGGAAAATGTGCTGAAGGAAAAACCTGGACCTGAGCAGGGCTTGTTGGTGGATCAGACTCAGCATGTACAAGCCTCGCAGGCAGATCCTGAAGTAGAAAACTCTGAAAATATAGAGCACATAGAACATGTAACCATGGTAGCTCCTGACTTGGTGGCAGTGGGTGAAAGGGCTACTGGTCACTTTTGCGAAGAATAGGGCTGATGTCAGAAATATAAGCAGCAATGGCATGGTTAGCACTGGCACTGCCTTAGCTGAAGGGGTCCCCCCACTCTACCTGCAGATAAAACTTTGGATCATAATCTAAAACAAGCTTCACAGGGCCACGAGATGAGCCATGAGATGATGCATGGCTCTCCCAAGGGGGATAAGTTCTACTCGCTTAATGATGACTCTGACTCTCCTGCCCTTAGTGATTTTAATACTTTGGAAGAAACTGATTCAGAGGAGCCTCCACCGTGCAAAAGAGCTGTCGTACCAAGGCCGCATCCCAAAAGCAAACAGCAATATCTAGATTAAATCCAGATCACATTGACGCGGCAATGTCAAGGAAATTGGATTGGGACTACTCGGCCACTAGCATGGCTTATGAGATCGATGGGCAAGCGGTATCAGGTGGTCTGGTTGCTTCTCCTGGACCCTCAGTCCCACCGTCACTGGACTTAGTATATTCTACCTTAAAACTAATGCCGGGAGAGGCCAGAATGGAAAGTAGAAGATCGCTTCAAGCAACTAAAAAATTACGGGTCTCCATTTGTAAAGTTAAGAAACTATGCACAGAAATGGCCGAGAGGGTCGAGCTTCTCATGTGGAACACTCATGTGAAGGACAGAACCATCGCGTTAGAAGAAGAGGTTGATAAACTACAGGGATTTAAAGAACAGCAGAAAAAGCAAGCAATGGACATGTGCTGGAAACTCGAGGATTTCGAGAACCGCCAACGGAGAAACATTATCCGCCTACTGGGGATTGTCGAAAATGCAGAAGGGGTAACATTGTGCCCTCTGTTGTGTCCTTATTAAAGGGAGCTTTCCCGGATTTTGCCCATTGGAATTGGGATATGGAGGTCCAGCGGGTCCATCGCTTCCCAATGGTGCAGAGGAGAAATAATCCAACTAGGCAAGATGAGCACCCATGAGCAATCCTGATCTATGTTGAGAATTTTCTTCTCAGACAATCTATATTAGACAAGGCAAGACCTGATGCTAAGCGGACATTTGATAGGCACACTTTTTTTGCGCACCCCAATTTCTGTCATGCTACAGTGGAGCACAGATGGAGACTCTGACAGCTGATAACTGCATCTCAGGGGTTGGGCTGTGAGGCGTACTTGCTATTTCCTGCTTGTCTTAAAGTTATTATTAACGGGCAGATTTGAATGTTTCTTTCCTAAGTGAAAGCTAAAGATTTTCTGACAGAGTTCAACGAGGCAAAAGGGAGGGGTGATGCAGCCCGCTAAACTGTTTGGGGTTTGATAGTAGTCTAATGGATTATTGACTAATGCTTCGTTATACTGCTTTTCTATGTATTCCTATGTTTGCTCATTCATAAAACTGAGCGCGGGATGGTTTGGTGGTGGTGTATTTAAGGCTAGAGGAGGAGAAAAGTTTGCGGTAACTTGAGATGTGAAATTGGTAGCCACACATAGGTCATGATTAACCTATATGCCTGTATGGGTTGTTGGGGGGGTGGGGGTGGAGGGAGATTTGGTCCTGGGGGTCAGGGGTTTGGGGGGGGCAGATCACAGCACAACGTATATCCGTAAATTCTTGATTACAGCTTTTAGGAGATATAGAGAATGTTTTTTTCTGTAAAAGGGAAGGGGAGGACCTGGTGGTACTTAAAAAAAGACAAAAACATTAATTACTCTGCAGAAGGGAAACTATCCAAATTTACTTTATGGATCCTTTGAGTCTTAAGGTTGTCTCAATTAATATTTGTGGGCTTAACGATCAAGCCAAATGACAAAGGGCGGCAATAATATTGAAAACACTGACGTTCTATGTGTACAGAAGACCCATATAGAGGGCACCAGAAGTGGGATTTTAGAACAACTAGGCTTCAGATTATTGGTGGCCACTAAGCGAGGTACTAAAACCAGAGGGGTAGCTATCCTCACCCATAGGAGTGATATAATTTTTTAAAGAATACTGTCAGATAGATGGGGTCGATGGGCTTTAGAGGAATGTGTGTTTGCTGGGGAGCTATTCACTGTGTGTTCGGTGTACGGCTCGACCGCAGATGACCCAGAGGTATTAGAGTTTTTGGATAATGAGCTAGCCAAATGGCCTACCCCACTTATAGTATGTGGCGATTTCAATATTAATGGGCTTGGGGGACTCTGGGGAGTCACTGATGATAAATATGCAGGATGCAAAAGAAAGGTTTTTAAGGCACTTACTAAATATGGTTAATAATCATGGTATTATAGATGTATGGGATCATTTAAATATTAAAGACCATGGTGGTTTCTTATTTTCTACCCACACAATGCGGTTATCAGACTTGATTACTTTTTGGTCTCACACTTATTAGCGCACCGGGCAAGAATAGAGAAACTCCCAAGGATATTATCGGATCACAACCCTCTTGTTCCTAATTTGGCTTTTACTAAAGGAGAGCAGGGTGAACAGACTTGAACTTTTGAAAAAGAGCTTTTTATAGACTCTGAATATGTCTCTCATATGAAGGGGTGGATTATGTCTTTCTTTGATATAAATAGACATGGTGCTAATGCAGGAGTAGTGTGGGACACTTTTAAAGTGGGTGTTAGAGGGGAGACTCTCAGTTTTAGTCTATTTCGGCAGAAGAGGGAGGTGCAATGAAGAAATGCTCTTTAAAAAACGTAGCCAGGATTGAAGAGGAGCTGGCTACAGCGGTAAATATCGGCTTAGTAACTAATGATATTCTGGACCGGCTTGCTTGGGCCAAGGCAGAAATTGGAGAACGGGCTGCTGCGAAGGGATCAGAATAATTTTTAGCAAAAAGAAAGCATTGTCATGAATTTAGTGAGCGTGTAGGTCATACACTGGCACTTAGACTTTGACAAAAGTGCGCCGTAAGCAAGATAAACGAGAATATAGCTGATTGTGGAAACTTATTTACAGATCCTATCGGGCTCCATGAAGTGTTTTGGCATTTTTATTATAGACTATATGGTGAGGAATCTCAGGAATTGCAGAATTCATCACAGGATTACCTCAATCGTATACTTTTGCACAGTATTGAATCAGAGGATAGTGAAAAGCTATAGGTAACTCTGACACAGGATGAGATCTATGGCGCTTTGAGGAATCTCCCCTCTGGTAAGGCCACTGGACCTGATCAGATTCCAATGGAGTTCTATAAGGTGTTTTTGGACAAAATTGGACCCGACCTGGTTGAAACGATTCACTGTGCACAATCAGGGAGCTCGGTTCCCACTTCTTGGGCAGGCGCTGATATTATAATATTTTTTTAAAAACTCAAGCCGCCTCGGGAACCTGGATCATACCGGTCAATTACGCTCATAAACAGTGATGCTAAGATTTTTTCAAAAGCTCTGGCAACCAGATTAAATATTATTATTGGAAAAACCATCAACCCATAACCGGGAGGGGGACTACCCAGCATACACGACACGTAATATCCCTGTTTGATGCAATAGAAGTCTCAGGGGACCCTATGGCTTTGCTGCTTTTGGACGCAGAAAAAGCCTTTAATAGGGTCTCCTGGGATTATCTATGGGTGGCAATGAAATGGTTTGGAATTGCCCTGGGGTTTATTAAAGCCATTTGAGCTATTTACAGTGTACCAACAGCTCGTTTAATAAACGGGAAATATGCTGTGCCTTTTGAGATCAAACGGGGCACCCGGCATGGCTGCCCATGCTCACCCCTGTTATTTACCATACACATAGACCCCTTAATATGGCTCCTAGAGGTCTGTCAGGAAATTGAGTCAATAATTTATCAAGATATTGCAACAAAAGTTCTCACATACGCGGACGATGTCGCCTTGGTTACCCCAATCCATTAGCAGCAATAGCGTCAGTTGAGGAGATTGCTCTAGCTTTTGGTGGGATTTCCGGATATGCCCTAAATAAGCAGAAGACCCAGATAGTCACTAATCGGGGGAAGAGCCTTTCCGAATCACGGTGACAGACACAGTGGCTTATTTGGGTATTTCTATATCCCCTGATTTGAATGATCTGGTTGCAACATATATTGATCCTATAATCAGGAAGGCTAAAAAGATTTTGACAAATTTCACAATCTGCATCTGTCTTTGGTAAACCGCTGTAATGTTGTTAAACTGGTATTTTTACCAAAAATACTCTATTTATTCAGGGCCATACCTTTAGAATTTGCGAAGCAAAGGTTTGTTGCATTAGAAAACCTGGTTAATCGATTTGTTTGGGCACACGGCAAAACCAGGAGGGCTTTACGCTATATGACACTGCCCTCTGTAAGAGGCAGCTGGGCGCTTCCAGATTTTAAATTCTATTATTGGGCTGCGGCTCTCCAATATATGTGGGTGTTGTTTGGTAGGCAATCAGAAGATCCAAGTGCCAAATATAGGTTGCCAGATGTTTACAGGTTACTGGTGGGTGAGGATACAGCGAACTGATTCATGAAATTTAGCGAGCTTAGCTATTTTAAATGAACAAAGTTTAAAACTATGTGGCAGCCTTTCAAATCTGGGCTGCCCTTAAGAAGAAGACAGGACTCAGTAGAATTAATTTCTATACCCAGCTGTTTGACAGTCCCACCCTGCCAGACATCTTTTCCAATCAGATTATGGCAGAGTGGGCTGGGCGTGGCCTTGTAAAAGTGGAGGATTTAATGAGCTCTGAGGGAACTTAGGGCCCGATGTAGGTAGGGCGTTACCGATCGGTAACGGCCGAAAATACCGATTTTTGGCCCTTACCGATCGGTAAACAGCCATCGAGATGTAGGGAACCAAAAACATAAAGAATCGGATAGAAAACCGAATCGGAATGAGTACCGAATGGGAAAGAATCCGATACGTACATACCGAAAATCGGATATGTAACGAATCGGAAAAACACCGATTCGGATGCAAAGACCGAATCGGTCCATGTACCGATTCGTTAGTGACACCGAATCGGAAAGTCACCGAATCGGTCCATGTACCGAATCGGTACAAAGACCGAATCGGAAAATCACCGATTCGGTCCATGTACCGATTCGTTAGTGACACCGATTCGGAAAATCACCGAATCGGTCCATGTACCGATTCGTTAGTGACACCGAATCGGAAAATCACTGAATCGGTCCATGTACCGAATCGGTACAAAGACCGATTCGGACATGAGCCGAATCGGAAAACATGCCGATTCGTATGAATCGCCGATCGGGAAATTCCCCGATTCCGACAGTTGGGGAGATGTAGGGAGGCACAGAAACACCGAAATCGGCTCAAAATCGGTAGAATTCACTCGGTATTTACCATGGATTGCAATCAGGTGGTAACCAACTCCAACCCATATAAACAGTCCCAAAATGCATTGCAACTTGCAGGATGGCAGCTTTCTATGTCATTGCGAGGCGGCTACGGCTACAGCAGGAAGGACAGAGGGAATGGCTAAGAAATGAACAGGTCTACAGACAGAGGATAACCCTGTTCATGCTGACAGAGGCAGAGATACTACAGAGATACAGGCTGGACTCTGACACCATACTTGAGCTCATCAGGGATCTCAAGCCATTCTTGGACCACCACACCCCAAGGGCACACGCCATCCCTGCGCACGTCCAGGTGCTATGCAGCCTACACCTGCTAGCGTCTGGCAGCTATCAAAGTGGAGTAGCAGCAGCAGGAGGGGTGAGCCAGAGCAGCCTGTCAAGGTTCTTCCACACATTCCTTGACGCCATGATAGACAGGATGGACCAATACATCTCTTTCCCTGCAACCCACGCAGAACTGCTACAAACTAAAGCTGACTTCTACCAGATGGCACAATTTCCCCAAATCATCGGTTGCATAGATGGCACGCACATTCCGATTTGCCCACCAGCGGACACCGAATACATATACCGCAATCGGAAATCTACACACACCATCAACGTGCAGGTGATCTGCAATGCAAAGTGCACCATCACAGACCTGGTAGCAAAATTTCCAGGGAGTACCCATGACTCCTATATATTCCAACAGAGCGGCATATATGCACGGCTGATGGCTGGCGAATTTGGAGAAGGATACCTCCTAGGTGAGACACATCATCAGACCCCCATAACACATAGTAGGTAGGTGGAATACATGTATGCATGTGTCTAATGTGACCCCTTTCTCTTCCAGGCGACAGTGCATATGCCCTCCGCTCATTCATACTCACCCCCTACCTCAACCCCTCCACACCCAGCCAAAGGAGGTATAACCGGGCCCACATACGCACAAGGAATGTTGTTGAACGGACCTTTGGCATCTGGAAAAGTAGATTCAGATGCCTGCACAAGAGTGGAGGTGCAAGGCAGTATACCCCCATCACCTGCTGCAAGATCATAGCTGTATGTGCAATGTTACACAACCTTGCGGTGAAGAAGGGCACTGAGGTGGAGTTGTCTGACTACGAGGACCATGACGACAACGAAGCTGTGCCACTGACACAGCCAGCTGGGGTGTGTACGCCAAGTGATGGCAGATACAGACGTGAGGAGATCACTGAGAACTATTTCTGACTGAGTACAGATGCAAAGACAGCTAAATGTTGCTTGGAAAAAACAAATTTTAATAGTGTTGCACCACAGTTACAGCACTGATGTGCATAAAAAAATGGAGTATGGTAAATAAAATAAAGTCCAGGGTTCTGGTTGCCTCACCCGCCCTTGCCAGGCTATTTTTTTGCCCGCTTGCCAGACCCACTGGGGTGTCCCTCAGCCCCCTCTGAATGCCCAGCAGCATCAGCGGAGCGCCTGGTGCTCCTCCGTGGCTCAGACGCAGCGCTGGCCGGGCTGCTGCGGCTGCTGCTGTCTCCAGCATCACCCAGGTCCAGGGCAGGATTGGAGGCGGTGTTTGAAATAATCATGGCCTCCATAGCCGTGGTGATCCTGGCCATCCCCCTAGTGAGCTCAGCCGTATGCTGACTAAGGACAGATTCCTGGTTGGCGCTGCGATGGCACAGTTGTGCCGTCGCCGCTGCAAGGCGGCCCATGGCCCGGTTCAGCACCCGGGCATCCCGCCTGCGCACCAGCTCATGCTCCTCCTGTCTGGCAGATGAGTGGGTGATGGCAGTGGTCAGCCTGCCTAACCCTGCTGCCACCTCCTTGTTGGATTCCACGACGGCCTGGAATCCCTTGACCAACTCTCCCATCTGCATGTTGTGCTGCAGGAGCTGGCGTTGGCAGGCCATGGTGGATCTTGCCTGTTGCCTCTGGATTTTAACCATCTGTCCCTCCAGGCCCAGGAATACACTGCCCTCCCGTGCTGGTGCAGCAGTGGTGGTGATGGTACGGCGCCGGGCACTGCTGCTTCCGGCCTGCTGAGTGGGCTGGGGTGCCACTGGTGGGGGGGTGATGCTGGGCGGTCCCTGAGCCCCTGCTCCCGGGGCAGGTTGAACAGGTGGCAAGGCCACGGTTGTGGCAGGAGCTGGGGTAGGCGGAATGGTGTCCCTTGTAGGGGAGTTCTCTGGGGAGAACTGCAAGGGGGGTGTGCTGGGCATTACTGGGGAGTGCAGTGCATCGAAGTCAATGACCAGGACTCCCTCCATTCCTAGCCCTGGGGTGTCTCCTTCCTCCTCCTCCTCCTGGCCTGCCTGGCTGGTGCTCGGCCCTGCGACTGCAGTGTCGGACGGTGCTGCTCCCTCTGATGCCACTGTTGTTCCGCCTGATGGGGCCCCTAGGTACAAAGAAGCATTTGTAAACTGAGTGCCGATGTATTACAGTCAGTACAATTATAGCATTCCACATGTCCTTGCATCTTCTTACACTGTGTCACACTGTTTCCTGTCTTGTGATTCTGCACTGCCATATTTAGCTAACTTCTGCTGACTACATGTACCATGATGCTTGTCTCTTGTATGTTGGTGACAGTACTGTGCTGGGGTTTGCCTATGCATTGTGTCTAATGGGGAGGTGTCTGGTAGGGTGTGTCATGATGCGCATGTTTCTTACCTGTAGCTGTGGCTCTCGCAGAGCTGTCCAGGGTCCCGATTCCGCTGACACTCTCCCTCTCAATGGTGCTGGAGACCAGTTCCTCCAGCTCGGTGAGGGGTGGCGCCGGGTTCCTGCCTCCTCCAGTGCCTCCAGCCTGCCTCTGTATCTTAGCCATCTTCCTCTTAGTGAAGCTGCGGATGTCATAGAACCTCTTTTTTAGTTCTTCTACAGACCTGGGGGTGACACCCGCAGCATTCACCTTCTGGGCGATGTCGGCCCAGATTCTCCTCTTGGTGCTGTCTGGCACGTTGAGGGACAGCTTGCCAAACAGCTGGCGGTGCACCCTCACCACCTCCTCGACCAGCACCTGAAGTTCGGTGTTGGTGAACTTCGGCTTCCTCTTCTGGGAGGACTTCTGGCTTTCTGACTGCTCTGCCATATTCTCCAGTTCAGTTGGCAACCTCCTACTCCCACTGCTGCAAACTGTGAGTGTTGAGCTCAGGCTGGCTCTCCAGAAACTTCTTAATTAGCTGCACCTGCCAGTGTTGCCACTCCCTGTTTGGGTGGGGGAGGGGGAGCCACCTCATTGGCTGAATCGGCTTTTGACGAATCGGATTTTACCGAATCGGTAAAATCCGAATCGGTGTTATCCGATTCGGTATTATCCGATTCGGTAAAAGCCGATTCGGTTCCTTCAATGCATTCCTATGGGCTTTTTTCCCCATGGGTGTGTTTTCATGGCTACGAATCTATGATTGCCGAATCGGATTTTACCGAATCGGCTTTTACCGATTCGGTATTCGCCGATTCGGGGCTTTCCGATTCGGTGGTAGCCGATTCGGTAATTTCCGATTCGTTGTTAGCCGATTCGGTACTTTCCGATTCGGGCCGAGCCCAATCGGAACGTACCGATTCTCATTACCGATGCCGCCCGATTCGGTATTCATTCGGTTTTTTTTCCCTACATCTCGTTTTCCGATTTCACAATACCGATTCGGCCCGCCTCGGTATTTTGAAATCGGAAAATCGCGTTTACCTACATCGGGCCCTTAGCAATTTAAGGATATGCAAGACAAATTCGGTATAAGTACTAAGAACTTCTTTAAATATCTCTAGATTAGAAGTTTCCTGAGCAAAAAGCTGGGTGGGCTTAACAGCTTTGGTAAAATCAAAGTCATAGATGTTATAAGAAGCGGCAAGGGCTGTACTATCAAAGGAATCTACTGCACACTTATATCACTTAAGCACAATGATTTAGAAAAGCCCAGTGAAAAATGGAAAGAAAGGCTGGGCACTGATTTGGATAATTTCCTTGAGTCTTTAGAGCTGGGGCAAAAAGTTTTATGTTCTGTCATGCATCAGGCTCAGCATTACAAGACAATCTTCTCTCTCTATTATACCACGGCAAAGATAGCACAGTGGGGAAGACAGGTGGGAACTAGTGCCCAGATGCATCAAAGAAAATTGCATTCGCAAACGGTGCGAATCGCAAAATTCGGCCGTTTGCGAATGCAATTCATGCTGATGGAATTTATCATTTTTTTATTTTTTTCGCATATTTAGGAATCGCAATTTCATTTGTGAATTCTTTAAAAAATCGCAAAAATTGCGATTCTGAGTGAAATTGCGAAAAAATGCAATGCATCAAAAATCGCAATTGGCGATTTTTAAAAAAATCGCAATTAGGAATTCTTAAAATTAAAAGAAGTTGAACCTGGTGCAAATTTGACTAACTGGTTAAACTGCATCTGTCAATCATCTGTGCAGCATATAAGGACCTCATAGACCTTGACCCAGCCTTTCAAGATGGCTGCACTTTACTTTTTGGCACGCAGGCAGAGGCTGAGAGTAGCTGCAGGATGGAGGAGAAGGCTCATACAGGAGAGAATCTTTAGAGTGCGCATAACCTTATTGGGGCAGACTGAAGCAGAGATATTTAAGAAATATAGGCTGAATGGTACTTTAATATTAGAATCAATCCATGAATTGGACCCAATTCTGCAGAGGCAAACACGCAGGACACAAGCCATACCAACCCATGTGCAGGTATTGTGTTCATTGCACCTCCTTGCATCTGGGTCATTTCAGGGGGTAATAGCCATTGCTGGTGGTGTGTCCCAGAGTTCACTCTCCAGATTTTTTAATGCCTTTCTAAATGCCATGTTACAAAGAATAAGGTTTCATATTAAATTCCCTAGCACACAACAGAATTTAATGAAGACCAAACTGGATTTCTACAACATGGCTCAATTTCCCCATGTTATTGGCTGTGTAGATGGCACACATGTCCCCATCTGCCCTCCCTCAGAAAATGAATATATTTATCGTAACAGGAAATGCTTCCATTCACTTAATATTCAAGCTGTCTGTAATTTAAAAACCATAATTACAGACCTAGTTGCTAGTTACCCAGGAAGTGCCCATGACTCCTTTATTTTTAGACATAGTGCCATTCATGCTAGACTGCTTGCTGGTGAATTTGGAGATGGATACCTGCTAGGTAAATGTTTCATTCCACTCAACAAACTTACAATTGATCTTCACACATTTTTGCTTACATTACATTTACATGCTTTCTATTGCAGGAGATAGTGCCTATGCAGTGAGGTCTTACATCTTAACTCCATACCTAAACCCAAGTACAAGGAAAGAGCAGCACTACAACCAGGCTCACATATCAACCAGGAATGTCATAGAGCGGACCTTTGGAGTGATGAAATCACGCTTCAGAATACTTCATAAAACTGGAGGAGCATTGCAGTACCAACCAGACATTTGCTGTAAAATAGTAGCAGCATGTGCAATGCTACATAATCTAGCGACTGAGAGAGCCATAGAACTTGATGAGGACAATGTTTTACCTCCAAATGTAAATCAGCCTCCGCAACCACAAGCAAGAGCACATGGTCCAGAAGCAGCAGAGGGGAGAAGGAGAAGGGCAGAGATCACACAGCATTACTTCTAAATTAGGTAAGAAAAACTCTGAAAATGTATTTTTGTTGCAAGCAATGTGAAATTTAATTATAAATGAAACTGAAAAGCTTTAGTTTTTGGACTTTCACTGTATCCCAAACTTAATTGTGGCCTTTTAAATCAGACATGTACAAATGAAAAGCATTGAATCTCAATCAACTTAGACCTCATGAATACCACTCAAGAGGCATTACAATGTCATTTCTTATGCCCACGCACTCCTAATGCCTTCCCTGGACTTTTCCCAGTGTGCATGTTGACATTAGTGGCATCATTCTGCTTTCTATTACTTCGCCGTGTGCCACTCAAGCAATGCTCAGATGTGCCACTCACAGCACTGCTGGTACCACTCTCCCCCATTGGTATTTGCTTTTCTGGGGATGCCTTGGACTGTGAATGTGCTGATGGCTCAAAGGTAGACCCCACTCCTTTTTGAATATGTTTAAAAGTTTTCATCAGGAGTACCTGGGTTGAAAGGGTCTGCTTGCAGAGGGCACGTGTACAATTAGAAAGGCAAGTCATTTCCCTGTTATGGGCCTGCATGTTGGTCAGGAGTCGAACCTGCCTTTTACCACAGATTTTTTGATGTTTCTGCATCATTGTGCACATGGTCTCCAAAGAGTTAGCAATACGGTCAAGCTTCATTGCAGATGTTTCTTGGCCTGTCTTCATTACATTGATCATTTTATTCATACTGGTAGCTAATGTACCCATTTGTTTGCTGATATGTCCCAGTCTTCCTTTAATAATCCTAATGTCTTTGCCTTGCAGGCGCTGTATCTTTAATATTTTGTCCTCAACAAGATTGCCAGTGAAGGGACCCTCTCCAACCTGACCACTTTCACGCACAGTACCTCGACGCAGAGTAAACTGCTGAAGTCTCTTTCGCCTACTTATCCTTGAATTTGTGACTGTAGGAGTGCTTTGAGGCTGGCTTTCTGGACTATTGACATTCTGCTCAGTTTCTGAATCTGTCTGGAGCAGTTGTCGCACTCTCTGTCTTTCACATGGTTGTGAATTGGCTGATGAAGTACTGGGAGCATTTTCCAACTGTTTTTCTTGAACTTCTTGGTTGTGGAAATCCCTTAAATCCTGCTCAATTAGATCTTGCAGTGCCTCTATGATTTAAAAAAATGCAAACATGTTGTTAATTTCAGTTTGCACTTCCCTTTCAAAATCTAATAAAATCTAAAAAATTTGTCAGTGAAATGAATCTAGTCTCATTCATGATATTTGTTGGTATCAATGTTTTATGAAAATGAAAATGTATTCTTTGTGTGCATGATGGATTCATAAAAACTACAACTCCCATAATGCACTGCTTTCAGTTAACTAACATTACTTGGAGGTTGCTGGAGACACACACAGATCATTTCATACACAATTTAATTACAATGTTGATAATACATCAGCAGTCATAAATTAATGGTCTCCATTCAGACATTGAAAAGCACATACAATTCACTTACCTTCAGAAGGAGTTGGAATCTCAGATGTATCAATGTTTGTTACTCCAATTATAGCCACAGTCAACAGTGTGGCTTCCACCATTTCTTCCAGGGGAGTGTTGGGTCTATCCCTAGGTGTTCCGCCTCCAGTAAGCTTAGCAGATTTCATTCTCTTTGCAAGCTTCTCTTTTGCACGGCTGCGCAGGTCATACCATCTTTTTTGTAGATTGTTTATATCGCGATGTGCCACTCCTACTGCATTGACCTTTGATTGTATGGAAATCCATAGGTTCCTTTTAACAGCCTCAGGGACCTTAAGAGACAGCTTACCAAAAAGCTGCTCCTGTCTTGCAGTCACCTCCTCAATGAGGATTTCCAACTCTTGATCTGAAAACTTAATTTTCCTTTTTCTGGCTGGCCCCTCTTCAACTGGATTCTCATTTTCCATTTTCAAACAAATGTGAAGCACAGACTGCAGCAGCAGCCTCCAGGGAAAGCTCACACAGCAAACTGCCAAACCACACCTTCAAACAAGGGAGCAGCTGCGCCTGATTGCTGTACTGGCTTTCAGGCAGCTGAGTCAATGAGATTCATCATGTGTGTAAATTCGCAATTTGCGATATCGCAAATTGCGAATTCGCAATTAAGAATTCGCAAATTTAATGCGATTCGGTAAAAATTGCGATTTTTACCGAATCGCATAATATTTGCGAAAATAATGATGCATTGCCATTTGCGATTCCTTATTTGCGATTCCTTATTTTTCGCAAATAAGGAATCGCAAATTCAAACATTGATGCATCTACCCATAGTTGTTCTCATTGCAATTCACCAAATGCTGACTTAGTTCATATGTTTTTCACCTGTCCACAGCTTGATCAAATAAAATCCGCAATCATGGCTTTTTTGTCAACACACCTTGGGTTTTAAAGCTAAGCTAACCCAAACCCTAATGCTTCTCGAGGTTGACAACAGTCAGGGGCAAGCTTTGCACTATTGCTTTCTTTTTCTTGCTATGGCAGTTTTCCCAATTTGTGTTGCTGCAGCCTAGCTTGATCAAGCCGCTCCTACTTTTCAGCATTGGCTAGCTAGGCTACTCGCGGCGTTTAACCTGGAGAGGGGAATTTGCGAAAGGAGGGGTAAAAGAGGAAAAATCTCTTGGTAAATGTAGGAAGGTGGATACCTTACTATGGTTACCCCAGATTTTTGTTGCCCAGTGTTTAGCTGGTTTTCGACTTAGTTGGCCTGGGATCCTGATAATTATGGTCCCAGGCTATCTGCTCTCTCTGTAAAATGGACTCCATGTACTTTAGGTACATTACCAATTGGACATTGGGTCACCTTATCAGCCCCTGTACAGTGTACTATAGGTACCCAGGGCATAGTTGCATCCAAGGCCTAGCAGGGGCTGCAGCATATATTTTGCCACCCCTGGCTGGCTATCCAATCTGACACAACTGGCAGATCACTCAGCTGGGGCAAGGTTTTGTAATCACCCCTTGCTTAGATATAGTATACCTATATCTAAACCTATATCTGGACACATATACACCTATAAGTCACTCCTATGGCAGGCCTTAACAATCCTGGAGGCAGAGTGCTTGGTTTTATGAGAGATGGTGCTCTAGCATGAGCTGAGCCTGTCTTCAGCTTTCGGGACCAACTCCCTTAGCTGTTCTGGGATATTGCCATACCATATACTCTTAAGTGCATTATAATCCTCACGGTTATTTGCTAACTTTGGTTTGGCTTTATCAAAACATGTCGTGTAAGATGTCATACACTTTGAAATACTACCCCCTCGCCACTTCTGGTGACAGGGGTAGCATTCCACTCTTCTAGAGGGAGAAGACATGTTACTTTGCTTAAACGCGGTTAAATCTAACCAGAGCCTCAGCATCACAAAATGGATGCTGCTGCCACAGACACAAGTCTGGCCTCCTGCTGCTGACCGAAACTCCGGCAAAGGAGGCCTGGACAAATAGTATCATGTCACAGGGAGGTGTTACACCACTCCAGACAGGAGATAGTGGATTGGGGCAGGGAGGGCTGAATGAAACTAGACACTGCCTGGGGCGCACAAGGCGTCCCATGCATAGTCCAGTTCAAACCGGTGCTGGGGCCCTCCAGCCCCAGCTCTGGCATGAAACTGGACAAAGGGAAAGGGATGTAACCACCCCCTTCCTGGGTCCCACCCATAGGAGGGACCTAGCAGGTGATCCAGCCCCTAGATGTGGAATAAAGGTAGGAGCTGTGCAAATGCACTTTAGATCATCCTGACTGAAACTTTGAAATGAAACTCTGGACCCTTCGACATCCTACTCAACGTAAAAGACTGAAGAATCTCCCTTGTGGTCAAGGAGTGGCCACCCTGTGCAAGTAGGCACCATCAGCGCATCAAGACTTTCTTTGCGGTTGGCCCTGCCGGAGCTCGAACAACAGAGACTGACAAGACCTAGAGTCCCAGACTTACAACAGCCCAATCCACAGTCCTAGCAAAGCTTAGACCCGTGGAGGTGACGAGAGACGTGGGACCAGCCATCTTGAAAAGTCAATGAAGTGCTTCCAGCGCAGCTCCCAAGGACCCTTGACGTTGTACTTTGGGGTTTGAGAAGCCCCAGCCCGAGCAGTCTGTGCTCCAAAAATCACCCCTCCACACTCTCCGAGTGCTGTGTGGGGCCCTTTTGCACTTTTCCTGCTCGACACATTGTCCGGTCGCTTGTCTGTTGGCTAGTGGCCTCTGTGACAATGAAACCTCGAAACTACACTGCTGGTCTGGTTGCTCCAGACTGGCCCCAGTTCCCCTGAAAAGGAGCCATCGATCTGACCTTCCCGGTCCGATCAAGAAGACATCTTTGAGTCCTGCATGGGTTGCCTTTGCCAAGGCTTGGTGACTCCGAATCGAGTACCGACACCGCCGACAGCAAGAGCCTTTGTGGGACAGCACGTGTTCACCAGCTGGTTATTCTCGATCCTTCCTGGTCCACGTGGCAGTGGAGACAAACACCTCAACATCACCTGATTGCAACCCGACATTGCCTGGTTCCTTCCTGGTTCCTCGCTGGTCACTGGCTAGTGACCTGAACTCTGTACCCTCTGCTTTCAGGTACTCTTCATCTTCGATCCACCCTTGGATCCAACCGGACTCTTCTCTCCTGGCCGCCTGCAGCATCTTTTCCTCCAGGCTCCATAGAACTTCACGACGGAACCCGACACACTTTGGCACCTATGCACCCGCTTCCTGTGGGTGAGGTAACGATATAACTCCGGTGCTCCTATAGTGGTTTACACCTCTAGTGTCCTAGTTTTAAGTGGCTAAGTTCTAGTCCAGTCAGAAGTCTCCGAAACCTAACACTTTCTGATTTTTACGCACCTTTGACTTTTATGGTAAACGCGGTTGCCTATAGACTCTGCAACCGCATCCTGTGGGCCTCCTATGTCCTAACCTTCATTAGTCCAGTGTAGGCCCAGTGATTCCCAAGGCCCTAGGCCTGTTCATGGTTGGTGACGTGGTACTTATACCACTTTCTTAATATATGGTTTGAGTGGCCACCCGGCCTATCCATAATTGTGCAGCTTATTGTATGCTATACTGTGTTCTTTGTTTAACGCTTGTGCTCCTGTGCCCATAAAGAGTCAAGGGGATTATTCTAGAAATAAATACATATATTTTGTAATGTATAACTTGTGTGGTGTCCTTTCATTTGATATTTTAAAGGATTGCATATGGTAAAACAGCTGGCTTCACATGCCCTCTTGAGTTTAGCCTAAGACTGCTTTTGTCCATGCTACCCCTAGGATAGCTGGTCTATAAGGTTGACTTACAACCAATCACCAAAAGGGTCATTTGGACTGGTGCAAGGTGCTCACTAGAATAGTGATCACCATATACCAGGCCAACTTCGCACATTGATGTGCAGCAGTTGATATTTGAGCTTGCTGTTGTTTTACCAATTGTAATCTTTGACAATATCATTTGAAAGATCACATCAAGTACCTAGGTACATATAAACAAAGCTTAACATACTTAAGTTCTACTGAACTTATTGGTTGTAGACCAAAGGGCTTAGCACACCCTGACTACAACCTCTAGAGATGTTCCAGTAGGTAAACAAATAGTGTAGGTAAGTGCACCACTTATACCTCACTAGTCATGCCTGGCACAGGTGAACCCTCCAGTTCTCTACCTGTGGGTGACCCTCACAAGGCACCATCCAGTTATGAAAAACTCAGCCACAAGGACTTGAGTGTCCTGTGTACTGCAAGGGGGCTGAAAAGGGGCCACAACCCCATCATCCCTATCCTCATAGCAATCCTAGAGAAAGCTGATCTTGAGAAGGAATCTGAAACAGGTCCTTCAAGTAAGATAGGAGAGGGAAACCCACCTGATAATGCTGATACCCCAGAAGTTGAACCTGACAAGGTAGACGATGATGAGGATGGAGATGAGTCAGATAATCAGGGGGAGGACCAGGTTGAAGTCAGATGACTCAGCCAGGCCAATCTAAGGCTACATGGGAATGGAGAAGGTGCCCACCTTCCCAGGCCCAAAAGTAGACTTACCCCTGGCACTAGAAGGGTTAAATCTCCTTGCAGGGACTCTAACCAGTCTAATGCCTCCAGGGGATCTCAAATGGGAATGACTTCCCCCCAGAGAAAAGAACATGAGGCTAGGATGAGAGCTGTCCAACTTCAAATTGAGAAGGAAGAGGTAGTCCTGGCCCAAGCTAAACTTGCTTTAGCAAGGGAGCAAAAGTTAAGTGGATTAGATTCCACTGGTGGCATCAGTATCCCTAAGGATAAAGACAGGTCCTATGATAGTAGAAACCTGAGTAATATTGTGCCCCCCTACAAATGGATGACTGCTCTGGAGAGAGCCTGCATGGTACAGCAGGTTCCCCAAGATCAGTGGGCAGCAATCTTGTGGCTCTCCTTTTCAGGAAAAGGGAAAGACAAGCTCCTCACTGTTAGACATGAGGATGCAAAGAACTACACTGTCCTGAGGAATGCTTTAATTGATGGGTTTGGCTTAACCACTGAACAGTACAGGTTAATGTTCAGAGATACCCAGAAGACACAGACTCAGGACTGGACTGATTTTGTAGATTGTTCTACTAAGGCTCTGGAAGGTTGGTTGCTTGGCAGCAAAGTACATGACTATACAGTATTGTATAATTTGATTATGAGGAAGCAGATCCTTAGTAATTGTCAAAGCCAGCTTTTACACCAGCACCCGGCGGACTCAGATCTGACCTCTCCACAAGAATTGGCTAAGAGGGCAGACAAATGGGTCAGAACCAGGATTAGGCCTAGAAATCAGGATAATGACCAGAAGAAGGAGTCTACCAAGCCTCAAGAAAAAGGTGGGGATAAATCTAAAGACAAGACTTCCCCAGGGCCCCAAAACTCCAAGGATGGGAGTGGGTCCCAAGACACTTCCTCTACCCAAAAGAAGCCTTATTGCCATGCGTGTAAAAAGCCTGGCCACTGGAAGACTGACAGCAGTTGCCCTAAGGCCAGCAATTAGGAGAATATTCCTCCAAGTAATACTCCAACACCTCCTGTTACTACTAGTAGTAATCCCCCAGGTGGTGGGAGTGCCCCCAAGAATTTGGCTGGGTTTACTTGGGGAACTCAGGTGGACTCTGGCCTAACCAGGTCCCCTACCACAGCTACTCTTGTCTGTGAAAATGGCATGGGGTTTGCCAACTTCACTGCTTGTCCCAACACTTTGGGCAAGTACAGACAGGAGCCCCTCATCAATGGTCTAAAAGTTGAGGCCTATAGAGACACAGGGGCTAGCATCACTATGGTGACTGAGAGTCTAGTCCCCTCAAGGCAACGTTTACCTGGAGCCACATACCAGGTGATCATTAACATTGATGGAGTGCAGAAAGATCATCCCATGGCAGTGGTAAATCTCAGCTGGGGAGGTGTCACTGGCCCGAAGAGAGTGGCAGTGTCATCAAACTTGCCTGTAGATTGTCTACTGGGGAATGATCTAGAGATCTCAGCCTGGGCTGAGGTGGAACAAGAAACCCATTCTAAAATGGTTAATCTCCATGGAAAGGTTAGTGGGGCTGTGATGGCCACAGCCCCAATCTAAGACGTCCCCCCTGAACAGGTCAGGAGGGCTGTGACAGTCTTAGCCCAATCTCAAGCAGATTCCTTCCCTGAACAGGTTGGCAGGTCTGTGATGGTAACAGCCCATACCCACACTGAGTCCCTTCCTGAAAAGGTTGGTGGGGCTGTGATGGCCACAGCCCAAACTCAAACAGATTCATGTGTTATGAAGCCTGAAACTATGAATCACTCAACACAAGCAGAGAGCATTGAGGAGGAAGAGAAATCTCCCTCCCACCAGACTTTAGGAAAGGATCAGCCTCCTCAGGGAACGGATCTTACCCCTTGGGAGGGAACTGCCCCAGAGGTAGTCAGGCCTGGCCTGGCAGAACCCCTGATGTCAGTGGACCCTTCCAAGGTGGGACCCAGTCTGGAGCAGGTAACCTGCCCCTCTCTACCCTGTCTCAGTCAGCCCAGGGCTGTAGAGGTCAGGGAGGCCAGTGGTGGACCCCAAAGGGCCCCTTGTCCAAATGAACCACCCCATCAGCAGATTAGGGGCACCAAAGTTAGCAGCCCTAGCAAGGTGAAAAAGTTAAAAACTCCTGAGGGATCCCCCTTACACTTAGTTAGGAGCCTCCCCCAGATGGATTCTGTTGGGCACAGCCAAACCTGGTACCCAAAGGCCCAAAACCTGACCTGTCCCTCCAGTAAGCCAACAAAAGGGACCCAGCCTCCAGCTTTAGGTAGCCAGAGGTTGACCCTGAGAGCACAGTGCAACTCAGTCATGGAAAGAAAGGCATCCATGGTGGATAGTGATTGGAGGAAGCTGAGCCCTACTTTTGTGGAGCCTCACTTCAATACTCCCTTCCCACACCAGCTTTTTACTTTGCCAAAAAAAACACAGGTAGTGATTCCCTATTTTGGAGACCCTCTGATACCCCTAGGGTAAGGGATTGCTTAGTGGACCATGAGACAGGGGGTAACCATGCAAGTGCAGGTACTTCCTTATATGGCCACTTAATATGGCCACTTAGGCAATATAGGCTTACCTGGTCAAGGATAACCTTATCTCCTTTCGTTTGGGGGGGGGGGGGTTATGTAGGAAGGTGGATACCTGACTATGGTCACCCCAGATTTTTTTGCCTAGTGTTTAGCTGGTTTTCGACTTAGTTGGCCTGGGATCCTGCTAATCAGGGTCCCAGGCTATCGGCTTTCTCTGTAAAATGGACTTCATGTACTTTAGGTACATTACCAATTGGACATTGGGTCACCTTATCAGCCGCTGTACAGTGTACTATAGGTACCCAGGGCATAGGTGCATCCAAGGCCTACCAGGGGCTGAAGCATATCTTTTGCCACCCCTGGCTGGCTATCCAATCTGAGACAACTGGCTGATCACTCAGCTGGGGCAAGGTGGTGTAATCACCCCTTGCTTAGATATAGTATACCTATATCTAAACCTATATCTGACACATATACACCTATAAGTCACTCCTATGGCAGGCCTTAACAATCCTGGAGGCAGAGTGCCTGGTTTTATGTGAGATGGTGCTCCAGCATGAGCTGAGCCTGTCTGCAGCTTTCGGGACCAACTCCCTTAGCTGTTCTGGGAGATTGCCATACCATATACTCTTAAGGGCATTATAATCCTTGTGGTTACTTGCTAACTTTGGTTTGGCTTTATCAAAACATGTCGTGTAAGGTGTCATACGCTTTGGAATACTGCCCCCTCACCAGTTCTGGCAACGGGGGTAGCATTCCACCCTTTCAGAGGGAGAAGACAAGTTACTTTGCTTAAACGCGGTTAAATCTAACCAGAGCCTCAGCATCACAAAATGGATGCTGCTGCCACAGACACAAGTCTGGCCTCCTGCTGCTGACCGAAACTCTGGCAGAGGAGGCCTGGACAAATGGTATCTTGTCACAGGGAGGTGTTACACCACCCCAGACAGGAGATAGTGGATTGGGGCAGGGAGGGCTGAATGAAACTAGACACTGCCTGGGGCGCACAAGGCGTCCCATGCATAGTCCAGTTCAAACTGGTGCTGGGGCACTCCAGCCCCAGCTCTGGTACGAAACTGGACAAAGGGAAAGGGGTGTAACCACCCCCTTCCTGGGTCCCACCCATAGGAGGGACCTAGCAGGTGATCCAGCCCCTAGATTTGGAATAAAGGTAGGAGCTGTGCCAATGCAATTTAGATCACCCTGACTGAAACTTTGAAATGAAAATCTGGACCCGTCGATATCCTACTCAACGTAGAAGACGAAGAATCTCTCTTGTGGTCAAGGAGTGGCCACCCTGTGCAAGCAGGCACCATCAGCGCATCAAGACTTTCTTTGTTGTTGCTCCCACTGGGGCTCGAACAACAGAGACCAACAAGACCTGGACTCCCAGACTTCCAACAGTCCGATCCACAGTCCTAGCAAAGCTTAGACCCATGGAGGGTTCGAGAGACGTGGGACCGGCCATCTTGAAAAGTCAATGAAGTGCTTCCAGCGCAGCTCCCGAGGCACCCTCGATGTTGTGCTTTGGGGTTTGAAAAGCCCCAGCCCCGAGCAGCCTGTGCTCCAAAGATCACCCCTCCACACTCTCCGAGTGCTGCGTGTGGCCCTTTTGCACTTTTCCTGCTTGATGCATTGTCCGGTTGCTTGCCCGTTGGCTAGTGGCCTCTGTGACAATGAAACCTCAAAACTACACTGCTGGTCTGGTTGCTCCAGACTGGCCCCAGCTCCCCTGAAAAGGAGCCATCGATCTGACCTTCCCGGTCCGATCAAGAAGACATCTTTGAGTCCTGCATGGGTTGCCTTTGCCAAGGCTTGGTGACTCTGAATTGAGTACCGATACCGCCAACAGCAAGAGCCTTTGTGGGACAGCTCATGTTCACCAGCTGGTCATCCTCGATCCTTCCTGGTCTACATGGCAGCGGAGACAAACACCTCAACATCACCTGATTGCAACCCGACATCGCCTGGTTCCTTCCTGGTTCCTCGCTGGTCACTGGCTAGTGACCTGAACTCTGCCCCCTCTGCTTTCAGGTACTCTTCATCTTCAATCCACCCTTGGATCCAACCGGACTCTTCTCTCCAGGCCGCCTGCAGCACCTTTTCCTCTAGGCTCCATAGAACTTCACGACGGAACCCGACACACTTGCGCACCTATGCACCCGCTTCCTGTGGGTGAGGTAACAATATAACTCCAGTGCTCCTATAGTGGTTTACACCTCTAGTGTCCTAGTTTTTTTTTTTTTTTATCAAATATATTTTTATTGAGTTCCACAAAGCAATGGTATACATACAATATATGAAGAAACAAAAAGCGATGTCATGGCGCCCGTCCCCGACCCAGCAGCGCACCCCTCTGAGTGTCCATGAGGTGAGGCAAGTCCGGGCGCCCGGGTATGCTATCTTGGCGGAGGGACATGCCCCCCTGCGGCCATCCGAACTCTTTTCCACCAACTCCCAAACAGGCCCTCCCTCCCACCCCACCCCAACTGTATCCCACCCCTTCAACTACCCCCAAGCCCCCCCAACCTCCCTCCTCCCGCCCGATGTGTTCCTTGTAGCGCCTATGTTGGTTGTACTGTGTAGAGGCTAGACTTTGTGTTCCACTCTGGTCTTTTCATCTCTAAACCCCTCCGCCAATTTCAGGACCCGGAGATACCTCGGGCATGTGAGCTCCGTAAATTCCTGGGAAAGTAGTGAGATGAGTGGACGCCAGGTTGCTCTGAAGGTTTCGGAGGACTGAGTGAGCGAGGCCTGTATTCTTTCCATCCCCATGATGTACCATAACCGGTGTAACCACCCCGTGTGTGTGGGCTGCCTAGTGGACCCCCAGAGTGACAAGATGTGCTGCGTCGCTGCCCCCATTGCCAGTCCCATCTGTTTTCCCCTCATGGATTTGAGGGGGAACGTCAGGTCGTTCGGCAGTCCGAGAACAGCGTAAGCTGGGAATCGTGGAATGTCGGTGTCAAAGTGAGTGTCTATGTCCTTGAGTACCGCTGTCCAATATTCCTGTACCTCGGTACAGTCCCACATGATGTGTAGCATGGTCCCCGTGTGCCCGCACCCTCTCCAACATTTAGGGTCTTTGCTCGGATTCCCTTGGTGTAGACGCTCAGGGGTCAGGTGCCAGTAGTAGGCGATCTTGACCGCCGCCTCCCTGCTAGCGGTATTCCTGGCCGTGTGATGAGCACGGTGGTATACTTCTCGCCATTCTTTAGCTGAAAGAGCGCGCCCCAGTTCCCTCTCCCAGCGCCTCTGCCCAGCAGATTTCTCCGAAGAGGGGGGAGGGGACAGCATCTGATATAATTCCGTGATGGACCTTGTGTCCGATGTCTTGGTCACTATCCAACGCTCATAGGGGGTGAGGGGGCGCCCAACCAAAGGCGCCACATCGGCGTGCGTCAGCCAGTGCCTAAGCAGGAAGTACTGGTAGCGGAGTGGCTTATCCAGTGAATAATGTGCTGTCACGGCGTCCCATGTCATGAAGCCCTCCGTGTCGAAGAGGTGGCCCGCTGAGCGACACTCGGATTGTCGCCACTGTGGGAATGAGCTCGCGGAGCTGCCAGGGGGGAACGCCGGATTATCCAGCAGAGGCGTCATGGGGGAGGGAAAGGTCGTCAGGCCCCTTGGGACCGCGGTGGCATCCCACACTTGCAAGAGGGTCCTGGTGATGGGGGATCTTTTGAGGTACGGTGGTCTGTCTGGGCGCGCCAGGTAGGGGACCTTCCAGAGTGGCAGGCCCGCCATGGCCCTGTCCTGGAACAACCAGTGCTTCTCCGAAGTCGGTCGGGACCACTCCAGGAGGAATCTAAGCTGAGCCGCTTGGAAGTAGCGCTTGAGATCCGGAACCCCCAGACCCCCCTCCGCTGTCGTCCTTGTGGCCAGGTCACGCCGCAGTCTGGACCTTTTATTCGCCCATACATAGTGATGCAGGGCATCCTGTAGTTTCTTCAGCATCCCCAATGGGGGAGTGACCGGGATGGTCTGGAATACATAAAGGATCTTGGGCAACAGGGACATTTTTATGGCCGCCACCCGGCCCAGCCACGAAAGCGGCTGTTGCTTCCACCTCGCGATGTCCCCCTGGACTCGCGACAGCAGCTTGGAATAGTTAAGGTCGACCGTTTGAGCGGTTGACGGCGTCAGGTCTATCCCCAGGTACTGCACGGTGGTGCTGACCTCAAGCCCCCCTATGTGCAGCGAAGCCCTGTTAGCTGGTCGGGTGTTGCTACCGAGCGGCAGGACAACGGACTTCTGGACATTCATTTTGAAGCCCGACACTGCCCCAAACGCGGTCATTTCCGATAGGAAGGCCGGCAGAGAGACCCGAGGGTTATCCACCGCCACCAGAATGTCGTCCGCGTAGAGGCTGATGGTTTGCTCCACTCCTCCAAACTTGATCCCGGCTATGGCTCGGTTGTCCCGTACCCGCTGGGCAAATGGCTCGATATAAAGGGCGAACAGGAGCGGCGAGAGTGGGCAGCCCTGCCGCGTGCCTCTCCGGATGTCGAACGGCTTAGAGCTGACCCCGTTGACTTTGATGGTCGCCTTCGGGGACGTGTAGCATCCCGCCACCCAGGAGCGGAATCGCGGACCCACTCCGAATTTGACCAGCGTCTGTTCCAGGAACCTCCAGTCCACCCTGTCGAACGCCTTCTCGGCGTCCACCGAGAGCAGTGCTGCGTCCGAGGCGTTGGCGTATGCTTTGTCTATGACATGCATAATGCGCTTCGTGTTATCCGCGCATTGCCTGGAGGGGACGAAGCCCGCCTGGTCAGGGTCGATAATGCCCGGCAGGCACGGGCCCAGCCGGGAGGCCAGGATGCCCGTGAAGAGCTTAAGGTCCACATTGAGGAGCGAAATCGGCCTATACGCTGCGCAGCGTGAGTGGTCTTTGCCCGGTTTTGGAAGGACCACGACTTCTGCCTCCAACATCTCCCTCGGGATTGAGCCCTGGCCCTCGAATGAGTTGAATAGCTTTGTAAGGACTGGCGCCAGGATGGGGCAGAAGGTTTTATAAAAGCCCGCGGAGAAGCCGTCCGGGCTCGGAGCCTTCAGGGGTTTAAGACGGGCAATGGCCGCTATGACCTCCACCAGGCGGAAGGGAGCATCTAGCGCTGCGGAGTTCACATCGTTAAGAGCAGTGACCTCCATAGACTCCAGGTAGGTCTTCCCCTCCTCCTCTCCCATGGTTTGATCGGCGGCATACAGCTGCTCATAGAAAGTCCGAAATGCCTCCGCTATGTGGTCATCCTCTCGGACCTCGCCACCATCGTCACCGCGAATCACAGGGATCTGCGAACGGACGGTTTTGGCCTTGAGTTTGCTGGCCAGCAGGCGGCCCGTCTTGTCTCCCCCCACGTAATACGTGTGACGGAGGCGGAGTGCCGCATATTCTGCCCTGTCCAGGTCTAGACTCGCCAGTTGCGCCCTGACCGCTTTCAGCTTGCGCCAACTCCGGGGGGCTCCCGTCCGGCTGTGGACCCGCTCCAGTTCTAGCACCTGCGTCTCCAGGTCCCGTCTGCGATCCTTTCGCTCCTTATTTTCCGCCGTGGCGATCGCCATGATTTCGCCCCTAATGACCGCCTTCAGCGCCCCCCACAGTGTCGCCTGGGTCACCTCTCCCGTGTCGTTCTGATCTAGATAAGTGGTGATGCTTTGGGACAGTTGCTGCACAATTCCCTTGCGTGCCAGTATATTTTCCCTGAGTCGCCACTTGCCCCTATGTGGAGGAGTACGCGGGACAGTCAGTTGGAGGGTCACCGCGTCGTGATCTGAAAGTGCCGCCGGCGTAATGTCAATGTCCCGAACCATGGGAAGTATGTCGTCCGAGCCCAGGAAGTGGTCTAGTCTGGCGTATGTGTGATGCACATGAGAGTAGAAGGTGTATCCCGGAGCAGTATGATGTTTGTCCCGCCAGATGTCAGTGAGCCCTCTGTCCCTTAACCACTGCTTCCCTGTCACTGACAGCGCTCCGGAGTCCCCAAACCTCCTCCCATACCTATCCTTCTCATTGTCCATGACCAGGTTCAAGTCCCCTCCCACTAGTACCAGTCGCAGATCTCCCGAGAGCGCTTCAGACAGCGCACTTTTCAAGAAAACCTCTTGTTTGGTGTTGGGTGCATAAATGGAGCCCAGCGTGAAGGAGGAGGTGCCTACATGTATCGTATGTGCTAGGAGCCTGCCCCTGATTTCGGCCACTTTATTCCCAACCCGCCCTTTGAAGTGCCTGGCCACGGGTATAGCGACACCCGCTTTCTTTTCGCCAGTCGCGGAGTAGAATTGGTGGGGGAAGGCCCTAGCTTTCATGCGATGCCAATCTTTCGCCAAGAGGTGCGTTTCCTGTAACAGACATATTTCAGCCTCCGAGCGCTCAAGGAAGGAGATGACTGCCCTTCTCTTGATGGGATTATTGAGTCCCTTGACATTAAGTGAGAGGATACGTATGTTGTCAGCAGCCATGAGTACGCATGCGTCCCTTCTGCCGTGCCCTAGACCTCCAACCAGCCCAACCCCTGGTACCAAACACCACTTGATAGTGAACACACCGAGCTCCCCCCCTCCCCTCCACCCAAGCCCCAACTCCCCCCCCAACAGTCCCCTGCACCCCTCCCCCCCCAACTGGCGAACATTGTCCCAGGCCAATCATGAGACAGTCTAGGCCTGTGGTAAATGAGTCAATGAGTGGGTGTGTGGCAGTGGCGGCTCATGGCCCCCCGACCCCCCCCATCCAGGAGCCAAAACTTATCTGATGTCGACCTTCACCAAAATCCATTTAGGGGCCAGCGCCTGTGTCTTTGGATACTTCCTGGATTGCTGCAGCCTGTTCCAAGGCCACCGTGTCCGGATCGGGCTTGAGAGGCTTCTTCCGCTGTCTGTCCCGCCGCACAGTCTGCCATCCGTCCCTCGACCTCCCGGGGGAGCCCGTCCCGGCCCCAGAGGACTGCCGGTCTGCCATGTCGTCCTGTTGTGGGTCCTCATAGGGGATGCCTAGCACCTCACATGTGTCTCGCAGGGAACGCAACTGGTTGAGGGTGCCATTCCACTTAAAGACCAGGCGGAACGGGTGTCCCCAGGAATACGGGACCCCTTCTTTACACAGGAAAGTAGTGGCAACCCTAAACGCCCTCCTCTTTTGTAGGGTGGACGCAGCCAAGTCTTGAAAAAGTTCCACATTGTGATCTTGGAAGCGGAGGGGTTGCTTGTGACGAGCCTCTCTCAGGATGCGCTCCTTCAAGGGATAGTCCGGCAGAAAGGCCAAGATGTCCGGTGGGGGGCCCTGGGTCCGGCGGGCCGGGCCCACACGGTGGGCTCTGTCGATCCGAACCGCGAAGTCCTCTCCTTCCCCCAGCACCATCCGGAAGAGCGCCTGTAGGTATCCCGCCATGTCTTCCCCCTCCGCCTTGAGCGGCACATTTCGGACTCGAATGTTATTGCGTCTGGAGCGGTTCTCCAGATCCTCCGCGTGGGTCTGGAGATCCATCTGCTGATCATGAAGACGGGTGATCTCCTGCCGAAGGAGTTCTATTTCCTCACTGCGGGCCTGGCCCGAGAGCTCGTTGGCCGCCACTCTCTCCCCCAGTTCGTCGACGTCCCGCCGGAGTTCCTTGTGTTCCCCGGTCATTTCCTGCCGGAAAGTTTGAATATCGTCTTTTAGGGAGGCGAAGAGGGATTCCATGAACGCCTTGGTCGCTGGCGCCTCGCCCTCTGGCAGATCTTTCCCCCCGGGGGGGGCCTCGGCGCCGGTTTGTCTGGGCTTTTATCGGGCTTGGGGGGTCCCTTGACCAGCATCTCCGAGATGTTGCGGTTCCCTTTCCGGTTCGACATGGCTATCCCAGCCGTGGGCCTTAGCCTAGTCAGGACTCCGTGTGATTCGGCAGGGTGCTCTGATGCGCTCTGGCCGTAGTCTGAAAAGGCTGGTATCGTGTCCCAGGGGCTTCTTCCCTAGGCCACAGGCCTCGACCCCGCTGCTTTCCCTCGCTCGAGGTATAGGGCTGGCTCCCGCCTGGTATCCCTGGGCTGCAGGCCACCCGCTCGGTGCTCCCCTTTCCAGGGCCTTCCGCAACGTCAGGCCTTCCTAGACCCTAGGCCCTAGGCCCTAGGCGCGCTTCAGCCAGGTGTGCCTGTAGGTGGGGGCGGGAGGGGGGGGAGATCTCCCGCTGTGGCCGCAATTGCGTCCCGGCCGCCTCCTGGGCGCCGCTCACCTTCTTCACAAGGGCGCCGAGCCCCTCTGCTGCCCGGGGTCGATATGCCCCACCGGCCCGCTGCACAGCCGGGCCGTGCTTCCTCGGCTGGGCCCACGCCGGGGCCCCGTGTTGTCCCGTAGGCCGACGGACCTGGCTCCTCTCAGGCCGCTAGGCCGTGGACTACTGCTGCAGGCCTGCTCCCCTCGGCCCCCGCAGACACCGCGGGGGTCCCCACCAGTTCGCGGCCTGCGCCTGTAGCGCCGTGCCAGGGCCGACCCGCCTCTTGGCAGCAGCGCCGCTTTCCCTCAGTCGCGCTGGCAGGCGTCTCCGGCCCTCGGCGCTCACCTCAACTAGGCCCACGCCGGGGCCTCGCGTAGATTCTGGGGCCGACGGGCCCGGCGCCTTGTTTCCACTCCCCTCTCTGCGTCAGTCGCCGCTTGGTGATGCCGGGTGGTACCTCCGGGGCTCCGGAGTCGCTGTCGGGATCCCCGACTCTTCCACTCGCCGGCCCCAGGTGTCGCGTGGGGCCTCTCCGGGCCGCTCGGCCCCCGCGCTCAGGTTGCTGCCGCCCGCACTAGCCCCTCGCAGTCAGGCAGCTCCTCGCATCGGCGGTCCGCGGCAGCTTTGAGCCTCGCCGCCGGTTCCTCCGATGCCGCACTGCTTCCCGGTTCTTGCCCGCTGCTGTTGGCCGGCTCGGTGAGGGCGAAGGTCCGCAAGGTTCCCTGGCGGGGGATCAGGCCTGGGGAGCCTCTGCGAGACACGTCTTACCGAGCCGCCATCTTAGCCATGCCCCCCCTAGTGTCCTAGTTTTAACCCCTTCCATGCTCATGACAAGGTCAGCTCGTCATGAGGCACGGTTGAGCTGTGCTTATGACGAGCTGACCTTGTCATGAAACTATAGTATTCAAGCATTTTCAGCACAGGAGGGGAAAACCCCTAGCAGCCAAGGTGTTAAGTGGCTAAGTTCTAGTCCAGTCGGAAGTCTCCGAAACCTAACACTTTCTGATTTTTACGCACCATTGACTTGTATGGTAAACGCGGTTGCCTATAGACTCTGCACCCGCATCCTGTGGGCCTCCTATGTCCTAACCTTCGTTAGTCCAGTGTAGGCCCAGCGATTCCCAAGGCCCTAGGCCTGTTTTTTGTTCATGACGTGGTACTTATACCACTTTCTTAATATATGGTTTGAGTGGCCACCCGGCCTATCCATAATTGTGAAGCTTATTGTATGTTATACTGTGTTCTTTGTTTAACGCTTGTGCTCCTGTGCTCATAAAGAGTCAAGGGTGATTATTCTAGAAATAAATACATATATTTTGTAATATATAACTTGTGTGGTGTCCTTTCATTTGGTATTTCAAAGGATTGCATATGGTAAAACAGCTGGCTTCACATGCCCTCTTGAGTTTAGCCTAAGACTGCTTTTGTCAATGCTACCCCTAGGATAGCTCGGTCTATAAGGTTGACTTACAACCAATCACGATAAGGTTTGTTTGAACTGGTGCAAGGTGCTCACTAGAATAGGTATCACCATATACCAGGCCAACTTCTCACAGTAAACATATATGGGATCCTATTTATAAATGGAAGTATTCGCAATTGCATAATGGGCCCTAGACTTCCGAAAAATGACTGACATATAATGACTTTTGTGATGTCTTCCCTCTGATAATTTATTTACTTGTCAGAATTTTATATTAAAGTTTATTTGTTAGAGTTCCTCTCATCTAGGGATAACCCTTAGTTCTTGGATTGGATTGTTATTTTTCCCTTTTTCCTTTTTTTCTTAGAGTTCACATAACATGTATTTGGAAAAAAAATTCATTTTGAAATATCGGATGTAAAAGATGGAATTATTAAACCTCATACTTCAATGAAATGTATATTCATGATTGGTGCTGTTTATAATTTAAAATCTGCAATAAAATTTTTAAAAAAGAATATTGCCACAATCTTCATCACCTGCTTGTCGCATATTCTTAACAAGTTCTTTATATTCAAAGTTTAACCAAATATTAATATTTCCAATACTTCCCAAAGATTTCCTTGTCAGGAGAAGAGTTTTACAAACAGGTTCTACTTTTACATGAGTAAGTTGTATTAAGTCTCCAAATATAATTGAATGTTTTCCTCCAAACAGAACATCGTAATCTGTTTTTAAAATCTGTTGCATTCTCAAGTGTACAAAGGCAAGCATTAGGTTTGAGACCATGCTCACCTCATCAACGATTAAAAGTTTCATTTTCTTCAGTACTTTTGAGACTTTATAACAAGCTTCTCCAGATAGCTTCTGATATTCCAATGTATTATCATGTTCATCAGGTAGCAATGTAAAGTAATACATGTAATGTTGTGCGCTGCTAATCCAGTTAGAACTGTTACAATACAAGATAAATGTGATTGTGTAGTTTTGTGTAGCTAATTGGTCAAAAACTTTAATGAGGAAACGTTTTCCTGTTCCAGCTTGACCACTAATGTACATTAGAATAGGTTCAAATGATGAGCATTGGCATTCTTTTTTTCATGAAGCAAACCATGTTGTACCTGTTGTTTGAATTGTAGATATATTTCTTTTTGTTCAACATTTAGTTGATCCTCTAACTTTTCCAACTGAATAATAACCTGTTGTGCTTGTTGCGTTGCCGTGTCTACCTCATTCATGGCTATCGCTGTTTCATTTTCAATAATTGGTTGCCCTTGTGGATCTTGACTCAGTGGACTAGAACTTTGACTGCCTTTTGAACTTTCTCTAGCTAGTTCAGCTGCAATAGTAGTTTCTTGTTTAATCTCATCATTTAACATTTGTAGATAAGTTGGAACAATTGTGCACTGAATGCTGTCTTTTGTTACATTTATATAATCTTCATAGCAGTCAAAATCTCCAAGTAATTCTATTTCAGTACGCCAAGGCTTGAACAGTTGCAGAAGTGCTAAATAAAAAAATTCTCTCTTATCTGGAATTCCGCAACTGAGTTTTCAGTGGTTAAGAAGATTTTTTTTGCTAAACATCCATCACATTCAATCACTGCATATTTTTCGTCTTTTATATTTTCTGTAACTTTACTTTTAAACCAGTAATGTTGAAGTATTTCATACAGACATAGGTTTTTGGGATGTGGACTCCTTTTGGGATAGTATGTATCCGACATATTCGTTTTAACAATATCCATACTTTCTGGTTCATTCTGTGCTAAGTATTTGATTTCTTGTAAAGATTTCAATACTCTATGTCATGTGGAGGCAAGACCTAGACTTACCCAAATATTTCCTCTTGACTTTGAATATAAACTGGCAGAACTCAAGCGATCCGAACATTAATAGGATCCAATCTCTCAACGAGAAACCATTTGCAAGCTAAAGCTGTACAATTTCTTGCTCAGACTCTTCTCTGATTAAATTTCTTCCCACATTTCTTTAATCTCTTTCTTTTCAGATTTGGTTATATATGATGTAACATAGCAAGCAACAGCAATTGAATTATCTGCAACGCATTGAATATCCATGGTTGAATTCCGCATTTTCAAAATTACTATATTGTAGTCATTATTGTATTTTGAAGCTTCTGTTCTTTTTAAGTTGTATGCATTCTTAGGAGTTTTCTGAGTTACTGTATATCTTGCTGCTGACAAAAAAGCTATTTACTCTTCCTGTAGAAATTGTAGAACATGGCAATCCAAAATGACATTTTATATAAAATGTCCCATTACATTTGTATTTTTATCAGCAGTATTTCCCACATCGATGACTTTGAAAGCATAAAACTTGTTCAGGCTCTTTTCTCCACCATCTCTTGGAATCGCACATGCAACATACTGTTCGTTGAAAGACAAAACACTTTCATCACTATCTGTTCCAAATGTTGGTGCATTCTTTATCCATGATAGCATGTATATATGAGGAGAACCTCTGGCTTTGTACTCCCTTCTCCAAAAGAAATCTGTTACCTCTCCAAGAGGTGGAATGTTTTTATTGCAGATAAGTGACATCATATCTTGAAACCCATGGTTAAAATACCTGCAAATATTTACAGGATCCAAGGAACAGACTTCTCCAGGTGTCTTGAATTCAATGTTTTTAACATTTGAATTTGCTTCTCATAGAAATTCAAGTAAATCGTCCCATGCCTATTCAGCACAGCTAAGTGTTACAAACCATGTTGGTGTATCTAAGTTTCTTAACATACATTTAAGTTCACCATGACAATTATACCAATATTAATTGGTACAAAATTGACACAGCATCAAATTAATTAACTGAGACTCTGAATTTTCATCTCTGTGCTGAACTTTGTCCATGGATTCTTTTGCAGAAACATGTTACAGATGAACTCCTGTTTTTAATATGTGGTTCACTGCATATGGAAGTGTAGACAGATCACTTTCAAACAGAAGATGAAATATATATGGAATACACTGTTGAAATCTTGGATCCTCAGAGTACAATCTTTTTGAGCGGTATTCTGAAGCTGGAATCCCTACATCTTGCTCATCAAATCGTTCACCTTCTCCAGTGGGGAATAGCTGTGGAAAATAACACATTTCTAAACTGTTTTCCCATACAATCATGGGAGTTCCCTTTGTTTCCTGCATTTGAAATAACTCAATACTGTTTCCTATGTTATCTTTAGAATGTAGAGGATGTATAGTATCATGTTCATAAATCTCTTCCGTCCTTGACCAATTTTTCTATTTGGCCAGTTGACAATAGTGATTCATCTTCTAAGCATATTACTTCTTCATCAACATTTACAATCTTATAAAAAATATTATTCTGGATAAGATAGAATGTAGCTTTTTGAAGTTTAGTAGCATCTAGAAACTCTTGACAGATTTTGTGGCTCTTTGTTGGTACCCCATTTACTAGAATAACTACTGGCTCATTTTACTCCCTGTCTACACCAACAGTTTCAATGTTTCTTTTAAAATCTAAAGGTAAGTATTTAACTCTTCCTTTCAGACCTTTCTGAAAATCTGTTTTAGGCTCCATACAAACTATGGCCTGAAATGGGTGTACGGATTGAACAAGAATAGACACATATGTATTTAAATCTGCCAGTTCCTGAGGAAAAGGGTACCAACTCTAAGTCGTTATGTACTGCTCTAGCTGGCATTTTGTTTTCTTCTAATTTGTTGTAACAGTATTTACAAATAATTTGATCAACAGCCAACTCAAACTGACTTTCTACCAACAAATAGGCACCAAATTGCTGCCACTTATCATTGTTTTCCTTTTCACTTTTTAAATATAAATCATCATTCCAGTGCTATAGCGAGTATGTCAATAACAAATACAAACATATATATACTTTGTAATTTTTTCTGCAAACTGATCAATACTAATCTCTTTCCCATGTTTTTTTAACACATACACTTATCAAACATTCACTTTCTCTACACTCTTGTGAACCAAAAAAACGAAACTGTATATCATAACAAACCTTTTGTACAGCTGATACTGAACCATGCAGATGAGCTGTGTTCATTTCACTTAAACATGATTATGGAGTTTTTACATGGTAGAGTCTCCTTACTAACTTCTGCATTTCAGAGTGGTTTACAGCTAATATTCTTAAATGATGAAAAGTACTTTGCACACTTTTCTTGAAAAACAAGCCAGAGAATGACCTTGCAACTTAGTATATGTTCTTATTTTACATGGATCTCGTCCATGCAACATCTTAATCTTCGGTTTAACACTTTTTTTTGCATATTTTCGTAAAAAAATTCATCATATTTCAATAGATTCCTGTAAAAAGAGGGAAGTGTAGAAAGAAGTAACAGAGGTGCAGAAAAAGGCAAGAAAGGTGCAGAAAGAGGCAAAGAGGTACCGTAAAAGACAAGAGACGTGCAACAAGAGGTAAAGGAGGTGCAGAAAGAGACAAGAGAAGTGCAAAAAGAGGCAAGAAAGGTGTAGAAAGTAGCAAGAGAGGTAAAGAAAAACACAAGTGAAGTACAGAAAAGGGAAGAGAGGTGTAGAAAGAGTCTAGAAGGGTACAAAAGAGGTAATAGAGGTGCACAAACAGGGAACAGAGATGCACAAAGAGTGAAGAAGGGTGCAAAAAGAGGGAAGAGGAGTGCTGAAAGAAACAACAGAGGTGCAGGAAAAGGCAATAGAAGTGCAGAAACAGGCAAAGAGGTGCAGTAAAAGACAAGAGAGGTGCAAAAAGGGACAAGACATATGCAGAAAGTAGCAGGAGAGTTGTAGACATTGGCAAAAGTGGTGCAGAAAGAGGTAAGGGAGGTACAGAAAGAGCCAAGAGAGGTGCAGAAAGAGGCAAGATAGTTGGAGAAACAAACAAAAGAAGTGCAGAAAGAGGCAAGAGAGGTGCAGAAAGTGGCAAGAGATGTACAAAAATCCAGAAAGTGGCAAGAGAGGTGCAGAAAGAGGCAAGAGGGCTACAGAACGAGGCAAGACAGGTGCACAAACAGGCAACAGAGATGCACAAAGAGTGAAGAAGGGTGCAAACAGAGGGAAGAAGAGTACAGAAAGAAGCAACAGAGGTGCAGAAAAAGGCATGGGAGGTGCAGAAAGAAGAAAAGAGATGCAGTAAAAGACAAGAGACATGCAAAAAGAGGTAAGGGAGGTAAAGAAAGAGACAAGAGAAGTGCAAAAAGAGGCAAGAGAGGTGTATAAAACAGCAAAAGAGGTACAGAAAGACACAAGTGAAGTCCAGAAAAGAGAAGAGAGGTGTAGAAAGAGGCAAGAAGGGTACAGAAAGAGGTCATAGAGGTACACAAACAGGCAACAGAGATGCACAAAGAGTGAAGAAGGGTGCAAGAAGAAGGAAGAGGAGTATTGAAGGAAGCAACAGAGGAACAGAAAAAGGCAAGAGAGGTGCAGAAAGAGGCAAAAAGGTACAGCAAACGACAAGAGAGGTACTGAAAGAGGTAAGGGAGGCACAGAAGGGGACAAGAGAGGTGTAGAAAGAGGCTAGAGGGATACAGAAGGACTCAAAAGAGGTGCACAAACAGGCAACAGAAGTGCACAGAGAGGTGACAAGGGGGCAGAAAGAGGCAAGAGGAGTGCACAAAGAAGCAACATACATTTAAGCACCAATCCTTCACATGTCACTGTTGTAAGTCACACCGCATTCCTGAAAGCATGCATGCATGTGTCTATGCCTTTTGCTTTTGACATCATACATAAAAGAAACATACAAATAGTTCCATACCTGTCTTTCACATGTCTAGCGTCTTTAAATGCATAACACTTGTGAGAATATATGTACAAGTAGACACATACCTAAGTCACAAGACTATGCATACCTTTAAGCTTGACAGACTGCAGTTCCCATTTCAAACAGACAACTCCATTTATACAGCATACTTCAAGTATACCTTTCTAGAGACTCATACAAAGTACCCTAATCACTAATCCCTCTACTAACATGTCTTAAAGCTCACTTTTCTTTTGCAGCTTCAGTTTTCACCAATTCATGAGAATGTTGGGCCTACCCGAATTTAAAACAGCCATCCTTCCCATGTCACTGTTGTAAGTCTCACTGTATTCCTGAAACCATGCATGACTGTGTCTGTGCCTTTTGCTAGTGGTGTCATACATAAAAAGAAACATACACATTGCTGTATACTTGTGTTTCAAATGTCTAGCATCTTCACATGCATAAACATGTGAGAATACATATACAAGTAGAGACATACCTCAGTCACAAGACCACGCAGACCTTTAACCCCTTCCATGCTCATGACAAGGTCAGCTCATCATGGGTGTTACCTGCGCTGTGCTTATGACAAGCTGACCTTGTCATGAACAATGGGGATCATGCATCTGCAGCACAGAGGGGGAAAACCCCCTAGCAGCCAAGGTGTTAAACGTGACAGACTGCTCTTCCCATTTCAAGCAGACACCAAAATTTATATGGCATACTTCAAGTGTACCTTTACAGAGACTCATACAAAGTCCCCCTATCACCAATCCCTCTGCCAACATGTGTAACACCTCACTTTTCAGCTGCAGCTTCGTTTTTCACCATCTGCTCACAATGTTAGACCTACCAAATTTAAATCAGCAATCCTTCCCATGTCACTGTTATAAGTCTAACCATATTTCTGAACATATGCATGCGTATGTCTGTGTCTTTTGCTAGTGACATGATACATGAACAAAATAAAACATCTAAATATTAAATATCTGTTTTTTCAGACCGTATACTCTCTACATTTATGTAGAAGAAAGTCTATGAATTCCTTTCTGATCATAATACAGGGAACATGGGTGTAGAGTTATAAAGACTGGGATCTAGTTTAATATATCTGTCAATATGAGTTAAACATCAGTTTTCTCTAATACTATCATTAGAAACTTAGGAAGCACGCATACTACTATGCACAACCTATTTCAATCTTCATTTCAGTACAATAAAACAAACTACAATACACTTTCGTATATTTGGTAACATATTTCAAACATAACACTTAACTTTATAAATAATGCTTTTCAAAGATAAAATATCAATACAAAGATTGAAGCACTACTACAAAATACATAACACACCTAGTAACTAGCAATGCAGAATATGAAATATCAGAAACGCATAAAAGATTTTCTTTCCCACACAATACATGTGATGCACCACTCTCAACAATGTAAAACCAGTAATGGCAAACGTTCCCTCTCTTTTTGTACACAAATGAATGTAAGTAACAAATCTAAATGCTCCCTTCATTATTTAAAATTTTGAAACCCATCTCAATTGGTTAGACATATTAAACCCTTATTAGTCTCTTCTAAAAGTGCTCAAACTGGTTCTGTAATTTACTGGAGTTGCGACTCTACCGCGGTGCCACAGTGTAGCATCGCGATGGATCCAGGAACACTTATGGGAGTTCAAAAACCTATTTCCAATAATACTAGTATTCGTTTTTTTAATAACACACCACTTCTAAACATAGTACTGATTTAAGAAAACTTACTTTAGTACCATATCACTTATATATGTCAACCCTTTCCCCATTTTGTTTAATCCTAGTTTCAATAGTAACACTTTCTGCAACATTCAATTGTACCAGAAGGTCACAAGTTCACCATGTTTTGAAGTTCAGCTCACTAGCTAGCAAATGCAAATAGCAGGTGTGGTTGACCTTCGTAAAATATCACCTTATACCATAGACTGTACTTTTCAAACATTTTTCATAAAACAGAAATATGCTTGTTCAGGAAAGTAACATGCATCCTATTTTTTAAGTACACAATGTTTATGACCAACCAATCAGTTATCTGCCTTTTTCTAAAACAGCACCATCTCCACCATTTTAGATACCTCTTATTCCACCAACTGACTTACTCAGCTACAGACGCCTATTGATTCCTTCCACACATCCCTTCAAAATGCTCACAGTATGGATTGTAGGGCACAGCTATGTTTTCTGAGGCAAACGGTATGCTGAATACAGAGGTATTGACAAAGACCTAGGTTTGTAAAATGTGACTATTACATTGTTTGCACAGAGAGCATTAAAGTGGCACCACTGGATGCCTTTGGTTAAAACCTTTTTGCATCTTCGACCCCCTGACCTCATGATTGTGCACTGTGGTAGTAATGAGTTAGCTAAATTGACAAGGGTAGGGCTGAAAATCCTAATGAAGGATACCTTTGCACAACTGATGTTGCTTTTCCTTCAACGTGTCTTTGTATACTCTAACATATGCCAAAGGACAGAAATGGAAGTGGTCAAATAAATTCTGTCCACAGATTGAGAATTCTAGGAAGAATGCCAATAAAGCTATTTCTGCTTACCTCAGAGACCATAGGAAGGGCTCCATCTATAACAACAATCTACGTTTTGATATGCATGACATCTACAGAAGTGATGGAGTTCACTTCACTGATGAACGGAACAGAGTGTTTCTCAACAACCTTAAGCTGTGCATCTGCATTTATGCCTTTTGCTTTTGACATCATACATAAAAGAAACATACAAATAGTTCCATACCTGTCTTTCACATGTCTAGCGTCTTTAAATGCATAACACTTGTGAGAATATATGTACAAGTAGACACATACCTAAGTCACAAGACTATGCATACCTTTAAGCTTGACAGACTGCAGTTCCCATTTCAAACAGACAACTCCATTTATACAGCATACTTCAAGTATACCTTTCTAGAGACTCATACAAAGTACCCTAATCACTAATCCCTCTACTAACATGTCTTAAAGCTCACTTTTCTTTTGCAGCTTCAGTTTTCACCAATTCATGAGAATGTTGGGCCTACCCGAATTTAAAACAGCCATCCTTCCCATGTCACTGTTGTAAGTCTCACTGTATTCCTGAAACCATGCATGACTGTGTCTGTGCCTTTTGCTAGTGGTGTCATACATAAAAAGAAACATACACATTGCTGTATACTTGTGTTTCAAATGTCTAGCATCTTCACATGCATAAACATGTGAGAATACATATACAAGTAGAGACATACCTCAGTCACAAGACCACGCAGACCTTTAACCCCTTCCATGCTCATGACAAGGTCAGCTCATCATGGGTGTTACCTGCGCTGTGCTTATGACAAGCTGACCTTGTCATGAACAATGGGGATCATGCATCTGCAGCACAGAGGGGGAAAACCCCCTAGCAGCCAAGGTGTTAAACGTGACAGACTGCTCTTCCCATTTCAAGCAGACACCAAAATTTATATGGCATACTTCAAGTGTACCTTTACAGAGACTCATACAAAGTCCCCCTATCACCAATCCCTCTGCCAACATGTGTAACACCTCACTTTTCAGCTGCAGCTTCGTTTTTCACCATCTGCTCACAATGTTAGACCTACCAAATTTAAATCAGCAATCCTTCCCATGTCACTGTTATAAGTCTAACCATATTTCTGAACATATGCATGCGTATGTCTGTGTCTTTTGCTAGTGACATGATACATGAACAAAATAAAACATCTAAATATTAAATATCTGTTTTTTCAGACCGTATACTCTCTACATTTATGTAGAAGAAAGTCTATGAATTCCTTTCTGATCATAATACAGGGAACATGGGTGTAGAGTTATAAAGACTGGGATCTAGTTTAATATATCTGTCAATATGAGTTAAACATCAGTTTTCTCTAATACTATCATTAGAAACTTAGGAAGCACGCATACTACTATGCACAACCTATTTCAATCTTCATTTCAGTACAATAAAACAAACTACAATACACTTTCGTATATTTGGTAACATATTTCAAACATAACACTTAACTTTATAAATAATGCTTTTCAAAGATAAAATATCAATACAAAGATTGAAGCACTACTACAAAATACATAACACACCTAGTAACTAGCAATGCAGAATATGAAATATCAGAAACGCATAAAAGATTTTCTTTCCCACACAATACATGTGATGCACCACTCTCAACAATGTAAAACCAGTAATGGCAAACGTTCCCTCTCTTTTTGTACACAAATGAATGTAAGTAACAAATCTAAATGCTCCCTTCATTATTTAAAATTTTGAAACCCATCTCAATTGGTTAGACATATTAAACCCTTATTAGTCTCTTCTAAAAGTGCTCAAACTGGTTCTGTAATTTACTGGAGTTGCGACTCTACCGCGGTGCCACAGTGTAGCATCGCGATGGATCCAGGAACACTTATGGGAGTTCAAAAACCTATTTCCAATAATACTAGTATTCGTTTTTTTAATAACACACCACTTCTAAACATAGTACTGATTTAAGAAAACTTACTTTAGTACCATATCACTTATATATGTCAACCCTTTCCCCATTTTGTTTAATCCTAGTTTCAATAGTAACACTTTCTGCAACATTCAATTGTACCAGAAGGTCACAAGTTCACCATGTTTTGAAGTTCAGCTCACTAGCTAGCAAATGCAAATAGCAGGTGTGGTTGACCTTCGTAAAATATCACCTTATACCATAGACTGTACTTTTCAAACATTTTTCATAAAACAGAAATATGCTTGTTCAGGAAAGTAACATGCATCCTATTTTTTAAGTACACAATGTTTATGACCAACCAATCAGTTATCTGCCTTTTTCTAAAACAGCACCATCTCCACCATTTTAGATACCTCTTATTCCACCAACTGACTTACTCAGCTACAGACGCCTATTGATTCCTTCCACACATCCCTTCAAAATGCTCACAGTATGGATTGTAGGGCACAGCTATGTTTTCTGAGGCAAACGGTATGCTGAATACAGAGGTATTGACAAAGACCTAGGTTTGTAAAATGTGACTATTACATTGTTTGCACAGAGAGCATTAAAGTGGCACCACTGGATGCCTTTGGTTAAAACCTTTTTGCATCTTCGACCCCCTGACCTCATGATTGTGCACTGTGGTAGTAATGAGTTAGCTAAATTGACAAGGGTAGGGCTGAAAATCCTAATGAAGGATACCTTTGCACAACTGATGTTGCTTTTCCTTCAACGTGTCTTTGTATACTCTAACATATGCCAAAGGACAGAAATGGAAGTGGTCAAATAAATTCTGTCCACAGATTGAGAATTCTAGGAAGAATGCCAATAAAGCTATTTCTGCTTACCTCAGAGACCATAGGAAGGGCTCCATCTATAACAACAATCTACGTTTTGATATGCATGACATCTACAGAAGTGATGGAGTTCACTTCACTGATGAACGGAACAGAGTGTTTCTCAACAACCTTAAGCTGTGCATCTGCATTTACATGTAGCTCCAACAAAATCATAATGAACACAACGGCTCTTGTTAGAGCCACCCAATACCCTCACAGTAAAATCTATATCTTTTTTAACATATATAGCCTTTATAAATATAAATATAAACCTGTCGCGAATCCACAAAACAAAAGCACAAATTCAATGTACTACAACACATTTCACTTTTGAAGTTTAACTTTTAATTTATATATTTTTAAATTATTTCTAACTCTATCAACTTTAATGTGATTATTAACTTCAATCTCACTAGCTCTATAAAAAAGTTCGCAACTGCAACACTACCTTCTGAATTGTATACTATTTAATAATTTATTTAAGGTGGATCCGCAAAACAACTGCAACGTTACACTGGGGGCCGCTGGGACACCATCCCCCAGAACATGGCCAATCCTTTTTTTTAAAAAAATGGGTAGGGGGGTCTGCGCATCACCCAACCCCTACCCGGGACATTTTGGGCCTTTGGGACCCTATCCCCCTGAGCTTGTCCTCACGTTGGGGACCACAGGGGAGCAATAATAGCAACTGACTCCCCGCCTCCTGTGGGAGCCAGCATTGCTTTTGACCAAAGGGAGTTTCATACCTTTTAAATAAAAAAAAAGGCCTTGGGAAGTGGCAGTCACTGGGGCTGCGGGGGCCATGTGCCATGTGCTATCGAATATCGTCCTGGGGAAGTGGCAGTCCCTGGGGCCGAGGGAGCCCTTGCCAGCCCTCACTTTAAATTGTAGCATTGCCCTCCGGACTCTTGCCCACCCATGGGCTATAAGAAATTGAAGCGCTGGAGCCCGCGGTTCATTTAAAAAAATGTATGGCGGATTTAGAGACCATACGCAAATCTTGATGATTTCTTTTTTTAAATGCTTTTTTGTTCCTGGGGGGTCCCTGTGAGCCTTCTGAGGAAGCCTAGGGAGTCAGGGTGTTTCTACCCTGCCCCCTTTTCTTGTTTTTTCACCTTTTTTCTTGTGACTCGGTTCAAGTCACAAGATGGCTGCCAACACTTCAAACCATGAAATGATACAATCATATTGCAACGTTCGTGATCGGGAGGGTTTGCGGATCCTCCGCTTACCCAATTGTATGCCTGTAAACATTTAATTTTCTCAAAAACTACTGAACAGATGTACACCATTTAACACAAAGAGTGCACTCTGGAGCAAGAGCTAACTTTCTACCAAATTTTATGTAATTCCGTTCAGCAGTTTGGGTTGTAGCTGCGTCAACAGTTTCCAATAGAAAATAACATGGAGAAAATGCGTTTTTGGACTCTCGCTTTTTTCTCAGCCCCCCAAAACTTTAAAACAGGAGCTGACCTGAGCTGGGCATTCATCTTCAAAATTTCGCGAACATTCGACAAACGGCACCAAAGACATTGGCAAAAGAAAAAAACACTTTTATAATAGAAACAAGGTCCTAACTATAACCACCTACAGGCAATCGTCAGTAGGTAATGTATATATATATATATATATATATTGATACAGATATATCTATATCTATATATATATCAAGTCATTTGGTTTCTGCAAACGCCGAAACGCCGCCTTGACAGGACCTCTCACGATGCGGGCTCGTGCTGGGTGGCGAGCCCTGCAAATTACTTCATGATTTCACACACTCCTCCTGGTATGAAAAACATGAGCCCAAGTGCATCCAAAGGTTTTATTTCAGCAAAAACGGCAACAGATAAACTCAACGCGTTTCGGGATAGTCTCCCTTGCTCACGAGTCAAGTTGTGTGAGTTTGATTGGAGTAATATAAACACCATGTGACACATAAACATAAACAAAAGACTGCCGCAATTTATATAAACAAAGCGGTAGCTAGGGAATGTTACCTCTAAATACAATTCATTGTTTATAGACATGGATAAATTAAATAGATGAATGGCATTTCGCTGTGAAATCAAAATTATGTGAAAATATATTCGCGAACCCTCTCGAGCACGAGCGTTACTGTGATTGGCTGTGTTGGCAGCCATCTTGTGACTCCAAGAACCGAGTCACAAGAAAGCAGTGAAAAAATGTTTAAAAACAAGTAAAGGGGCAGGGTAGAAACACCCTGACCCCCTAGGCCTGCTCAAGGGGTCCCACAAGGACCCCCAGGGCTAAAGAAATCATTTTTTCAAAATAATTTTGCCAAAATTCGCACTGGGGTTGCGAATCCCGCTGCACTTATGAGAAAAAATGAAGCGCAGTCTCCCGCGCTTCATTTAAATGCCAGGTCCCGGGGCATTGCCCAATTAATAATAGGCTGGGGCCTGCGGGAGCCCCCGTAGCCCTAGGGGGCTATGCTGATTATTTGTGGGAGCACGTGGCCCCCCACAGCCCTGGGGACCGCCACCTCCCCGGGGCTTTTGGATACAAACTTAGTGGGGGTCCCACACCCCCTCGCTCCCCTGGGGACCGCCACCTCTCTGGGACTTTTTTAATTGTATGCGGGAGCACAGGGCCCACTGCAGCCCCGGGGACCGCCACCTCCCTGGGGCTCTGTTTTTAAAAAAAAAAAGAAATGTGGCAGGGGCAAGAGACCCCCCCCCCCCACATGCCTTGGGGACCACCACCTTCCCGGGGCACGCTTTTTTCAATTTTGAAGGTCCTGTTCGGACCCCCAGCCCCGGGACCCACCACCTCCCTGGGGCTTTCTAAAAGAAGGGAGGGGGCCGCACCACCCCCATCCAGAAGCCCTCGATGGCCCGGGGGACCGCCACCCCCTAGGGCCAGGTACTGCAGTGCCCCGGGGTGCCCAACCCCGGGACACTGCTGTCTGCTAAGGCAGGGCGGGAGCCGTGTGGCTCCTGCCCTGTCATAGCAAACACTGCTTTGGATTTTGGAAGCGAGAGCAGGTTTCCTGCTCTCTCTTCCAAAATTCAAAGCAGATTACTTTCCACAAGGGGAGCTGCATGTTAGCAGCTCCCCATTTGGAAAAGAAATGTCGGCTTACGCAGGAGATGGTGGGGGCATTGGGGCTCCCTCATGGTTCCCAATGGAGTGGCCAGGTCCCAGGGATGTGGTCCCCGGGGCTAGAAGTGGCCTGGGTGGGGGGCCATGCGGCCCCCATCTCCTAAAAAAAAGAACAATAGAAAAGGAAAGGCTGGCCCCGGGGGATGGGGTCCCCAGGGCCATAAATGGCCTGAGGAGGGGGGCCACGCAGCCCCCTTCCGGTATTTAAAAAAATATTTAACAAAATAGGGGTCAGTCCCTGGGAGATGGGGTCCCCAGGGCACAGAAAATAGGAAAGTTGGGGGGGCCACAAAGCCCCCATTCTAAAAAATAACATAAAAATAAAAAAACGGCATTGTGCTGGATGCCCCGCCCCCTCAATGCATCACTCTGCAAATGCACCCCGTAGCGCGTTGTCAGTTGCGGAATTAAGTTTCCTTGAATACTGAGGGTCCCTGGAGGCCAACTAGCCCACCAGGTACCTCCGGTATGCGCCACAGTGTTGCGTTGCAGAGAGGTGGTCCAAGTCCTCTTGAATCCTGAATTCCCTGTGGACCAACGAGCCCAGGTACCTCCAGTAAGTGCCACAGAGTTGGTTGCATAGAGGTGTAAAAAGGGGCATGGCATCGGACCACCTCTCTGCAATGCAGCCCTGTGGCACTTACTGGAGGTTCCTGGTGGGATAGTTGTCCCCCAGGGACCCTCAGGATTCAAGGGGTCTTAATCCCCCAACTTAAAATGCGCCACAGGGCACATTTGCACACTTGTCACATCAGGCTCCGCCCCCTCCCTGTACTACTGTGCAAACGCAACATCTCAAATGACTTCACTGATGACTTCATCAACGGGAAAATGTGATGCACCTCCTTACCCTAATATAACCTTTGATACACCCACTGTAAAATACAGACTACCATTTTCTAAATCATCGACATAACAATACCAGTTACTACATGCGCACTCACTGAATCCTAGGTCTACACAAACATCTACTTATTCATCCATACAGTGACTCATACATGCAATCACTCATCAATAAAACACTATTATATGCACTCATACACCTATACAGACACTCACACACCGCCACTCATCCATCGAGTTACACACACATCTAGTCAGTCATGCAAAGAATCAAAAACACTCCCATTTACTCACCCATACAGTTATTGACACACCACCTCACTTATTCATACAGATACTAACACATACTTACTCTCTTAGATAATCACTGATACAAGTACACACTCATCCATACAGCCACTCTCTCAATCACTGACTCTCACATATAGTCATTTATATACTGCAACTCTCACATACACTGCCTTTTACATATGTAGTTACTTGGACATGTGCCACGGAGGCATCCATTCACTCACCAACACACACATACACACACCCACCCATACAGCTGTTTCCACATGTACTCTTGAACCCATACACCCAGTGAATCCACCGCTCACACATCTATGCACAGTCACACACCTCCCACCCACCCACAAACACACTCAGTTTCCCATACAAATACTCGGGCAACCGATCAATAACCCATATAGATACTCATGTAGCTACTGACCAACCCATGCAGCAGCTTACACAACAACAGACAGACTGATACAGACATTCACAATTTAGTTACTAACCCATGTATTCAGTAAGACACATTTAATCACTCACTTATGCAGTCAGTCACGCACCCACTAAATCCTCCATCCAGACACTTATACACCCATTCTTCAATACACCTTGGCATATATATAAAACATATTTAAACTTTAAAGAAATACACAGTCAATGGATGATGTCATCAGTGATGTAATTTGAGATGTCATCAGTGATCTCACTGACCATGTCATGAATGATGTAATATGTGACGTCATTACCACTTCATTGCGGGGGTGCGAGTTATTGTTAGCTGAACTAACTATAATGGCGGAAGGGGCGTGGCCAAGCAACATGGCTGGCAGGACGTAGGCTCCCTCGGCTCCCGGCAGGACTTACCTGAAAACCTTTGTAATTGATCCTTCACAGGCTCGGTGTCTCCGTGGTGGGGACACGAGCGTCTCGTCCATCTTCGTCCCCAGTCTGTGGAAATCCTGGAGCTGAGAATGCCGGGGAAGGTGAAGATATTGTCCTGAGAGTGGCGGAGGCAGAGCCTGGCTACGTGTGGCCAGGGCTTGAGGCCTACATTTGCCGGCAGGGGTCAGAGTCTGTCACGGCCGCGGACACTGCTGCCCCCGCGCTGAGTTGGTGGAACCCGTTGTCATCTGGGGGCCTTACCCTGCGAGTGGCAGTTGGAACGGTCGGTGGCCTCGACGGAGCCGCCGTGTACACCCCTCGCGCCGGCTGGGGCGTTGCCGGAGGACCGGGCTCGGCCCTGCTGGACTTCCAGTTGCGCCCCTGGGGCTGGTTCTAACCGGGGGGTGCCAGCTGCTGTCGGAGGGCCCCCCGATCGGACCGGGTGCTGCCCCTGCCTTGTTGCCCCGTGGAGGGTCCCGTGTAGATCCAGGAGGGGGACGTAAGAGTGAATCCTGATTGGCCGGGAATGAGCGGCCCGGATCGGCGGAGAGGAGGGGGCTGGGCCCCGGTGACCCACGAACAGCAGCCCGACTCACGCGAGAGGCTGCTGTCTGGAGGAGACCTGTTGCCATCTGCGGCCCCCAGGCGGGACATACTTTGGCAGAGCCTCTGCCGGTGTGAGGCTGAGCCGGGGGCGGACGGCACGGCAGGGGCCAATTAAGGCGGACTGCAGCGGGGGGTGCCCTTGGCCATTTGGGCTCCCCGGAGGGCGCTGCAACACCGGGAGATCGCCAGGCCTGCAGGAACGAGGAGAAGTGGAGAGCCCTCAGACATCGGGTGGGAGGCCCGGGGGGTGCCCAGCCTGGATGCCCCAACCAGCGAAGTGAGGAGAGTAGGACCCCTGTGAGTGGACTGCTGTGGCCATCGACCTGGGAGCTGGGAGAGGTGCCGGTGTCACTGACAGACTTGTCGATGCGACTCTGCCCGCTGCTGCATGCCCTGAAGCACGGCCTATATTCCTATGGTTCAGCGAGACCTCCCCTGGTGCTGGGGCCTGTGGCGAGTGTCCCAAACCGCTGTTGAGGCCTACAATTGAGAGCGAATAGACTGCAGCTGGCGACTTGTCTGCCCCTGGAGGAGGGGGAGGTGGAGGGCTGGCACAGTGGGTGGCGCCCCTGATCCTGCAGGAACTTGGGCCGACTGAGGTGGTGTACTTTCCTAAACAGATCCCGAGGTGCACGGCGCAGGGCCTAAGGGGCCGGGAGCTAGCGGGACGGAGGGATGTTGCAGCTCATGCTGGGAATGACGACGCGTTGGATGCTGGTAGCCTACTGGTAACCGAGTGGGGCCCGTTGGGGTATCCATTGGGAACTCCTTTGTCCATCGGGGAACCGACCTTGCTTCGGCGAGAGGCTAGGCTATGCGTAAAGATAGGATGTTGCGTGCCTCACAGCCTAACACCATAACACAGTATACCACCCAGCGACTCCCCTCGCAGAGGATCACACACCAGACGGGGCAGGACGAAGGTGCTGAGGCCCCTGAGAGCCCTCCCGAGCCGAGCTGTTGAAGGCGATCCAGGGGTCACACCTGGCCCTGGAGAGACAGATAGAAACGGTGTCAATTGATGTGAACCTACTTTGAACTGATTTAAGAAAGGTGGCATATAAGGTCACTGATGCAGAGGGGAATATTGAGCAACTACAAGGAGAGGTGGCTTCGCTATAAAAGACAGTCTCACAGCTTACAGCCGCAACGGGGGCCTCGGAGCGGAGAGCAGAGGATGCGGAAGGGAGGGCCCGCCGCAGTAACATCAGGGTCCTTGGTATTTCGGAACGGGCAGAGGCTGGGAATGCAGAGCGCTTCCTGGAACACTGGATTCGTACAACGCTGTGTCCTCGGGGGCTGTCAGAGGTCTTTGTCATCGAGAGAGCCCACAGGGCGTTGGTCCCGCCGCCGAGGCCGGGGGCGCCCCCGCAGGCCCTCATCGCCAAGATTCTCAATTACCGAGATAGGGACGGTATCCTGAAGGTGGCGAGGGAAGTTGCGGGTCTGACATATGAGAATGCCAGGGTCTCTATTTATCCTGACTATACCCAACAGGTACAAGAACAGCGGAAGTCCTTTTTGGCGGTTAAGCAGAAACTTCGGGAACTCCACCTGCAATACATGCTGCTCTACCCGGCCAAGCTTAAGGTACTGTCGCAGGGGAGGGCACACTTCTTTGACACCCCGCGTGAGATTTGGGAATGGCTGGAGATCAGGAGGAATGACCTCCCTCCCGGGGAGCGGGGTGTACCCCGCAGCACCTGGGGGTCCCGCCCGCGCAGACGGCGTGTAAGCAGATGATGGCGCCGGCCAGACAATGCTGAACAGGAGGAGAGGCGGCGGGTGATAGTGGGAGAGGATAGAGCCCTTCACTTGGACTCCTTGGAGTCCGGAGACTTGCCAGGGTCATCTAAGAATCCTCCACCTGGGGAGATACTGGTTCCAAACACCTTGCAACCTACTGTTGACGAAATATCGCCCACAGGTGCTACAATCCCTGAGACTGCGGGGGCCCAGTTGTTGGAACCAACGGGACCGCCTTGAGGGGGAAGTCTTAGTTAGGGTTGGTTGTATGCTGTGGGTAGTGTTGGCCGGCCTTGATGGCAATCCCTTGCGGGACAGCTCACACCCGTGATAATGCTAGGGAGGATCTCCTTTTGCCTTCTAGAGACCGAGGAGAGGGGGTGGTTGGGAGGAGGACGAGAGCAGGGTGTGTTCCCCGCTCCGTGAGACGGTTTGAGCCTATGTTTATACTGTATACATTGTCCTGACTGGGAGTCAGTGGGGGGGAGGGGAGTGTTTAATTCCTTCCTGTTACAGTTGTGGGAGGTTTTAGCCCAGTTGTGCAATGGGGTGGCTGTGTACGCCCTGCACCAGCATGGGAAGGGCATATTCGCAAGTTTTGTTGTTGCAGATATATTGCTCATGGGAGGGGGTTGGGGGGAGTTGGAGGTGTTTGTTGAAGGGGAATGGTTTAGGCATCACATGTATAGTATATCGGGCACTGGATGGGTCCTACACTAGATCCGGACAACCGGAGGGGGGTAGGCTACATGAACGACCATGGGGTACAAGTTTATGAGCTGGAATGTGAGGAGGCTGGGCACGTGCACGATAAGGTATAGGGTCGTTTCTTTCCTTTGCAGACATAGAGTATAGATAGCGTGCCTTCAGGAGACCCATTTGGTAGATGAAGGAGCACAGAGGTTGGAGAAAAAGTGGCAGGCCAGCTGTTCCACTCATCCTTTTCTACTTACGCCAGAGGTGTCTTGGTTTGGATTGCACCTGGGGTCCCGTTTTCTATTCAATATGTGGATGCGGACATACATGGTAGATACCTGCTTCTTAGGGCGAAACTAGAAGGTAGGGACATCGTCATATTGAACACTTACGCACCTAATACAGACGACCCGATCTTCTTTCAAAATATTCAGGACATACTGGTCCATGAGCTGGAGGCCCCAGTCCTTTGGTTCGGGGACTTTAATTGTGTTATGGACCCGGTTCTGGACAAATCTCCGCCCGAGAGGGGACTAAACGGCGCATGACCGCACGGCTCAGGGAGGTCATGGATAACATTGGGGCCATGGATATTTGGCTCCAAAGGCATCCGACGCTGAAACTCTATACCTGCTTTTCCCCCATGCACAATACATTTAGTCACCTCGATAGGGTGTTGGTGGCGAATGTGGGACTGGACATGTCTATCACCGTGACCCACCAGGCTAGGTTCCTGTCAGATCATTCTCCAGTCGCCTGCTTGGTGCAATGGGGAGCCCCGGTTAGCCCCCCACGTTCTTGGAGGTTTCCAGTAGACATCTTACGGGATCAGGTAGGGCGGGCCCACATCGTGACGACCCTTGAGAACTATGTGGAACTTAATTGGGAGGTTCGGGCGGTCTTATTAGCCACTAGGTGGGAAGCCCTGAAGGCAGTGGTAAGGGGGGCCTGTATGGGACTCACTTATGGAGTCCACAGGCAACTCGTCTAGGACCTCCAGCGAGCAGAGGAGAGGCTTCTGCGTGCCTAAACTCAGGTAGACCCAGATGCCCCACCAGAGGGGAAGAAGCACGAGGCCCGAATTCCGCTCCAGGATATCCTTGAACGGCTTGACAAGTATACACTGGGTCAATAAAGGCAACGTTTACATAGGGAGGGAGACAAATCAGGACGCCTACTGACATGCATCCTTAGGAAGGAACAGACCCCCAAGCGCGTAGTGGCCCTCAGGGAACCTAATGGGGACATCATTCATTCAGAACGGGACATTTTGAGAGTTCTCCAGGCCCACTTCCAACGTGTCTATACAGCGGACCCTGGGGTCTCCGAGGCCACTTATGTTCCTTATTTACAGGACTTGCCCATGTTGACTCTTTCTGAGTCGGATTGGGAGAACCTGGCAGGTGCTCTGATGCTGTCCGAGGTACGTGTGGCCATGGCCCATCTGCCCCGGGCTAAATCGCCTGGGAGTGACGGATTCCCGTCAGAGTTTTATGAGGAGTTTGGGAACACACTGTCTTGACCAAGTTGTTGGCTACCCGGTTGGCTCCCCATATGGAGCACTTAGTACACCCAGACCAATGTGGGTTTCATCCCAGGGCGCAATACCGCTATGAATCCGCGGTGCTTGAATCACAGCACACATGAAGTGCAGGGTGGCGAGGTACAGACGGTCCTGGTTTCCATCGACCTCGCTAAAGCATTCGATACAGTCGACTGGGGGTATTTGCAGGAGGTGCTGTGGGTAATGGGCCGGGGTCCTAATTTCTGCAGATGGATTTGTGTCCTTTATAGCTCCCCTCGGGCGAAGGTATGCCTGGGCACGGCAAGATCGGAGGTGTGGCTTTTGGGACGGGGCACGCAACAAGGGTGCCCTCTCCCACTGCTCCTTTTCGCCCTGGCTATAGAGCTATTCGCCGTGAGGATTCGGTCCGAAATGTCACAATGGAGCGTCCAAGTGGGAGACACTTGCAATATTATATCGCTGTATGCGGACAACGCACTGTTTTATTTGAAAGCACCTGGTGAGGCACTTCCGATGTTGTTGCATCACCTGGACCGCTTTGGGGAGGCATCGGGACTGCAGCTTAACCGCAGCAAGTCCCTGATTTTTCCATTGTCAGGGTTTGACACCGTGCCCCTGGAGGACTTGCCGGTCCTGGGTCTACGATGGGAATCTGAGGCCTTCAAGTATTTGGGTATCCAAGTGGCTGCTACAGAGGCTCTATTATTGGAGCGCAACATTGACCGGGTGATTCAGTCATTACAGCGCTCTGTAGCCTTCTGGAATACGCTGCCGCTGTCCCTGGTGGGCCATTTGGCCTTGGCAAAAATGGTAATGCTGCCTAGGACACTATATGTCCTTCAGAATACGCTCTGTCCTCCCTAGGATTTTTCGGACGCTGGACACACTGCTCATGTCCTTGCTGTGGGTGGGTTTGGCGCAGCTGAGCAGCTCTTCGAACTGTCGTGAGATCCTATGAGGAGGGCTGTCTTGAGGCCCCACGCTTCAACCTGTATTACTATGCGGCGCAGCTGCTGCCGGCTGCCAGATGGTTTGCCGATGTAGATGGATGGGAAACGCGGCTGCTGGCCGGTAGAGCTACGGTCCCGGAGTTAAGGGTGGAGCTCATGCAGGGGAGGGGGGCTCGGGCTACATTGCCCTATGTGGTACGGCACACGGCGGATGTGTGGCAATGAATCATAGAAAAGTCCTACGGGCGTGCCCTTTCATAGGGAACTCCCGATATGGATTCTGGCACCCATGATAGAGATGGAGCGGCATGTGTCCTTCAGGGCGGATGTATGACATTACAACGCATGCTTTTACCACGCATGCTTTTTCAACACAAGTATTACAACGAAAACCTTTACACCGCATAGCGCTTTGGGGTGCTGGATAGTGAATAGTTTAGTTTACTATTCCAACTCCAGTCCCCGTGGACACTAGGGAAGGTGTTGGATAGTAAATTAAATCTATTCCCTATCCTAGAGCGCCCCCCAGCGCAATGCGTTGTAATGGTTTGCGTTCTAATAGTTGCGTCGTAAAGGCACTGCGTGGTAAAAGTTGCGTTGTAAAGGATGTTCCCCCTTCAGGGCATGGAGGGAGGGGGGATGTGAACTCCTGGCTGACTTACACCCCGTGGACACCTTCCTGACATACGAACAGGCGGGGGAGTCCTTTGGACTAAGGGGGGCAATACTTGCATTACCAGGGACTGCGTGACATGGTTCGGACAGTTTGCCCTCAGTGTCCAGCGGAGCCCCAAAGGACTCACACCTTACGTATCCTTTTGACATGAATCACTCACTCACACAGGAGTTCATGCACTGCACCTGCATACTCAGCATGGTTTAAGGAAACTCCACCCACTCTCTCCCAGGCATTGAACACATATTTACTAAGTATGGGCAAAATTTGAGAATTCGCGTTCCGCGATTAGCGCGAAAGCGAACTCGCAATTTGCAAAATCCGCGAATTCGTGCAAATTTGCGAATTTGTTTTTTTTCCGTGTTCACAAGGGTTTTTTGCCAGTTCGCGAGGGTTTTTTACAAGTTTGGGAACGCGAACTTACTTGTGTGGTCGCAACGGTCGCGACCATGTTGTTTCTACGTGTCCAGCCTGTTTGCGACCCTGTGGTTCATCGTGGCCACCCTCCGGTTCATCACTGCCACCCTCTGGTTCACCACTGCCATCCTCTGGTTCATCACTATCACCCTCTGGTTCACCACTGCCACCCTCCGGTTTATCACAGCACCCTCTGGTTCACCACTGCCACTCTCTGCTTCACCACTGTCACTCTCTGGTTCACCATTATCACCCTCTGGTTCACCACTACCACCCTCTGGTTCACCACTGCCACCCTCTGGTTCATCACAACATCCTCTGGTTCACCACTGCCACCCTCTGGTTCAAGACTGCCACCCTCTTGTTTATCACTGCTATCGTCTGGTTCATCACTCTCTGGTTCACCACTGCCACCCTCTGGTTTATCACTGCCACCCTCTGGTTCATTACTGCCACCCTCTGGTTCACCACTGCCACCCTCTGGTTCAAGACTGCCACCCTCTTGTTTATCACTGCTATCCTCTGGTTCATCACTCTCTGGTTCACCACTGACACCCTCTGGTTTATCACTGCCACCCTCTGGTTTGCCACTGCCATCCTCAGAAGCATCACTGTCCCCCTCTGGTTCATCACAGCACCCTCTGGGTTACCAATGCCACCCTTAGGTTCATCACTGCCACCCTCTGGTTCACCACTGCCACCCTCTGGTTCATCACTGCCACCCTCTGGTTCATCACTGCCACCCTCTGGTTCACCACTGCCACCCTCTGGTTCATCACAGCACCCTCTGGTTCGCCACTGCCACCCTCTGGGTCATCACTGCCACCCTCTGGTTCATAACTGCCACCCACTGGTTTGCCACTGCCACCCTCTGGATCATCACAGCCCCCCTCTGGTTCATCACAGCACCCTCTGGTTCACCAGTGCCACCCTCTGGTTCATCACTGCCACCCTCTGGTTCACCACTGCCACCCTCTGGTTCATCACTGCCACCCTCTGGTTCATCACTGCCACCCTCTGGTTCATTACTGCCACCCTCTGGTTCGCCACTGCCACCCTCAGGATCATCACTGCCACCCTCTGGTTCATCAATGCCACCCTCTGGTTTCCCACTGCCACCCTCCGGATCATCACTGTCCCCCTCTGGTTCATCACTGCCACCCTCTGGTTTTCCGCAGCACCCTCTGGTTCACCAGTGCCACCCTCTGGTTCATCATTGCCACCCTCTGGTTCACCACTGCCACCCTCTTGTTCATCACTGCCACCCTCTGGTTCATCACTGCCACCCTCTGGTTCACCACTGCCACCCTCTGGTTCATCACAGCACCCTCTGGTTCACCACTGCCATCCTCTGGTTCAAGACTGCCACCCTCTGGTTTATCACTGCTATCCTCTGGTTCACCACTGCCACCCACTGGTTCATCACTGCCACCCTCTGGTTCATTACTGCCACCCTCTGGATCGCCACTGCCACCCTCTGGTTCAAGACTGCCCCCCTCTGGTTGATCACTGCCATCGTCTGTTTCATCACAGCACCCTCTGGTTCACCACTGCCACCCTCCGGTTCATCCCTGCCACCCTCTGGTTCATCCCTGATACCCTCTTGTTCATCACTGCCACCCTCTGGTTCAGTACTGCCACCCTCTTGTTCATCACTGCCACCCTCTGGTTCAGCACTGCCACCCTCTGGTTCATCACAGCACCCTCTGGTTCACCACTTTAGATCAGTGGCGTCACTAGGGGGGTGCGGGGGGTGCGGACCGCACCGGGTGACACCACCCACATGGGGTGACACCAAGGTTGCGCTGTGTAACTCAGCTCTGCAGCCTCGCCTCTGCTCTGTGGGGACGATGGGTAGATGATGTCACTTTTTGCTACCCCAGGCACGGTAGTGCACTGAAGTCCAGCAGGAATTGTATGACGATATCACGGTGGAATAAGGACGTCTGTAGGAAAACATCGGGAGCAAGTCAGGAACCTTCAAACTGAAACGCATTTTGGCAATTATGTCGGAGCGGTGATGATGGGAGAGGGTTGTATAAGTATGACCAGGCGGCAGCGTGCGGGGCCATGTGATGTATTCGTGATGATGAAGAGATAAAACAAAATATGGAAATGTGTGTCCTGAGCCACAAGAACAAAGAGAGGGAGCAGTTATTTTCGTATCTTGACTTCGTTAGAAGCAAGGACAGCGCGTGAATTTTAGAGAATATTACTTTTATTATGTACGGAAATGAATATTGATACATAACTTAACAATGACTTTTTTAAAAGCACAATAAAAAGCTGCATAATTTGTGGACTTCATAGTATTACCATCAAGCCAAAGAACATCCATATTATCTGGTTCGTTACAATTGCAGTTTGATTTATGCTGGGAAGGATTCCGATTTATGATATGCAGGTCAAGGGCACATCTTTACAGCAGAGGGACAACCAACTTTATTATTCTCCAGGGTCTTGTTATCTACCTTTTGCACAAGGCCATACGCAACAGCTGCGTTAACCAACTGAACAATCTTACTACGATTTGTACCAGAAATCTCCAGAACAGTGCTGTACAGAATACACTTTAACATTGCTGCTAAACTGCAATGCTCTTATCACAAGATGCATGTAAGTGAAGTGTTGTGTGTACGCACATATGTGTATTTACTACGTGCAGACCCAACACATGCATACATCTATGTCATTTTGTACATGTAATCGGTTACCAAAGCGTTGCAGTTTAGTTCCAATATTAGTATGTCTTTTGCACAGTGTCGACTGAGTAGATGAGGGCAGACTGACAAGGGTCTTCATGGGCAGTGAGGGGCTCGGGGTTCTAATGGGCGTGTTTTATGGACTTAGAAGCCTAAGGTTATTTTATGAATCAAGAGAGGAATTGAGGGCTAGCAGAGGTACTTTGGAAATATCTGACTGTCGGCCGGGAGGGACGGAAGGCAAACTGAGGTGATCTTTATATGTGATTGGCTTCAAACACAGGTGGGGGCCCCTCAGAGGCTTTGGAGACTGGTACAGAGAGGCTAAAGGTCAGTTAAATCTTGCTGAAAGTAGGGGTGGGTTAAATTGGGAGAAGTGTGGTGCAGCGGCTACAGCGGCTTACTCCAAAGAGAGAGGCTGGTGGCTCGATACCCAACGCCTGCGGCAGCTCAGCTCAGCATCATGTGATTATGGACAATGACTCACTTAATCTATGTGATGACCCCCAGCACCTGGATACCCTTAAGGGTGATAAGTTTTACAAAGCTGGAATTAAATGTGAGGGCCAGCAAGGGCTTCTGAGAGTTAGTTAGGGGTTGACTGAGGTCTGCTAAGGGTCTCTTTGGGTCATCTGTTGTCAGCAGAGAGTGAAAAATGATGGTCTGAGACCATGGTGACAGGGTCTGTGAGAAGATGGAGGCAGAGTAAATGGATCCAAGAAGCCGCTGGTGAACGTGCGCTGTACAAATGTCTTTTTCATTCATTTTCATTCATTCATCTGTGTAATGAGCCGTGGTAGAGTGGGCTTGAACACTGTCTGAGGATCAACTAAGGGTGCTGATAGACACTTGGAATTGTAACAACCAGCTGAGAGTTTATGATGAGAGTTGAAGGTAGGCTGATGGTGCCTCAGGACAAGCAGAGGGCCTCTAAGGGTGGATGAGTGCTAGCATTTAGTTGGCTGAAGTATAGCCTGTCAACTCTTAGTGTTAGCTGAGTGTTTATGGTGCCCAGTTGATGGTTTGTGAGAACTTGCTGGGGTGCTGCTGATACCAGCTAAGGGCTAGAGAGCCATGACACAATTTGTAATGACAAGTCGGGTACCTTCTTTACAACCAGAAGAAAGGTTCATTAACATGTCCCCGCCGACCAGAGGAGACCAGTATCCCCATGTTTGTCTAGCTTCTTGTTGTGTTCCAACTTACACCTGTTCACTCTGTGAGGTTAGCTTGCTTTGCTGCTGCTTTTCCTCTGCCTGTTTTGTGTCTGAACGCATCATGCACAGCTACTTCTCTGTACCTGCTCTGTGTTGTGTTTTGTGGAAAGGGTGCACTTAAGCTAGCATTCTGTACCTGTTCTGTGGGTATGAGGGAAGTATGTGTGATGTAAGTTTCCACTGCTGCTGTTGCCTGGTGTATGCACTGTTGGGCACTCATTACATTTAATGTTTAGTGGGCAGGGTGGAGGTGTGTACCACTGAATATTATATTTATTCTGCTTCTTTGAGTTTAGCCCAATCCCATTTAATATTTCAACAGAGTAAGCCATTTGGTGCGCCCAGACACTATTTCTTTACTAAATGGGAAATCACCATAAAACATTTTAGTACATTCTTAGTATCATTGGGATGTTACATTTAATTGAATCAGAGATAGTGAAACTGATTCAGATTATTGAATTATTAACGAGGATTTTGAATTATTGTTGTAAATTAGTGTGCATACTCTTTCCTAAGAAGAGCTTGCAAGGATATTTGATGGTATTTTATGTCCACCATAAAAGGATAGTATGTGACACGCTGACCACTGAGGGCCCTATTTACAAAGGCTTGTGACACTTTTTATGCTGCTGTTGCACCACAGTTTGTAAAACTGCTGCAGCGTACAAAATACGCCACATTTACAAAGTGATGCATCTAAACAGATGTGTCACTTTGTAAAGGCATGCACTACATTATACCTGCATCAGGTATAATGTATGCAGGGTGTGCATTCCCCCGCAATAAAGGGTTGTAAAAGTGGTACTGTGAAATCTATGAATTTTCACTGCAACACTTCTAGGACACTACTGCATCAATATCTTATGCCTGCCTTACAGCAGGCATAAGACTGACACAGGCCCTTTCACATGGGGCTTCCCCCATGTGAAAGTACACATTGCTAGAGTTGTGTCTGTTTTCATACACACCCCAGCAATGCATCACTTTTGCACCTACAGATACGACAGTAATACTGACATATTTGTAACTCCTTGCGATGTGGAGCGGTGTACATTTATTATGGCGCATCTACGGTGTTGCAAGGAGGGCAATCTGAAAACTGTTGCATCGCTGTTTTCACCCAGCGATGTGACTGTTTTCATAAATGAGGCCCTGAGTATTTACCATCATAAAAAAGTGCTTGGCACTGACCTACGTCCTTTATCGAGCACACACTGCTTGACTGTGAGGTGAAGGAAATTCCTATTGGGAAGCAGCCTGTCAAGCACAACAAACTGAACAAATACCAACTAAGCATGAAACACATGTCCGAGAATATCCAGCACTGGCTATACCAACACTAGGCGGCAAACGCTTGAGAGACAGTGAGTATCAACACTATTGAGGACTGCATTTAGCAAAATGTCTTGGGAGTTCTGGTGCAGGCAATATGCTTCTCTGCCCAACAGTTTAATGTGTTTTAGTTAATGAACCCTGGGGATGTTCCTGTGTGCTTCAATGCGGTAAGTCGTGAGGGGGTGACACCATGAGTTACCCGCACCGGGTGACACCAACCCTAGTGACGCCACTGCTTTAGATTATGGGGGGAAAGCACACCTGCCCAGCCTCAACTGAGATGAATACATTTGGGGCTGGTTAATGTGTCACTGAATTTGAGCTTCAAGTTTGGCACCTGCTTCCTTAGCTGTAAGTGCTTCCTGTTGCAGTTTAATTTTTGTACAGGAGCATTGTGCCATACTTGTAACTATTCTCCGACCCTGCTTTGAGAGTCAGAGCAGGGCCAGAGAAAAGTTGCAAGTAGGCTAATGAACTTTGGAGGGGCCCCTCAGGAAGCACTACAGGGAATGGTTACAAATTAGCTTGAACTTTTGCACCTACTAAGTGCTTTCAGTTTTGCAAAATTCGTTTTTCTGCAATTTCGCGAGATTCGCGGGGCGCAAATTCCCACTAAATCGAACTCGAATCTTGCGTTGTGTGCGGCACGCTATTACGAGTTCGCCTGTGTTTTTGTGTGCTCGCGGGGAAAATATCGCGCAAACTTACCCATGCGGTCCTCTATGGGCGCGGCCATCTTGTTTTTCATTCATTGCTATGGTTTTTGGGCATGCTACCTTTCTATCCATCTCACATATTTGTAATCCTATGTTTTTCTGAACTTTTTTTGCTTTTTTTTGCTTATTATCTATCTCTACAATTTCCTACATCTATATTTTGTGTTTTTTTTTACTTTTTGTTACTTTATTACCTACTTTATTTCTTACGCTCTCTCTTATTTTTTTTCACACCTATTCTTCTTTCCTTTTTCTTGTGCCCAGGACCATGGCAATGGGAGACGACAAGGGCAAGGGGAAGGGCCCAGCACCCCATACCCGGGTCCCTTGGGGGCGTTTGAGGGGTGGAGCAAGTCCAGGCCAGGGAGGTCTTCTCTGCGGTCGAGGTGGCCGCCTTGATGGTTTTTGTCTAAGTCCACCTCCCTAAGACTGTGGCAGCAGGTGGGCGGAATGCTTCCGGTTACAGCCTCCAGGAGCATCGCCAGCTGTGGGAGAAGGTGTGCTGGGGCATGTGGAAGGAGTCTGGGGTCCGGCGCACCTACCAGCAAGCGACGCACCGGTGGACTGACATCCTGGACCGGGAGCATGACATGCTCGACCTGCTAGGTTGGAGATCCCTGACCTTGGTAAGTAGCTATTTAATAACTACTTTTTTTTCTTTGCTTTGTTATATTGCTAATCTATTTGTTTCCTGAAGAGTACAAATGCTGCTGATTCGATTACATTGCAGGTAAATTAATCTTTAAATAGCTTCTGTCATTGCAGGTGCTCGGCTGGTTATTGCCGTTGCTACTATACTTACTTGTTGCAACTTTTTACTCATTTGAGAGCATTACTGCGTAATGGTAGAGACAGTAGACTCAAATCTAGTCCTTTTTTGTACTCCGCTGCTGCCACTTTGAAGAAATAGTGGTGGATTGATACGTTGAGTATATTATTTATTACTTGTTATAGAACATTTGTTAGTGGTCTGCAATTATGATGACGGACTGCGTCTGTCACGCGACGTCTCGTGCTGCTGAGTGATGGCAGTCGTAGTAGAACCTTTTTGTTGTTGGTGTAGTTAGTGAATTACATAACTTTCCTATTAGACGGTCTGCGAATCCTGCAATACTGTACTACTATCCTCCTAGTTGACCAGATCAGATGCAATTGTTGTTAATTTGTTTCCCCAACATAATTTTAGATTGTGTTCAAAGAAATCAAATATTTCCAAAAAAAACAATCATCCATGTTGTGTTTCTTTATTTCATGCTCACCAGCACCTCCCAGGGGCAAGGCGCCGGCAGCGAGTGAGACTCCGGTGGAAGAAGGTGGACAGGATCAGTCCCTTGCAGGCTCTTCTGCTGGCCCCAGTAAGTTGTTCTATTGTTATATTAATACTTATACTTCCCTAACTTTTACAGCTCCTATTCATTACAAACTGTTTCCTAATAATTCTATGTTTTACAAAATAGTCTTTGATCTTCTTCTAATGTAGACTACTTTCTACATTCTTATCCTGCCTCTACCATCACTCTCTGTGCTACTACTATTTACGATTATGAGTTGGTCTGTGTAGGTAGCTAAGCTTGCCCAGTCGGGAAACAGTGTGCAACAAAACTCTGATCCAGCAATAGCTCTAGGCACTGAGTGCAGTCCTCTGGGTTGCCCTTGCTGTCTATTCCAGTCTTCTTAATGTAAGTGCTTTGAAAATTTCCAACAATAAAATGTCATTGTTTACACCAAGTAAAAGGTAGCAGTTGCCTTTTTGATTTGAGAGGAGCACATCCCATCCCACTAGTGTTTTAGGGACTATTCTGCACACAAAGAAGTATGGACAAGAGAAATAGGACATTGTTGATGATAGGTGCAGTTCGACCTTCAACATAGCTCAGTCCGACCAGAAGTTGAACCCCCAATCCCCTCACCGACTATCTAGTGTGTCTGACCAATGATTTTACGACCCAGAAGAACAGAAGAAGACTACCGCCGAGTCCCGGCCTATCTGAGTCACTGAAACATGACTGCCAAGTGCAGTAGTTCAAACCCTTCCGCTCACTCACTTGTGAACAAAAACCACACAGTGTTTGTTAGTTTTAAAGTTTTATTTTCAATTAAGAAATTAAAACAATATTTCTTTATTTTTAATAGCGTAGTATTCGGAGCGAGCAATGGTGATGGATGAAGATGACGTTAAAGTTTAAACAACATTCCCATGAATGAAATTACTATGACTCAAACTTAATAATAGTTAACAGACACATGAAATTATTAGAATAACTGTGCGGGAGCCCCCACCTTCTTTAAAGTACTTAAAGTACTGCTGGTGATGACTTACTAGTAGTTGGTGAATTGTCTGGCAGAAGGGCAATGGAATCTTCTTTCTGTAATGAGAAAAATGGTGCACGTTAAGCAAGCATTCATCAGTTGTCATAAGAAGAAGTGTAGCATTTAATGGAATAAGCATATAAAATGTTAACACTTCCTCCCCAAAACCGTTACTTTCTTTCAATCCCAGTAATAAAAAATGTGTTATGAAACATTTTCTTCCATTACGAGACAAAATAGGGGGTTGTCTATGGCACCTGAAAATATGACATGTTTTTCCTAGACGTCACGACATCTGATGCAGCACAGTTGACCACCAGTGCCGAGGCCAGCAGTGCGGAGGGGTCCACTCAGGCTGCGGCGGCGCCAACAGGAGGAGCTGGGGGGAAGACTCAGCGGCGGTGGACGGTGGTAAGTTATTATACTCCTTATTAATATAATTTAGAACTACTTTTTGGGCTATCACGGAGAAGACAGTCAACCTTGACTTGTAATAGCATTAGCGGCGGTACTTCTCGGGTAACCAATAGCCCCCTCTATTTCACTTCAACTCAGCTGGCAAATTTTTATTGTGAAGCCAAGTCATATCAGATGTAGTTTAGGGATGTGAAGAACGAAAAAACTTAAAGAAGGGTGAAACGAAGGACGAGCGAGTCTTAATATTTATGACTGTAACGAATGGTTTTGTTGAATGCAATTCAAGATAAGAAGACGGCGGTTTCCAAAATATAATGAAACGGATGTTAGTTGGTTGTTGACAAAAAGAAATTTTGGTACATTTGAGACATTAAGAAGAATCATAGACGTACTTTGGAAGACTGGATGTTATCTTCTTTATCCTCATCGTTAGCAGAGGTGTATGATGTCGTAGAGCAGACGCTGAGTGGATGAAGTAGGGCCAGTGGCAGTGCCACCCCTATAGAGAAGTAAGACATTCCTATCCCCACCTGCATGTACTGCTTAAAGTACTGCGAGTGTGCATCATCATGGCCTGTGTCTGTATTTCTTGGGTGAAAGCTGAGTGAGCTGCCATTATGGCGGCTACCACAAGTTCACGTACCAGTAATTTCTTTTGCAAAACAAGAGAAAAAAAAAAAGGCCTTTTTTTAGTACTCTCTGACTATGTATGTAGTAGTGAGTCCATCCATAGTGCTGCTAGTTCAATTCCTGAAACTCCCAGTAATGTCACAGGCTTACAAAGACGGCAGAAAGATACATGCCAAAATGTTATACTGTGTTTGCTACTTGCTGGTGTTACCGAGTGTCATTTTTCCGTTGAATTATTTTGACTTTATGTTAAAGACTATTGGCTACAGTATTTTTCTTTCTTTCTTCATAGATGCTACTCCACAAAAGCTCACCCGCAAGGAGATGGCTGTCCGGGCCAGGGCCTGTAAGCTGGAGGTTATTTGTGCTGAGTATCGGCGGTTGTGGGCTCGGGAGCATGAGGAGACATCAACCAGTACATCCTCCAGCACTGCCCCCGGGTCCACCAGCTAGAAGCCTCCAGCCAAACGGAGCAGTGGCCCGACAGCCTCCCGCCACCACCGCACAGCAGCAACAAAATCTGCTGCCCCCTCCAGATCCTGGATGGCACGTCAGCGCCAGCTCCGTAAAGGAGTGGAATACCTGGAGCAGTTGGGCGAAAAACATCAGCGCCAGCTCCGGGACCTCCGCAAAGAGCTGTGGGACATGCACCAGCTGTCCACACTACACCACCGGAGGAAGTGACTGTCCCTTGCCCCTTTTTAAAGACTGTTGGGGGGGGGGAATTGGGTTTTTGGAAAAGGGGAGTTTTGGATTTTTGGACATTGGTTTGGTTAGTGAGTGGGGGTGAGTTGAGGTAATTTATTTTATTTTTGTGACAACAACATCAATAATTTATATTTCTTAATAATTATATTTTTCATACCAAAACACAGTATACGCGCTATTTTGTGTGTATTTGGCGGTGGTTACTGGATGTTTGGTGTCTTCAAACTTACCAGCATGAATGAAACATCTAGTCCTGAAATGTAGCAAAATGCAAGTAACCGAGTCAATTCAGTAGCCCTACTACTGTACTTTACTAGTAGTACTGTCAGTCTCTGCTCTCCTCCCAGCTTAGTCCTAGCCCATTATTCTACTACCTCTCCAATATGCTTATCTTACCTGTGATTTGTGTTTGAGAATCGGGGTAGCCCGAGAGCTGCCTGCATTGGAAATGGTGATTAAGGTTGGTTGTTGACTTGAATACTCAAAGGATGCAATATCATTGTTGTGCTGGTAGCAGTAGTGGTACACACTGGCAGTATCACCATATGAAAAAAAAAGGAAATGAAATATTGAGTGGCCAGAGCATAGCATTAGAAAGAGAACAAGAGATAGTACAGTAGAGAACAGTGCCCTACATTGTAGCCTAAGTAGTGCTAAATTAATGTAAATATAAGTAGTAGTTGCGTGGAGTTTGACTGCTATAAGAAATTAAGGCAAAGGACACGTCATCAACATAACGTAACCATTAAGCATTTGATTGTTCACATCGTGTAGGAGGAGGATGTTCTCTTATCAATCCACGATGGCGCACATGAACTTCTGATTGTAATGATTTTGGTTGCTTTGACCTTATCCTCCCCAGCAAGTGTGTGGAATTTATTTTTGTTGTCAGTCCCACCACAATGAAATACCACACAGCCCGGGGGAAGAGGGTTAGGGTTTGAAAATTGGATGGGAATGGGGTTTTTTGGGAAAGTTTGGTAGAGAGGAAAGAAAACACAGCATGGACAGTCAAACAACAAATAAAGAGAAACACATCTTTGGATTTGAAGATATTGATACATCTTTAAAGGGACATAAAGGAAGTGCACTACTGCATGCCATAAGTTGTTTACTAAATGGATGGTTAGGTTACTGCAAAGTAGCACTACTACTTACTGCAACTTACAAGTAACTACGAAGAAACAAGTTGACAGTACAGGGCTGCAGTCATTACGTAATTTACTTGCCTCTCTGCCCTCAGAGAGAATAAACACTTAGAACATTAAATTACTGTTAAACATAGCAAAAACATAGCAAATTTAGAAGCAGAGAGCAAAGAAATACAGAGTCACTCTCATAGAAGTTCACAGCAATAACATTACTTAAAAGATAAGTAGAAATGAATGGATACTGTTACTGTATGTTGTTGTACTTGTCCTGTTGAATTTGGGAAGTTGCATGCATCCAGCCATTCCTCTTATTTGCGGTACTCCTCCGTTCCATCTGACTCTCCGGCGATCAATGTTGGATGGCCAGAAGACACCCTGTCCACTGCCTGCCCGGCGGATGCTGAATTGCGGCTCGCTGATGTGAAGCCTGACTTCATCCTTTTTTCCATTGCACAGGGTGAAAGCCGCCCTGTAAATGTTGATGGAAAAACAGGAAATGATATTAAAAATCCACTGAGAAAAAAATATAAGGTACGTACGCTGAATAGTGCAAAAAGCCACACTTTCAGTTTCTGAATCGACAGTACAATAGTTTCAAAAGGGCGTACTCTGAGTCTCCTTTTCAAGGATAAATAAGTATGGGCGAATTTTGCGGATCTTTCCCCTCAAGCTAGGTGTACTGTAAACCACGATTTTGGAATAAAATTAGACCTTCCCAGCAGTGCTCCCAGACCCTTAAACACAGACGGTAAATCTAGAATACCCCCAATCAGACCCCAAAAAACCTGCGATACTGCTACCTGTCTGAGGCCTAGTGGAAAATGGTAACAAAACGTACTTTGAAAGTAAAGTAAGCCCAAATCACCCCTTTCCCACCATGGATTTTCTTCAAACCACTTGCAAAATTAGACATTTCTCGACAAGTGCTCCAAGAGTAGACCCCAGAACCCAGATGCCAAAATCTCGAATACCCCCAAACACATGCAATACTGCTAACCCTAATGAGCCCTAAGTTAAAAATAGTGTCAAACGCTTTCTTCAACTCGGCCCTAACTCCCCTTTGCCACCATGGATCTTCTCCAAACCACTTGCAATGAAAAGTATCCATACCCAGTGTTGCTCCAAGACCCCCCAACCCCCCCAAACACCAAGAACCCCCCCAAGCAGGCCCCCGAAAACACGAAAGTGAGCGAAAACTCTGAAAAGTGAAAAACGTTCCCACCATGGATTTTCTCCAAACCACTTTTATCCTGTATTAGACCTTCCCAGCAATGCCCCCAGATCCGTCAACCCGGGCAAAAACAAGTTTAACACCCCCAAACAGCCAAAAAGCAAAACTGCAAAAAGTGAGACTTAGCACATTTCGGGCTTACCTGGAATTCAGTCCAAATGCGCTCTGCAGCTAGGCCCTAACTCCCTTTTCCACCATAGATTTCCTGAAAAACAAATGCAATCAACATTAGACTGTGCCAGCAGTGCTCCCAGACCCCAAAACCCACCCACAAAAACATAGAAGCCCCCCCAAACAGCTCCCCAAAGACAGGCAAGTGAGCAAAAACGCAAAAACGTTTTCACTTCCGATTTCTCCAAACCACTTTTATCTGGTATTAGACCTTCCCAGCAATGACCCCAGACCCCTGCAGCCACCCGCCAAAAAGCAGAACACCCCCAAACAGGCAAAAAGCAAAAATGGGCCTACCTTCAATTCAGTCCAAATACGCTCTGCAGCTAGGCCCTAACTCCCCTTTTCCACCATGGATTTTCTGAAAAAAAATGCAATCAAAATTAGACTGTGCCAGCAGTGCTCCCAGACCCCAAAACCCACCCCAATAACCTAGAAGCCCCCAAACAGCACCCCAAAAACAGGCAAGTGAGCAAAAACGGAAAAACATTTTCACCATGGATTTGGTCCAAAACACTTGATTCCGATATTAGACCTTCCGAGCTATGCCCCCAGACCCCTGCAACCACACCCAAAAAAGCAGAACACCCTCAAACAGGCAATAAGCAAAAATGCAAAAACTCATGCTTAGAAAATTTTCAGCAAACCAGTCAACATCGGTCCAAACGCGCTCTGCAGGTAGGCCCTAACTCCTCTTTCCCACCATGGATTTTCTTCAAATCACTTCCAATCAAAATTATGCTATCCCAGCAGTGCCCCCGGACCCACACACCCTCCCCCACAAATCTAGAACACCACCAAACAGCCCCCCAAAAACATGCAATACTGGTATATTCAAAACATGGCAAATTGCGCTGTTCACAAAACATTGCTGTTTTCAGCACTTCCACTACTTCGATCCTCTTGAAACTTACCTGGACAGTCACTTGTTCCAGCGATTCACAAGAATCTCAACAAGGCAGAACAAAATCGAACCACTGCGCTCTTTGAAGAAGAAGAAGAAGAAGAAGAAGGTCTGCGACTAGTTTTCACTTAGTTTTCACCCAAACACACGCGCCCGCAAAACACATAAAAAGACCAAAATTCTGCCAATTCTCGACCAAAGAACACCAAACTCCCTAAAACATTGCCAACATCATTATGAACGAGCCTGCATCGGGCCCGAGCCCTAGAATCAGCATGAACGATACCAACTTAAACCCAAAAACCCTAGTAAATCGCATTGAACCCTAAACCGTAGATATGCTTTGTCTGTCTGTGTGAAAGAGCCTAGGTATGCTACATCAGGAGGATGTGTCACTCAGTGGTGCCTGCCTTGACCGTCTGCATGGCCCTGCTGGACGCATGGACCAAAAATCCGTTCCGCTCAAGAATTTGAGATTTTTTGGTACTTTTGCGATATTTGCGAAATACCGAAAAACAGCAAATTTTGCAAACATAACGGATGTTTGGCCCAAGCTTGAGGCAGTACCATGCAGAGGGTAAAGGCAGGCACCACTGAGTGACGCAACCTGATGTAGCATACCTAGGCTCTTTGTTAGACAGACAACACATATCTAATTGTATGCAGCAAGCCAAATAGACCCAATTTTACATGAACTGCTGTCTGGAGTGGACTCTGCCTGGCATAACAACAGCAGTACACTGCCTCACCCTCGACCAATACATACCACGAATAGAAAGACATGTAGTCCTGCTGTAGTAGTTGTTGTAGACTGGTTTACCCGTTTGCCACTCACGAATTGGCCATAGTTTTTCCGTAAACCGACGCTGATGATCAATCCATCCCAGTGAGTGACTGTAAAGAAAAAATATATATTATTTAATCAATCATCATGGTATATTGGCAAGTGAGTCCGCTCCAAGGACATTTTGCATATTTTTTGAAATGCAGTATAGTGGCCCCTGAATTTGAAGTACAATTTTAATTAAACAAAGTAAAAAAAACAGAGTTGTTGAAATGGGTTACAAATACTGTGTGAAAGATTAAATATTAACTAAGACAAGACATATGAATTATCATTTCATGCACAAAAAACAAACAGCAATTGGTTTCATCAGAGCCAGACAGCCATTGCTGTCCACTGCATGCCATCTTCTGAATTATTCATTACCTGTTCTACTTTTTGCCCACATCTTCTTCGGAAAGTGAGGGCCCACAGGGCAGCCTCTCCTGTCAATATCAGAAGAAACTCTGTCAGCAATCAGCAAGCATGTAGTCAGTCAGTAATTTCAGTGCCACTTGAGGGGACTCATCGTAATCAATCCTCTGCCTTGAGGGAAATGGATAGGGGGAGTCTGGAGGAGGAGTATAAAGGAGCATGATTGAGTTGTGAACTTGTGAACCTAAGGAATGCAGACTGCGGCACCTTCAAATCAATAAGGAATATAAGATGAAGACAGTGCTGCTGATGGACTTGTAGTGATTAGGTGATTAGAGTTTTGTTGTGGTAAAAGTTGCAAAACAAAGAAAGACACACAGGAATAAAAGTGAATAAGGACGAAAAAAAGGAAATCATTTACAGGGCTCGATGTCAGGGAAGTAGACCTCGTCCTCAAACTCCATGAATTGAGATGGGAGTAGGTCAGGTAACAGAGAAGAACTTCCGTCACCTAAGTCGGTGTCCTCTTCTTCCTGCGTGCATTCACGTACTTTGTAATCTGGTGATATCAAGTGCTGATTCATCTTGATCAGTGTTAACCTCTCCACATTTTTGGCCGAGAGGCGGGTCCTTTTTGAAGTTACAATGGCACCAGCAGCACTGAAAACACGTTCAGAAGATACGCTTGCGAGTGGGTAAGACAAATAATTTATAGCCAGGTTGGTGATCAGTGGCCATAGAGCCATTTTCCTGTACCAATACAGCAATGGGTTTGTATTAACAAAGACCTCTGTTGGGTCATCCATATAGGCCTGCACCATCAACTCAAGGTTCTCCACGGTTGCTCCACTTTGCGTACCATCTGTGTCCTTCTCAGCACTGGAACAAGCAAACCCTTGGTAAGTTAGCCAGTCCGTTTCTGACAATATTATGGCTGGGCCTTCTGCAGGTGAGGATGATGATATGGTTGCTACTGACGTCGTTAACGGCTGTGAGGGAAAGTGACTCCCTTCGCCCACAGATTCAGAAGTGGAACTTGATGCTGGATGGCCTGCTGATTCAGATGGACTTCTGACGGCTCCTTGAATTTTCTGCCGATCTTTTTTGAACCGAGTGGCTGACACAGCTAGCCAATGTTTGTACTTTGAAACATCTGCTTCATCAAAAGGAATGAATGCTTTGCTGGCCACTGCCTTTTTGTACCATGGATCCAGAATAGTGGCACAAATGTAATGTTGTTCTGTATGTATGTTTTTAAGCCTTTCATTGGCAACTAGGCGGCTTAATAACCTCTCCACCAACAGATATGCATCTTGCTTTCCAACATCATCTCTGAACGTTGAAGACACCGCCTTCAGTTGTTGCTCTAGCATGACCACCAATGGGATAGCTTTGCTCAAAGAACAGTCCTCCCTGCTGACTTCACGCGTGAAGACCTCAAAAGGACGAAGCATGTCTGTCAGGCTTTTAACTAGCTTCCATTCCTCCAACTCTAGCCTCATGTCTTTCATAGAAGAACCTAGTTGAAAGACATAGTCATTGATTACCATGCACTGCTCAAACAGACGCTCAAGCATGTAAACGGTTGAGTTCCAACGTGTTGCCACCTCCTGGATGAGTCCTTTGGCTGGCACTTTACTTTCATGTTGAATGCTCCTCAGCTCCTTCCGGGCCTTAAAAGAATGGCTGAAATGTGTGCAGATTCTTTGGCAGGTGGTCAGTAACTTCTTGACTTTGTTTTAATTTCTCAAGGAATCTTGAACAACCAGGTTTATACAGTGCACGAAACACGGCACTTCGAAATATTCACCTTGCTGCATGGCCTTAACTATATTACTGCCATTATCCATGGAAACATAACCAACTATGCGATTTCTTGATTGCAGCCATTCAGAGACCTTACTGTTGAACTCTTCCAAAATGTTTTTTGCAGTATGAGTTTTCTCCATGGCAAACATGGCTAATGTGGTACAAAAGGGGGTGGTGATGGACCGAGTATCTGACCCAGTCAAACACTCACACCCAGTCAACAGATCTGGGTTTAATCCATCACCGTTCCTTAGCCCACTCTGCCACCCCAGTTCAGACATGGCCTTGAGTTTTATACTCCCTATCCCGTAACCACTACCCTCAAAACCACCAATATCCCTGAAATACGGCGGCAATGGCATAAAGTTAATGAGGCCTCCTTTGCAGAGAAATTTGTCCAACCCTACCATGTGATTCCTGATGATATCAATGTAGCTATTGATATGTTTAGCAAAGCTATTAAAACAGCCATAGATGAGATAGCTCCATTAAAACAATTTAGACCCCGACCAGCCAAAAAACAAGAGATCTGGTTCTCTGAAGAGCTCAGGAATCTAAAGAAAACAGCCAGGAAATTAGAAAAGATTTGGAGATCTACCCATCTGGTAACAGATAGGAAACATTATTGGGACGCTCTAAGTGTATATCATAAAGCTATCAGAACGGCGCGAAAAACCCATATTACCACTCTTATCACGGCTGCAGACAACTCCCCCAGAGTATTATACCAGGTCCTTCACTCTTTCACTAATCCTACAGCATGTGAGAGTGCAGACACTTCGTCACAACCACTTTGCGACAATATATCGCAATTTTTCTGCAACAAAATCGATCTCATCTATGCTAAAATAGTCAACACTAACAACAATTTGACTACAAATACAGTCCCTATCTTTCAGGATTCTGAACTTGATAGTGGCCCTCATACTTTAGACCTCTTCCCCCCTATCACTCCTAAAGAGGTGTCCCTGCTCATGACGCAGATTAAAAGTGGAAGTCCTGATGATATCATCCCGGCAAGACTCATGCCCACCTTGCTCGGAATCCTATCTCCCACCATCGAAAAACTTGTTAACTTATCCCTTTGTACAGGCTCTGTCCCCAAGCAGTGGAAACAGGCCTTAGTCAGGCCAATCAGGAAGAACACCACAACTCCATGGACTGATTTGTCAAATCTCAGACCTATTTTGTTGCTGCCATTTTTGGGAAAGCTCACTGAGAAGTATGTTAATCGTCAGTTATCCAGCTACATTGAGAAAGCGGGCGGCCTAGACTACTCTCAATCTGGGTTTAGGCCGAAATACAGTACAGAGTCCACCCTCCTGTCTGTTACTGACGATCTGCATATGTTTCAGGACAAAGGCTACTCGGTAATTTTGGTGTTATTAGACCTTTCAGCCGCGTTCGACACCGTGTCACATAACATCCTCATTGACCGGTTGTCGAACATAGGGGTTTAGAACAAGGCCCTTGCCTGGCTTAGGAGTTTTCTTACGGATCGGACCCAGACTGTCACCATGGGTGAATACAGATCAACTGAGGTAGAGATTACGAAAGGGGTGCCACAGTGCTCCTGTTTGAGCCCAACACTCTTTAACATCTACGTGGCACCCCTGGCAAGAGTGATGCGCAAATTTGGTTTCATCCCCGTGTCATATGCGGATGACACGCAGCTCCTCTTTCCCTTTCAAAATCTCACCACAGAAATAAGAAACTCCTTCTCCGCTGGCATGAAAGCCGTCGCACAGTGGATGTCAACCAACTTCCTACAGTGCAATGTCAACAAGACGGAAGTAATGCTGTTTGGAGATGCCAAATTACTGTGGACCCCTGACTGGTGGCCATCTGATCTTGGTACTGTTCCGGAGCCCAAACAGATTGTCAAAAATCTGGGGATACGCCTTGATCACGACCTTTCCCTCAAACAGCACAGTAACATGGTAGCTGGCTCATGCTTCCACACCATCAGCATGATGCGCAGAATATTTCCACTGCTACCGGACTCCTTCAGAAAAACTCTGGTGCAAGCCCTTATATTGAGTCGTATTGACTACTGTAACGGACTGCTCCTTTCTGCTAATGAAGGAGTTCTGGATAGGCTCCAGGTGGTCCAGAATACGGCAGCTCGCCTTGTCCCAAATGCTCCCCCCAGAACAGCATCAAAACCTCTATTACAGAAACTACACTGGTTGAGCATTCGACAAAGAGCCAAGTTTAAGATATGTTGCATTGTCCATAAATGCTTAAACGGAAATGGCCCTACATACCTGGAGCAGAAATTTACCCCCTACACTCCCTCCAGATCGTTGAGATCTAGTGAGAATTTTCTGTTGGTAGTACCTCGTGTAAAAAAAAACAGACACGGAGGGAAAGCTTTATCTGTTGCAGGGCCCACACTGTGGAACAAACTGCCTCTGGCCCTCAGGCTCTGCACAGACCATTTAAAATTCAGGAAGCAACTGAAAACTCTGCTGTTTACTGATAAAATCTAGACCCTGCCCTTCATCTGCATATTGATTTAGACTCTATTTGGTATCACAGCGCAGAGATACTCCGGTTGGAGTCGATTCCAGCGCTATAGAAACCCATAAATAAATAAATAAATAAATAAATATGCAAATCAGTCTGACCCTGTGCCTCATGGGAACAGTCCAGCCCGAATTGCCAAGCCATGCCTTCCCTGAACCGGAAACAAGCTTCAGAGGACTGGTTTCTGGCATTTCAGCAGTCTTCAGCCCGGCTTGCTTGAATCCAGTGGCAAAGTGAGCAAGGGACTCACGTCTGAGCATACCCTGCCAACTTATGGTGAACAAAGTGGTACAAAAGAGGGTGGTGATGGACGGAGCATCTGAACAAATCAAACACTCACACCCAGTCAACAGTTCTGGGTTTAATCCATCACCGTTCTTTAGCCCACTCTGCCACCCCAGTTCAGACATGGCCATATGCAAATCAGTCTGACCCTGTGCCTCATGGGAACAGTCAATCTCAAGTCCAAAAGTGATCCAAACTCCAAAGTCCAAAAAGTCCTCAAATACAAATATCCAGCAGCAGCCACAAAAGTAATCCTTCCAGCTCCATAGCCAAATGAAAAGTGACCAGGACATGGACAAAGCACTGGGAGGAGCCTGCTGGACAGGAACAGGAAGTTGGAGACTCTGGGGCACTTCCTTCCTCCCACCCTGCACCAAAAGGTGCAGCCAAATGTCAATCTGAGGAGTTATTCTGATCAAAATCATCCTTTTCACAAGGCTTATGCTTCCTGCGGTGGATTTGTTGTGCAGAATTGCAATTTTTGCAATTTTGGGAACCCGAGCTGTTCAAATCTCCCGCCGGAAGTCAGCTGTGCACCGTATCTATGTGTTCGGCATTGTTTACTCCTGCAATGCGTGATCGCGGGCCTTTATGACGTACTCGCGTTGTCAAACTAACGCTGTGCAAGATGGCAAGCCGCGATAACGTAATTGCTTTCGAAAAACTCTCGCGCGATCATGCAGCAAGATCGAAAATGGCACAGCACACGCAAAACCGGGAGAAAAACAACCCGGCGGACTCAGAATCACGGTAAGTCAATGCCGTGCACGCGATATTGTATCTTTCAAGCGCGACCAAGCAAAATAATTCGTAGCTTGCAAATTTGCGGATTATTGGGCAAATTCGCGCGATTCGCGGATCGCAAAATCGTCAAAAATCCGCAAATTCGCCCGCAAAATTGATTTTACGCCCACCCAAGAAACTCTGAGAAGAACCTGCCTGCTGCACTGACGGCTGGTGGTGTGTGTGCCTGGTGAAAGTGTGCACTGATGGCTGGTAGTGTGTGCCCAGATGAAGCGTGCACTGAAGGCTGGTAGTGTGTGACAGCTGGTAGTGTGGGCGCCTGGTGAAAGTGTGCACTGACGGCTGGTGGTGTGTGTGCCTGGTGGAAGCATGCACTGATGGCTGGTGGTGTGTATGCCTGGTGGAAGCCTGCACTGACGACTGGTGGTGTGTGTGCCTGGTGGAAGCGTGCTGTGGTGGTGTATGTTCCTGGTGGAAGGGTGCACTGACGTTTGGTGGTGTGTGTGCCTGGTGGAAGTGTGCACTGACAGCTGGTGGTGCGTGTGCCTGGTGAAAGCTGCACTGATGGCTGGTAGAGTGTGACGGCTGGTAGTAAATGTGCTTGGTGAAAGTGTGCACTGACGACTGGTGGTGTGTGTGCTGGTTGAAGCGTCCATTGACAGCTGGTGGTGTGTATGCCTGGTGGAAGCCTGCACTGACGGCTGGTGGTGTGTGTGCCTGGTGGAAGCGTGCACTGGTGGTGTATGTTCCTGGTGGAAGGGTGCACTGACGGTTGGTGGAGTGTGTGCCTGGTGAAAGCTGCACTGATGGCTGGTAGAGGGTGAGGGCTGGTAGTGTGTGTGCCTGGTGAAAGTGTGCACTGACGGCTGATGGTGTGTGTGCTGGTGGAAGCGTGCACTGACAGCTGGTGGTGTGTGTGCCTGGTGGAAGCGTGCATTGAGGGCTGGTGGTGTGTTTGCCCGGTGAAAGCGTGCACTGACGGCTGGTGGTGTGTGTGCTGGTGGATGCGTGCACTGACAGCTGGTGGTGTGTGTGCCTGGTGGAAGCGTGCATTGACGGCTGGTGATGTGTGCCCGGTGAAAGCGTACACTGATGGCTGCTGGTGTGTGTGCCCAGTGAAAGCGTGCACTGATGGCTGGTGGTGTGTATGTGGCCAGTGAAAGCGTGCACTGACTTCTGGTGCCGTGTGTGCCTGTTGGAAAGGTGCATTGACAGCTGGTGGTGTGTGTGCCTGGTAGAAGCGTGCACTGACGGCTGGTGGTGTGTGTGCCCGGTAGAAGTGTGCACTGTTGGTGTGTGCCTGGTGGAAGCGTGCACTGATGGCTGGTGGTGTGTGTGCCTGGTGGAAGCGTGCACTGACGGCTGATGGTGTGTGTGTCTGGTGGAAGACTGCACTGGCAGCTGGTGGTGTGTGTGCCCGGTGGAAGCGTGAACTGACGGCTGTTGGTGTGTGTGTCTGGTGGAAGTGTGCACTGACGACTGGTGGTGTGTGTGTCTGGTGGAAGCCTACACTGATGGCTGGTGGTGTGTGTGCCCGGTGGAAGCGTGAACTGACGGCTGGTGGTGTGTGTGCCCAGTAGAAGAGTGCACTGACGGCTGGTGGTGTGTATGTCTGGATGTAGCGTGCACTGACGACTGGTGGTGTGTGTGCCTGGTGGAAGTGTGCACTGATGGCTGGTGGTGCATGTGCCCGGTGAAAATGTGTACCGACAGCTGGTAGTGTGTGACGGCTGGTAGTGTGTGTGTGTCTGGTGAAAGTGTGAATTGATGGCTGGTGGTGTGTGAGCCCGGTGAAAGCATGCATCAATGGCTGGTGGTGTGTGTGGCCGGTGAAAGCATGCACTGTCGGCTGGTTATGTGTGTGTCTGGTGGAAGCGCGCACTGGCGGCTGGTAGTGTGTGACGGCTGGAAGTGTGTGTGCCTGGTGAAAGTGTGCACTGACGTCTGGTGGTGTGTATGCCTGGTGGAAGCGTGCACTGATGGCTGGTGGTGTGTGTGCCTGGCGGAAGCGTGCACTGACGGATGGTGGTGTGTGTGCCAGGTGAAAGCGTACACTAATGGCTGGTGGTGTGTGTACTCGGTGAAAGCATGCACTGATGGCTGGTGGTGTGTGTGGCCGGTAAAAGCGTGCACTGACGTCTGGTGGTGTCCGTGCCTGGTGGAAGCATGCACTGTCGGCTGGTGGTGTGTGTGTCTGGTGGAAGCATGCACTGATGTCTGGTGGTGTGTGTACCCAGTAGAAGCATGCACTAATGGCTGGTGGTGTGTGTGCCTGATGGAAGCATATACTGATGGCTGGTGGTGTGTGTGCCTGGTGGAATTGTGCACTGACAGCTTGTGGTGGGTCTGCCTCATGGAAGCATGCATTGACGGCATGTGTGTGTGCCTGGTTTAAGCATGCACTGACGGCTGTTGGTGTGTGTGCCTGGTGGAAATGTACACTGACGGCCGGTGATGTGTGTGCCTGGTAGAAGCATGTGCTGATGGCTGGTGGTGTATGTGCCTGGTGAAAGCATGCACTGACGACTGATGGTGTGTGTGCCTGGTGGAAGCATGAGCATTCACAGTGATAGAAGACACAAATGAAACTGATGAAGAGGGAGGAGGGGGAGAAAGGAGGGGGAGTGGTGCAGAGGAGCATGATTCACAGCTAGAAGACACAAATGAAGCAAAAGGCTGAGTACTGAAAGCAAAAGTAAAAAAAAACAAGTCAAGCCCTGAAAGTGAAAGTTAAATTGATAGGACAGAGGCAGATGGGAAAGCAACTTAATGACTCGTGGCGGGGAGACAGATGGTGGCTGCGCACGTACACACGCACCTGCACTCAAGCTTGAGGCCAGCAAAAGCCTCTGGCAGGTAGCACTTTTTTTTCCCCTTTACTAAAAGTCGAGCAAGCAGCACATGAGCTGCTCTAGGCTCAACCTAAAAGGGCTCTTTTTGGACCAAGAGATACCTTTCTGCCGAACTTGGTGTAATTCTGTCCAGCATTTCAGGCTGTAGTCTTGTTCAAAATCCCTATGGTAAATTGCATGGGGGAAAAGGTGTTTTGGGACCTCCTTTTTTCTCAGCTCCGTTTAAAAAATCACCAAATACTTTCAACACAGCAGCTGAACTGAGTGGCGTACTATTTTTGAAAATTTTGTGAATATTCGTCAAAAGGCAAAACAGTTATTAGCAAAACAAAAAAAGCTTTTCCTAAAGATACTATGCCCTGACTATTACTATCAACAGGCGACCACTATCACCACTTGGTATTTATCGTTGACTTTGCTTTTCCATAGAAAAAGTATTTGTGGGTTTCCTAATAACTTTGGTCCTGTTTGACAAATCATCACAAAACTTTCCAGAAAAAAAGGTTCATCCACTCCAGCTCTTTCCAGGAAAGTTTTGGGGTGATCCGTCAAGCAGGGGCTAAGAAAAATGGGGGGCGTCCAAAATGCAAAATCTACATGCATTTTCCAAAACCTTCTTTACTCAAGACTACAGCAAAAAGTGCTTACCAGAATTACACCAGATTCAGCATAAAGCTAGATCTTGGTCCTTGGATTTTGCTTTTTTTGTGATTTGGGGTACATCGGTCAGGAGTTTTAGAGAAATTTATGGTAAAAAAGAATTGTATATTTCAGCAGTTGGGTCCGCAACGCCAGAGCGCCAATTAAAAATAGAGTATTCTGACTAACCCTGGACGTAGTTCGCGAAGTAGCATTAGGCTCAGCTACGCAAAGTGCGCTTTGCACTATGCGAGCTACGTGTAGCACTACGCGAACTGCGTAATAGCCTGTTCGTGATGATTGAATAGTGCCGGATGCTTGTCCCCACTATGCAATCATTGAAAACGGCACATTGCACAGTATGAGCTGTCTTTTACTGCCGCTCGAGTAGATTTTTACTCGAGCGGCAGCTTTCTCAACGCGGACTGGTAATTTCTCATCGTGAGCGGTTGCGAGCATGTGCAACCACTCACAATGAGAAACCTGACCTCCCCACATTGAGAGTTTTGCCGGAATGTTTATTTTCCGTGCTTGCGATCGGCAACTTGATTTTGCGATTGCGAACTAGGAAAAAACCTCACCGGGATGTCATTTTGCTTGCTCGCGGTCGCCAACTTGACGTTGAGGACTGTGAGCAAGCAAAAAATGACCGCTGCACTACGCTATGCTGTGCTACACATGTTTGCACTGTGCTACGTGTAGTTCGCGTAATGCGGAGTAGGGAAAACTTTGCAAAGTGCGCGAGCATAGCGTAGTGCTTAGCCCAGGGTTAATTCTGACTGGTGCACGTAGCATTAGTTCCCCTAGTCCTTCTCATTCACACAGGAGTCAGACTTCCTCAAGCGCAAGCACTCTGATTGGCTGCCAGCAATATGAGAAAGATGTTGTTGGCAGTGATAACAGGACTCAGAGACTTAATCCCCTTTCCTGAAGTTATAAAAAACATAAAGATATATAGGGGCAGGGTAGGGATACCCTGATGAATTAGGCCTCATGGGGAGGGACCCAGAGGGATCCCCCTGGGCCTTAAAAAACCAACAAATGTAGCAATCCTGGGAAACTCTCACAGGATCAAAACAAATGGTGGCAGGGTGCATTTATAAAGTATAAGCTTCAGGGAGCCTACCTCTGGGGTCATATTCATATTGAGGAGGGGGGCTACATGTCCCTCCTCCCCAAACCTGCAGAGGCCCCTGGGAGCCTACCTCTGTGGCAGAAAACATTGGTTTTAGGGAGGAGATGTACGGCCCCCTTACTTGGGATATCAGAGGCACTGGGAACACATCTCAGGGGCTGAAATCATTAAACAAGGGAAGGAGCATCCAAGCAGCCCTCTCTCCAAGCCAGAGAAGCCCTGGGGAGCCCATCCCAGCACCAAAATTCTGTAAAGTTGGGCGGGGCTGCGCAGCCCCCCTCAATGAGCCTCTAAAGTCCCCTGGAAGCCTACCCTGGGGCTTATTACTTGAAGGGGGGGAGACCATGTGACCCCACTCCGTGAGCCAAAAATAGGCTCAGGGACCCCAGCACTTTCCAAATCCTGGGTTTATTTATTTTACATTGGACGTCCATGGAGTGGAGTGTAGTACAGTGTAGTGTTGAAAAGTCAAATAGCATACTGTGGAATGGCGGTGATTGGAATGAGGTGCAGTGAGGTTCCGCACAGTGGAGTAGTGTACACTGCAGTGGAGAAGAGTTTAATTGGGTAAAGTGAAGTGCCGTATAGTGGAGAAGCATACAGTGGACTTGCATACAGTGCAGTAGCATACAGTGGAATAATGTTGAGTCGAATGACATTCAATGTACTGGTGTTAAGTCTAAGGATGTACAATAAACTGACATATAGTGGAGTAGCATAAAGTAGAGTATCGAAAAGTAGAGTATCATACAGTGGAATTGGGTTACCTGGAGTAGTGTAGAGTGTAGTAATGTACAGTGGGGTGGTGTTTAGTGGAGGGCGTCACAATGTAGTGTTGTAAAGTGTAATACCTTACAGTGGATTGTGATAGAGTCCACTGGTGTATATTGCAGTCGAGTACAATGGAGGGCTATAGAGTGTAGTGGAGTGCAGTGAAATAGCCTAAAGTGGAGTTATTTAGAATGGAATAATATTGATTAGATTGTCCTACAGTGTAGAGGCGTACATTGGAGTGGCATATGTTGCAGTGTTGTTAAGTGTAGTGGCATACATTTAAATATTGTATACTGGACTAGCATACAGTGCAGTTGCCTCCAGTAGAGACTGGTACACCATAGTGGTATAAACTAAAATAGCGTAGACTGAAGTGGCACAGAATGGAGTGGCATACAGCAAAGTCATATACATTCATTTCATTTCAAGCTTTATTCGACTATTAAAAACAATCACAAAAGCGTACAATAAAACACAATACAGACATTATAATAAAACATTAGCTCAAAAATGGGGGATTTCGGAAAGTTAAAACACCAGACTTTTCCTGTGAGAAATGGCTTTGAGTAAAAAAGTAGCAGTAAAAAAACAGATGTCTGCAGAATCAAGTGCAAATAACAATTCCAAGGGTTGGGTAATAGTATACACTGAAAATTTTAAAAACATAGGTCTGAGATAGAGACGGCGAAGATGCAAATAGAGCGGGCAGATAAGCATGAAATGCAGGGTACTTTGCCTAGTCTGACCATCGCAGGGACAGGGAGAATGGCTAGGAAGTTTCATCTCCGGGAAGGCAACTAAGTTATGTACAATACCAAGTCTGAGTCGTGTCAGAACAAACTGATGGGACTGCTTGGTTATGAATTTTAGGTACATAGGCATGCCTTTTACTTCAGGTTTAGTGGTGTGATAGAATACATAGGTAGACATAGAAATACACTTTAACCTACGCATATCAGACTTAGTTTGGATGAAAACATCCTTAAGTTCCTTTTTCGATACAGTAACGACACAATAAGGATCCTTAAGGATGTCAAGATTAAAAACATCACCATAAGTAGAAGAGACATAGCTTAGCCAAGGAATCTTAAGGGCGTTGTCCAACTTCAAACAATCGGTGATAATCTTCCTAGAAAAAGTAGTCTCTGTTTTAGCCCATGTTGACCTCCAAACCATGAGAGGTCTTAATCCCATCAGATCAGTCAGATAATTTAAACAAACCTCACTATGGCACAGTACAGTAGGTGCCGAAGGGGGTAGGCAAAGCAATCTTCTAAGAAATCCATTCTCGGTGTTTTGCAGTACCCTATGCTGACTATAGCCCCAAATACCAGAGCCGTACAAAGCAATAGACGCACATCTATGCCTGTAAATGTCTAGCATATCAGGTATACGGCGGCTTCCTAGTTTTGCAGCAAAACGGAAAATACCAGATGAGCTTTTGGCCATTCTACCATTAACATTTAAGATCTCCTGGGACCAAGTCCCCTTGTTATTAAAAGTAACACTGAGGTAGCAGAACCTATCCACTACCTCAATATTGTGGTTGTTAAAATGGAACGGCATAACAGACTTCATCCGTTTACCACAGGCCATAATAAAGGTCTTGGTGTTATTTATTTTCAATTTCCTCTCGTTAATAAAATTATAAAAAGTATTCATAAGCTTCTGTAGGCCATTTGGAGTACGCGAGAGAAGCACCGTATCGTCGGCATAAAGCAGAACTAGTACTGGAAGTCCACCGACTTGAGGGGAATCAGCCTGGACCTTTTTGAGTTCAGATTCAATAGAATTGATAAAGAGGGAAAATAGCAGGGGGGCCAGTACACAGCCCTGCCTTATGCCTGACTTGACCCTGATTTTCTCAGTACATTCGCCCGATGGACCAAAACGTATCTGGGCCGACAGCTTATTATAGAGACGAGCCAGAAAGTGAATGATTGCCGAGGGGGCGCCCATGGCCAGTAAAGTGCACCACAAGAGTTCATGGTCCACAAGATCAAAGGCGCTTGAAAGGTCGGCAAAACAGAGGAATAGGGAACCTTGTTTCGCTCTCGTATATTTCCCAATAAGGAGGTCAAGATTAAGGCACTGCTCCGTAGTCCCTAGGCCTTTGCGAAAACCAAATTGGGATTCAGCCATGATATTGTTATCTTCAACCCACTCCTCCAACCTTATCAAGAGAATCCTACTCATAATCTTTAGGGAGGAGTCAAGAAGGGAGATAGGGCGGTAGTTCTTTGCATCGCCTCTATCTCCCTTTTTGTAAATGGGTAGAATTAGGGATTCACTCCAAGTGGGAGGGGTATTCTCCAGGACTGATGCATTAAACACCTGGGTCAGGAGTGGGCACCAGAGACTGGGGTTAGATTTATACAGATCAACCGGGACCCCATCGGGTCACGGGGCCTTTCCTCCTTTGCTCTGGCTTAGGGAGGTAACCACTTCTAATAGGGTAATATCCAGGGGTATCCTTGTTTCAGATGTCGGAATAGTAGGACCGTCAAAGTCACCCCCGGGTGGGTTAAAAATACCAGAAAAATGGGAAACCCAATTTGCCTCGCTGACCTGTGCTGACAATTTGGGAAACTCTTCATTGACAAGGAAAGGGCTGTTGACCGTGGACCAAAACAGCCTACTGTCCCGTAGCACCGATGCTTGGTTCAGGGCATCCCAGGCGAGTTCCCTGAGTTCCTGCTTCCTACGTACAAGATTGTTTTTGTAGGTAAGCCTAAGTAATTTGACGGCCTCTCTATCTCTCGGGAATTTTGTTAAGGCCAGCTTGAGTTCCCGCAGAGATTGGGTACATAGGCTATCAAACCAGCCCACATTTTGGTTCCTAATTCGGGCTTTAGTAATGGTAAGGCACCTTTTTACAGCAACACCGAGTGCCACAAAATTAGTTATAATGCACCCGTTAGGGGCCTCGGGATTAAGGCAACTATGAATTTCAGCAAATCCCTCTTTAATAATTCTAGCTTGCAATATTTCAGAGTTATCCAAATTCCACTTTATACGGAATCCGTTCTGTCTACATGGGGTAACATCTTCCAATACCAAATAATCATTCTTAACAAGAGGCCCCCCTGCAAAAATAAGCATGGTAATCGCATGGTGATCACTGTCTCCAAGATCAGTGACGACGGGAACCGTACAATGTGTAGCAAAATGCGTAGAAACCAGTAAATGATCAATGGCAGAAGACGAGTTGGGTCCTACAAAAGTTGGAACAGGCTTACCATCCACATCTAAGGCCGGGGAATGAATCAGAAGATCCAGGTTCAGCACAAGGGAATTAAAAGAGTCACCATGGGGAGTATGTGCAAAATGTGCCCTGTTTACCCCATTATCTCCATCATAACCACAGATTCTAGTAAAGGAATATGGGCAAGTCCGGAGGTTAAAGTCCCCACCCCAAATGACATCAATTGGTTTACTGACATCATTTCGCAAGTTCCTCAAAATATGACCCAACTCCTCTGCCACCGAGGTATCTGAGGCATTAAACAGATTGTTATAGTGGTTAACCACCACTAGAACATGACCCTTAGTATGTTCTAGTATTAAAATTTGAGAGTGGTGTCCCACAGGGAGGTAGGAAATCAAACATAATGGAAGTTTAACGGATATAAAAATCACCAACCCCCCTTTAGCCCTACCCATACCTGACCTTATTGCATGGTTGTTATAAGACACAAACCCATCAAGTTCAATGTCATCAGTTGCCCAGGTCTCTTGCAAGCATAAAATATCAAAGTCAGTGAGGATCTCATTCCACCCCAAAGATGCCGATTGCCTGCTCCACCCTGCAACATTCCAGGTAACAAACTTTAGCCCAGGCGAACATGTGGGGGGTAGAATAGGCACTGGTACCATGGTAATTAAATCATTATTGACAGGTAGAGGGTCCAATAATACTGGATAAGCCACGGGAATTATCGGGGCAGATTGAGACATTGCAAGATTTTGGGTAGAAATAAGGCTACTGTTGGGCATAACCGAAGGCTCTTTATCGAAAGAAATAGTGGGGTCTACAGCAGTGGGCAGTCAATCAACACCATTGAGGCCACTCAGACAATTAAAACGATTATAATTATGGAAGGGTGTCAGGGGTGGTTGAAAAACAGGTTGGGCTGGATACCCACAAGATCTACCCCTACGATCAACCCTTGTCCATTTGTCCTGGGCTTGGTCACGCTGCATATGTATAGGGGGGAAGAAAAAAGATACAGGCAGGGTCCGAATGGTGGATTCGAGTGATCTATTCGACCCCGAGCAGATGTAATGAACAGTCCTTGGGTCTCTAAAACTCACCAAAATACAGTCCCCTACTATTGACTTCCTTGTCTTACCCAGCCAGGGTACCCTTCTTACCATCACAATTTCATTATTAAAATATGCTGGAAGAGGTCTATTCCAGTTCAGCCATTTAATTACTTGATTTTTAAGTGAGAAAAAGTTCTCACCTTCCCCCATCTCAAGGGGAGGAACCCCGGCCATAACAACCATAGGATCGTTAGCTTCGGGGGGAAGGTTGGGTCTCCGAATTCTAGGGGCAGGTTTCTCTAGTAAAGGGGGAGGAATACCATCACCATTTACAACCCCATTGAGATTTATAACAGGGGGAGTAATACCTGCGGATAATGGTGGGGGGCTGATAGTTTTACTAGGGCATGGGGGAACTGGTTTGGCCAAGAGGGGTTGCAAAGTAGGGGTGGCAGAAGTCACCCCAGTTGGTCCTGGGATGGCTAAGAGAGGTTGTGAGGTAAGAGGTAGGGTGGGAGGGGGCAGAGTCTCAGGGGGTCTTCCAAGGGTATTGACCTGCGAATTCAAACTACTTAACCACATGGCTGCTAGGTGTTTTCCCGTCCTGCGCTAAAAAAACATAAATCCCATAAATCATGACGAGCTGGCCTTGTCATCCGCGCACGGCAGGTAAGCGCCATGACGAGCCCAGCTCGTCATTAGCTTCGAAGGGGTTAATGTAGCCTCAAGGATAGTTAGTCTGATCTCCACTCTCTTGATACTCTCGCTAATAGGCTGCAGCAGAGATCTGAGCAAGAATTCTAGGTTCCCCTGGGGGACAACTGGAGGCAGTAAAGTAGGCAGGCTATTTGTAAGGAGAGGAGCGGGACCCATGACTTCATTGGACTTACCGGGAACTGGAACGGACTTAGTGGGTTTTCCAAAATCGGAATGGGAAAGTTTAAATTTACCCTTACCTCCCCTTGTCTTCCTTCTACGCTTATTAGGGGGAGGGCCATGCAACTCGGCCACTGTAACTAATTTAGGCTTAGCTTTCCTTAATTTGGAAATATGGGTAGGTTGGGATGTGAGATCAATAGCCGAGCAACTGGGGCTAGTAGGAGGGGTAGGCTTCGGAACCTGGACGGCAGGTTGACTGGGACTAACAGTGCATTCCCTCAACAAAAGGGGGACTCCTTCCTGTGAAGAGGGTTCCTCACTAACAATCAGCGGTGGTCCACTGTCTAGAGTATCTACCAGGGGTCTACGTTTCAGATTTTCGATAGAGCGACGGCGCTCAACCCTGCGTTCTGCAAGGGCGGCATCCAAATCTCCCTCTTCCTCCGCCAAGTAGCGTGGGAAATATGTATCCAGGGTTCTAATCTTGGACCCCCCCATCCTCACTATAGATTTATCCAGAGCTGGGGAAGGCATGATAGGTAAATGGGAGCTCTAGGACAACAGGGGCTAGGTAGAAACCAGTACCAGAAAACAAAACGACAGGAAAGTATGCCCGGCCCGGCCTACTCTGGTCTATGAGGGCCTAAGAGGGCCCGCCCTTAGTCCGGGCTTTGTCCCGGGCTATGTCCCGCACACGCGTCCCGCTCACGCGTTGCAGCACCAGGACTTATACAAATTGGTGGAAAAGGGGAGGAGCCACGGGAAGAGGCGGCAGGTGTGCAGGTGTTCCATGCACAGCCTGGTGGGCCTCGCAGTCCCGTTCTCCCTGTCAGCTGCTTTTTCCCCTGGCGCAGAATCTCCTTTCCAGCGAGGACTTCCCAGCAGGGTTACAACAGTCAAAAAGGCTCCAAATGCACTCCACTGCGAGCGGCTCCCGCGGAGCGGGGGCCGCGAGGAGTTATGAAGGACGGACGGACTAGAGGGGAGGAGCCACGGGAAGAGGCGGCAGGTGTGTAGGTGTTCCACGCACAGCCTGGTGGGCCTCGCAGTCCCGTTCTCCCTGTCAGCTGCTTTTTCCCCTGGCGCAGAATCTCCTTTCCAGCGAGGACTTCCCAGCAGGGTTACAACAGTCAAAAAGGCTCCAAATGCACTCCACTGCGAGCGGCACCCACCAAAGTCATATACAGTTGAGTGATATATAGCAAACTTGCGTCGAGTGGAGTGAGGTACAGTGTAGTGTGTTAAAGTGAAATACCATGTAGTGTAGTGGCGTACAGTGGAGTGGCATACAGCATAATAGCATACACTAGAGGTGGTTAGACTGTAATACTGTATAGTGCAGTAGCATACAATAGAGTGGTTTACAGTGGAGTAGCGCATACTGCAGTACTGTTGAGTAGACTAAAGTTGATTTAGTGGTGGTAAATGTAGTGACGTTCAGTGGAGTGGCATATAGTGAAGAAGCATAGAGTACAGTGTTGTAAAGTGGAATAGGGTTAACTGTAGAAGCTTACAGTGCAGTGACGTACAGTGAAGTGGTGTTTGCTGGAGTAGCGTAGAATTTACTGTTGTAAAGTGTAATACCATACAGTGGATTGTGGAAGAGGGGAGTGGGGAGTGGCATATCCTTCATTTCACTACAATGGAGAGGTGTATAGACGAGTGACGTACAGTGGAATAGTGTAGACTACAGTGGTGTCCCATAAAGTGTGGCAGAGTTCAACAGCATAGAGTACAGTAGTGTACCATGGAGTTGTATACAGTGTAAACAGTTGTATACAGTGCAACAGTGTACAGTTGCAAACTGTAAAGTGTATGGGTGTTCAGTAAAGCAGCATACAGTGGAGTGTAATACAATAAAGTGGTGAAGAGTATAATAGCGTAGACTAGAGTGGTGTAGAGTTTAGTGGCATACAGTGGAGTGGCGTCAAGTGACAAACAGTGGATTAGTGTACAGTGTCGTGGCGTATACTGGAATGTCTTGAAGTGGAGTGGCATATAGTAAATAGCGTAGAGTGGAGTGGCATAAAGTAGAGTGTGTAAATGCAATAAGCTATACCGTTAAAGTATGTTAAAGTATGTCAATCCTATGTATGCAAAATATGCATTGTAATGAGCAAATGTACATTTTTGGTAGTATATGTAAATAGTGTAAATAACATTAAAGCTATATGTTACATAAAACATAATGATATATTGTGCCACGGTATACTGTGTGAAGGTCACGGTATACCACGGTACATAAGGGTAAAAAGTGATTATGTGATTGGTTAATGGCTCCATTTACCATGTAGTTTTTATAACAATTTTGCATTGTTCTGCAGTGTTTGTTTCGCTGCATTCTGTGTTAGTGTGTTATATATAGGTAAGTATTAGGGATTATTGTTTTTTGCTACCTATTACCACTTTTTTAAAGTGGAAATAGGTTAACATTTTTGTTTAGAATAGTCTGCGCTGAACTATATTTTGTTTATAAGAATCACAGTAATTTTTACTAATAAACACAATACTGCGTACACTTGTTGTGCATTTTTAAATATATAAAAAATAGAAAACACACTTTAGCGAACTATATTTATAACATATAGGGGCCGATTTCGATTTGGTAAAATCCCTTACAAATAGCCGTACGTAGCATATTTCCGGTACGAATCGTACCCTTAAACGTCCCCGTACGTACGATGAAGTACGATTCGGACCCAAAGAAGATCTCCGTACGAATCGTACGAAAGACCATACGACTTAAAAATCCATACGAATCGCATTCGGAACACGCAGTACGCGATGTCCGTATGGATCGAAGCAGCATTTTCTGACCCAGCAAGTCCGATTCGTCTCGTCAACACTCCGTACGACTCTTTTTCTGTGGGAGCTCAAAAAGTCTGGAAAAGCAGATTTCGACTCGAACCGCGTACGAAACGGACCCCCCGGGTACGGTGCGTACACCCCATGATTACAGGGGTGCGGTGCGTAGGGGTACGGTGTGTAGGGGTACGGTGCATAGGGGTACGGTGCGTACACCCCATGATTGCAGGGGTATGGTGAGTACACCCCATGATTGCAGGAGTATGGTGCATACACCCCATGATTGCAGGGGTATGGTACGTATGTGATTGTGTGGCTCTCTGTACAAATCGCTCATACGCGACGTTTTCCGTATGAATCGCGTTCTCATTCCCCGGTCCGGATCGTACTTGTCGGGTCGTACAGCATGTTTACGATTCATACGGTTCACTGTGAGCATCTGTGTCGTATGGATTTTCCCTTGCTTTTCATACGGTTCGCAACGATTCGGTCGTATGTTTTTTAAACGAATCATACTACGCAATTCGGACGGAATTGTACGAGTCGTACGGAAAGGGCTACGGATTCGATTTGGTCGTACGATTGGTTTACCGAATCGGAATCGGCACCATAATGTCTTACGGTGCTTTTTCAATTTTCATAAAAAACAGTTTTTCCTTTTTTTGGGTACATTGGTAGCACTGCTGTACTCCGCATTTAAAAACAAAATACAGAATCTTATAATATTTTTCCCTACCTAATACCTTATTACTAAAGATGCAATAGGTATGGGAACAATACCAAACCTTGTATTTATGTAGATTTCAAGGCATAAATCAATACACCAGAAAAGTCGACCTCAAAGTAAAATTACTGCCTTTAACTTTTGCAAAGGTAGTCATTAGCCAATCATCTAATGACTTGTCATCCCTATATACCATGGTACTGCAATGGTACTACTGTGGCAACAAATATCACTAAGTTAAAAACCTTATAAAATACTCTACTCACCTGCTCTACCCAACAGAATCATCTGTGCACCCTACCAGGTAATCCAGCCAAATTTCGACAAAATCCGACTGATGGTTTTCAGGGCCAGACTAGTCGTAGCGTGCACCAGGCATTTTTCCAGCAGGCCAGAAGGGTTGGGCCAGTTTTCGAGTGGTGGGGGCCGGTTTTTGAGTGGTCCGGGGTCGGTTTGTTGCTGGGGCCTGTTGTGCAGCAGTGTCTCAAAAATCTGCCCCCTGTAACAAAAGCTTCAGGAGAGCTAACGCAACCAGCAGCTGAGATACAGTAGCAGCATTGCTTCTCACCAGCTCCCCCCCACTCCAGCCCCAGGGCCATCCAGTTGAATTGCCAGGTCAGGATTGTGTTCCCAGTCTGGTCCTGATGGTTTCCACGCTACGTGAAATACAAAAGTCTATGGAAAATGCACAGAATTGTATGCCCGTTTTGGGATCCCCTTTTCTCTTTGCACCCCCTTAATCAAACACCACAAAACTTTAATTCCTCTGACAATGAAACAGGTGCACCAGGCCTGCAAAGTTTCACTGACATTCATCAAATGGTTGCACAGTTATTACACGACAAAAAAAGGCCTAACTCTGATGATCCTAACTATAATGACAGAGTGGCTTCTGCCCCTCTGTAATATATACATATATATATGACAAAGTTGATGTGAAATTATTATTTTTCACATGTTACAATGACTTATTGGTTTTTAAGGGTCATTATTTATATATTTAACTTACAAACTATAAATAAAGTATTATTGAAAATAAAGCTGAATATTTCAGGTATTTGCTATTGGAAGCCAAAGTTCAAGTGAAGCTGTTCACTGAACTGATCATTTTGAAAAGTTGTGTAACAAAATGTATCCAGTGCCAGAAGTTTCGGGCCACATTTACAGTCAATCAAACATTCAAAGATGATGAATGTTTGAAGTAAAAAATGGGACGAATACAGGCTATGAATTATTTAATGCTCATTATGGTGAGGTTGGGAGCAAAAGCAATGCATATAAAGGAAAAATGAAAGATTCCCTTAATTAATATGTGCAAGGACGTAAAGAAACATTGAATGCATGTTTTAAACATTAAGGGCCTCATTGCAGGTTTGGCGGGGAGGGAGCAGGGCGCTTCACCACTGCCTTACTCGTACACCGCCAAACCCGAACACTACCCATCCGCCAGATTGCGATAAAAATCGTTATCTGGTGGGCAGGCATCGTGGCAGTCCTCCTGAAGTGCAATAAAAAGGCTCAATGAGTCTTTAATACTGCCCCTCCATAGTACAACGCGTTCCAGCACAGCATGGACCATACAGTTCATGCTGTGCTGGATCTGGGGGGGGGGTGCTTGCACACAGGGAACCCAACTTGTGCCCCCATATGCACCTACCTGCATGGGGTAAGATTTGTAAAGCTGGAGGTCAGGAAACTCAAAATAAGATTGGTGGTGTGGCCACAGCATCACCTGCATATTTTAAGCCCCTGACCAATGCGCCACCATCAGAGGGCCACCGGTGCGCCACTTTTTCCCATTTTAAAAGTGACGCAAAAGTGGCGCAAGACCTTCATAAATAAGGCCCGTGGTTTCCTGGCAGTTGCGGCAGTCAAATGGCAGTCCGACTGCCAAACTTTCAATACGGCGGTCGAACCATCAGTGCAAGCAAGGACTGGCCCACCACTGCATCACCCCACGAATTTGACTCGTAAAAAGGCCCTAAGACTGAAATTAAATTACTTTGGATCAAGAATGAAAAATACCAATGTTCCCCATGCTCAACCAGTTAACAAAAGAAACTGAAGATAATTTAAAAATAACTGCTTAAAAAAAGGTTTCCACATAACATCTTATTCGAATTAAGCATCAGCATTATTTGCTCATCAAGTACAAGAGAAGAATAATGAACTATAATTACAAATGTCTTGAGTAAAACAAAGTAGTGTCTTGTAAACTTGCAATATTTTATAAATGAAATGTTTAGCTGTTTATTTATGGAGAACATGTCTCTGGGAATGTTAAAAAAGAGTTTTGTAAGGATGCTTTGTCACAGTGTTTTCCTGAACAATTACACTGTTCAGCAATATCACAATCAAAACATAAATCCCAGTTATATTAAAACGCCTTTCCCGGACATATTTCCACTCAAATTGCTAAAATGTTAATTGTTCTTTGTTGCTGTTTGCGTTTCAGCAATATGAAAATAATTATTATGCTTTTTTGTGTTCATTATGCTTGGTATGGTTTAAATGATTGTGCTTTAAGTTATTTGCCTATTGTCTAAGATTGTGCTCTTGTTGCTCTTTGACTGAATTGCCTTTGACACATTATAATTTGTGTATATGTTTTCTCTCAAAAGGTCACAGAACAGAGTTTGTGCTTAGAATGGAATTCAGGAATCTCCTGCTCGTGCACTCTGGGAGTGGAGCCCCCTGAACTGTTGTTAATCCTTCTCCATATGTAGCACCACTGCAGACTGTTCTATCTACTCATCCTCCTACTGATATACACAGGTGGGAGAGTTGGTACCTCACAGGTCCTCTGTACCTGTGGCCTGAAAAATGGGCTGCATTTTCCTCACTCCTGAATTTACTATTGCAGGGGGTACGGGTAATTCAGGAGGTGGGGACAAAGGGGTGCACTATGAGTTAGACCTGGGGGCCCATTTAAAAAATGAGGAAATGCCAGGGGAGTCAGTAATAAGTATGGGTGAATTTTGCGAATCTCGCGTTCGCGAATTTTGCGGATTTGCGAACTCGCAATCCGCAAAATCCGCAAATTCTTGTGAATTTGCGGATTTTTTTTTTTGTGTTCGCAAGGATTTCTGCCAGTTCGCGAGGGTTTCGTACCAGTTCGCAATTGCGAACTTACATTTCGGCGCGCAACGGTCGCGAATTATGTTGTTTCTACGTCGGGTTCATCATCACAGGTTCCCAGCACCCTCTGTTTCACCACTGCAACCCTCTGTTACATCAATGCCACCCTCTGGTTCATCATTACTGTAGATTATGGGGGGGAAAAGCAAGCACACCAGCCCTGCTTCAACTGAGATGAATTAATTTGGGGTTAGTTTATTAATGTGTCACTGTTTTAAAATTCCAGTCTGGCACCTGCTTCCTTATCTGTAATTTTGCTTTCTGTTGCAGTGCATTTTTTTTCCCCAGGACCTTTGTGGCCTACTTGTAGCTAATCTATGAGCCTGCTGTGAGGGTCAGAGCAGGGTCATACAATTGTTGCAACTAGCAACTGAATTCTGGAGGGGCCCCAGTCAGGAAGCACTACCGGGAATTGTTACTAATGATGAGTTTGAACTCTTGCCCCTGCCAAGTGCTTTCAGTTTTGAAAAACTCGTTTTTCTGCAATTTCGCGGGGTTCGCGGGGCGCGAACACGCGCGAGATCGGATTCGGAAGCCGCAAATTCGTGCGAATATGCAATTTGGTTTTTTTGCGGCGTGTTAGTTGGCAAGGTTTTGTGCGTTTTTGCGAGCCGCTCGTAGCGCAAGGCGCGAAGTTACCCTCGCGGTCGTTCAAGGGAGCAGCCATCTTGTTTGCCTGACGTATTTCCGTTTCCGGGCGCGAAGTGTAATCTCGCAAAGTCTGCAGCTTGCCAGTACAGTTTCGCGCGTGTTCGCAAGGAAAATCTCGCGCGAACACACCCGCGCGGTCGTGAACGGGCGCGGCCATCTTGTTTCTCATTCATTGCTATGGTTCTGGGCATGGTCTTTGTATCCTCTGTCAATCTCTGCCATCCTTTGCTTGTTTGAAGTTTTTTTTTTCTATTTTACTTATTATCTATCCCTCTATTTTTCTAGCCCTATATTTTTGTGTTTACTGCTACTTTTGGTTAATTTTAAACTACTTTTGTAAACTCTTTTCTTTTCTTCTCTTCCCTATTCTATTTTCTTTATTCCTTTCCGCCCAGACCATGGTGAAGGGAGCCGGGAAGCATCCCGAGAAGGGGAAGGGTCCCGCACCCCGTGATCGGGTCCCGTGCGGGCGTTTGAGGGGGGAGCTAGTGATGCCACGGGAGATCTTTACCTCGGAGGAGGTGGGCCAACTCGTTTTTTATGTTCAGCGCCGCCTCCCCAGGACCATCATGGGAGGCGGCAAGATCAGTGCCGGGTGGGAGAAGGTGTGCCAGGCCATTTACCACCACTCTCGGGTCTGGCGCACCTACAACCAGGCCACCCACCGCTGGACGGATGTCCTGACCCGTGAGCGAGATTTGCTCGACCTCCTTGGCCTTGAGATCCCTGGGCTTGGTGAGTAGTAGTAGCTATGTATTTACTACTATGTTTTCTCCTGCTGTGTTATTATATTGCAAATTTTTGTTTTTTACCAAGAGCAATAATGCTGCTCATTACATTGTAGGTAAATTATATTTCAAAATCTTCTGTGCATTTCAGGTACACTGCTCTCCTTCTTCTCAGTAGTGTTGCTACTATGCTTATTTGTTTTAGATTTTGTGTTCATTTCATTGGCCTGTGAAATTATGTATGAGTGTAGTTGAAAGAACTGCGTAATGCTACACACTAAGGTTCAGATTTTTAATTACCGGCGCATCCCTGCAAAGTAGCAGGGATGCGCCAGTAATTGTGCGTCACGCCATCATCACCCATGGTGCGCCGTATTTACAATGCGGCGCACCATGGGCCCAAAACGTCACCAAAGCGTTACGCATCTGTGCCGTAAAGGCGGCGCATTGCTGGAGTTGCGTCGCAACGATGGTGCAGCTCCATCAATGCTCTGGGGTGCCCTATCTCCCCAATGCTGCGTCAAGCCGTACGTGTGCTTCAAGCAGGCGCAGGGTTTGAGTCACGCATCATTGTCCTCAAAGTGACTGATTGAAATCTTGTAGATTTCCCTCAGCCACTTTTAGGATGCGTTCCTGCGCAGGAACACCCTCCCTTGCGCCGGAACGCCCCCTATTGGCGCAGGGCTTTACAACGTGATGTATCTCCCATATGCGTCACGTTGTTAATATACGCCGCACCATTGCGCCTCTTTTGTGCTGTCGCTGCGTCACAAAAGTCACGCAACAATGGAGCAAAAGAGCCGCAAGGGCCTTCTAAATCAGCCCCTACATACTCAAGTCCAGTCCTTCCTTTGTACACATGGCGATAAGAAGAAATAGTGGTGGTGGATTAATAGTTTGAGTATTTTAATGACTGGTTAATGTAGTAGGAAACTTTAGTGTTGTCGCTGATCTTCAATCACGATGGACTTTGGCTGTCACTTTGCGTGCTGCGGACTGCTGCCTGCCAATCCTAGGCAAACCTTTTTAGTACTTTGTTTAGTGAGTTACATAGGGTAGTTTCCAATTCGACGGTCCGCAAATCAAGCAATACTAAAGTAATGACGTAGTCGACCACATGAGATTGGTCAACAATATATCCCGTGGAGTCGTTCCCTATTTGCTATTTCGCAAAAATATTTTGTTACTTTGTTAGTTCTTTTGAAATGTTTGATTTGGTTGAGAAATATCATCCATGTTTTCTGTTTTTCTTTCTTTCATGTTGTACATCAGCTTCCCCCAGGGGCAAGAGGAGGACACATGAGGAGGAGGAGGAGGGTGCTGTTGACGATGCAGGCCAGGACCGGGCAGGCGAGGGCTCCTTTGCTGGCCCCAGTAAGTTTTAATTTTGATATAGAGTACTTATTTTTTCCTAGCCTCATTCGATTTTTTCTAAATCGTCTTTGATCTTCTTGTAGACAGGATCTAAATTCTTATCCTGCCTCGACTATGACTCCGTGTGGTATTACTAGATTATTCTTATTAGTCTGTCTGTGTAGCTAACTAAGATTGCACATTTGGCATTTCCATTGGACTCCCATTCTAGTCAGCAATAGCTCTATGCACTGAGTGCAGTCCTCTGGGATTGTCCATAATGTCTTTTCAAGTATTCTAAATGTTTATGCTTTGAGCATTGCCAACAATAAAAAGGTGAATGACCACCAAGAAAGAATAAGATACTACTTTACTTTTGGTTTGGATAGGAGGACAATCCATTCTACTACTGTTGCAGGGACAAATCTGCACAAACAGAACTATGGACACTAAATAATGCATCGCTTAGCTTATCAATTATAATAGGTGCTGTAACTGTTAGACTTTCCACATACCTCAGTGATAACAGACTTTGTAGTTGAACCGCCAATCTCCTTACTGACTAGATAGTGTGGCAGAGTCATTTAGCTCCCAAAGTCACCGATGGCAGAGGCACGGACTCATGCTTGCAAAAATTCGAAAAACCTTTAGCTCATCCACTCTAGTCTGGAGGACCAAAAACCACAGAGTCTATTTAAGTTTAAACGCTTTATTAAAAGTAAACACATTTATTAAATTCAAGTTTGTCATAAAAGTGAACGTGTAACTGAAAATGGAAAAGTGCTTAGTGCTGACGATTAATTGGACACATTTCTTGTGGTCGAGCCGAGCTCTCACCTGGTTTGAACTTGATCCTGCTCGTGTTCTTAGAAGTCAAGGTTCTGTCTGTTAGGAGAAAAAGTGGTGCGTGTTAAAAAGTAAAAAGCAAGCATTCATCAGTTGTGCCAAAAAGTGCAGCAAGACAACAGCCTTCCCTGGAAAAAGGGACATTTTTACTCTAGAGTACACAGTCATAAATTATTAAATTGTATACTGTTTTTTTCACATTTCTTTCTTCCTCCTAGACCAAATATTATATAGTAGTGAGTGGTGTATTCTAACATTATTAAATGTACTTTGTAGGTGGAACATCTGGAGACGGGGCCAGCGCGGAGCTGGTGGTGGCATTGGACGAGGAGGACAACTCTGGGGAGGAGGCGGTGCAAGTGCCGGACAAGGACATGCCTGTGAGGGTTCACACGGTGGTGGCGGGCAGAGGTAAGCTATACATTCCTTAGTCATTGAGATTGAAGACTGCAGAGTGTGCTTTCTGCATGGGTGTATTATAAAAAAAAGCAGGTAGTAGCCTCCTCTAAATGTACTTCGACTTAGCTGTGAAGTTTTTGGCGAGAAGAATCCCAATAAGATCTGAGGTGAACTTGATGGATGGGATGAACGAAAAGCGAAAGAAGGGTGTAAGTAAGTGTGGAAGCACGAGAAATGTAATGATGACTGGCAAAGAAGAATGATATGTGTTTGCTTGGTCCCCGAGGTGGCTGGGAAGGTAAGAAAATGGTATGGTGCATGGCTGGGTGAATGATGAAGCAAGGATGGGTGGAAGGAGAACAGCCTGGGTGGGTGAGACAGAAACTGTATGTATGCATATACTTTGAATGGATGGATGCCTGGATCATTCATGGTACTATCTGACTCTTAGATAGCATATGTGTATCTAGAGAGAGTAGACGGTCATTGGATGAACTAAGTGTTACTTTGAAGAGCATGTAACACCGCACCCGCACGTCCGTTCCAGTGTAGGAAAGGCAAGGAAAAGAAGTTGTAACGTTGTCCAAATACTACCATGAATAGTAGCAGTAGTTTGTATTGCAACTGCAAGCACAGCATATATCCGGTTATTACGGTGGACACTCCCTACCTCTCTTAATAACTTTAGTTTAGTAGTAGTACGTCATTCATGTGTGGGGGTATCACTGTTCACTCAATAATAAGCAAAGCACCTAAAGTCATCCCATATGTCATCAAATACATCCCATGTGAAGTAATAGATAATCAGATAATTTAGCTTCTTCATTTTCCTTTTCTAATACTCATTTGCACTGTAGGGTGAAAGCTAAATTAATTAAGCAGTAGCCCTTTTAACAGAGTATTCTCAGTGCCACCCGTAATAGAAAAGTAAGAGCTTCACCACCTGCACGTACTGGACCGGTACAGTAACGCAAGTCTGTCTCACTCACCATGGTGTGCGTCTGTTTTTCTCGGGTGCAAGTTCACTGCGCTGGCATTATGCCGGCTTGCATAAGATAACGTACCAATTTTCCTAAACAAGAGAGAAGAAGAAGAATAAGAGTGGTGTACTGTCATAGTCGACTGTAATGGAAGTCCATAGTGCTCGTAGAATTTGTTCCTGAAACTCCCACTAATGTTAGAGCAAGGATGAAGAAGTCGGAGGTTACATAGATACTGTCCTCAATAGTTATGTACTGTGCTTTCAATTTGCTACTTGTACTGTGACAACTTTCTGCTCAATCATTTTGTGTTAATCTTAAGGAGCATTGGTTACAGACTATGTCTTTCTTTTTTCATGTAGTTGCTCCTTCCAAATCCAAGACACCATCAAGGAGGAAGGAGCTGGCTCAAATGGCCCGGCAACGGAGGCTGGATGCCACTGTCGCTGAATATCGGCGGCTGGTGGCCCTGGAGGAGGAGGAGACGCAGTCTGGTACAACAACAACGTCCACTGGGACAGCTGCATCCTCCTCCGTGCGGGCTGCCAGCCAGCGCAGTGCTCCAGCGGTACGGAGCCGGGCTACCAAAGCCAAACGCCACCGCCCAGCAGCAAAGAAAGCAGCTGCCCCTCACAGGATTTGCAAGGCACACCGGCGCCGCTTATCCCTCAGACTGTCCTACCTGGAGCAGGAGGTCCATAACTATAAGAACGTGGTGGAGGGCCTCCGCTTCGAACTTGCCACCCTCCGCAAGGAGCATGATGCCCTGGCTGCTAATTCCAACAGCACCCTGCCATAGTGTCCCTTGCCCCTTTTTTAGAGACTTTTGGGGGGTGGGAATTGGGAGTTGGGATTTTTGGGGACTTTTGAAGGACAATCGTTGGGGTTAGGGAGGGTCTTGCGGGATATTCTTTTGTTAGGGCTATAAAAATATACTTTTTGAAACTTTATCTGACCATACCTGTTTTTTACTGCTTTTGAGTGTGGTGGGTGGGGGTTTAACAGTAAGTTTGTTTTCCTGAATAGTCCTAGGACTTTAGTAGTACTACCATCAATCCAATCTCTCGTCTCTCCTAATACTCCATTATACTACCTCCAACCAAACGCCTATCTTACCTGTAATTTCTGTTTGCAAGTAGGGCTAGGCCCAGGGCTGGCTCCACGGGAAACAGCGAATAAGGTTGGCAATCCTGGGCGGATAAAATTTCCTCATAGCGGTGGTACTAGTGGTGTGACACAGTGGCAGTTGCATGCCTATGAAAAAAAAGAAAATGAAATCTGGTTTGTCCTCCTGAGCAATACAACGGTACAATAGAGAATATAGCAGGTGACAGAAGTACACTAGAACAGTGCCACATTGTAGCCTAACAAATGTTAAAGTATAACTAATTCGGTTGAAGTTCTTTGACATTAGCCATGGGTCTTTGTCAATCAGAGTAAGAATATATCCTCGGATTTCTTCACCAGCCTGTTGCTATCACCTTATCCTCCCCAGCAAGTGTGTGGATTTATTGCTGTAATGTAGTCACACATCAATGAAAACCACACAGCCCGGGGGAAGAGGGTTAGGGTTTGAAAAATGGATGGATACGGGGGTTTTTGGGAAAGGTTTTGGGAGACAAGAAAAAATAGCACAGCATGGACAAACAATTGTGAACATAAACAAATCTTTGGGTACAAACCTATCCATCAATCTTTGAAAGTGCATGCACTACTGGATGCATGTCAGTGAAAAGTAAGTAGTACTTTCGACAACTGTGGAAGAAAGAATGCGACAGTACAGGGCGTGTGTGGAATTATTGATAATTATATTCAACATAAGGTCTCTGTTGCCAGATACCTGAGAGCCTTGCTGGTCACTATAAATCCATTCACAACACTCAATGGGGTTGGTCTGGAAGGTATAGTAGATAGAAAAGGAGAAATTGCTCTTTTTCTAGGTGTCCCCTCACTCACCAGGGTTGCCCCTTGGTGACATGCTTCATCATTGGGGCCATCCCAGTCCTCTACGGGCTGGGGCGTGCTGCGACTTGCGAATTACGTAGGAGCACTTACAAATGACTATGTGTGGTGCAGATGTGATAGTGGAGTGGACTAAGTGATGTGTTAAGGGATCAATTTAGAAGCAGAGAGAGATCCAAGAAATGCAGTCACAGTCAGAGAAAAAGACAAAGGATACTGTATCTGTATGTTGTTGTAGTTGTCCTGTTGAACTTGGTAAGTAAGTTGCCTGCAGAAAAAAAATCCTCTTATTAGCGGCACTCCTCCATTGCAGCTGACGCTTCGTCCATCGATGTTGGTGACCAGAAGACACCCTGTCCACTGCCTGCCTGATGCTGAATTGTGGCTCGCTAATGTGAAGCCTGACTCCATCCTTTTTTCCCCATTGCACAGACTGAAACCCGGCCTGTAATTATTCAACGAAAAACAGGAAGTGATATAATATTACAACACCACTGATAAATAAATATAAGGTATGTAGGCTGTGGAGTGCAAAAAGTCACACTTTGATTTTCCTAGTAGACAGTACTAAATTTTTGAAAGTGCGTACTCTGTCAGAGTCACCTTTTGAAGGATAAATAAGTATGGGCAAATTAATGTAGCGGATCTTTCCCCTCAAGCTAGGTGTCCTGTAAACTGTGTTTTAGAACAAAATTAGATCTTCCCAGCAGTGCTCCCACCCAGACCCTTACTAAAGCCAGTCGCAAAAATGTAGAAGACCCCCAATCAAATCTCAAAAAACTAGGCCTAGCAGAAAACTGGTGACAAAACGTACTTTGAAAGTAAAAGTAGGCCCAAGTACCCCCTTACCCACCGTGGATTGCATTCAAACCACTTGCAAGCAACCAAGCAAAAGTATCCATAGCCAGCATCGCTCCAAGACTCGAAAACCCCCCCACCCAAACACATGCAATGGAAATACTGCTAACCCTAACAAACCCTAAGTTAAGAATAGTGGCAAAGGCTTTCTTTAACTATGCCAAATCCCCCCTTTCCCACCATGGATTTTCTTCAAATGACTTACACATTCTCACGAGTGCTCTAAGACCCCAGAACTCAGTTGCAAAAATCTAGAACACCCCGAAACACATGCAATCCTGCTGCTAGGGCTAACCCTAACGAACCCTAAGTTACAAAAAGTGCCAAAAGGCTTTTCCGCAAGGATTTTGTCCCAACCACTTCTACCCGGTATTAGACCTTCCCAGGAATGCCCCAAGACCCGCCAACCCACCCGCCAAGAAGCATAACACCCCCAAACAGGCCAAAAGCAAAATCTCATACTTGCAATATTTCTCTGCCTTTGGTCCAAACGCGCTGCGTAGCTAGGCCATAAGTCGGGGTTGCCACCACGGATTTCCTGAAAAGCAAATGCAATCAAGATTAGAGTGTCTCAGCAGTGCTCCCAGACCCCAAAACTCACCCACAAACACCAGGAAGCCCCCTAAACAGGCCCCGGAAAACACTACATTGAGCAAAATGTCAGAAATAGCAACAACAAAAAATCGGCCTGGATTTTGTCCCAACCACTTCTACCCGGTATTAGACCTTCCCAGGAATGCCCCAAGACCCGCCAACCCACCCGCCAAGAAGCATAACACCCCCAAACAGGCCAAAAGCAAAATCTCATACTTGCAATATTTCTCAGCCTTCGGTCCAAACGCACTGCGTAGCTAGGCCATAAGTCGGGGTTGCCACCACGGATTTCTTGAAAAGCAAATGCAATCAAGATTAGAGTGTCCCAGTAGTGCTCACAGACCCCGAAACTCACCCACAAACACCAGGAAGCCCCCCAAACAGGCCCCCGAAAACGCTACATTGAGCAAAATGTCAGAAATAGCAAAAAAAAATCGGCCTGGATTTTGTCCCAACCACTTCTACCCGGTATTAGACCTTCCCAGGAATGCCCCAAGACCCGCCAACCCACCCGCCAAGAAGCATAACACCCCCAAACAGGCCAAAAGAAAAATCTCATACTTGCAATATTTCTCGGCCTTCGGTCCAAACGCGCTGCGTAGCTAGGCCATAAGTCGGGGTTGCCACCACGGATTTCCTGAAAAGCAAATGCAATCAAGATTAGAGTGTCCCAGCAGTGCTCCCAGACCCCGAAACTCACCCACAAACAGATAGAACCCCCCCTAAGAGCACCTCAAAGGCAAGCAAGTCAGCAAAAACACTAAAAATGTGCGCCTCGGATTTGGTCCAAAACACTTTTATCCGGTATTAGAGCTTCCCAACAATGGTCCCAGAGCCGTCAACTCACCTGCAAAGAGGTAGAACAACACCCCCACAAGTGCTGAGTCTTTCTTCATTGGGCGTAAACCAGCCCTCTGGTTTGATGGAAATAGGAGTCTGAAGGAGGAGGATAGAGGAGCATGTTCTTCTGAACTTGTGAACCTGAGGAATGCAGACTGCGGCAACTTCAAATCAATTAGCAAACCAGTGAAGACAGTTCTGCTGATGGGCTTGTTTTTATGATTATCTGATTAAAGTTTGAAATATATTAACTGTGCACAACAAAGAAAGACAGACACACAGGAATAAAAGTGAATAAGGACGAAAAAGAAAGTTATTGATTCGTTGTCTCTTTCAGGGCTCAGTATCACGGTCCAGGAATGAGAATAAGGCTTCGTCATCATACTCTGCGAATTCAGGCAGGGTGAGCTCAGTGTCACCTGACAGAGTAGAAATTCCCTCATCTATGTTGCTGGCCACCTCGTCTTCACCCGGCGCGATTTCTCGTACTCTGAAATCTGGTGGTATGAGGTGCTGATTCATCTTGATCATTGTTAACCTCTCCACATTTTTGGGCGAGAGGCGGCTCCGTTTGGGAGTTACAATGCCACCAGCAGCACTGAAACACGTTCAGAAGACACGCTTGCGAGTGGGCAAGACAAGTAGTTTAAAGCCAGGTTGGTGGGCTGTGGCCACAATTCTTTTTTCCCATGCCAATACGCCAATGGGTCAGAATTAACATAGACCTCTGATGAGTCATTCAGATAGTCCTTCACCATCGACTCAAGGTCCTCATCCAAGGTTCCTCCACTTTGCTTAGCTCTTGCTGTGCCTCTGACCTTTTGAGAACCAAACCCACGCAGAGCTAGACAATCCTCTTCAGCCTCCAATGTTTCTGTTGTGTCTGGTGCAGATGATCCGGTTGCCGATGTCTTTAACGGCTGAGAGGTCACTTGTGCCACAGCCACAGGTGCAGAAGTGGATTGTTTTGACTGGGGATGGCCTGCTGATGTACTGCCATTTCCTTCAATTTTCAGCCGTTCTCTTTCAAACCTCTTGGCTGACAAGGCTAGCCAATGTTTGTACTTTGGAACATGTTCATCATCAAAAGGAAAGAATGCTTGGCCTGCCAGCGCCTTTTTGTAGCGTGGATCCAGAATAGTAGCACAAATGTAATGCTCTTCTGAGTGGATCGTTTTAAGACGTTCATCACCTTGTAGGAGCTCTAATAATTTCTCAGCCAGAACAAAAGAGTCTTGGTTTTTGACATCTTTTTCAAACACAGAACACACCTCCTTCAGTTGGTCCTCCAGCATGTACAACAATGGGATAGCTTTTCCCAAATTACAGTCCTCCTTGCTGACTGCACGCGTGAAGAACTCAAAAGGACGAAGCATGCGTGTCAGGCTTTGAACTATGTTCCATTGCGCCGCACCCATCCTCAGGTCATCCTGAGCTGTACCCTCTGTTAAGAAATATTGATTGAGTACCGTATACTGCTCATACAGACGCTCAAGCATGTAGAAGGTTGAGTTCCAACGTGTTACCACCTCCTGGATGAGTGCTTTCACTGGCATTTTACGTTGATATAGCAGGCTCCTCAGCTGCTTCCGGGCCTTAAAAGAATGGCTGAAATGGTTGCACATTTTTCGGCAGGTGTCCAATACTCTGTACGCTGCACTGCCTTTATTACCCAAGAATGTTTGGACAACCAGGTTTATACAGTGCGCCAAACACGGCACTCTGAAATAGTTACCCTTCCTCATGGCCTTAACTATATTGGCGCCATTGTCCGTGGAAACATAACCAACCTGGCATTTTAGTGGGGACAGCCAGTTAAGGACCTTTGTGTTAAAGACATCCAAAATGTTTTCTGCTGTGTGACGTTTCTCCAAACCAAACATGGCTAGTGTTGCATGTTTCCGAGCAGCTTTAAAAACAATGTCCGTGTCAACACCTGTGTTTAGCTTTGCTTTAGCCCCTGAAAAAGAGACCCAGTGTGCAGTGATGCACATGTAATCAGCGCCTGCGCCACTGGTCCACATGTCTGTTGTCAGATGTATAGTGTGAACAGCACTTTTCTGCAAAGCTGTCCCAATCACCTTCAGAACATCTTCATGTAGTGCTGGAACCGCAACTCGGGCAAAATAGAACCGGCTAGGAACCTTCCATTTAGGGCAGAGCTCTGCCACTAATTCTAGAACACCAACCCCTTCTACAAAAGAAAAAGGGAGAAGGTCCAGAGCTAGCATTTTAGCCAGCTTAGTGTTATACAGACGCGTCAGTGGGTGGTTGCGTTCATATTGCGCTTCTGTAAACAACATCTTTTTAATGTTGCCCTGGACCAAGGATTTACGGGATGATGATGATATCTTCGAAAAAGTTACGCTCGCTGATGAACTTTTCCGCATTGATGTCTCACTCTCTCCCACACTCTTAGTGTGCCTCACATGGGGTGTGCTGCTGGCAGGGGTACTGGGTGTAAGTGAAGTGTTTGAATCGTCTTCTTCCTCCTCGTCATCATCAGATGAAAAATCAACGTTTTCATTACGTGCAATTCCGGCTTCCTTGACCGCCTCTAGGTGCGGAAACCATTGGACAGGGTGCGCTCTCCTAAGATGACCTCTCTGGCCTCCGGTACCATAGTTGGTACCAAACTTACCACGACTAACTCGAAGCTTACAAATGCTACAAATGGCTACGTTTTCCATTTTTGGGCAAACACTAAAGAAGTCCCAAACTGGAGACTTGAAATGTCTTTGGGGGCCGGAGGAGGCGGCGATACTGGTGGTGGTGGTCCTGCTGCTAATGCCAGATGAAGTGGAGGATGTGGATTGCCGAACTTCAGTACGTTTTGCACTTTCACCACCACGAATTGAGGTCGAGGTGGATGGAGGTCCCTTCTTGCGAGGAAGAAATATGGAAGCGGTAGGTGTTGGTGTACTAGTTAACTCCAAATGTAATGATTGTTGTGTTTCCATTTCCATTGCCTCCTCGTCGACATCATCATCACGCTCAGCAGCTTCTCGGGATAGGGTCAAAATGTCTCTTTGCTGCATGCCCGCTGGGGCTGCAGTGACCTTTATGATGACTGGATCGTCGTCGTGAAGGGCTTCATCAGCAGCAGTATGCGTCACTTCTTGTTGAGCCTCATCACACTCCATAGGTATGAGTTTTTCGACGACCTTCCTTTTACGCTTAGGTATCTTTGTCAGATCATGGTGTGCCTCACTCTCAGGCTGCCGTGGTGGTACCCATTCGTCATCCAGATCATCAGAAGGCGGTGGGCTTGAAGAAGATGTAGACACCAACCTTGATCTTTTCCTTTCTAGGGATGTGGAAGACAATGAATAATCATCAGGAGAAGTGGCTTCCAATGATACCTCGGCTTGATTGTCGATTTCCTGATGTGCCCCTACTTCAGGAGGGACAACTATTGTGGGAACTTGTTGTGACCCTCCATGCACCTCTACTTGCGCATCTCCTTGTGCTGCCTCTCCTTCCACATGTACTTGGGCTTGTACTACTTCCACATGTTGTTGTTGCGGCTGTGGTTGTTCAACACTTGTCAGATGAGTTACAACAACCTGTGTTGATTCAGGGACATTGCTGCTACTTTCTTGCGATGAGCCAACATCACTGGTCGATGGTGATTGGAGACGTACACTGACTGCCTCTGAAGCACTCAAGGGCTTTGACTTAAGTTGGCGTGGTGGTGGAGGCACTGAACCCAATGGAGCGGGGGTGCTGCTCCCAGCTTGGCCCCAGCAGATCCTGCTGCTGCAGGCGTACTTTTTTTTTGCTCCCAAAAAACGTGGCGGTTGGCACACCAGCCTCCTTGATAACTTGCTTCTTCTGCTCCTTACTAGCAACTTTCTTGCTAGAGGAGCTACGGACACCTTTTTTTGGGGCCGTCTTCTTCAGAGCAGGTCAGACAGCAGGCCGCAGTTGCACGAATTGTAGAGTTGTCTGAGGTCAGACGTGACGTCGCGTGACGTTATGCTGCACACACACACCGCTGCAGGACTTCTTCCTGGCACTGGTGGTTCTCTTGAGTCTTGTGCACCTAAAAGCAATGGAAGACAGAGGAACATCAGTTCAGTTATACACCCCAAAAAAATCGAAAAAAACCCCAGAAAAATCAGCACAATCCCATTCCATCCATGCCCTCCATGATGTTTAAGTTCAAGACACCCCACAGAAAGACTAGGCCCATGCTAGACTCAAATACCCCTGGTGAAAAGGCCACAAGTACAGCCCCAAAAAACGAAAATCACTGAAAAATCAGCACAATCCCATTCTATCCATGCCCTCCATGATGTTTAAGTTCAAGACACCCCACAGAAAGACTAGGCCCATGCTAGACTCAAATACCCCTGGTAAAAAGGCCACAAGTACAGCCCCAAAAAACGAAAATCACTGAAAAATCAGCACAATCCCATTCCATCCATGCCCTCCATGATGTTTAAGTTCAAGACACCCCACAGAAAGACTAGGCCCATGCTAGACTCAAATACCCCTGGTGAAAAGGCCACAAGTACAGCCCCAAAAAACGAAAATCACTGAAAAATCAGCACAATCCCATTCCATCCATGCCCTCCATGATGTTTAAATTCAAGACAACCCACAGAAAGACTAGGCCCATGCAAGACTCACTACCCCTGGGCATAAAGGTTGAAAAGTAGGCAAAATGGTGGCAGGCCTAACAACAATGCCTGCATTCAAAAGGGCCACTTGCCTCCCAGCACATGGCCAGGGCCTGTAGCAGCACTCAAAATGGCCCCCAGCCACATGGCCTGTCCCTCCCCATGAACACCCCCAAAAATCGAAAAACACTGCATAATCAGCACAATCCCATTCTTTCCATGCCCTCCATGATGTTTAAGTTCAAGACACCCCACAGAAAGACTAGGCCCATGCTAGACTCAAATACCCCTGGTGAAAAGGCCACAAGTACAGCCCCAAAAAACGAAAATCACTGAAAAATCAGCACAATCCCATTCCATCCATGCCCTCCATGATGTTTAAGTTCAAGACAACCCACAGAAAGACTAGGCCCATGCTAGACTCAAATACCCCTGGTGAAAAGGCCACAAGTACAGCCCCAAAAAACGAAAATTACTGAAAAATCAGCACAATCCCATTCCATCCATGCCCTCCATGATGTTTAAGTTCAAGACACCCCACAGAAAGACTAGGCCCATGCTAGACTCAAATACCCCTGGTGAAAAGGCCACAAGTACAGCCCCAAAAAACGAAAATCACTGAAAAATCAGCACAATCCCATTCCATCCATGCCCTCCATGATGTTTAAATTCAAGACAACCCACAGAAAGACTAGGCCCATGCAAGACTCACTACCCCTGGGCATAAAGGTTGAAAAGTAGGCAAAATAGTTGCAGGCCTAACAACAATGCCTGCATTCAAAATGACCACTTTCCTCCCAGCACATGGTCAGGGCCTGTAGCAGCACTCAAAATGGCCCCCAGCCACATGGCCTGTCCCTCCCCATGAACACCCCCAAAAATCGAAAAACACTGCAAAATCAGCACAATCCCATTCCATCCATGCCCTCCATGATGTTTAAGTTCAAGACAACCCACAGAAAGACTAGGCCCATGCTAGACTCAAAAACCCCTGGTGAAAAGGCCACAAGTACAGCCCCAAAAAACGAAAATCACTGAAAAATCAGCACAATCCCATTCCATCCATGCCCTCCATGATGTTTAAGTTCAAGACATCCCACAGAAAGACTAGGCCCATGCTAGACTCAAATACCCCTGGTGAAAAGGCCACAAGTACAGCCCCAAAAAACGAAAATCACTGAAAAATCAGCACAATCCCATTCCATCCATGCCCTCCATGATGTTTAAGTTCAAGACACCCCACAGAAAGACTAGGCCTATGTTAGACTCAAATACCCATGGTGAAAAGGCCACAAGTACAGCCCCAAAAAACGAAAATCACTGAAAAATCAGCACAATCCCAATCCATCCATGGCCTCCATGATGTTTAAATTCAAGACAACCCACAGAAAGACTAGGCCCATGCAAGACTCACTACCCCTGGGCATAAAGGTTGAAAAGTAGGCAAAATGGTTGCAGGCCTAACAACAATGCCTGCATTCAAAATGGCCACTTGCCTCCCAGCACATGGCCAGGGCCTGTAGCAGCACTCAAATTGGCCCCCAGCCACACGGCCTGTCCCTCCCCATGAACACCCCCAAAAATCGAAAAACACTGCAAAATCAGCACAATCCCATTCCATCCATGCCCTCAATGATGTTTAAGTTCAAGACAGCCCACAGAAAGACTAGGCCCATGCTAGACTCAAATACCCCTGGTGAAAAGGCCACAAGTACAGCCCCAAAAAACGAAAATCACTGAAAAATCAGCACAATCCCATTCCATCCATGCCCTCCATGATGTTTAAGTTCAAGACACCCCACAGAAAGACTAGGCCCATGCTAGACTCAAATACCCCTGGTGAAAAGGCCACAAGTACAGCCCCAAAAAACGAAAATCACTGAAAAATCAGCACAATCCCAATCCATCCATGCCCTCCATGATGTTTAAATTCAAGACAACCCACAGAAAGACTAGGCCCATGCAAGACTCACTACACCTGGGCATACAGGTTGAAAAGTAGGCAAAATGGTTGCAGGCCTAACAACAAAGCCTGCATTCAAAATGGCCACTTGCCTCCCAGCACATGGCCAGGGCCTGTAGCAGCACTCAAAATGGCCCCCAGCCACATGGCCTGTCCCTCCCCATGAACACCCCCAAAAATCGAAAAACACTGCAAAATCAGCACAATCCCATTCCATCCATGCCCTCCATGATGTTTAAGTTCAAGACACCCCACAGAAAGACTAGGCCCATGCTAGACTCAAATACCCCTGGTGAAAAGGCCACAAGTACAGCCCCAAAAAACGAAAATCACTGAAAAATCAGCACAATCCCAATCCATCCATGCCCTCCATGATGTTTAAGTTCAAGACAGCCCACAGAAAGACTAGGCCCATGCTAGACTCAAATACCCCTGGTGAAAAGGCCACAAGTACAGCCCCAAAAAACGAAAATCACTGAAAAATCAGCACAATCCCATTCCATCCATGCCCTCCATGATGTTTAAGTTCAAGACACCCCACAGAAAGACTAGGCCCATGTTAGACTCAAATACCCCTGGTGAAAAGGCCACAAGTACAGCCCCAAAAAACGAAAATCACTGAAAAATCAGCACAATCCCAATCCATCCATGCCCTCCATGATGTTTAAATTCAAGACAACCCACAGAAAGACTAGGCCCATGCAAGACTCACTACCCCTGGGCATGAAGGTTGAAAAGTAGGCAAAATGGTTGCAGGCCTAACAACAACGCCTGCATTCAAAATGGCCACTTGCCTCCCAGCACATGGCCAGGGCCTGTAGCAGCACTCAAAATGGCCCCCAGCCACATGGCCTGTCCCTCCCCATGAACACCCCCAAAAATCGAAAAACACTGCAAAATCAGCACAATCCCATTCCATCCATGCCCTCCATGATGTTTAAGTTCAAGACACCCCACAGAAAGACTAGGCCCATGCTAGACTCAAATACCCCTGGTGAAAAGGCCACAAGTACAGCCCCAAAAAACGAAAATCACTGAAAAATCAGCACAATCCCAATCCATCCATGCCCTCCATGATGTTTAAGTTCAAGACAGCCCACAGAAAGACTAGGCCCATGCTAGACTCAAATACCCCTGGTGAAAAGGCCACAAGTACAGCCCCAAAAAACGAAAATCACTGAAAAATCAGCACAATCCCATTCCATCCATGCCCTCCATGATGTTTAAGTTCAAGACACCCCACAGAAAGACTAGGCCCATGTTAGACTCAAATACCCATGGTGAAAAGGCCACAAGTACAGCCCCAAAAAACGAAAATCACTGAAAAATCAGCACAATCCCAATCCATCCATGCCGTCCATGATGTTTAAATTCAAGACAACCCACAGAAAGACTAGGCCCATGCAAGACTCACTACCCCTGGGCATAAAGGTTGAAAAGTAGGCAAAATGGTTGCAGGCCTAACAACAATGCCTGCATTCAAAATGGCCACTTGCCTCCCAGCACATGGCCAGGGCCTGTAGCAGCACTCAAAATGGCCCCCAGCCACATGGCCTGTCCCTCCCCATGAACACCCCCAAAAATCGAAAAACACTGCAAAATCAGCACAATCCCATTCCATCCATGCCCTCCATGATGTTTAAGTTCAAGACACCCCACAAAAAGACTAGGCCCATGCTAGACTCAAATACCCCTGGTGAAAAGGCCACAAGTACAGCCCCAAAAAACGAAAATCACTGAAAAATCAGCACAATCCCAATCCATCCATGCCCTCCATGATGTTTAAGTTCAAGAAATCCCACAGAAAGACTCAGTCCACCCACCACTGAGTACCCCTGGGCAAAAGGCCCCAAAACAGCCCAAAAATCGAAAATTCCAAAATTTTAGTTGCAGCAACTGTAATGCCCCAAACAAACTTACTTGTAAAATTTCTAATCCAACAGTGATCCAAAGAAAGTCAAAAAGGCCTCAAATCCAAATATCCAGCAGCAACCACAAAAAGTAATCCTTCCAGCTCCAGATCCAAATGAAAAGTGACCAGGAGATGGACAAAGCACTGGGAGGAGCCTGCTGGACAGGAACAGGAAGTTGAAGACTGTGGGGCACTTCCTTCCTCCCACCCCCCACCCCCCCTCCCCAAAATGGACTCAAAAAAGTGCAGGCAAATGTCAACCTAAGGAGTTATTCAGATAAAAATCATCATTTCAAGAAGGTTTATGCTGCTTGCTGGTGGATTTCTTGTGCAGAATTGCAAATTTTATATTTTCGCTTGTGCGAGATTGTTGCTGCTCGCCGCATCTCAAATCTCGCAATTGCGAAGTACCGCGAGACATGATCTCGCCGTACTCGCGTTGACAAACTCCCGCTGTGCAAGTTGGCAAGCCGCGATGACGTAATCGCGCTTGCCAAATTCCCGCGGGATCACACAGCAAGATCCAAAACGGCGCAGCACTCGCAAACAATGTTCCCTCTAATTTTTCTCCTCTGTGTGCGGCAGTGTAAGGTCTCTGTGCGCTGCAGCCATGTCAATGTGCGCCAGGAATCAGACCGTGTGGTGTGTGCAGCGCCAAAAATCCCTCCAAACTTTTGCTTAAAATCTGAAAAGATGGTGCATTTCCACACATACAGCGTCATGTTAAACTATACTGTGTTGTGTGGTTAGGTTTGCCGTAATTTTTAGCTGACAAAATAGCAAATGCGAGTTCAAAGCACTTAAAAAGTATTTTAAAGTTGTGTAAACTAATTACATCGGTGGTACTCATAGTACGGCCCGTGGGCCGCCAGCAGCCCGGCAGGCCTTCATTGGCGGCGCACGGACCTTGCCTTGTTGTTTCTAGGCAAAGTGGAGATGCATGGGCTGTAAGAAGGTTTGAAAAAACAACAAAGCCTCATTAACAAGTAAATGGAAGACCTGTGAAGTACTCAGCTGTAGCTGTGTGCACGCCCGGCAAGCTGTCTCATCCCGGGCTGCCACAAACGAATGGGTAAGTGGGGGAGGCTGGGGCTTAAGCCCTTTGAGCCCAATAGGCGTTGCACGCCTGGATGTAAGCACATTCAGAACTTGGACAATTGCGCCTAGAGACAGAGACAGATAGGGACAGAAACAGACAGATAGGGAAAGAGACAGAGACAGAAAGGGACAGAGACAGATAGGGACAGAGCCAGATAGGGACAGAGACAGACAGAGAGGTAGAGAGAGAGAGGAAGGTACAGGGAGGGAGGGAAGTGGAGGGAAGGAGAAGGGGGTAGAGGGTAGAGGGTGGGAGAGGGAGAGGGAGGTAAGGGAGGTAGAGAGAGAGGGAGGGAGAGGGGGTAGATGGAGAGTGAGGTAGAGGTAGAGGGAGGTAGGGAGAGAGGGAGAGTCAAGTCAAGTCAAGTCAGAGAATTTATATAGCGCACTACATACCCAGAGGGTCTCAAGGCGCTTAGGAAGGGGAGGAGGATTACTTGTCAAATATCCACGTTTTAAGTTGCTTTCTGAATGCTAGGTGGTTCTGGGTAAGGCGCAGGTAAGCGGGGAGTGAGTTCCATGTTTTAGCAGCCAGGTATGAGAAGGATCTGCCTCCCATGGTGGTCTTGTTGATGCGAGGTACAGTGGCGAGGGCTTGGCTGGAAGAACGTAGTTGGCGGGAGGGGGTGTAGAAGGACAGTCGTGAGTTGAGGCATTCTGGTCCGATGTCGTAGAGTGATTTGTGTGCGTGGGTTAGCAGCCGGAAAGTGATTCTCTTATTGACGGGTAGCCAGTGGAGGTCTTTCAGGTGACCAGAGATGTGTTCGTTGCGCGGGATGTCTAATATGATCCTGGCTGAGGCGTTAGGGAGGGGCAGAGGGAGGGAGCGGGAGGTAGAGGGAGTTTTCAGATTCCTGGGTATGTTGTGGTAAATAAATAATTTCTGAATTGCCTTCAAGACGATGTAGTTCATTAAAAACATTATGTCCATTCAATGCCAATAGGATCTCGTTTTTTCCCATTAAACATCTAATTAAAAAGTTTTGCTTTCAACTTAAGTTCAGTTCACCAGCTGGTGGAACGATGCATAGCATGTGAATCCTGAGTAAAATCACACTGGAAAATATTCACAGCCTCAGCCACCAAGCACCCTTTTTGTTAGTTCAAGAATCTTTCCATCAACAGCATAAAGTTAATGTTCAGCAATTTTATGTTCCATGTCATGCTTCATCTAATCTCATCTTCATCACTCAATGTTGCCACAGTCCTGCTCTTCCCACCGACTAACCAGTCCCCCAAAATTCGTTTTGTTCATCTTTTTTTTTCCATGTTCATCAAATTACTCCAATTTCTTACACCATGTACTTGTTAATCATACCTTTTTTTGTTACAGACTTATATAATTTACTTCACTCCCTAGTCTGACAGTTACTCTAAGCTTACCCCGATTCAGATTTCATATTTTTTTTACTTAAAGCCAATCACCGTTGACTGACAGTTGCCCTTAAACTGAACAGGAACAGGGTTAGGATTAACATATTAGTGCAGCAATATCTACTGGGGTGGGGGGGGCATACTCCAACTGCTTCTTCTGTGGACATCGTGGACAATGTGCAGCCTTTCATTTTAAACTTTTATGTATTCTAGGAGCGAGACGATGACTTGTCTTGCAGCGTTTTAAATACACGTTCTTCCAAAGCTATTGCAGCGTTTCTAAATAAAGTTGCTTGCACTTGCCTCTCCCCCCTTCTTTCTTTCCTCTATGTTCGTCGCTCCTTTCTCTCTTTCTCCTTTCATTCTACTTGATCACCCATCAACTTCACCTTGCTCCTGGCAATCTTATTATCTGTCACCTATTCCTAAATGAAGAGGCTCAGAGGTCAGAGCAGGGCAGAGGCCCGGCCTGGGCCGCTCGTGCACACAGCTCTATTTAAATATAATGAGAGAGAGGCTCTTCTGTGTGTGTCAAGAAAGGCAGGCTGAATGTGATTGGTTGCGGATTTCGATTATGCAGATTTTTAAAGCAGTGAGTTAACCAGGATCTACTGAGAATGCTTTATTTCGAAGAATGCGTCTGCCTGTGCATCTTTAGGTTGTTATTTTGTGGTGATATGCATCTGTATGTTTTTGTTAGGGTTGGTGATGCCGAACGTTTTCTTACTGTATGTGAGAATGGTTTTTACTTTTTCTGTCCGTGTGAGCTGCAGTCGAGTTTCTTAACACCATTCTTAACACCATGTTATCAGACATTCATTCCGTAATGCTTAATTGAGGATATGAGGTTCTATAGAGAGTGGTCTTCGCAAGCTGTGAGGAAGAGGTGTAACTTCCGAGCGTGAAGCGATTGAATGCCGCGTGTCTGACACTCCCTTTGCATTACATTCCTTACAGTACCCAGCTGCTGGTGTGCGCGGATACAAATCCCGCAGCTGTGCACCTTAAGAATCGTCAGCCTCGCACATTTTAAAAGCAGCGACGGCGCGAACGGGTGTTGCGGGAGTGCGCGCTAAATATAGCACACTGCGCGCTTAGGGGGACTTCTGTGCGCGCGCGCTCACCCGCGCGGCTTATTGGGAACAGTGCTCGCAAAATATCGAGAAAAACAACTCGGCAAACGATGATGAACGCCGCGCGCCGCAAAAATTGTATCACCAACGCCGCGCGCCGCAAAAAAAATCCGCTGCGTGCGAATTTGCGGATTTTGCGGGAAATTCGCAAATCTCGCGGATTGCGAATTTACCGAAAATCCGCAAAATCCGCGAGCGTAACGGATTTTCCGCCCATGCTTAGCCAGTAACCTCATGTCTCATTCCCATGGTAATTCCTTATTTTTCAGCAGATTTAAGCTCCCAGATTTTGCTTGTTTTCTGCAGTCGAAGTAGCATTTCTGATTGTGAAAATGTTACAATTTTGATAGAGCAGTAACAACTCATACAAGCCCCCTCAAAATTAAGGGGCCGATTACGATGGCGAAAGGCCCGCCACCGCCAGCCGTGGGGTGGCGGCCCCTCCACCATCAGATGACGATTTTCCCCCCGCCAAATTACGATGTCTGGGGGAATCGCTTTAGGACCGCGACGGTCACATAGACCGCCAACCACAAGCAATCGTTCCGATTGCCTGGCGAAGCAGCAGCATGTCTAAAATGGTGGCGGTGCTCTGCCAAATTACAATGCTGGCTGTAGCCAGCTTTTCCATGGCGGCGAAACCACCATGGAAAGGCTGGCGGAGATTGGTTTTGGGGGCCCTTTGTGGACCCCCTTGTGTTGGGAAAAAGTGTTGGTGCACTGGGGGGAGGTACCATTTCACTGCACCAAGTGGCAGGCACTGCGTGGTGCCTGCCACATAGTACAGTGAAATGCAACACTTGCATGGCACCTGCAGCAATGTTAAAGTGCAAGATGTGACCGCCATGATTGTGGTCGCATCTTAATTTGGAGTGCGGGACCGCCACATGACTGGCGGGCGGTCCCAATCCTCACTACGATGGCAGGTGGACTCAAGTCTGCACACCATTGTAATGGGCCCCTAAGGGTCTATTCTTAATTTAGGCCAACTGTGTTTGTGGCCTTCAGCAGCAACATGCCTTCTCTAGACTGCCACTACACAAGACTTCATGATCTTCAAAAAAGTCCAAGCATGTCAGGGCCACCACATTTGGAAACTTGATTAAAGTGGACTGGAAAAGTGAGGGGCTAGAAGTGATGGTCCATCATATACAGTGGCGTAACGAAACTTGAGGAGGCCCCCCTACAAAATACATGGAGGGGCCACCCACGTTCCGAGTCAGTCAAGAGCTCTCAGGTCAGCAACAACAACAATACAACAATCAGGCATTTATATAGCGTACTACTCACCCGGAGGGTCTCAAGGCGCTTGGGGAGGGGGGGTCCGCTACTGCTCGAACAGCCAGGTCTTGAGCTGCTTCCTGAAGGCGAGGTGGTCCTGGCTCAGGTGGAGGTGGGTTGGGAGTGAGTTCCAAGTCTTGGCGGCCAGGTAGGAGAAGGACCTTCCTCCTATGGTGGCTTTTCGGATGCGGGGGACGGCGGCGAGGGCGCGCCCGGTCGATCAAAGCTGGCGTGTGGGAGCGTAGAAGTTGAGGCGGCTGTTGAGGTATCTTGGGCCTTGGTTGTGTAAGGCTTTGTGTGCGTGGGTGAGGAGACGGAAGGTGATTCTCTTGTTGACCGGAAGCCAGTGCAGGTCTCTCAGGTGGCCGGAGATGTGGCTGTGTCGAGGGATGTCGAGGATGAGTCTTGCTGAGGCGTTCTGGATCCGCTGGAGTCTCTTCTGGAGTTTGGCGGTGGTTCCGGCGTAGAGGGAGTTGCCGTAGTCCAGTCGGCTGGTGGCGAGGGCCTGGGTGACCGTCTTCCTGGTCTCGGTGGGGATCCACCGGAAGATCTTGCGAAGCATGCGCAGGATGTTGAAGCACGATGAGGAGACGGCGTTGACTTGTCTGGTCATGGAGAGGGAGGAGTCCAAGATGAAGCCCAGGTTGCGTGCGTGGTCTGTCGGTTTGGGTGCGATGCCCAGGGCGGGGGGCCACCAGGAGTCGTCCCAGGCGGAGGGTGAAGATCCCAGGATGAGGACTTCTGTCCTGTCCGAGTTCAGTTTCAGGCGGCTGTTCATCATCCACTTGGCTACATCTGTCATCCCTTCGTGTAGGTTGGCTCTGGCGGTGGCGGGGTCGTTGGAGAGGGAGAGGATCAGCTGGGTGTCGTCGGCGTAGGAGATGATGTTGAGGTTGTGTTGGCGTGCGATGGCTGCGAGGGGGCTCATGTAGACGTTGAAGAGGGTTGGGCTGAGCGAGGAGCCTTGAGGGACGCCGCAGATGACTTCGGAGGCTTCTGATCCGAACGGGGGGAGTCGGACTCTCTGTGTCCTTCCGGCGAGGAAGGAGATGATCCACTCCAGTGCCTTCTCCTGGATTCCGATGTTGTTGAGGCGCTGCACTAGGGTGCGGTTGCAGACCGTGTCAAATGACGCGGAGAGGTCCAGGAGGATGAGGGCCGCTGTTTCTCCGTTGTCGAGCAGGGCTCGGATGTCATCGGTGGCAGCGATGAGGGCGGTCTCGGTGCTGTGGTTGGACCGGAAGCCAGACTGCGAGAGGTCGAAGGATCCGTTCGTCTCGATACTGCAGGGGCTGCTGGGCTATTGTTTCTCCACTGTTACCAATACGGCCAGTATAAGTAACCCTAGATGGTGGAGCTAATAGTTGGGCATACAATACCATAGGCGGTGGTCTATCCACTGGATGGTCCCTGCCATCAGTACGCATGGGAAGTCTGCCTATTTTAGGTAGGTTTCCTGATGTAGACTCCTGTCAGGATATGCAACATCGTAACCACTCATTGTTCAGTTTTGCCAAAAGTGCATCCACTGCTCCTTCTCTTTCACAGCTCCTTCCTCCCTCTTGCTTCCTATCTCTTCCTTTCCATCATTTCTGAGCATTCTATCTTTTCTTTATTCTATTCCCAGCATTTTTCTTTCTATTCTACACTTTTATCTCCTACTTTTTCTCTCCCAACCCATCAAAATTATTTCACTATGCTTTTCCTATCTCCTGTGCAGTATTTCTTCACCTTTCTCTGTTCTTTTTATGCTATCTCCTTTGTATTTCCTTCATCCATTTTCTCACTGTCTCCATTCCTTACCTTTCTTTTCTCTCTTCCTCTTTTATACCCCACCCTCTCTTCCTTATCAGCTTTCCAGCTGACTGAGGGGCATATTACCAACAACTAGCGATAATTATCGCTATGTTGGTTTAGCTGCAATATTTTTATCGCCGAGCTGCGGCAATTTTTATCGCTTAGGAACCTTGCTATTATCAAGGCTTATCTCCTAAGTGATAAAAATCGGCCGAAATGCATGAATATCGCTGAAAAGTCAGCGATATTCATGCATTACCAAGCTAATTCTCTTAGCCATGTTATCCACCTCCCATTGGATAACATGGCTAAGAACTGCTCAGGGCAGGTGTTAGCTTTTGGAGATATTCACGCTTAGCGCGAATATCTCTGAAAGTTGGTAATAGGAGATAGCGATGTTAGCGACTGTTTCCAGTCGCTAACATCTTGGCACGCTCACTTTGCATGTCATTAGTGATAAATATCACTGACATGCAAAGTGGGGCCCAAGATGGACGCTATCTCCTACTAGCTGTCGCTAACTGGTGTTAGCGACAGCTAGGTAATAGGGAGATCATTTTATCTCCGCTTTCTTGGCTTTTAAAGCCAAAAAAGCGGAGATAAACCCCCTTGATAATATGCCCCCTTGTTCTTATAGCACCTCGTGATTTCTTTCCTGCATACATTTGTGCTGTGTCCCTCGATTAGCGCTTCAAGTGCTTTGTTATCTATCACTATGCTCTTCATCAATCCTGTACAGACTTGGTCCATAGCTGAAGAGCATACCGGATTTATGGCTGTATTGTAGGCTATAAATGACATGAAGCCTGGATCTCTTGTCTTGGGCTCACTTTGCCCTTCCTCATACTCATACTCTCCCAGAAACCCTAGCCTCAAAGGTTGTATTTATTTACTCCAGAGTCTTCACTGGTGTCTCTAGAGAGGCCAAATGGTGTCAGTTCCCCATTGCTATTTGTCCTGGCTCCACTGGTGCCCACCACCACAGCTGCTCAATCTATCAGGTGACGACACAGAAAAAACAAGACACCGCACCTTGCCACACTATTTAAATTGTCCAAGGCCCTTTTGTAGCAAATCTGTGCTGTTTGATTAAAATGTTTGAATCTCTCTATATATATACATATACATACACATACACACTCACACACACACTCACACACATACAAAAAGACCACTGATAGAGGAGAGATTTTGCTGGAGGAGGGTGGCACTTTCTTACCTCTTACCCACCACAAGCACTTTTTTTTGGACCATGAATAATCTCCTTGTTTAATCACCCCTTCACTTCCCTTACCACTCATACAGCATTCTCTTTGTAATCTGAACAGTGAGATAGCAATGTTGTTCTGGACTCTAATACTAACAAGAAAAAAAAGCCCCCACCAGGTCAGTACCTCATACCCACAGTCATCCACATTGACACAACTCCCATAAACCCCCAGGCATATTTCAACATAGAGAAAGGTCAAAGAGAGTATAATGCATGAGGTACATCATTTAAGTCATCACAGTGGCTTAAAGAGCATGTAATCTTTTCTTGTGGTCAGAGTGCGTTTATCAACACTTTCCATCAGCTGTAACATTAGTAAACCTGGTCTTGGAAACAGACTTCCTGTAGCCCATCACAACCCATCCAACCTGCTACTGTTCAGAGAACTATTTAACTGCCAAACTGCCAACCTGTGATGCCGCTACTCAAGAATCACTAGTTTCCCCAACTCCTGACTTATTGATAGTCAGCCCAAAAGTAAGACCTACCTCTTTCTCCAACCTACTGTCCTGCAGAAACAATCCATGGTGTCTTCCCCAAATTTCTCTAAATCGATAAAGACCAAGCCAACCTGTCCCAAACATAACGTTTGACACTGTGCTGCTTTCTCTTCCCGGGTGTCTGAGAGGCTGTCAGACAGACACACATTCACTGTAGAGTGCGTCCCAGCACTTCTCTTGTCAATTGACAGAGACAAGGAATTTGATAGAGAGTACTGGCCTATCTCTATGGTAAATACTGTATGAGGTGGGTCTGGGTACACAATTCAAAACGTTAATTGTGCAACTATTCTAGCAATGCAGCTCGGAAGCTGAGCTGGACCTTCACTTCATCCTAAAGAAATGGACTGACATCCTCCACAAAATGCACACCACCTCTTTCTGTGCCTCAGGAAAAGAAGCAATGCATACAATTACACACTATTGATACTACACTCTAGCCAAAAAGGCGAAAAGTAAACCCAACATCCTAATGGCTGTTGCCTCAACTGCGGTCACCCAGACACGCAGACTCATCTCCTCTGGCTCTGTCACCAACTCAAACGCTACTGCTAGGTAGTGCTGAAAGTTATCAATTACAGTTTTTCAACAAATATAACCTATTTTTCTAGGTACATCCTACTGGGACACCCCAATGCCCCGACACACCCACTACACTCTAACAAAGGCAAGGCAATAATAATGGCCTTTGGGGTTTTTGTAAGGCTAAACATGTTGTCAAAGACAAATGGGGCACAGATTCATTGTTGTCTCACTTTGACTTGCTATGTAAACTGTGGGATCTTACATGGATGGGAAAGCTTACTGCTTCCCTGGAGTGGAGAATAAGTTGCCAGACTTTGACACAATGAGGGGTTTGTTACAACCCTGATCATATATGGTGGCTGCTATGGCACTGCAGGCATCCTCGTCAGTATTCCTAACCAAGCCTTGCAGTGTGCTTCTGTTTGGGTTTGATATTATTTCATGGGGCAAACCAATGCTGCAGTTTTGAGAAGGAAATCTGTTTTAGAAATCTGCATCCTCTAAAACAGTGATTCCTGTGTTTCATTCTAGATTCCCGTCTGGATGCCATTAGTGTGTTGTCACCAGATTCTAGAGACTTCCCCCGAAGGTATCAGAGTACTTTAAATGAGCACCAGTTGGGTTACAGACTGACACATTCATTTTTGTTTGGCATGGGGAGATCAAGTGATCTGTTCTGAATCACAGGATGTTGAGTGTCCCTACCCAGATTCGAACCATGTTCCCCAGCTTTAAGGTCAGCCAATCTAGCCGTTAGGCCACAGCCTCTATCAGCTGTGTTCCTTCTGGAGGTTGGTACTATTAATTCTGCTCATGATACTGCTGAAATTCAATGATAGCAGTAGAATTTGGACCTGTATACTATATGTCATCATACGAGAGCATTTATATGTGACTGCTGCTTGAAAAACTACTTCTTGCTCTTGTGCCTACATGTTAATCACACTACTGATAATCATCACTAGTGTTAATTGTTATATGACTGCCTTGGCTAAGATTCACCAGTCTTGGCTAACTCTTTTCACTCCCCAGAGGCACAGATCTGCTTGTAAGCCGTTTTCCAGATTTTAATATAAGCCATAGTGAGATGTTGGTAAATCACAAAACAATGCCTGAAAGATGTAATCCGAATTGAATCTTCAGATATACCATGGTGACCAGGAAGACTTGTTGGATTCAGATTACCAGTACAGTGTTTTTGGCTCTACAGTGCCAGAATAGAAAAAGCAGATACTATTTTATTTGGGTAGGCATTCTCATGTGTGGCTTTGATGATCTGTTTTGGAGCTGAGGTTTGATTGTTCAGCTCACTTATGTCCCATACGTAACTTAGCACCAAATCCCTGAGTTTACATCTCCTCACGAAATTACAGCTGTGATGAACGTTCAGGCCTAACTCAACGGCCATCTGGTAAGACATCACATTATGTCTACACAACACACAACAGACACAAGAATCAGAAAGGGTCTTTAGGTGAGCCCCCATCAGCCATTCATTTGCAAAGGTAAACTCACTCAAGGCATTGGCTTAATGGACTGTCAGTCACGTTTTGGATCAGCTCACACCATTTTGTGGATGTGTACATTTTCTTCAGTTCTTTCTTCCATAAACTGCTGTTGGGGTAAAGTTAATCCATGCTTTTGTTTTGTTTTGCAGCTGCACTGGAATGCTCAGTTTCTGTCTCACTTCAGACCCAGCCTACCCCTGGGCCAACCTCTACTTCCATTTGGATCATCTAGCAGCTTCTTTGCTGCTTGGTCAACAACTCATTATCATGCAAAGTGCCCAGCATCTCCTATAGATGCCATGGGAATATTCAGTCCCCAGTGTCCCAGTGCTGCCTTGCACAGTTATTTACCACAGCAGGCATTGGACAATAACTATCCTAGGGCAGCACAGCTTCTTGGCCGATATGCAGTTCCTTGCTCACGATCTTGTCCTCTCTCCTCCATATCTCCTCCACCCTTCACCTGCTGCTTAGCAGGTTGCAAATGAGCTAAAATTTCTCTGCACAAGAATGTTCAGCTTAGAATATAGGTTGTCAAGGGCATATATTCAAATGAAGAATGACAGCTATGGTGCTGAAGGCACATGACCTTCAGCTCATGTTTCAGTGCTCAGCTTCCAGCACAGGATGAGTACTACTCTACTGCAAAGCATTCTAGTGCTGACGGACCTTTCCTCTACTGTGGTGGCTCAAGCAGCATCTTGCTGGTTATTGCACTGCTGATGGTGGTGCTCCTTTTAAAGATTAATGAGCAGTGGAAGAAATCCGAAAAGACATTACGTCTTACTGACTGAAGAGGCAATTTCTTGTTTTGTTTTTTCATTGTTTTTGCAAAACTGCAT